>NC_138306.1:45907500-46607500 GCF_965601325.2 Salmo salar | reverse complement strand
ATGGTTCTCTCTCTCTCTCTCTCTCTCATATCTTGAATGGTTCTCTCTCTCTCTCTCTCTCTCATATCTTGAATGGTTCTCTCTCTCTCGCTCTCATATCTTGAATGGTTCTCTCTCTCTCTCTCTCTCTCTCATATCTTGAATGGTTATATCTCTCTCTCTCTCTCTCTCTCATATCTTGAATGGTTCTCTCTCTCTCGCTCTCATATCTTGAATGGTTCTCTCTCTCTCTCTCTCTCTCTCTCATATCTTGAATGGTTCTCTCTCTCTCTCTCTCTCATATCTTGAATGGTTATCTCTCTCTCTCTCATATCTTGAATGGTTCTCTCTCTCTCTCATATCTTGAATCTTGCTTTCTCTCTCTCATCTTTCCTTTTCATCTCCTCCACATCCATTTGCTTTGATACTCGTGTTTTGCTGTTCCACAATTTCCTCCTTAATGTTCACACTGGTTGTAAGTTGCTATGAATAAGCCTCTCTCACACTTCATCCTCTCCTCTCCTCCAGGTGTGGGGTTGAGCACCAGCAGCGCCCAGAGTTCTCTGAGTCGGCCCATGCAGAGGAAGCTGGTGACCCTGGTGCACTGTCAGCTGGTGGAGGAGGAAGGCCGGGTGAGGGCCACGCGGGCGGCCAGGTCCCTGGGGGAGCGCACCGTCACTGAGCTCATTCTGCAGCACCAGAACCCCCAGCAGCTCTCCTCCAACCTGTGGGCTGCAGTCAGGGCAAGGGGCTGCCAGTTTCTCGGCCCAGGTAACACGTATACAATAGCGAAGTGCCCCTGAACTTCTGTCTTTCTCAGCCATATTTTTTCTGTGTTTTGAGGGGTGCAAAATCCATTTGTCACTTAAATCTCGTTGGATTGATTTGCTTTCATTTTACTCCTGTGACTCTTTCATATTCGTGCTTCTGCCTGTTCTTTTTCCCCCGTTAATGTTACGACCACTGAAATGTTTGTAATGACTTGTCATACACACCCCAGTAATGGATGAACAGGGATCAAAGGAATACATTGTCTTTCGGTTTTGTCTTTACAGCATTGTCTCTACACATACATCACAAGAAATAGGATAACTTAATTTTGATAGGTGTTATATTTTTTTCAATTCCACAAAAAATTAGAATTAATAGTTGAAATGCTTACAAATTAGATGCTCTGAAATGAAAGAAACTTCTGAAAATGAACACTCGGATTATAGTGATATGTCTTATCTCAACTGTAATGTAAAGTGTGTGTGTGTCTGTGTGTGTGTGTGTGTGTGTGTGTGTGTGTGTGGGTACACCTTTTATATATAATCTAGAGCCGAGCATGTTGATTTTTAATCTGAGAGTAACCTGCTATTGACACTTGTTTTATGCAACAGCGCATTTGACTGCAGGTAGGTGTTGACAGAGCAAGTTTTTGGTGGTTGGAGCCCTGTCCCACCCCGTTATGTTAAGTTTTATATATGCAAATACACCCAATGTATTTATGCAAATTAGGCAAATTTTATTTGAACATAAAATATAAAGTCTGGGCCCAAATTACATGTCAATGAATGTAATCTGAGGAAAAATGTTAAGCATATGTTGTGCTGTCTGTTGTAGCGATGCAGGAGGAGGCTCTGAAGCTAGTGCTTTTGGCTCTGGAGGACGGCTCCGCTCTATCCAGGAAGGTCCTGGTGCTGTTTGTGGTTCAGAGGTTAGAGCCACGCTTCCCACAGGCCTCCAAGACCAGCATAGGCCACGTGGTGCAGCTCCTCTACAGGGCCTCCTGCTTCAAGGTAGGTCTGACACGACCTACAAACGGTGGTGTGAAAAGTACTCAATTGTCATACTTGAGTAAAAGTAAAGATGCCTTAATATAAAATGTGTGAAAGTCACAGTAAAATACTACTTAGGTAAAAGTCTAAAAGTGTTTGGTTTTAAATATACTTAAGTATAAATCATTTCAAATTCCTTATATTAAGCAAACCAGACCACACCATCTTTTTTTATTTTTACAGATAGTCAGGGGCACAATACAACACTCATTTACAAACGAAGCATTTGTGTTTAGTGAGTCTGCCAGGTCAGAGGCAGTAGGATGACCAGGGATGTTCTCTTGATAAGTGTGTGAATTAGACCATTTTCCTGTCAAAATGTAACGAGTACTTAGGAAAAATGTATGGAGTAAAAAGGACATTATTTTCTTTAGGAATGTAGTGAAGTAAAAGTTGCCAAAAATATAAAAAGTAAAGCAACTCCAAAAAACGACTTAAGTAGTACTTCAAAGTATTTAGTAAATCTAAAATTTGGACTTGTCAGACCAAAGGACAGATTTCCACTGGTCTAATGTCCATTGTTTCTTGGCCCAAGCAAGTCTCTTCTTCTTATTGGTGTCCTTTTTAGTAGTGGTTTCTTTGCAGAAATTCGACCATGAAGACCTGATCGACACAGTCTCCTCTGAACAGTTGATGTTGATGTGTCTGAAGCATTTATTTGGGCTGCAATTTCTGAGGCTGGTAACTCTAATGAACTTATCCTCTGGGGCAGAAGTAACTCTGGGTCTTCCATTCCTGTGGTGGTCTTCATGAGAGCCAGTTCAAAGTCCTTGACATTTTCCGCATTGACTGACCTTTGTCTTAAAGTAATGATGTACTGTCATTTGTCTTTGCTTATTTGAGCTGTTCTTGCCATAATATGGACTTAGCCTTATTTGGTAAAAGACCATCTTCTGTATACCCCCCAACCTTGTCACAACACAACTGATTGGCTCAAACGCATTAAGAAGGAAAGAAATTCCACAAATCAACTTTTACGAAGGCACACCTGTTAATTGAATTGCATTCCATGTGACTACCTCATGAAGCTGGTTGAGAGAATGCCAAGAGTATGCAAAGCTGTCAAGGCAAAGGGTGGCCACTTTGAAGAATCTCAAATATAAAATATATTTTGATTTGTTTAACACTTCTTTGGTTACTACATGATACCATGTGTTTTTTCATAGTTTTGATGGCTTCACTATTATTCTACAATGTAGAAAATAGTAACAATAAAGAAACCCTGGAATGAGTACGTGTGTCCAAACTTTTGACTGGTACTGTACACCCATACAAACATAGACATGGCCGTGATCTGACTGACGGTGTCTCGGGGAGAGTTGGGATATGCAAAAAAGAAACATTTTCATTTCACACATGCTTATTAATGAACAAATAAGAACCCACCAAATTGTTAATTATTATTACATGATTCTAAGACCAGCATAGGCCATGCGGTGCAGCTCCTTTAGAGCCTACTGCATTAGGGCATGCAACTGAAAAGGTTTTAAAACATTTTTCAACAGAAAATCTAAATGGGAGGTAGACCCTCCTCCCAGTCCCTTTCAGTACATTTTCTTCCAATCCGTGTAGTCAGTCTAATAAGCACAACCCAGATGTATCTGCCCTGATTTTGTCCTGTCTGTCATCCCGTGTATTCAGGTGACCAAACGTGATGAGGACTCGTCCCTGATGCAGTTGAAGGAGGACTTCTGGACGTACGAGGCACTGCGGCGCGAACACGACTCCCAGATCGTCCAGATCGCAATGGAGGGGGGCCTCCGCATCGCCCCTGACCAGTGGTCTTCCCTGCTCTACGGGGACCAGTCGCACAAGTCCCACATGCAGTCCATCATCGACAAGGTGTGTGGGAATTTTGTGTTTTTATGTGATGGACCACATTTTGCTATAACATGACTGTTGGCCTAGCCGTAGTGGTGTTGCTGTAAATTGAACAGTGATTTTGTGTGTGTGTCAGTTGCAGACGCCAGCGTCGTTTGCTCAGAGTGTTCAGGAGCTGACCATCGCCCTGCAGAGGACAGGTGACCCGGCCAACCTGAACCGCCTGCGACCACACCTGGAGCTGCTAGCCAACATCGACCCAAGTCCAGGTTGCTCCATTTTACATCACACCACTACCCTTTTTACAGTATCGTGCCGACCCGGACCGAACTGTGCTGGCTCTATTTTGTTAGCTCAGTACAGCTTTGTTTAGCTTGATTCGGCTCAGCAGTGTGAGAAGCCATCAACACTCTCACTTTAAAAATGTGGAGTAAGTTGTATACCTTTTCAGATCAGTAAAAGAAAGCCAAATTGAAATGTGTTTTTAAATGTAAGCAACACTGTGCCGTACATTCACAGTGCCTGTTAGACCCTGTCCCCAGTGCTCTTCCAGGCATAACGCATCTAACTGAAAAATACCTTGTCTTAGACTCCCCTCCCCCCACGTGGGAGCTGCTGGACACGGGCTTGGTGGCAGTGAAGACTGTGGTACACGGCCTGGTGGACTTCATCCAGAACCACAGCAAGAAGGGGAGCGACCCACAACAGGTCTGAATCTAGAAACGCATACCTCGAAATAAGATCTAAATCTATAGAACAGGTCTGAAATTATAGGTAATGCCAGGGTCGTGTTCATTAGGGCATGAAACGTCATTTTGCTGCCTGATGAATACGACCCATGTTTGATTCTGGAATGATACTAGTAATGGCAGTCTGGTAGTCTGTGGGTTTATGACCATAACAGTAACGATAACAACATATTTTGGCTTGTCAATTTTAACGTGGCCTGTGGTGTCCCCCTCCCCAGCCACCCCAGCACAGTAAATACAAGACGTACATGTGTCGGGACATGAAGCAGAAGGGGGGCTGTCCTCGAGGAACCAGCTGCACCTTCGCTCACTCTCAGGACGAGCTAGAGAAGTGAGTACAACGCTCCACCCTGAGACACTCCCAATGGGGGATCATTGGGCAGAATCCAAATTGTACTTAATGGTAAATTATGTATTGATGTTTGGTGGAAAGTTCAATTCAGCACTGCTAGTGTGACAGCAATCATTAGGCCAGACACAGGTGTTGAAACCTCTTTCACTAACCATGTCTTTCTCCTTCTTTCTGAAGGTACCGTAAGATGAACAAGCGGCTGGCTGCCCGCCGGCCCCTCAGCCTATCCCTGACGCAGCTGAATGAGGTTGGCCTATTGCCCGAGGAGGTGGGGATGCTGGAGGGGCTGGCACACAAGGGCTTGACGAATGGCATGGTGGCGTCGGTCACAGGCTCCGCCCTGCCCCAGCTCATCTCCCGCGGCGCCGACCCCTCGATGCGGAAGCCCCAGTCCCAGGGAAGCCTCAGTGCCCCCAGCTCTCCTCCAGACTTGTGAGTAGATGGACATACAGAGCATCTGTATATATATATATATATGACAGATGCTCTGTATGTCCATCTACTCACAAGTCCTTTGTCTTTCTCAGACTAGACCCTGTGCCCAATCGGGCCATGGCCCACCCCAGGATGGCAGTGGACCACCTGGCCATGCACAAGCAGATGCCCAGGAGGCCCTCCATGTACCCCCCTCAGCAGGGAGAACTCTTCTACCCCCCTGAGCCCAGGGCACCTCCATCAGCCCTGCAGTATGAGGCCTCCCAGAACGCCCCAGGTAAGGCAGCACAAACTATACTTTTGTTCTGTGATTTTCCTATTTTTTTTGTATGCATCTATGTATCTTGAGGCTATGACTCATCAGCTGATTTAAAAACTGTTTCTCTCTGGGAGCAATTTGACTGGAAATCTCCTAGTCGTGTGGTTTCATTGTGCTTATCTAACACCAATCATGTTGTCACTATTCTGTGTCCTGTCAGGTAACCCCCCCTACCCCTACCAGCCCTCTCAGTACCCACCCCAGCCTCGCTACGTCCGGAACCCCCCTCCCACCAACGATCCGGCCTTGCCCCCCTACCCCGGCACCTACCCCCAGGAGCGCCAGTGTCCCCCTCAGCCCTCAAGTTCCCACTTCTCCAACGCCAACCCCCATGGGTATGCGCCTCCCCCGCATTATGACGGCCGTCGACACCCCGCCTACCCCCCTCCACCACCACAGTCCTATCCCCACCGGGAGGACCCCTCCTCCATGCCTGTGGACGAGGCCTCCAGAGAAAGATACCTTCCTGAGGGTTACCACCCCTCTGGCCCCCACCCCAGCCACATGAGGCCCTACACCCCCAGGGTAAGAACAGGTCTGCAGTACGAGGCTCGTCTAAAGGACAGTATACATTACTATGCCACTTATGCAATTACATTTTAGTAGTTCTGTCATCAGCCTTACTCAGATTGAGTAAATACCTTATTCAGCTAATCACAATAAGCGTTCAGGATAAATCCACTTCAAAAATGTATTTCCATCACTGCAAAAGTGTGCTACAGTAAAGGTGTCCACATGTCCTGTTGTACAGGAGTCTTACAGCCGACCCCAGCCCACTCCCAGTCTGGACTACTTGCACCGCCGACGCCAGGAGATCATGGCCCAGCTAGAAGACGGGAAGCAGGTCACTCCCCCACCCTTCGCCCCCTCGCCTACACTGCCACACCACTACGAGTCCAACTACACACAGGAGGTAAGAGGGAACTCTCAGCTGGTGTCTGTGGTTATATTCAGTGGTAGCCCCAGGTGCTGTCACTGCAGTTAGTTACTTCAAAGAATAGGTTGATTTAAAAATACTGTGTTTGTGTCACAGCAACAGCAGTACTTGGAGAACTCACAAGCGTTTTCAAAGTACCGTGAGCCAGACTACGCTAGCCAGTACTCTCCTTGGTCATGTGACACTATCAGCTCCTACATTGGCAGTAAGGAGGGCAAGTCCAGAGACAGTATGGAGAGGATGGTGAGTGTCATTAATCATTATCTAATCCCATTCAATGTCCTGTTTGTTTGTAAAGCTTGACTGCTTTTTAATGTACCAAATCTGATATCTAAAGCTCAAAACATCTTCCAAAGCTCATTGTCTTGCAATAGGTCAAACATCTGTATTTTTTTTTTCTTTGACAGATGTTAACTATTCTATAGTTTTTTTTTTTCCTTTTACACCTTGACTGATTAAAGGTTACTTGCACCTTATGTACTAATCAAAGGTCACCGGAAGCCAATAGAAGTGCTGAGATTTATTGAGAACACAGTTAAACTCAACAAATACTCTTTCAACTACAGTTTTGACTGGAGTGGGTCTGGTAGTTTCTCTATGCAACATTATATAACTATTTCCACTGGTTGTGGCCTCTATGGGGGTTGTAGAACGCTGAGGGGAAAGGTGTGGAAGGCAGGCGCAGGGCTGCCGAGGCCAGAGACGACGACCCTATCATCCCCTTTGGCTCTCTGCCCACCGTGTCACGCTTCGGGGTGATCTCCCGCACCCCCAAGACGGGCTACTTGTCTGCCGGCCCGGGGCAGGCCATGACCCTCTCACAGGGGACCAATGGCCCCAAACACGGCGCTGCAACAGGTACAGGGAGAACTCGTACACCTTTTGGGTTTTGCTCTGTTTGCTGCATTTCGCAGAGTCTGACTGGCTCTTGTTGTCCCCCTGCAGGGTGGGGTGCTGCCGGGTACAGCCAGCCCCCTCAGGCCCACCTCAGTGAACGGCCAGTCAAGGAGAGGGAGCAGCTGACGATGGAGCTCCAGCAGGTCAATCAGCAGATCAACAAGCAGACTGCCCAGGCGGACCATCCCAGCCCGGTGGAGTGGTCGTCGGGGAGCGTCTCCAGCCAACAGCTGAGCCTGGAGCTCCACCATGTGGAGCGGGAGATCGGCAAGAGGACCCGCCAGATAGCCCTGGTGAGAGAGACGGAGATGGACAAATGGAGAGGGAGAAATAAATATATATATATATATACGCATGCATGCATGCATGCGCGCGCACACACCCACACAGCCTGCTTTGATCTCTAAAACGGCAATGTGAACAGGAGCAGGGCTGAAGGAGCCCTGGGCTAATGTCACTGCTACTGCTATCCCACTTATAAAACATGAAAGAGTGAAACACAACCGAGCCCAACAAGTGCAGCTTGAAAGCTTTTCTTCTGAGACAATATTGATGTACACTCTCAAACGTACAAGCTTTGTCTCCCAGTCACTATTGTGGTGCCATTGTCCCCTTGCAGGAGCACCTTGTGAGTCATGATGGGAGTGGGGCGTATAAGCTGAAGCCCACTGAGAACGGGCAGAGAGCGGAGCACTCGTTGGTCCTCAGGTAAATGGCACACAGCAAGAGTAGTTTGTTCATCTCAACTGCTGTGCCATAAGGAACCGTTAAGTTTGCTCCAGAATCTCCCTTAAAAACAAAATATTTAAGATAAGAAATGCTGTCTTAGAAATTACCCACATTTTCTCACATTGTTTTGAAATGACTTTTTAAATATAAGAAGTTACAAACTACTGCCATTTGATGCTGTAAAATACACTACATTACCAAAAGTAAACAAGGCAAGAAAAGAAACGGCCCTTTTTCAGGACCCTGTTTTTCAAAAAGATAATTGGTAAAAATCCAAATAACTTCACAGATCTTCATTGTAAAGGGTTTAAACACTGTTTCAATGCTTGTTCAATGAACCTTAAGCAATTAATGAACATGAACCTGTGGAACGGTCGTTAAGACACTAACAGCTTACAGACGGTAGGCAATTAAGGTCACAGTTATGAAAACTTAGGACACTAAAGAGGCCTTTCTACTGACTCTGAAAAACACCAAAAGAAAGACGCCCAGGGTCCCTGCTATCTGCGTGAACGTGCCTTAGGCATGTTGCAAGGAGGCATGAGGACTGCAGATGTGGCCAGGGCAATAAATTGCAATGTCCGTACTGTGAGACGCCTAAGACGGCGCTACAGGGAGACAGGACAGACAGCTGATCGTCCTCGCAGTGGCAGACCACGTGTAACACCTGCACAGGATCGGTACATCCGCACATCACACATGTGGGACAGGTACAGGATGGCAACAACAACTGCCCGAGTTACACCTGGAACGCACAATCCCTCCATCAGTGCTCAGACTGTCCTTAATGGGCTGAGAGAAGCTGGACTGAGGGCTTGTAGGTCTGTTGTAAGGCAGGTCCTCACCAGACATCACCGGGAACAACGTCGCCCATGGGCACACACCCACCGTCACTGGACCAGACAGGACTGGCAAAAAGTGCTCTTCACTGACAAGTCGCGCTTTTGTCTCACCAGAGGTGATGGTCAGATTTGCGTTTATCGTCGAAGGAATGAGCGTTACACCGAGGCCTGTACTCTGGAGCGGGATCGACTTGGAGGTGGAGGGTTCGTCATGGTCTGGGGTGGTGTGTCACAGCATCATCGGACTGAGCTTGTTGTCATTGCAGGCAATCTCAACACTGTGCGTTACAGGGAAGACATCCTCCTGCCTCATGTGGTACCCTTCCTGCAGGCTCATCCTGACATGACCCTCCAGCAGGGAACTTGCTGGTGCCTTGGTGGAAGTGTGGGGTAACATCTCACAGCAAGAACTGGCAAATGTGGTGCAGTCCATGAGGAGGAGATGCTCTGTAGTTAATGCAGCTGGTGGCCACACCACATACTGACTGTTACTTTTGTTTGCTGAAAATAAACACAGTTGACAGTGAGAGGACTTTTTTGTTGTTGTTGCTGAGTTTATATGGACACCTGCTGGTCGAACATTCCAAAATCATGGGCATTAGTATGGAGTTGCCCCCCCCCCCCCTTCCCCCCCGCTGCTATAACAGCCTCCACTCTTCTGGGAAGGCTTTCCACTAGATGTTGGAACATTGTGGGGGAACTTGCTTCCATTCAGCCACAAGAGAATTAGTGAGGTTGGGCACTGATGTTGGGCGATTAGGTCTGACTCGCAGTCGGCGTTCCAATTCATCCCAAAGGTGTTCGATGGGGTTGAGGTCAGGGCTCTGTCCAGGCCAGTCAAGTTCTTCCACACCGATCTCGACAAACCATTTCAGTATGGACCTCGCTTTGTGCACAGGGGCGTTGTCATGCTGAAACTGGAAAGGACCTTCCCCAAACTGTTGCCACAAAGTTGGAAGTACAGAAGCTTCCAATGGAGCAGAGGTTTATACCACTCCAGCATTGCACATGGCGATCTTAGGCTTGTGCGCGGCTGCTCGGCCATGGAAACCCATTTCATGAAGCTCCCGCCGAACAGTTCTTGTGCTGACGTTGCTTCCAGAGGCAGTATGGAACTCGGTAGTGAGTGTTGCAACCGAGGGAAGACCAGTTTTACACGCTTCAGCACTCGGCGGTCCCGTTCTGTGAGCTTGTGTGGCCTTTCACTTCGCGGCTCAGCTGTTGTTGCTCCTAGACGTTTCCACTTCACAATAACAGCACTTACAGTTGACTGGTGCAGCTCTATTAGGGCAGACATTTGACAAACTGACTTTTTGGAAAGGTGACATCCTATGACGGTGCCACGTTGAAAGTCACTGAGCTCTTCAGTAATGCCATTCTACTGCCAGTGTTTGTCTATGGAGATTGTATGGCAGTGTGCTCGATTTTATACAACTGTCGACAACGGGTGTGGCTGAACTAGCCGAATCCACTAACTTGAAGGGGGTGTCCACATACGTTTGGGTGTATATGGTTGCAAAAATGACCAGAAAAAACAATAGAAGGAATGCTTGAAAAAAAGTGCGATCTACTTTTCACCAAAACTTCTCTTGTGATCAACGAAACAATGATGAATTCACTGTCGGTACCACCAGTGTGATGCTACTTGCACTGTTCTCAATGGCTTAACTAAAAAGTCATTACGTAATTCATGAAGATTAAAAAAAATGTATGTAGAATAATATGAAATGTTTGATTCATTGTTTCTTCCTATCTCTCTCTGACCTTTCATTCTCTGCAGTGAGGGCTGTAACGGTCCCAGTGGTGTGCTGCAGGACGGCAGTGTGGCCAGCGGTGGTTTGTCCTGCCTTACCAGCAAGACCTCGTCCCTCAGCCTGTCTGCAGACCTCCCCATCACTGGGGGCACTGACCGAAAGACCAACGGCATGGTCCACCTGTGCTCCTAGCCACACAACTGGAGTCTGGTATTACCACCACAGCTACAACTAACCAATCAGTCAACCACATAGAGCCTTAGGAAACCCCTCATCCTCTGACCGTTAGAACCGTTCCACTGTCATTTTGAGACACACAACCAGGTCCTCCAAACTGTCTGGTATACCCTACCTACATCCACATTTTCAAAATCTGATTGACGCCACTAAGAGAATTTTAACTTGATTACAAAATGTGTGGAGAGAGGCGCCATCTCTCTCCTGCTTAAAATGGCAAGAGACCGTTCTAGGTTTCTTACAATGAGGGATTTGTGGTAGAAGGGCTCGGAGTATCTAAGTAACTGAAAAAGCCACTGATTTGCAAATGTGGATGTAGTGCCATCATAAACAACAGCGCTTCATTTGATACAACACAAATTTGCACACTTGCAACTTTAGTCTGTCTACAACTAAGCAGTATCTGCCCTGAATTTAATTTTTGTAAAGTTTTTTTTTTTGTTCTGTGAATGAATGTTTTTTTTTTCATATAAAATCTCAACCTGCTTTGGAAACCAGATGTTTAGATTTATGCTCCATGAACTCAAACCCAATAATGATTAGAAGAATAATATAACAATGAGACCAGTTCCTTGGTTTCAAATAGATAAGGCCACCATAACTGCATTGACATTAATTACATCTGTTGTTAGCTTCACAATGTGCACATTGTTTTTTTTTTTTTTTGTAGCATCGCTACAGCAATATTTGTGCTTAGCATATATGCAGGTCCTGAAATGCGGACTTTGTGTTTGGAATTAATTGTAAGTTCTTGTTTCTAAGCTGCAATGTTATTCGCAGACCATTTTTTTTGTATTATAATTCTTTTGGGGTTTCGATAAGTTTGACTCTTGGTTCTCTGAAGGAGGACATTTACACCTTATCAAAATATCTCCACCACATAGAAACAATACTGGTTGGCAACCAGCTGTGAATAAGTTTGCGCATATCCAAGATAATACATATTGAAGATGACACTGGCCTCTTGAAGGTAGAGAACGCCTTTCAACTGGGCAGTTTTGAGATTTAGATGAAACTATCAGATACATTTTAACAAGAAGCAAAGGCTCCCTTGTGTCCACTTCAGTGGCCTGACCCTCTTTTGGCATCTCCCCTCACCACTACCACCACCTTCAGGATATTTACTTCAGCCTCTACCATCCATGCTTTGGTATGGGGCTGATGAGGAAAAGGATATATACATTTAGGCTTGGCATTCAAGCTGTCGTGTTTTGGGTGTAATTTAAATGCAGTGATGGACTAGGTGGGAGGGAATCACAACATGGGTCAAGCATACGTCTGCCTGTTGATGGGGTGGTCAGAGGTACTGGGTATATGGAGTAAAGGAAACAGGAACGAAGCCAGACATGACCCATGGCTGGAATTTGAGACCTTGATCTACAAAACATGTTTGCACTTTCATAGCTTTAAGGATGGTTTGTACTGAGTATATGTATTTATTAAATGTACAGTATTTGCATCCTGAGGATGGTTATAACATTAAAAGGTCAAACTTAAAACCACATTCTGTTTTAAGAACGTGTAGTTCAAGATGGCCATGGTTGCTCCCTAAGGTCCTAATAGTGTTGGCCATGTTGTACAGAGCAAGGTTCAAACAGCCACTCTGTTTTTATACATCAATCTACTGTAAAATTATTTTTTCTTTTTCTGTAAAGTTACGACATGTTCACTCCCACAATTGTGACACCCGGTATGCTGTCAACATACCCGTAACACCGCAAATTACAGGAAAGGTGAAATTCCTTTTTCAGTTCCTCATCTCCACTCCTCTGAGCACCTTTTTCAGCAGCAGACATTTGTCTAGTTTTAATATATTTTAACTTCCAAGAAGTTGCTCTAGTAAAAGGGTTTGTGATGCGTTCCTGGAGAAGGCTTTAATCATTTGTAGATGGGGGGGGTTGATGCATAGGAGGTGACAGGCCACTGAACTGGGCTAAGGCAGAGCTACAGTTAGCAAAGCAGTTAGCATCACTGGAGACAACCACTGCACCACCACACAGGGTGGGAGGAGACTAGGAAAGGCATTTTGACGACACCAAATAAGTGCTTTTTCCCAAATATGAACAAATTAAGTGCTGCAGTTGCATTATCTGCATTACTTTTACATTTTTTATGTGCTTAAATTATCGCCATCCCTCACACAGATGCAAATTGTTATTCCCAGATGCATGCGAACTATGAAATTAAGTACTACAAGCTTACTTTCCTTCTTGGTAAGATTAATTCACAGAATGTATTCAAAGGTGTCATATTGTGAAATGGTGGCTGGGATATTCCATTTGAATTCAAAATATATCCAACTGGATTAGTCAAACTTGTTTTAAATCTAGTCTTTGTCTTTATGGAAATATTTAAATATGTTATACGTGTGTTTTTTTTTTTATAGTTACATCTCACTTTTTTAGATTTTATTTCAAATATGAAACGGCTTACACTGTATATGTATAGACTATATACACATTATACTGTACTGTATTTGTACAGTATATGCACATTAGAGTATATACACATTATACTGTATGTGTATATACACATTATACTGTATTTTCAAAGCCAGACAATGACACTGACTTATTAAGTCAATTCGTGTCCTATAGAAGTTCTCTGCCTTCTGTGCACATGACATTGAAATGTCCATTAGTCCTCAAAAGTTGCTGCCTTTTTTTGAGTTCTCCCCAGTTTGTCCCAATGCTTTGTCTGCACTCATGTCAGAGCATTGGATAGCATTCTAGCAATATTATGGAAAATGACTGTTAACAAGAGGACAATGTTGGCTACTCAATGCAATTTGCGTTACTCTTCATGCTAATCATAACCAATGGTCCTTCAACCCTCCTTATTAATCGTGACAGAGTTAAGGACATGAGGACACAGTCCCTTAATTGGCATGGCATCATGCATGTTTGTGATTACAGAAGTTATCTCGCTTTAGTCACCTCTGTATCATGTAGTGGGGAATGAATTGCGTTGTAGTGTAGCCATCGCGATGGCTAAATGATGGTAGTTGTTTGTAGTAGTTTTAGAGCACTTCATAGGAAAATAAAATCTATGTATCATTGTGCAAAAGCACCTGTAGTTCTGGGGCTGAACAGAACTGCAGTCAACTATGCTGTGTGCATACATAGCCCAAAAATATTTTTGTCTGGGGAAGTGACGACCATTGGTGTTATCATAAGGTCACATGACTTGCTTTCCATACGGAAAGAACTTCCATATATGATATTTGTTTGATCTCTGTGGCTTTGACAGCCCTGACTTCCTGTCAGGAACTTCATGTTGGTTATCTGAAGAGCAGTGTTGTTCCAGAGGTCAAATGACTCTATCAATAAATCTGTCAAACCATATGGTAAAATCAACTACAACAATCGCATTTGGGACTGAACTTCAGGTAATGCTTACGGTTCAGTTTCAGATAGCTCTACATTTACATTTAAGTCATTTAGCAGACGCTCTTATCCAGAGCGACTTACAAATTGGTGGATTCACCTTACGATATCCAGTGGAACAACCACTTTACAATAGTGCATCTAAATCTTTTAAGGGGGGGTTAGAAGGATTACTTTATCCTATCCTAGGTATTCCTTAAAGAGGTGGGGTTTCAGGTGTCTCCGGAAGGTGGTGATTGACTCCGCTGTCCTGGCGTCGTGAGGGAGCTTGTTCCACCATTGGGGTGCCAGAGCAGCGAACAGTTTTGACTGGGCTGAGCGGGAACTGTGCTTCCTCAGAGATAGGGAGGCGAGCAGGCCAATGTATTTGGACAAATGTTCCTCCATCAGCGTCATCAATACAACATGTCTCCTTACTCATGTACATCCATCAGCGTCATCAATACAACATGACTGAGCCTTTTTATAATGAAACATGTTCCTCCATAAAGTGTCATCAATACAACATGTCTCCCTATAAAAGGCTCAGTCATTGCCTTTCCGAATGTGGGTTAATAATGCACACTTTTGTCTTGAAGGTATGCAGACCTTTTACAGAGAAAATCAAAGTCCTCAGGATTTGGTTGAGAGTTGTCGGGGTGTTAGCAGCTAGGCAAGGGATGCTAATTTACCAATTTAGTGAGATGGGTCAACGTACAGATTTACCGTGACTTGACTCAGTGTTGAGGAATTGGGGTGTCTGAGATTAGACCCATGTACACTACCGTTCAAAAGTTTGGGATCACTTAAATGTCCTTGTTTTTGAAAGATAAACACTTTTTTCCCCATTAAAATAACTTCAAATTGATCAGAAATGCAGTGTAGACATTGTTAATGTTGTAAATGACTATTGTAGCTGGAAATGGCAGATTTTTTTATGGAATATCTACATAGGTATACAGAAGCCCATCATCAGCAACCATCACTCCTGTGTTCCAATGGCACGTTGTGTTAGCTAATCAAAGTTGATCATTTTAAAAGGCTAATTGATCATTAGAAAACCCTTTTGCAATTTTGTTTTGCCAGCCGAAAACTGTTGTTCTGATTTAAAGAAGCAATAAAACTGGCCTTCTTTAGACTAGTTGAGTATCTGGAGCATCAGCATTTGTGGGTTCGATTACAGGCTCAAAATGGCCAGAAATGAAGACCTTTCTTCTGAAACTTGTCAGTCTATTCTTGTTCTGAGAAATGAAGGCTATTCCATGTGAGAAATTGCCAAGATATTGACGATCTCGTACAACACTGTGTACTACTCCCTTCACAGAACATTACAAACTGGCTCTAACCAGAATAGAAAGAGAAGTGGGAGGCCCCGGTGCACAACTGAGCAAGAGGACAAGTACATTAGTGTCTCGTTTGAGAAACAGACGCCTCACAAATCCTCAACTGGCAGCTTCATTAAATTGTACCCGCAAAACATCACTCTCAACGTCAACAGTGAAGAGGCCTCTCCAGGATGCTGGCCTTCTAGGCAGAGTTGCAAAGAAAAAGGCATATCTCAGACTGGCCAATAAAAAAGAAAAGATTAAGCTGGGCAAAAGAACAGACACTGGACAGAGGAAGATTGGAAAAAAAGTGTTATGGACAGACAAATCAAAGTTTGAGATGTTCGGATCACAAAGAACAACATTCGTGAGACGCAGAAAAAATGAAAAGATGCTGGAGGAGTGCTTGACACAATCTGTCAAGCATGGTGGAGGCAATGTGATGGTCTGGGGGTGCTTTGGTGGTGGTAAAGTGGGAGATTTGTACAGGGTAAAAGGGATCTTGAAGGAAGGCTATCACTCCCTTTTGCAACGCCATGCCATACCCTGTAGACGGCGCTTAATTGGAGACAATTTCCTCCTACAACAGGACAATGACCTAAAGCACAGCTCCAAACTATGCAAGAACTATTTAGGGAAGAATCAGTCAGCTGGTATTCTGTCTATAATGGAGGGGCCAGCACAGTCACCGGAACTCAACCCTATTGAGCTGTTGTGGGAGCAGCTTGACCGTATGGTATGTAAGAAGTGCCCATCAAGCCAATCCAACTTGTGGGAGGTGCTTCAGGAAGCATGAGGTAATCTGAAGAGATTTCACCCCAACAAATTGACAACTAGAATGCCAAAGGGCTGCAAATGGAGAATTATTTGACGAAAGCAAAGTTTGAAGGACACAATTATTTCAATTAATCATTATTTATAACCTTGTCAACGTCTTGACTATATTTCCTATTCATTTTGCAAATAATTTCATGTATGTTTTCATGGAAAACAAGGACATTTTTCTAAGTGACCACAAACTTTTCAACGGTATTGTATGTTCTTGATACATTTTTTGAGGCAAATAACTGAATAAATGTATGTTACTATTTTGTAGACACACATACTGGTCTCTCGAGGCATCCTATGATCTTTAAAAGCACAGATTTAGGTTGGACCGGTTTTAAACATATAATTGCTGTGTAACATTTTTGATTTATAATTATACTGTTATTGTTTTTTGTTGCTGTTGCTTGGGAAGGCACTTCACATTTAAGCAATCGTAATGATTGGCTATAACAGCTTTGCTGTGATGCATTGTAGAGACCAAATTTGCTGAAGGTTCACCTCTCACCAGTTTTTTGAAATTTTTTATATTGCCATGCTTCATGGGTGACATGCTGACTACACTGGGTGCGTGCGTCTGCTTGCGTATGTTGGTTTTGTATATCCACACCAGGCCTGATCCAGACACAGAGGTTGAAACATCAAAACAAACTAGATTAATTTGGGGAAAGGGTGAAATGCATGAAACATTCATGGACATTGAGCTAGCTTGCTGTTGCTAGCTAATTTGTCCTGGAATTTAACCTGTTGAGGACAGACGTTCCGCTAGCGGAACGCCTCGCCAAATATCCAATGGTAGAGCGTGGCGCGAAATACAAAAACCTTTAAATGCTATAACTTCAATTTCTCAAACATATGACTATTTTACACCATTTGAAAGATGACTCTCGTTAATCCAACCACATTGTCCGATTTCAAAAAGGCTTTACAGCGAAAGCAAAACATTAGATTGTCAGGAGAGTACCCAGCCAAAAATAATCACACAGCCATTTTCCAAGCAAGCATATGTCACAAAAACCCAAACCACAGCTAAATGCAGCACTAACCTTTTGATGATCTTCATCAGATGACACTCCTAGGACATTATGTTATACAATACATGCATGTTTTGTTCAATCAAGTTCATATATCAAAATCCAGCTTTTTACATTAGCATGTGATGTTCAGAACTAGCCTACCCACTGAAAACTTCCGGTGAATTTACTAAATTTCTCATGATAAACGTTGACAAAATACATAATTATTTTAAGAATTATAGATACAGAACTCCTTTATGCAATCGCTATGTCAGATTTTAAAATAGCTTTTCGGCGAAAGCAGATTTTGCAATATTCTGAGTACATAGCTCAGCCATCACAGGCTAGCTATTCAGACACCCGCCAAGTTTGGGGCTCACTAAACTCAGAATTACTATTAGAAAAATTGTATTACCTTTGCTGTTCTTCGTCAGAATGCACTCCCAGGACTTCTACTTCAACAACAAATGTTGTTTTGGTTCCAAATAATCCATAGTTATATCCAAATACCTCAGTTTTGTTCGTGCGTTCAGGTCACTATCCAAAGGGTAACGCGCGAGCACATTTCGTGACAAAAAATTTCAAAATGTTCCATTACCGTACTTAGAAGCATGTCAAACGCTGTTTAAAATCAATTTTTATGCTATTTCTCTCATAAAATAGCGATAATATTCCAACCGGACAATGTTGTATTCATTCAAAGAGGGAAAGAAAAAAATGGCGAGGTCTCGTGAACGCGCATCTCCAGTCTCTCTGTCACCAGGCAGACCACTGACAAACTGTGCTGCTGTTATCTGCCCAGAGACAGGAGATGCCTCAATCCGGTTTCTGAAGGCTTTAGAGAGCCAATGGAAGCCTTAGAAAGTGTCACGTAACAGCTCAGATGCTGTAATTTCGATAGAGATGCAACAGAAGGACTACAAATTGTCAGACAGGCCACTTCCTGCTTGGAAACTTCTCAGGTTTTTGCCTGCCATATGAGTTCTGTTATAATCACAGACACAATTCAAACAGTTTTAGAAACTTTAGTGTTTTCTATCCAAATCTACTAATTATATGCATATTCTAGTTTCTGGGCAAGAGTAGTAACCAGATTAAATCGGGTACGTTTTTTTATCCGGCCGTGAAAATACTGCCCTCTATCCACAACAGGATAAACAATGGGTTGTTATTTTACCTGAAATGCACAAGGTTCTATTTTTTTCCCCAGGATCTTTTGAAGAATTTTGACCCATTTTGAGTCGCACAAAATCGTGTGTTCTCTAGTCCGACAATTAATCCACAGATAAAAGGTGAAACTTAGTTTCTAGTAATCTCTTCTTCTGTGGACTTCATATGGCGGTTGGCAACCAACTTTAAGGTGCTAATCTTCCACCAACTGGAGTGTGGACCTCCAGTCCAGCTTTCAATCACCCACTTGGGTATATTCTCCTGAAAACCAATGAGGAGATGGGAGAAACAGGACTTGCAGCCCGTCAAGCGTCAAATAGAACCAAGTTCTATTTGAACACCTGGCTACGCAGACACCTGCGAGCAGTTTAGATTAAATCATTAACATGTATGTGTACATTTATTTTGCCTGCTGACCACACTGCTTGCGTTGCAAAATACATTTACACATAGATGAACTGAGGTACACACTCCAGTTGGTGGTGGTAATGTACCTTAAAGTTGGTTGCCAGTTGACAAATAAAGTCCACAGGAGACTACTACTGGAGGAGAGTTTACTAGAAAATATTAGTTTCTCCTTTTATCTGTGGATTAAATGTTGGAGTAGAGAACACAACATTTTGTGACTCAATGGGTCAAGATTCTACAAAGATCCAGAAACAAAGGACCTTGTGCATTTTCAGGTAAAATAACAACCCAATGTTTATATCCCAGGACAAATTAGCTAGCAACAGCAAGCTAGCTAGTTAAATGTCCATGAATATTTCATGTTTCGACCTGTCCCCAAATTAATATAGTTTGTTCAGAGTTTTGATATTTCAAACTGTGTGTCCTGATGGCATCTGGTGTGGATGGACAAAATCAACACGCGCATGATGGCCCAAGCGGACCCACGCGCGTGCCCGGTGTAGTCAGCGTGTTAGACTACTTCTTAACATGCTGTGGTTTGTAAGGACAGCGATCAAAATTTTGCATTTTCCTTGTATGAAGAGGAAGGAACTACCATTGACGCACTGGGAAAGATAACTTAAGAGTTAATTAACTACTTTTCTGGGTTTGTCAAATTACATCGTTTGCATACATTTTCACAATTTTGTATCTTTATTTTTGCAGAGGTACGGTATTATGATCTTGGCCCATCATTGAGGGAACCATTTTGAATTGAGCTGTTTAAAGCACCGTCTGTTGCTCAATTATATTTTCATAATGAAGTATTTGCGCTGGTGCAACATTTTAACCTTTTTTTCAAATTAATATAATATTGAAACTTAAACATGCATGTTTGAATATGTCCTTGTAAAGTTTTTGAAGTATTCATTTAATTAGAAAAAATAAGGGCAAAATTCACAACTGCTTAGTAAATGTGATCCTTTGCATAGTATCTGCGTTGGAGTTCTCTTCGCTCTATACCATCACTGCTATCTTTTGAATACTGTCTGGTCTCAGTCGCTCTATTGTTGATTATTGATTGAAGCTTAAGAAATGTGACCTGCCTTCCAGCAGGCTATTGACTATTTCAAAGTTTAACATGCATACATGTAGGTTTGTCTATACACTACATCAACTTGCAACTGTTAATTAAACTCCTTCAGGAGTCAGCATTTATATTAAATGGTCTCTACGAATCAGCCCTGGAAACATGAGTCAATCGGCTGATTTCCATTGCAGAGCCGAGGAACCGCTTATCCTTTCTGAGACAAAGGAGTTCAGTGCCAGATTCTCTGGAGGGGTGAGTTTCCCGGAAGTCTTGCAGCACTAACGTCTTTACGAGTTTTACAATTGTAAAACTGTGACGCGCTAATATTAAAGATCCATTGATACCGGGGAAACTTGCCTATTTGTTTACATAGCCATTTGGTGTCTGTTAAATAGAAACCCAGGGAAATTGTTTGGCATGTTTTGGCTGTCACGTAGCATTGTTTGGTCTGTGTTTTAGATGGTGTTAGGCTCGCCAGAATTTGATGACAGAATTCTGTCTTTTCCGAGGGGCTTTTCGATCCTACGGAGGGGCTACCGAGTGTCGCAGCAGTCTAAGGCACTGTATCGCATTGCTAGAGGCGTCACTACAGACCCTGGTTCGATCCCGGGCTGTGTCACAACCGGCCATGATTGGCAGTCCCATAGGGTGGCGCACAATTGGCTCAGCATTGTTAGGGTTTATTTAGGCCGTCATTGTAAATAATAATTTTTCTTAACTGACTTGACAAGTTAAATAAAAAAAGACCCTTCTAAAAGGAATGTTTTGGAAGTTGTGTAGAGATCACAATAGTCTTAATTTATACTTTCTAATTTAAAGTGTGTGTGTGTGCGCGTGTGTGTGCGCGTGTGTGTGTGTGAGAGAGAGAGAGATATATGATCATTTAAGACAAGTATTGGGTAAACACAGTAACACTTGACAGTAGGATAGCCATACACCAAGACATGAGTAACTTCTGAATTCTTTGCCAAGAATGTCACATTCTTGTCCAGGAAATGTCTTGTTCAGTGATTCATTTGACTAAATACTGTGGAATTGTTTACTTTGGGCTTAGTTGTCCTTTTTAGCAATCATATGATGAGTTAAAAAATAAGTAACATAGGATGACCTAATATGACATATTAAACCACCCTGACAGGGAATTGATTTCCATGTGAGCGGCCATGTCCCAATGGGAGAGACCGCTTCATTTCAGATTGTTTTCTTGTTCACGCTGAACACACTCATTGCTTGCACTCAAATTGAATTCCTTGTAATAAGATGGGCTGTTCTTGTATTTTTTTTTTTCTCTCATTTTTTTCTCATTTTTTTTAAAACATATTTTCTAACTTTGGGAAATGTAATTGCTTTTGATTACTACTACCCAAGTTTTCTTGTAAGAGTTTGCTTAAATTAAGGTACAAGTTTAACTTCAACATTGTTTTTATATTATACTCCCTTAAGGAATGTTTAGAATGAGATATCTCCAATTTGGATGTAGGTCTTATACCATTTTTCTTTGTTAAAGAATTCACTGTGTGAAAATGGGATTGCATTTTTGTATAATACAATTGCTTTTGTTTTGTTTCTTTGAGGAGGGGAGAACTGGAAGTTTGAAGTAAATGTAACTGATGTGCAACAGTGATTCTTTACTGGCAGGGACTGTAATTAAACAATATTGTGAAACTGATGCCTTTTAACCATCTTTTGTACTTCTCCACACACACACACACACACACACACACACACACACAGCTGTTCATATGGCATAGAGCAACATTTTTGTGTACGACGTATGGGGTATTTAAGCAGGCTAAAGACAGTTTGCTGTTGCTACATCAATATTAGTATGTACGATTATACGAATGAGCCTGTACTTTCTTGTTCCTCACTGTGACAATTCTCTGTGCATTTGGTTCTATTTGTATCATTTCATATGAACAAATACTTGCGAAGACATTAGAACATTGGGTCACAGGATGTGGGACCAACGATCAATACTTCAAAGGTTGAGCTGAGTAAATGGTCCTTTCTCCAGCCCCGGCGCACTGCAGGACACTGACCCTGTCCCCTATGAGGGACTCGACAGCTCAAATCGCAGCCGATATTTTTACGTTCCACACAGTCATTTACTTACAAGGAAATTTCCCTCAGGTAAGGCGTCAATTCATAACATTGTTACGTAGAGTTTAATATGGTTTGAAGAGGTTATGCCATGGTGAGATTGGTTTATGATTGGCATGTTGAAAGATTCCACGTATTGAGCCTAGCAACAGGTATTCATTTGTCAATGGCTAGTTGAATAAACACGATCAACTCAACACAGAATATTCTTTATTTTAAGTCTTCAAACTTAAACATTTTTATTTGTTTTTCATTGTGTAGTTGCTTAGATGGCACTCTAGAGTTGACATAATTATATATTTCATGAGGTTTTGCGCGCATCCTAACTTTACAAGACCTGGACAAAATATTATACACGTTAAAGAAAATGTAAGGTCCACTCACTGCTGCATCTGATAAGGAGATACCATAACATACCCCTGACGTGTAATTAAAATATCACGTATTGGGAGAGCTAACTGAGCGGAAATTCTTTAAAATGATGAATT
The DNA here is from genome assembly GCF_965601325.2 of Salmo salar. Lineage (NCBI taxonomy): Eukaryota > Metazoa > Chordata > Actinopteri > Salmoniformes > Salmonidae > Salmo > Salmo salar. The sequence continues at coordinate 46,584,860 of NC_138306.1, read as the reverse complement.
ATCCCCAAATCATAAATTGATAGCTCCCGTGTTTGCTTTGGTTCGTTTTTTGTACGTTGAGTTTCATTCACTATTTTACAGCGGGCTCCCACGATGTGAAGAAAATGTTGGACTGTGGAAGTTATTTTCAAACGTGTTATGGTGTTGGTTAAAATGTGTGCTGCAGTGGCGGCTGGTGACTTGGGGAGGGGGGGGGGGGGGGTGAAAGTTATATTGAATGCGTTCAAGTTTAAGCCTATGGTATGACATGCTATTATTGGAATTATATTTTGATTGTTTTGAATGATTAACACAGCAGTAGCACCACTATACCAACGCTAGTCTTTGAGAGCTGCAGCAGTTTGTCTAGACCAGGTATTCCCAAACTGGGGTACACGCAATGCTGTCGGGGTACGCCAAATAAAACTGATTAAAAAATAATAATAAAAAAAACATCTTCACATTTTCAAACAGTCCATTTATATTTTCCAACGGGGCAATACATTTGGGTGAGGTTTTTTTCTCGCCTGAGTATCCTCGTTTCACTGCCCAAAATAAAATTAAACCATCTAGTGTTCAGCGAAATAACAACACAATGTCAGATACAGGTAGCCTAGTCAAATAATTAACATCCAATCACATAAACCGTTACTCTCTCGCGGGAATTACACTAACGGTCCGTATGTAGCTGCTGCTCATGTTGGTATCTGTACTGATGGCGCAAAAGCCATGACAGGGAGACATAGTGGAGTGGTAACGTGCGTACAAGCAGTTGCTCCTGACGCCACTTGGGGGCACTGCAGCATGCACAGGGGGCTCTTGCTGCCAAGGCAATGCCTGACAGCTTGAAAGACGTTTTGGACACAACAGTGAAAATGGCTAACTTTGTTAAAGCAAGGCCCCGAACTCTCGTGTATTTTCTGCAATGATATGGGCAGCGACCATGTAACGCTTTTACAACAAGTGCGCTGGTTATCAAGGGGCAAAGTAATTGACACTTTTTTTAATTGAGAGAGGAGCTTAAAGTTTCCTTTTCTGAACATCATTTTCACTTGTCTGACTTCTTTCATGATGACGAGTTCCTCACACGACTAGCCTATCTGGGTGATGTTTTTTCTCGCCTGAATTATCAGAATCTGGGATTACAAGGACTGCGCAACTATATTCAATGTGCGGGACAAAATTGAAGGTATGATTAAGAAATTGGAGCTCTTCTCTGTCTGCGTTAACAAGGACAACACAACAGGTCTTTCCATCATTGTATGATATTTTTTTGTGTGCAAATGAATTCAAGTTTACGGACAATGTCAAATGTAATGTCAAATGTGATATAGCGGTGCGCCATTAGGCAGGTACTTTCCTGAAACGGATGACACAAACAACTGGATATCGTTATCCCTTTCATGCCCTGCCTCCAGTCCACTTACTGATATCATATATGAACATAAGAGCCTCATCGAAATTGCAACAAGCGGTTCTGAGAAAATGTAATTTAATCAGAAGCCACTGCCAGATATCTGGATTGGGCTGTGCTCAGAGTATCCTGCCCTGGCAAATCATGCTGTTAAGACACTGATGACCTTTGCAACCACGTACCTATGTGAGAGTGGATTCTCGGCCCTCACTAGCATGAAAATTAAATACAGGTACAGACTGTGTGTGGAAAATGATTTAAGACAGACTCTCTCCAATACAACCCAACATTGCAGAGTTATGTTCATCCTTTCAAGCACACCCTTCTAATTAGCCTGTGGTTAGTTATTCACAATTTTCAATGAACAAATACGGTTTTATATGTAAGATGGTTAAATAAAGAGCAAAATTATTTATTATTATTTGTGCCCTGGTCCTATAAGAGCTCTTTTGTGTCACAACCTGGCTACTGGGAAGTGACAAACTTACACTCATTCTTATGTTTAATAAATGTATCCTATAGTGTGTGTCTTGCAGGTGTAACAGTGTAGGTTCCGTCCCTCTCTTCGCCCCAACCCGGGCTCGAACCAGGGACCCTTGCACACATCAACAACTGACACCCCACGAAGCATCGTTACCCATCGCGCCACAAAAGCCGTGGCCCTTGCAACGCAAGGGGAACAACCACTTCAGGTCTCAGAGCGAGTGACATCACTGATTGAAATGCTATTAGCGCGCACCACCGCTAACTAACTAGCCATTTCACATCGGTTACACTCACCCCCCCTTTGACCTCCTCCTTTTTTCCGCAGCAACCAATGATCCGGGTCAACAGCATCAATGTAACCGTGTAGGTTCCGTCCCTCTCTTCGCCCCAACCCGGGCTCGAACCAGGGACCCTTGCATACATCAACAACTGACACCCACCGAAGCATCGTTACCCATCGCGCCACAAAAGCCGCGGCCCTTGCGACGCAAGGGGAAACCCTACTTCAAGTCTCAGAGCGAGTGACGTCACCGATTGAAATGCTACTAGCGCGCACCACCGCTAACTAACTAGCCATTTCACATCGGTTACACAGGCTTACAATGTTGGCAAAAAAAACTACATTTAAGAGTGTGCTGACCCTGGTGCCAGTGTTGTCCCTCTACCGACACATTTAAAACAATTTTGACTAGCTACAAATCTAGTGACTTTCTCTGGTGTTATTGGAGACTTTTGGAGAGACTGACGTGAAAGCACGTATCGTTCTTACTCTTCTCAACGAGCAGCGGATGCTGCCGTGGGCCCCACCCCCGTCCCAAAGCACTCACAGGCGGCCCAGTCCTCGCGCAGCAGTCCCTCCCAGCTGCAGTCAGAGCAGGAGATGTTCACCCCTCCGCGTCCAGACTGCAAATGAACCTCGCATACGGGAAGCCGCCGCTGGCTGATCCCACCCTGGCTTACATTCAGGGCGGGATGTAAATGTAAAATGTTCTTTGTCTAAAATATATCTGCACAAAAATAAAGCACTGCATTTGACTCACACAGCCTCAGTCACTTACTCACCTTGTCCACTGTGTGTGTGCCTCTTCTGTGACATAAGCTAAACATCTAGCTGGCTAGCTCATCATGTCTCAGTCTAAACTGTACACTCAAAAATACAGAAAGGAGTGGGAATCAAACCCTGAATTCAAAGGCTGGTTGAAGCCGTTTATTGGAGATGATACACGGGCATACTGCCTGTATTGTAAGGCTGATTTCTACCCCAAACTTAGTGATGTAAAAAAACATCTGACAACTCAAAAACATACTAGAAAGGCAAAGCCTTATAACAGTTCCACCCAAAACAAGCTGCAATTTATGGTTAAAAAAAATGCACTCTGCAAAAAAGGCTGAGGCCACCATGGCATTAGCTATCGCTGAACACTGTTCCATGCTGGCATGTGATCACACTGGAGAAGCATGTAGAGCTGCTTTCTCAGACTCCACTACTGCTACCCACTTCAAAATGCACAGGACAAAGTGCACAGAAATGATTAATGTTGTTCTCGCACCATACTTTCTGAAAAAGTTGGTCGCAGATGTGGGTGACCAGCGTTTCAGCCTCCTCCTCGATGAGTCCACGGATGTAAGTGTTTCTAAGTACCTGGGGGTTGTGATAAGGTACTTTAGTGACACCAAGCAGACAATTGTATCAACATTTCTGGGGCTTGTTGAGTTGGAGGGAGGAGATGCCAAATCTATAGCCAGTGGTGCTGTTGTGGCTTTCCTCGAGCAGTGTTGTCAACCTGTTGGGGCTAGGGGGCAGTATTGAGAAATTTTGAAAAAGATATGTGCCCATTTATAACTGCCTCCTACACCAACTCAGAAGCTAGGATATGCATATTATTAACACATTCGGATAGAAAACACTCTGAATTTTCTAAAACAGTTTGAATGGTGTCTGTAAGTATAACAAAACTCATATTGCAGGCAAAAACCTGTGAAAAATAGATTTAAAAAAAATGTGAATTGTGTGACTGTACTATTTAGTGTCATTGTTTTATAGATACCATAGTGAGAAAGGATTCATTTCGCAACTCCTACGGCTTCCACTAGATGTCAACGATCTTTATAAAGTTGTTTGAAGCGTCTATGATAAACAGAGAGCAAATTAGAATGCAGGGAAGTTGACATGTCGTCACTTCATTTTTTTGCGCCTGCGCATAAATCTGAGAAGAGTGAGTTTGTCATAATTGTTTATCTAGACATAGGATAGGTTGTGTGAAAATATTACTGATGTTTACTGATGTTTCACGTTAAAAATGGACCAAAAGATTAATGCTAAACAACGTTTGACATGTTTGAACGAACGTAAATAGATTATTTACTAGGTTTTTTTAGCTTTTCGGCGTGATTTTACACCCCCCCCACCACGTTTTGTGGGAGCATACTAAACGCTAACTACTTGGTGTTATTTGGACATAAATTATGAACTTTGTCAAAAGAAACCACATTTGTTCTGGACCTGGGATTCCTGGCAGTGCCTTCTGATGGAGATAATCAAAGGTAAGGGGATATTTACAATGTTATTATCGATATTAGATGATGCTAACTGTATAGCATAGCCTATTGTTCTTAGCATAGCACCCCGTTTATTGCAAAATGTGATTTCCCAGTAAAGTTATTTTGAGATCTGGCCATTCGGTAGCAATTACGAGATGATAATATATTATTCTTTGAATGACAATATTATAATTTACCAATGTTTTCGAATAGTAATTTTGTTATGTTCACCCGGAAGCATTTCAGAGAAGAAAAAAATCTGAATTTCACGCTACTGTAAAATGCTGTTTTTGGATATAAATATGAACTTGATGGAACAAAAAATGCATGTATTGTATAACATAATGTCCTAGGAGTGTCATCTGATGGAGATTGTCAAAGGTTGGTGCATAATTTTAGCTGGTTTCTGCTTTTGGTGACGCCTGACCTTGAATTGAAACTGGATGTTTGTACTTTTGTGGCTATGTACTGTCCTAACATAATCTTACTTTATGCTTTTGCCGTAAAGCCTCTTTGAAAATCGAACAATGTGGTTAGATTAAGGAGATGTTTATCTTTTAAATTGTGTAAAATAGTTGATTGTTTGAGAAATTGAAATTATTAGATTTTTGATGTTTTGAATTTCCAGCCTTGTTAGCAATCCCGTCTCGGGGTTCATTGCTAACCTGTAGCCCCAACAGGTTAAAAAAGAGAGAACTCCTGGGGATAGGGACTGACAATGCCTCTGTTATGACGGGGATTAACAATGGGAGGAGTATGGCCTCAAATATCTGGTTCTTATTCGCTGTGTGTGCCACACCCTGCAGCTTGCTCATTTGTAGTTCTAAACATATTTAGGGTGTTTTTTACTCACTTTTTGTCTCTCCCACAACGTTATTCCTCTCTCCTACAGCGTCCATCACAATTACATGCACATGGCAAATTAGGTGATGATGTCATTTAGCAACTTCTAGCGACTTTTAGGACAGCCAATAGCTACTTTCCTTACTGAGGAGTTGGCAACACTGCCTGGTGCTAGAGGGGCTACGCAGCTGGAGCTTGAATGTTTGAAGGGGTACGGGACTATAAAAACCTTGGGAACCACTGCTCGAGACCTAGAGGCGCAACTTCGCAAGACTTTCGGGAACGCTTGCGAAACAGACCAGGTTTGGGGTTTGAGAAGTCAATGAGAGAAGTGAAAAGGTATTCCTTTTAGTTAATTTTTCAAATCCCTAAAGCCTCAACCTAGATTTGAGCCAATGTCTTTAGTAGTTGAACATGTTATTACTCTAACCTTGTGAAAGTGGCAAACTGACTAATTTTTGTCAAAAACAACTTTATATTGAAGGAGTGCCTTTGATTTGACGGCCTGCAAATGCACAGTTCGGCGCAAGATGACAGTTAGATCTGATGACTTGTTTCTGCGCATGAGTTTAGCTAGCCAACGTCACCATGACATCGCCTACATGTGTGATCGGTGATTTCTACTGAAGAAGTAGTTTCCACCTATTTTCATACTGTCTTTGGCTGCACTGTCCACTAGAGCTGCAGTGTCTGGTAGTTTCCCCTTCCCCTGATACTTCATTGATCCCTACATTTACATTTTATTTCACTAGGCAAGTCAGTTAAGAACAAATTCTTATGTACAATGACGGCCTACCCCGGCCAAACCCTCCCCTAACCGAGACGACGCTGGGCCAATTGTGCTCTCCTATATGAGACTCCCAATCACGGCCGGTTGTGATACAGCCCGGGATCAAACCCGGGTCTGTAGTGACGCCTCTAGCACTGCGATGCAGTGCCTTAGACTGCTGCGCCACTCAGGATACATGCCATCGATCAGCCAGAGTCCACACAGACAGCTGGTTTATAAATTAGCCATTGACCAATGACCAAAGGAGTTGAATAACCCTGCTACAGTGGTGTAAAGTACTTAGGTAAACGTATTTTAAAGTACTACTTAAGTCGTTTTTTTTTTTGGTATCTGTACTTTATATTTTTTACAACTTTTTTTACTTTTACTTCACTACATTTCTAAAGAACATAATGTATGTTTTACTCCATACAGTTTCCCTGACACCCAAAAGTACATTTTGAATACTTAGCTTGACAGGAAAATGGTCCAATTCACACACTTATCAAGAGAACATCCCTGGTCATCCCTACTACCTGATCTGACAGATTCACTTAACACAAATGCTTAGTTCGTAAATTATGTCTGAATTTTGGAGTGTGCCCCTGGCTGTCCATAAATAAAAAAACAAAATGGTGCCTTCTGCTTTGCTTAATATAAGGAATGTGAAATTATTTATACTTTTACTTTTGATACTTAAGTATATTTGAGCAATTACATTTACTTTTGATTCTTAAGTATATTTAAAACCAAATACTTTTAGACTTTTACTCTATTTTACTGGGTGACTTTCACTTTTACTTTAGTCATTTTCTATTAAGGTATCTTTACTTTTATTCAAGTATGACAATTGGGTACTTTTTCCATCACTGCCCTGCTATACCCTGACCCAGACCCCTCTCCCCGCAGAATGAGGCTTCCCCAGTTTGTGTGGACGCTGGGGCTGCTATTGCCCTTGCTGTCAACCTCCCAGGCGTTCAAAGACATCTGCAATGCCAAGCCCAAAGACGTGCCCCTGGAGCCCAGGTGCATCTACCGCAGCCCCGAGGACGAAGCCCCGACAGGGGACGCTATCCCGGAGAAAGTCCCTGAGAACACCAATCCCCGGGTGTGGGAGCTGTCCAAGGCCAACAGTCGCTTCGCCCTGTCCCTGTTCAAGCAGCTAGCCCAGGGCAAACCCAGCGAGTCAAACATCTTCATGTCCCCTATCAGCATCTCCTCAGCCTTTGCTATGACCAAGCTGGGCGCCTGCAACAACACGCTAAAACAGATTATGAATGTAAGGGGTCTGAAGCGTAGCCCACAGGACTGTTAAATGGGCCTGGTAACCAACATCAAAAGGCCAAAATATAAAACCAAGATTTGAGACTTACTATACAATTTACAAGTACATGACTCATTCAGCATTTTTTCATCCACATTAGGCAGGAAGAACTTAGAAATGTGGGGTTTCTATCAATTCACGTGTTCACTCTTTCTTGCTCCTCTAGTGAGAAACATTTTCTTTTAAAATGAATGGCCACAACCAATAACAGCTCAGGGCATCCCAATGTCTGATCTCTGTCTCAATCTCAATTCAGGTGTTTGAGTTTGACACAATCAAAGAGAAGACGTCGGACCAAGTGCATTTCTTCTTCGCCAAGCTAAACTGTCGCCTGTACCGCAAGAAAGACAAGACGACAGAACTGATCTCAGCCAACCGTCTTTTTGGAGAAAAGTCTCTGGCCTTCAATGAGATTTACCAGAATATCAGTGAGCTGGTGTATGGAGCCAAACTCATGCCACTCAACTTCAAGGTCTTTCCCTCTTGCATTGTCTATAGCCTACAGCTTCATTTTGCATTTCCACAAATATATATTATATACTCTTAATAACACTGTGTGTTCAAGAGTTAAACCACTTATTACTATAATGGAACAGCGTTAAGTCCAATCAATTACATGCACCATTACGACTTGGTATTTATCTGCAGTCACACAGCTGAGTAATTAGAGCCTTCAGAAAGTATTCATACCCCTTGACTTATTTAACATTTTGTTGTTACAGCCTGAATTCCAAATTGATTAAATATATTTTTTCTCACCCATCTACACACAATAGCCCATAATGACAAAGTGAAAACGTGTTTTTAGACATTTTTGCAAATGTATAAAAAAATGAAATACAGAAATCTCATTTACAGGCATTGGAAAACCTCCCTGGTCTTTGTGGTTGAATCTGTTTGAAATTCACTGCTTGACTGAGGGACCTTACAGATAGATAATTGTATGTGTGGGGTACAGAGATAAGGTAGTCGTTAAAAAATAATATTAAACACTTATTGCACACAGTGAGTCTACGCAACTTTTGTGACTTGTTCAGCACATTTCTACTCCTGATCTTATTTAGGCTTGCCCTAACAAAGGGGTAGAATACTATACTTATTGACTCAAGACATGTCAGCTTTTCATTTTTTATTCATTTGCAAACATTTCTCAAAACAGATCCACTTTGACATTATGGGCTATTGTGAGTAGGCCAGTGACACAAAGTCAAAATGTTATCCATTTTAAATTCAGGCTGTAACACAACAAAATGTGGAAAAAGTCAAGGAGTGTGAATACTTTCTGAACCAAAGTAATTCTATCCATGTAGAAATGCAATTATGTGACCATGGGTCTTTTAGGAGAAGCCAGAACTGTCACGGGTGACCATCAATGATTGGATCGCAAACAAGACTGAGAACAGGATTCAGAACACCCTGCCGAAGGACTCGCTGAACTCTAACACTGTGCTGGTCCTGGTCAACACAATCTATTTCAAGGTGTGTTGAGTTTATTTCCTCTCTGCCTATGGAGGGCCTTTAAGCTAAAACTACTTAATTTTTGCCTCCATGACCTTCCATAGCCACCACCCAGGCACCCATTTCCTTCCATTCAACTGTCATCTCTGCTGTCTCACAGGGTCAGTGGAAAAGCAAATTTGACAAAAAGAATGTCTTCAAGGCTGACTTCTATGTGAGTAAGTCCAAGACGTGCCCAGTGTCCATGATGTACCAGGAAACCAAGTTCCACTACGGCAGGTTCACGGAAGACAAGGTGCAGGTGCTAGAGCTGCCGTACCGTGGAGATGACATCACCATGGTGCTGATCCTACCTCTCAAAGACACACCCCTGTCTGAGGTGGGTGCCTACTGTCATAATTTACACTGTTCACTGACAATTATAGTGTACAGTACTATATCACACTGAATTTTCGCTCTGCCGATGATGTTCTAAGGTGGAGGAGAACCTGGACTTGAAGAAGCTGACTGGCTGGCTGCATAACATGAGGGAAACCTCAGTGTCGGTGCATCTGCCACGCTTCCGCATCGAAGACAGCTTCAGTCTGAAGGAGAAGCTGCAGGCCATGGGGCTCGAGGACCTCTTCAGCCCCAAGGACGCCAGCCTGCCAGGCATTCTTGAAGATGAGGCGAATTATCTGTACATTTCCGATGCATTCCATAAAGCATTCCTAGAGGTATGTACAGTATCCATAAGGATCATGATTCAAAAATCCATAATGATCATCACTAAAAGTAGCTGGGGAAGCAAACGTCAACAAACAAATGAACAGATCAAACGTGCATCGGCTGGGGCACACGGTTGGGGCACTCATCGATAAATTTTATTATATCTTATGAAAATTATAAGCTTTCAAAACATTTTTGTCCAGTAACTTAACAAATAAACAACTGTTGCAGGTGAATGAGGAAGGCAGTGAGGCGGCTGCTGCCACAGCTGTAATGGCCGTCGGCCGTTCCATAAACTCAAACCGGGAGATGTTTGTGGCCAACAAGCCCTTCCTCCTGCTCATCCGAGAGTCCACCATCAACACCATGGTGTTCACTGGCCGAGTGGCTGACCCCTGTGACCCCTGATCACACACTTCAGATGTGTCATTCCCCAATGTAAACTGTCATGTCATGCAACTACCTACTTCTGATCTCCGTATTGATCTAAAATAAACCAAATGGGATGAACAGTGGACCACTTTGTGATGTATTTTTATTTCCTTTAAGAAGAATGTACTTTAATATGTACTAGTGAAGAAAATGATAGTGGTTATTGTGAAGTAACCCATTTTCACATTATCAAAAACAATAACAAATCAACCTTTGGCCTTTACAGTGTAATCAATGTTTCTTTTTCAGGAACAGGACCATGCAAAAGAAAAACAAACTTCACATATAACCTGCAAGACCACAGCTGGTTTTGTACCTCACTTGACAGGAAACGTTTTAAATATTGTCATGTAATATATTCCATTTCCTTTGAGATATAATGTTTTTATTAATATATTTTTAATGTCAAATAATATTTTACTTTAAGTCATTAATTACATAGCTTAATGATTTGTTGGAGTAAGCATTTTGTGGTCAAAACCATATTGGATATACGTATGCATCTTTATGTATAAACATTGAGACAACTGTTAAAGAATATATCTGATAAGACACGAGAGCTCAATGAAGCAGCAAAACAAGGACATAATAGCACAAAATGTAGAATATATTAAATATCACCTAATAAATCATTATTTGGCAAGTTTTGGAGAAAATATATAGATACAGGAACTTTCCCAAGTTTGGCATTAAAAACCTATGACAAAGACATGCATCACTGCTAAATATGGGCTCAGCTTGACCATATATTAAAGTAACAAATGTTTGGATTCCTTAACATTTTTTTAGCTACATATGTTGTTTTTCACAGTTGGGTCAAAACAGGACTTTTCAGGACAGTACTTTAATAAACTATATCTGTATTATTGTCATCCTCTCACTAGCTTAGTAAGAATCTTCACAGGACATAGAGGTAAGTGGAGATGATGAAAACCGCCATAAATCTGTTGTTTGATCAAACTAGAGGACAGTTCACGATAGTTCATGTCCCTGTCATTGATCTACATTCAGCAGTAGCAATACACATACAAGGGTCCAATAATCATACACTTAAAGCAGTTCAAGCTTATTACATTTTTTTTTTTTAAAAGCCCTTTTAGTTCTAAACAAAGAAAAAGGCATGAAACAATACATCTTGATCAAACCCCCCAAAAGGCTATTCAAACCAAAATTCAAATCAAGCAAACCCACAACCTGGTGGAAATTATTATTTTTAACAAAATAAGTTGTATTCTGTTTCATAATAATTGTTCGGTTTCATAGTAATTGATTAAAAATCAATTCGTTTTTACACATCTTCATAATGATGGAACACTTCTCTATCTGGATTCCAGGTTTTCCAGCATCAAGGTTTGTAATGTACTATACCTGTAAGATGAATGAAATCAACTGTATCTGAAAATCTACTGTCAATTAAAATCATTCCACTTTAGTTCTACTTTGGAATGCTATAATTCTTTAATTGAATGCTTTAATTCTAAAGTCAGCATAATTGGAGCTCCCCAGAACCAAGGTTGGTGACCACTGGCTTAGAAGCATTAACTGTGAGTGTGACTAAAATATTCACATAAATCTTCCATCATCGAACAATTCAAGACCATCTTCAAATTTTGTTAGCTGAAGCAATCACATTGTAAAGAATCTTGAAGCTACAACCATGAGTATTAAAATACATATGTTTCAATCAGGGATGTGTGATACTGTATAGTCTTTCATATCAGTATCGACCGATGATGGCTGAAAAACTGGACTAATAGTGGATGGTGTTAAAGGGGCAATCTGCAGTTGCAACATACATTGTTGTACTCAAATGAATTATGTACCCAAAATAAGATTATTTTACTCAATGTTTGTAAATGTAAACAAACACTATATAGCCTCAAAACATGGTTTAAACTATACTTTCTTAAGCAAAAAAAAAACCATTTTTATCAAAATATTTTGATGAATAGCTAGTTGGTATCAGCCATCATGGACAAGAAAATATTGGTTATTGACCAAGAATTTCCAAATTTGTGCATCCCTAGTTTCAATATAAGATAATAGCTGCATTGCTACTTCCATAATGGCGTCTTCACTTAAAAAACAAAACATATGTTATCAATGCATACACTGAACAAAAATATAAACTCAACATGTAGAGTGTTTGTCTGATGTTTCATGAGCTGAAATAAAAGATCCCAGAAACGTTCCATAGGCACAAAAAGCTTATTTCTCTAAAAATGTTTGGACAAATTTGTTTACGTCCCTGTTAGTGAGCATTTCTCCTTTGCCAAGATAATCCATCCACCTGACAGGTGTGGCATATCAAGAAGCTGATTAAACAGCATGATCATTACACAGGTTCACCTTCTGCTGGGGACAATAAAAGGCCTCTCTAAAATGAGCAGTTTTGTCACAACACAATGTCACAGATGTCTCAAGTTTTGAGGGAGCGTAAAATTGGCATGCTGACTGCAGGAGGGTTCACCAGAGCTGTTGCCAGAGAATTTAATATGAATTTCTCTACCATAAGCCACCTCCAACGTTGTTTTAGAGAATTTGGCAGTACGTCCAACCGGCCTCACAACCGCAGACCATGTGTAACCACGCCAGCCCAGGACCTCCACATCCGGCTTCTTCATCTGCGGGATCATTTGGCGGGGGGGGGGGGGGGTGCTGAGGAGTGTTTCACCCATAGCTGCACCCCTGCCCAGTCATGTGAAATCCATAGATTAGGGCCAACTGAATTAATTTAAATTGACAGATTTCCTTTTAGGAACTGTAACTCTGTAAAATCTTTGAAATTGTTGCATATTGCATTTATATTTTTGTTCAGTATACATTTAATCTTCGTTAAGCTGCACTTGCTAAATAAGGCTTGCTGTAAGATTTCTCTGCAGGTAGCCCAAGCTTAATGGCTTATCTAAAACCCCTTAAATGTTACGTACAAACAGAGTAAACTTAAAAACAGTAAACAAAAATACCTGATATTTATAAAGAATGTTGATCTGTTCTTGTCTGACGAATATTAACCGAGGTGTACTGTGGTGATGTGTAATGCATTCTCATTTCAGATAACAAAAACCCTGTGGACAAACCAGTAAAAGTTTCACTTGCACACACCCATTCATTAAAAACTCCCGTCACACCCATTCATTAAAAACTCCCGTCACACCCATTCATTAAAAACTCCCGTCACACCCATTCATTAAAAACTCCCGTCACACCCATTCATTAAAAACTCCCGTCACACCCACAAATGATTCAGTTCTAAAACAAAAAGAAAATAAACAGCCAATCCACTGTGCTACCCTTTATCTGTCTAAAAACAATGTTTTAAGTTAAATTGAATTTGCGATATATCTTTTACATATTTCTTTAAAAATGTCATTATTTCAAACCCCTCCTTAATTGAAGTGCTTGGCGTAGTTATTTTGGCCTCCCTGCGAGGGAGGGAAATACGACCCTTGGCTTGTCCTCTCAATTCCTTTGGATGCCTCCTCTTAATGATTGATTTCCAGTGGAACACACTCCACTGTAGCAAGCATGTCTATCCTTTGGTGATGGGACATCTGTAGCATCAGTGGGCTGCAGTCTTTCTCTTGGCTGGTACTACAGAACAGCTGAAGAGTCTTTCTCTTGGCTGGTACTACAGAACAGCTGAAGAGTCTTTCTCTTGGCTGGTACTACAGAACAGCTGCAGAGTCTCATCTCTCCTCCTTAGGACACCCACAATAGCAATATGAGTGTCCTCCATTACAATCTTGTCTCTACATCCTCCAGATACATTGTCAGAGCTAGATAAAAATGTTCAGAAGATGCGCTTATGCAAAAAAAACAGTCACTTATAAAAAAGGTAGTTAACCACAACATAGAAAAATGAGAACATACTGAAAATTCAACTGAGTGCATCGACCAATCTGCTTGGAGCAGAGCTGTATTGCGTAGTGATGTGTGAGAGGTAAGAGTTTTATTGTAGCTTATCTGAGGTTATAAAAAAAAACGAGAAAAAAATAAATAAAAATGGAGTTTCCTGTGTTCCTGTATAGAAGTATGCATTCAGCAGCTGGTTAAAGAATGTGGAGGTATGGGTCAAATACATATGGATTAATAAGAGTCCTCTTTAAAAGGCCTCTTACCTTTGCCAATATCTTAATACATTGTAAAAGTGTTGCACTGATTAAATAATGGTATACTTCTGAATGCATTTAGCCGTGTTAAGACGCATGACATAAAATCGTCATAAGACCGACATCAGTGTTATTTTCATAATTTTACTCATTACTCTACCAAATTAACTGGTTTTGTTCACTGGGCCATATCTACTACTCATGTGGAATTGCATTTTTAAGCCATTCTGGCACATGGGCAATTCCACCGTAACAGTGATGCTGAGACTCAGATTTTTCTCTCTCTCTCTGTAAACAAACCATACAACTATGTACAAGGACTACTTAACAAATTACACAGAACATTTGACAAAAATACATTTACTTGAGCAGATGCAAAGTTTGGTAACAGAATGACAGTTTGTGCTGTTGGTGCTGTCATTCTGTTACCAAACTTTGCCTCTGCACTGTTCAAGTAAATGTTTTTGTTACCTCAAGTAAATGTGTTTTTGTAAAATTGGAAATTGTTAAAAGTAGTCCTTGTGTAAAAATGTGTATGGTTTGTTTAACTTTGCAACCATTGCTTTTTGTTTGACATACATTTTTATGTGAAAACCATGAGTAACCGTAGAATTGACTCTGTAACCGTGGAATTGCCCATATAATGTATGAAGAAGAGTCTGATTATCACTGACCCCCATCTGTTCAAGATTGTCTCAAGACAAAAGGCAAGAATTGAAATTGTATGTAGTTATTATACAAAATAATAAAACTAACATAAGAAAATAGTCAAATAAAAACCACTGCATTCAGTGTTGTGAGGTTATTGGGAGTGTGTGGCATTACTTCATGTGTTGGCTTAATCTGTTCATGTTTGTATTGTGAAGGTAGATATGGTTTAAAGCGGAAATATCATTTATAAATAACGACATATTACGAAGTGCCATATCAAACTACTCTGTTGCTTCGTTTTCCTGTCCCTGCGGTTTAGTCGAAGGATTTAAAAAAATGCTTATAAAAATCCCACCCTGGATGGACTTGACCTTCTGAACTCCCCCTTGCCATCCTTTCTTTTAAAGCAACTTCAACATACATTGTCTTTCCTCCCCTGGCAGGAGAGTACAAACCATTAACCTAACCTATACCCTGTCCTCCTATACCCCAACCATCACCCTCCCTGGTCCACTGGGTCAATCAGGCCCAGTGGTGGAGACAGAGGCCTGGACACCCTCTCTGAAAGAGGCCCCACCTCCACCCCCATCTGGCTCCTCCTGGCTGGGCGACCCCTCCTCGTTCTGCCCCCCCCGGGAGGAGACAGTGGTGGTCTCTGGGGAGGCGCTGTGGGTCACCTCTTGAGGGCCGCAGCCCGGGTGGTTCTTGCGGAAGTGCTGGTTGAGGATGGCCTGGAAGGGGAAGCTCTTCCCGCAGACGTGGCAATGGAAGGGCTTGTTTCCTGTGTGCTTGCGGATGTGGTACTCGAGCTGGTCCTTGCGGGTGTATTTCTTGCCGCAGATGCGGCACACGAAAGGTGTGATGCCCATGTGCAGCCTCATGTGGCGGTCCAGGCTGCCCTTCTGGTTGAAGGACTTGCAGCAGTAGATGCAGGTGAGTCGAGGGTTGTAGTGGCACCAGCGGTCAGCCACCTGTTCACGCAGGTACTCCTCGTAGCCGCCCAACACAGCCTGCTCCTCCCCCTGAAAGACAAACAAGAGGTACGTCTCAAGACTGTCAACACTCTTTGTAACACTAGATTACACTGTACAAAACATTAGGAACACCTGCTGTTTCCATCACATAGACAGACCAGGTGAAAACTATGATCCCTTATTGATGTCACCTGTTAAATGCACTTAAAGATGGATGTTTAAGCCTTGAGACATGGATTGTGTGTGTCATTCAGAGGGTGAATGGGCAAGACAAACTATTTAAATGCCTTTGAACAGGGTATGGTAGTAGATGCCAGGCGCAACATTTTGTTTCAAGAAGTGCAACGTTGCTGGGTTTTTCACCCTCAACAGTTTCCCGTGAGCATCAATAATGGTCCACCACCTAAAGGACATCCAGCCAACTTGACAACTGTGGGAAACATTGGAGTCAACATGGGCCAGCATCCCTGTGGAACGCTTTCAACACCTTGTAGAGTCCAGGCCCCAATGAATTGAGGCTGTTCTGCGGGCAAAAGGTGGTGCAACTCAATCTTAGGGAGTTGTTCCTAATGTTTTATACACTGTGTGTATAATTGCTACAGTGGCTTGAGAAAGTATTCACCCCCCTTGGCATTTCCCCTATTTTGTTGCCTTACAACCTGGAATTAAAATGTATTTTTGGGGGGGTTTGTATCATTTGATTTACACAACATGACTACCACTTTGATGATGCAAAATATGTTTTATTGTGAAACAAGAAATTAGACAAAGAAAAACATAAAACTTGAGTGTGCATAACTATCAACCCCCCCCAAGTTAATACTTTCTAGAGCCAACTTTTGCAGCAATTACAGCTGCAAGTCTCTTGGGGTATGTCTCTCTAAGCTTGGCACATCTAGCCACTGGGAGTTTTGCCCATTCTTCAAGGAAAAACTGCTCCAGCTCCTTCAAGTTGGATGGGTTCCACTGGTGTACAGCAATCTTTAAGTCATACCACAGATTCTCAATTGGATTGAGGTCTGGGCTTTGACTAGGCCATTCCAAGACTTTTAAATGCTTCCCCTTAAACCATTTGAGTGTTGCTTTAGCAGTATGCTTAGGGTCATTGTCCTGCTGGAAGGTGAACCTCCATCCCAGTCTCATATCTCTGGAAGACTGAAACAGGTTTCCCTCAAGAATTTCCCTGTATTTAGCGCCATCCATTATTCCTTCAATTCTGACTAGTTCACCAGTCCCTGCCGATGAAAAACAACCTCACAGCATGATGCTGCCATCACCATGCTTCACTGTGGGGATGGTATTCTTGGGGTGATGAGAGGTGTTGGGTTTGTGCCAGACAGTGTTTTCAAAGCTCAATTTTAGTCTCATCTGACCAGAGTACCTTCTTCCATATGTTTGGGGAGTCTCCCACATGCCTTTTGGCGAACACCAAACGTGTTTGCTTATTTTTTCTTTAACATCTCTAGGGTACGTGGGACGGTAGCGCTCCACCTGGCCAACATCCAGTGAAATTGCAGAGCGCGAAATTCAAAAATACTAAATTCAAATATTTAACATTCTTGAAAATATATGTGTTATACATCAAAATGAAGCTTAACTTCTTGTTAATCCAGTCGCCGTGTCAGATTTCAAAAAGGCTTTACGGCAAAAGCAAACCATGCGATTATCTGAGGACAGCGCCCAGCATACAAAAGCATGAAAATCATATTTCAACCAGGCAGGTGCGACACAAAAGTCAGAAATAGCGATATAAAAAATGCCTTACCTTTGATGATCTTCTTCTGTTGGCACTCCAAAAAGTCCCAGTTACATCACAAATGGTCCTTTTGTTCGATACTGTCCTTCTTTATATCCATAAAAACTCAGTTTAGCTGGCGCGCTTCAGTCAATAATCCACTCAGTTTCCCTCCATCAAAATGCATACAGAATGAATCCCAAACGTTACTAATAAACTTTTCCAAACAAGTCAAACAACGTTTATAATCAAACCTTAGGTATCCTAATACGCAAATAAACGATCAAATTTAAGACGGAGAATAGTATGTTCATTACCGGAGATAAATAAGAAAGAACGCGCTTTCCTCCACACGCTTTGAAACACTACAGCCAAAATGGGAGCCACCTAGAAAAACTACAATTTCTGGGTCATTTTTCCAAAAACCAGCCTGAAACTCTTTCTAAAGACTGTTGACATCTAGTGGAAGCCCTAGGAACTGCAATCTGGGAGGACTTGGCCTTATTATTAAAATACTAGCCATTGAAAATAGTGGTAAGCCGAATTTGGGGGATGGTTTTCCCTCTGGGTTTCGCGAGCCATATCGGTTATGTTATACTCACAGACATTATTTTAACCGTTTTAGAAACTTTAGAGTGTTTTCTATCCAAATCTACCAAGTATATGCATATCCTAGCTTCTGGGCCTGAGTAACAGGCAGTTTACTTTGGGCACGCTTTTCATCCGGATGTCAAAATACTGCCCCCTACCCTAGAGAAGTTAAGCAATGGCTTTTTTCTGGCCTCTCTTCCGTAAAGCCCAGCTCTGTGGAGTGTACGGCTTAAAGTTGTCCTATAGACAGATACTCCAAACTCCGCTGTGGAGCTTTGCAGCTCCTTCAGGGTTATCTTTGGTCTCTTTGTTGCCTAACTGATTAATGCCCTCCTTGCCTGGTCCGTGAGTTTTGATGGGCGGCCCGCTCTTGGCAGGTTTATTGTGGTGCCATATTCTTTAATGGTGCTCCGTGGGATGTTCAAAGTTTCTGATATTTTTTTATAACCCAACCCTGATCTGTACTTCTCCACAACTTTGTCCCTGACCCGTTTGGTCTTTATGGTGCCGCTTGCTTGGTGGTGCCCCTTGCTTAGTGGTGTTGCAGACTCTGGGGCCTTTCAGAACAGGTGTATATATACTGAGATCATGTGACACTTAAATAAAGTCCACATGTGTGCAATCTAACTAATTATGTGACTTCTGAAGGTAATTGCACACACTGTATATAGACTTTCTTTTTTTTCTACTGTGTCATTGACTTGTTTGTGTTATTGGCTTGTTTATTGTTTACTCCATGTGTAACTCTGTGTTGTTGTCTGTGTCACACTGCTTTGCTTTATCTTGGCCAGGTCGCAGTTGTAAATGAGAACTTGTTCTCAACTAGCCTACCTGGTTAAATAAAGGTGAAATAAATAAAATAAAATTGGTTGCACCAGATCTTATTTAGGGGCTTCATAGTGGGGCCCCACCCACTGTGCTTTGGCAAAGTGGGTGGGGTTATATCCTGCCTGTTTGGCCCTGTCCGGGGGTATCATCGGATGGGGCCACAGTGTCTTCTGATCCCTCCTGTCTCAGCCTCCAGTATTTATGCTGCAGTAGTTTATGTGTCGGGGGGCTAGGGTCAGTCTGTTACATCTGGAGTATTTCTCTTGTCTTATCCGGTGTCCTGTGTGAATTTAAATATGCTCTCTCTAATTCTCTCTTTCTGTCTTTCTCTCGGAGGACCTGAGCCCTAGGACCATGCCTCAGGACTACCTGGCATGATGACTCCTTGCTGTCCCCAGTCCACCTGGCCGTGCTGCTGCTCCAGTTTCAACTGTTCTGCCTGCGGCTATGGAACCCTGACCTGTTCACCGGACGTGCTTGTTGCACCCTCGACAACTACTATGATTATTATTATTTGACCATGCTGGTCATTTATGAACATTTTAACATCTTGACCATGTTCTGTTATAATATCCACCCTGCACAGCCAGAAGAGGACTGGCCACCCCTCATAGCCTGGTACCTCTCTAGGTTTCTTCCTAGGTTTTTGGCCTTTCTAGGGAGTTTTTCCTAGGGAGTTTTTCCTAGCCACCGTGCTTCTTTCACATGCATTGCTTGCTGTTTGGGGTTTTAGGCTGGGTTTCTGTACAGCACTTTGAGATATCAGCTGATGTACAAAGGGCTATATAAATACATTTGATTTGATTTGATTCATAGCAAAGGGGGGTAAATACATATGCACGCACCACTTTCCGTTTTTTTTATATCATTCTTTGAAAAAAGTTTAATTTTATTTCACTTCACCAATTTGGACTATTTTGTGTATGTCCATTACATGAAATCCAAATAAAAATCAAATCTAAATTACAGGTTGTAATGCAACAAAATAGGAAAAAACACCAAGGGGGATGAATACTTTTGCAAGGCAATGTATTTGCAGTTGGAAATGTTGTCGAAGGCACCACACTTCTGTCATGGGGTCCCATAATAGTTATGTCTTAATTAAGACCCTTAATATAAGCTGATGTCATAGGTGTTGGGGAAAGTCTTCCCTTCCTGTATTATGGAGTATTTCTGAAATCTGATTAAGGACTTTCCACAGGGCCAAATTAAGGAGTTGTTCACAGGGCCTGCATCATCATCATCACCTCTATGTTTGTATGTGTCCATGAGGAATGCACACAACATGCATGATTCCCCTTAGTAGTAAACCCCTTAATCATAGAGTACACGGCTCAGTGCTATAGTCATTGAGTATGTAACAGGCTAGTGTACCAATCCATAACCTCCCTTGAGACCTTAAAAGATCATTGATTGCACCTGGACTGAAAGCTAGCTTTTTTTTGGACTAGCGTTGTATGGTGGACTTTGGAAATGCAGAGTGCTGACCACCAGGGTGGGATACCAGTCGATGAGGGTGACACATACCTGCGAGTTGGGATGGCACTGGTCGTCTACTCTGCTGGGTGACTCACTCTTGGCTCTCGGTCTCTCTGCCATCACACTGCCAGTAGGACTAAACCTGACAGGACAGAGATACTGGATCCTCAAACCTCTTCAGCAGGCAAGTCCACGGAGCCATTTACCTTAGCACTCCATCTTCCATTAGCAATACATATAGTAGGCTGCTTTTGTATAGAAGTTTCACTCAATAACCTTAAAATGTTACCCAAAGTGCTTTTCTGAGGTACTTCGTACTGAATTTTATTTCAGTTTAAAACGTGCATGCACTCCTTTTATATGGTGTAGCTCAGATGGTAGCGCATGGTTCTTGCAATGCCAAGATAGTGGGTTCAATTCCCAAGACCGCCCATAGGGAAAAAAAATGTATACATGACTAAGTCACTTTGAATGAAAGCGTCTGCTAAATGGCATATATATTATATAAAGTGACTGCTTCCCTGGAACTTGTACTCACCTCTCAGTCTCACTGAAGCTGCTGGAGGGCTGAGAGCTCTTGGCCCCCGTGACAATACCCTCCTGCACCAGTGAGCTGCACCCGGACGTGTCAATCATCATGGCTGCTCCCTCTTCCGCCCCGCTCCCTTCTTCCTGGGTATCAGCCCCCGTCCACTCTTCCATCCTCTCCGTCTTTATCCTCAAGCCATCCACCACCCGCATTGACTCCCCCTCTTCACCGCCGCTCCCCCTCTCCGACTCTGCCTCCACATACCACTGGCCGGCCCGATTGATGCGCAGTATGGGCTCCTTCCCCAGCCTGCTGCCCACTTCCACCCCCCCAGGCAGACCCTCCGGGCCCAGCCCACTGTGCTCCACCATCTGGGGGCTCATGGACTCCCCCACTGGGCTTCCCACCTCTCGGATATCCATGGCACCTCGGGTTCTGCTTCCTTGAGGGCCCAGAACCCTGGGGCTGCTGTGGCGCGGGCTTAGAGAGCCCCCTGATGTTCCTACCCCACCTCCTCCTCTTTCCTCCAAGCTCCCAGCCCCCCTGTGCCCCCCTCCGGCCCCCAGCTCCTCCTCCGCCAGGCTGATCTTTAGATGGATGCCCTCCAGGATCTGCGTGCAGCGGTCAATGATGTGCTGCATCTGCAGGAAGCTGGCAGCCGTCAGGTAGCTGATGATGTCGGCCAGCTGCAGGCACAGCCTCCCGGTGTAGCAGTATGAGAGGAGCTGATCGAACACCGAGGGGTTGCGGATGACTGACAGGGACACAGTGCTCATCTGGCCCAGTGACATGTGGTCTCGGAAGTAAGGGGAGCTGGCAGCCAACACAACCTTGTGAGCACGGAAGCTCTGGCCCTGCACGTTCACCACTATGTCGCACAGCCGCCCCTGCATACGCAGCTGGTTCAGTTGGGACAGCACAGAGTTGCTAAAGTCAGGGACGTCCAGCTGGATGCTGCCTCCTCGCTCCATCCTGCCGTGTATGATCCCTTATCACTGTGCAGAGGGAAGGGACATGATAATTATCTAGCTATATATGATACAATAATGGGAAAAAAAATCTATTTTATATTACTTCATGTACACAAAAATTACAAGTTGGAAACTAGCAGACATTTAGCTTAACTGTTTGACAACCTAACCAAGAACTTTGCTAAAGAGGACAACTTGCATACCTTTTCGGGAATGCACCACCTGCACTTGTACCACGGCACTGAAATGTTACTGGCTATTAATTTCTGTACTGTGCCATAATATTAATTGCTGACTGGCTAACTTGCATAAAAGATGGCAATAATTATAGCTTGCAACGAGTTGTGCATTGTTGACAAATGGTGTGAACTGATGCTCTTGTACAGCGGTGACGCTCAAATGCTATAACCGAGCCCTGGCCCTCCTTTCGGCCACTGTAACATACTGCAGTACGGTGATGAACCGAAGTCTAAACCAAGAATACACCCCGGCGTTGCTCGTGACAGGGAGGTGGCTAGCCAGCTAGTTCAACGTCCATATAGCTAACAACAAAAACGGAGCAAGACAGAACACCGTGCAACGTCTGTCATAACGAACCGTCGATAATACAACTGCGGTACTGTCGCATATTTGATGTCAATGTGCAATATTTTAAATTTGATCTCCTCGGTTACTCCTTTCGCTGCTCTCATTTTCCAATTTCATTTCACAGCAGACGGACCAACTTTGACTGGGGGGGGGAGAGAAAAAAAAAATTACATTTGCATTATGGGAAGTAGTGTTCTCTTCTAATGGACAAGTCGTTAGAGAACAGAAAAGACGCGGGATAAAATAACATCGGTTCCCAGAATGCAATACTTTGAAGTCAAATAGATGTTTATGGCGCAAACGAAGGGTTAACCCAGGCACGTCATAGGGGCTATAAAGCTGAAGCGTCCGTTCAGAACGTTTTCTCAACACCAAATATGGTAGTGAGAGGAAGTCCAGTCGCGGGTAGTGAGAGAGGATGGAACTAGGTAAAACTGGGCCGACATTCAGGTAATTTTCTCATCGATTAAACATCTGATCTCAAAAAAAAATTCTGTTCCCAAAACTAAAATATTTTACGAACACAGTGCACTAAGTTTCATAGACTTGAGGCTATGTCAAAGTTTTAAGATATGCAAATACATGCTACAACGAGCCAATAGGATCTCGTGAGCTCGTGCTTGGCTTTGCCCAACTCCTTGTTTGTTCTGCCCACTGTGCTTTATTTACTCCCACTGTAAAAGACTGATTAACTCCCTTGATGAACTAGTTATAAATATCGCTTGTTCCTTCATTTTTTTCAGCGCTCGGGAGTTGTTTTTTAATTTAACCTTTATTTAACTAGGCAAGTCAGTTAAGAATAAATTATTATTGACAATGACGGCCTACCCCGGCCAAACCCTAACCCGGACGACACTGGGCCAATTGTGTGCTGCCCTGTGGGACTCCCAATCACGGCCGATTGTGATACAGCCTGGAATCGAACCAGGGTCTGTAGTGACGCCTCTAGCACTGAGATGCAGTGCCTTAGACTGCTGCGCCACTTGGGAGCCCAAAAGTTGATTGATTGACAGTTGAGGATTTTATTTTATTAGGATTTTTATTTACATTTTAGTCATTTAGCAGACAGTCTTATCCAGAGTGCCTACATTTTGATACTTTTTTCGTATTGGTCCCCGTCGGATCCCATTAGCCAACTCCAGTTGGGACAGCCAGTCTTACTGTGGTCCGACGTGTAACGAAAAAGACATTACAGACAAAAGACTTTACAATTTACATACATTTCAAAACATGAACATATATGCACACACAATATACATCAGTTACACATACATGTCAATACATACACACAACAAGTAGGTCACGTGGGATAGGCGTTGTGCTGTGAGGTGTTGCTTTATTTGTTTTTTTTTAAACCAGGTTTGCTGTTCACTTGTGCTACATAAGATGGGAGTTCCATGCACTCATGGCTCTGTTTAATACTGTATGTTTCCTTGAATTTGTTCTGGACCTGGGGACTGTGAAAGACCCCTGGTGGCATGTCTAGTTTTTTTTTAAGTTTTTTTTTTTATTTCACCTTTATTTAACCAGGTAGGCAAGTTGAGAACAAGTTCTCATTTACAATTGCGACCTGGCCAAGATAAAGCAAAGCAGTTCGACACATACAACAACACAGAGTTACACATGGAGTAAAACAAACTTACAGTCAATAATACAGTAGAAAAATAAGTCTATATACAATGTGAGCAAATTAGGTGAGGCCATGGTGGCAAAGTAAATACAATATAGCAAGTAAAACACTGGAATGGTAGATTTGTAGTGGAAGAAAGTGCAAAGTAGAAATATAAATAATGGGGTGCAAAGGAGCAAAATAAATAAATAAATACAGTAGGGGAAGAGGTAGTTGTTTGGGCTAAATTATAGATGGGCTATGTACAGGTGCAGTGATCTGTGAGCTGCTCTGACAGCTGGTGCTTAAAGCTAGTGAGGGAGATAAGTGTTTCCAGTTTCAGAGATTTTTGGAGTTCCCTTCCAGTCATTGGCAGCAGAGAACTGGAAGGAGAGACGGCCAAAGGAGAAATTGGCTTTGGGGGTGACCAGAAAGATATACCTGCTGGAGCACGTGCTAGAGATGGGTGCTGCTATGGTGACCAGTGAGCTGAGATAAGGGGGGACTTTACCTAGCAGGGTCTTGTGGATGACCTGGAGCTAGTGGGTTTGGCGACGAGTATGAAGCGAGGGCCAGCCAACGAGAGCATACAGGTCGCAGTGGTGGGTAGTATATGGGGCTTTGGTGACAAAACGAATGGCACTGTGATAGACTGCATCCAGTTTATTGAGTAGGGTATTGGAGGCTATTTTGTAAATGACATCGCCGAAGTTGAGGATCGGTAGGATGGTCAGTTTTACAAGGGTGTTTGGCAGCATGAGTGAAGGATGCTTTGTTGCGAAATAGGAAGCCAATTCTAGATTTAACTTTGGATTGGAGATGTTTGATGTGAGTCTGGAAGGAGAGCTTACAGTCTAACCAGACACCTAGGTATTTGTAGTTGTCCACATATTCTAAGTCAAAACCGTCCAGAGTAGTGATGCTGGACAGGCGGGCAGCGATCAGTTGAAGAGCATGCATTTAGTTTTACTTGTATTTAAGAGCAGTTGGAGGCCACGGAAGGAGAGTTGTATGGCATTGAAGCTCGCCTGGAGGGTTGTTAACACAGTGTCCAAAGAAGGGCCAGAAGTATACAGAATGGTGTCGTCTGCGTAGAGGTGGATCAGAGACTCACCAGCAGCAAGAGCGACATCATTGATGTATACAGAGAAAAGAGTTGGCCCAAGAATTGAAGCCTGTGGCACCCCCATAGAGACTACCAGAGGCCCGGACAACAGGTCATCCGATTTGACACGTTGAATTCTATCAGAGAAGTAGTTGGTGAACCAGGCGAGACAATCATTTGAGAAACCAAGGCTATTGAGTCTGCCGATGAGGATGTGATGATTGACAGAGTCGAAAGCCTTGGCCAGGTCAATGAATACGGCAGCACAGTATTGTTTCTTATCGATGGCGTTTACGATATCGTTTAGGACCTTGAGCGTGGCTGAGGTGCACCCATGACCAGCTCTGAAACCAGATTGCATAGCGGAGAAGGTGCGGTGGGATTCGAAATGGTCGGTAATCTGTTTGTTGACTTGGCTTTCGAAGACCTTAGAAAGGCAGGGTAGGATAGATATAGGTCTGTAGCAGCTTGGGTCAAGAGTGTCCCCCCCTTTGAAGAGGGGGATGACAGCAGCTGCTTTCCAATCTTTTGGAATCGCAGACGACACGAAAGAGAGGTTAAACAGGCTAGTAATAGGGGTTGCAACAATTTCGGCAGATAATTTTAGAAAGAAAGGGTCCAGATTGTCTAGCCCGGCTGATTTGTAGGGGTCCAGATTTTGCAGCTCTTTCAGAACATCAGCTGACTGGATTTGGGGGAGAAAGGGGGAAGGCTTGGGCGAGTAGCTGTGGGGGGGTGCAGTGCTGTTGACTGCGGTAGGGGTAGCCAGGTGGAAAGCATGGCCAGTCGTAGAAAAATGCTTATTGAAATTCTCAATTATAGTGGATTTATCGGAGGTGACAGAGTTTTCTATCTTCAGTGCAGTGGGCAGCTGGGAAGAGGTGTTCTTATTCTCCATGGACTTTACAGTGTCCCAGAACTTTTTTGAGTTTGTGTTGCAGGAAGCAAATTTCTGCTTGAAAAAGCTAGACTTGGCTTTTCTAACTGCCTGTGTATATTGTTTTCTAACTTCCCTGAAAAGTTGCATATCACGGGGGCTGTTCGATGCTAATGCAGAACGCCACAGGATGTTTTTGTGTTGGTTAAGGGCAGTGGGGTAAGTGTGTGTGTGTGTCAGTGTCGTGTATAATTGTTCTGGACCAGCTGCAGCTTAACCAGGTCTTTGCAGCACTTGACCATATGACTGGACAATAATCAAGATAAGATAAAACTAGAACCTGCAGGACTTGCTTTGTGGAGTGTGGTGTCAAAAAAAGCTTAGGATATCTTTATTACGGACAAACCTCTCCCCATCTTTACAACCATTGAATCTATGTTTTGACCATGACAGTTTACAATCTAAGGTAATGGCAAGTAATTTAGTCTCCTCAACTTGTTCAACAGTCACACCGTTCATTACCAGATTCAGAACTTAGGGAATGATTTGTACCAAATACAATGTTCTTAGTTTTAGAGATGTTCAGGACCAGTTTATTACTGGCCACCCATTCCAAAACAGACGGCAACTCTTTGTTAAGGGTTTCATTGAATTCATTAGCTGTGGTTGCTGATGCGTATATGGTTGAATCATCAGCAATGTTCCCTCTAAGACTGCCACACAGCTCCCCGGAACTGTCGTACAGAAATGTCAGCCCACAGAGAAAAGCATGAGATTGAACTTCACTCAACTTTCTAGAGCAGTGGTCACCAACCGGTCGATCGTGATCCACTGGTCAATCTCCAAGGCATTCCTAGTCGATCACCAAACATTTCTGTAAAAAAAACAATTAAGCCTTGTGTTCCTATTATTCGTCTGGGGCTGTTGACAGTAGGTGTACCCGATTCAGCTGCCCTGCACGCCGTGTAGGTCGAACTGTTGCCATTTTGAACCATTTAATGTGTTTCTTCCTTCCCGGCGGGCCCAGAGAGCAAATCAAGTGCACTATAGGCCTACCGCTGGCCAGTCGGATGGCTCAGGTGAAGTACATGCAGTAACGTAGCAGGCATAAAAGAAAGCTACAGCAAAGTTAATACTGTGAGATTTCAAAACGTTTAAAACAATGACTAGAGAGAGGCTGTCAACGAAAACAGCAAAAATGATTTATGAGTGAGTTTATGTTGAAGTTCTTACTCAGCACTGTCAACACTTTGTATTTAACACTTTTATATGCCCCAAAATGCACTTTCTTCCTATTTCCACTCAGCGCTACAACAAGCACTGCAGCAGCAGTAGTGATGGCAGTAGTAATGGGAGTAGTAGTAATTGTCGAATAGGGATTTCATAGGCTATGGGTTAGTTATAGTCATGTTGTGTTTGCAAGGAATCTGATCGAGATTAATTCCATCCCTGTCCACCCTACAACTGGTGGTGTGGTTGGTGTGGGGTATACAGTTCACCTCCACTGTGTATCCATAAACACAACCTGTGCATTTACAGTCAACACTAAAAATAGTGTAATATTTTTTTCTTAAATCAAAACATTTTAACTTGATTAAAACTATTGGAAACAGTAATACACGGAACTGGACACTCACCAAATGTGCACACCAAAAAATGATGTGTTTAACAAGCCAACTTAGTGAAATAACCTAACGCAGCGCTGGGTCAATGTAGCATAGAACACATGTTGGGTTATTTTGACCAAGTGCTGCTGGGCTGCGTGATTAACCTAACGGGTTGGGTTACTCGGATTACCCCAACAACTTGTAATTAGTGGATCATTACTTACTTGCCGTGCTGGGTTATTTTTGATAATTCTTTCTATAGTTGGTTTCAATGGCCGAAACAGTGCAAAGAAAAGCAAAGTGCAAATAATAACATTCTGTAAAGTATATCCAGAACCTTGAAACAGCACAGCAGAGAGACAGCTGTCACATTATGATGTACTCGTTTTTGCAGATGATAACAGTGTGATATTTATTTCAGGAATCAAAACAAAATCACTTGATAGAAAAACAATTGGAATCAGAAAATAATGTAGCCTAATACAGTACACTCACCAAAGGCTCAATAAAAACGACATGGACACACATGGTGTCCTGGGGTTGTGAAGCTGGAAACAAACTCAAACCTGACCCTTTGTCTAATGTTGTTCGTTTTGTTTACTTTAGATTCACAACAAGGTTACAAGGGCATGGGAGGTCCACAGGGATATTGTCATCCACAGTACTCTATCAATTATTCATTTTTCAACTCAATTCTTTCTTGTATTCTCCCAAAATGTTGTTTATAACATGTATGCACTCATTTTTGACAAATATTTCTTGCAGATAAATTATGTTGACCACTTTTAGTGCTATCCCTCCATTTCCAGGGCCCATAAATGCTTAATCCTGATCGCGTTCAAATCCATATACATCTCAATAAAATTGAGTTGCAATAACTGTCGGCGGTGTGTACTTACGACTACATCGAGTCAGTGTCAGTCGATACTTGTAAAAAAAATAACAATTTTTCAACGCCTACCATGTACCTATGTTTGTCCTGTGTAACTGCAAACTTTTCCTTGGGTGCTGAAATGCGTAGTTTTTGATAAAAGTAAAATTGTACCGCTGCCAAGGGAGCCATTTGTTTGTTAACGGAGAAAGAGCAGCAGATTCTTTCGTTTTGGCAGGGGATGCACAGAATGCAACTTTTTATTAAAAAAACGATGGATTCCAACTCCGACTGACAACTCTATAACGATCAGGATAAGCACGGGTACACAGTAAGAGTTATAGAATGGATCATTGTAAAAGTATCGAGTGGTAGCGCACGGTTGAAGTCGTAATTTCAGCCTCCATTGGGAAACAGTGGATTACGGAGCGCAATTTGACAGACGTCACAAAAAAATGGCGGATTTCAGCACACAAAGAAAAGCCTGCATGTACACAGGACAAACATAGGTACACGGTAGGCATTTAAATATGAAAATTAGTTTTACAAGTATCAACTGACAGACTCGACACTCATTGCAACTCAACTCAAACCAGAGGTATATGAAGTTGAGTTTACTAAGTAACACAGTTCTATGTGATGTCTCTGTATACCAAGTAGGTAGTAGCTCATCCGCAAAAGTTGAAATAAAAGACTTGCCTGCGAAAGTTGCAAAAAAAGTATCCAACAGCTTGAATCGAGTTTGAAGGGCTCGATTCCCGCGTCAGCTTGTCTGATAATGAGCAGCAGTATTTGTCATTATTAAGGATCCCCATTATGCTACTGCCAAGGCAGCAGCTACTCCTTCCTGAGGTCTAGCAATATTAAGGCAGTTATATACAACTAAAAATATTACATGACATTACAATTCATAACACTTTTCACAACACATTAAGTGTGTGCCCTCAGGCCACTACTCTACTACTACATATCTACAATACATGGTAGTAGGCTCTTACTGGAGGGAATTGTTGAGTATTTTATTATTTAATTTCGGAAAATGAATCTCCTAAAAGATAACCGAGTCATTTAATCTTGCATAGAGCAAGCTAATTCAATGTAGGCCTGAATTCTAGCTAGCTAAAACATGCAAGCAAGCTAGTATAGCAACAGCCGATGAAAGGACAATAGCTAAAAAAACAGAACAGGCGGTGGACAAGGAGCTTAAAGGGCCAAGCAGGTAGGTCATTTTCATTCAAATTTTTCCTAAATAGTTGACATTAAACATATGATACATAATGTGAAAGTGATGTGTCAGTAGCAACATTGTTCATTGGTCATATGTGCAGGCGCGATCTCATAATGCGTTTGAATTACACCTGCCATACATATTAATGTAAAGACATTTAAATGTTGAACCAAAAAACAACTTTATGAAGCAATAACAGCAGATAGCCACAGGGAGGCGCTAAGTATCTTATCATAAAACAGTACGACTTGAGTTTGCCTCCCCATAGACTTTAAATGCCCAGTGCAGTCAAAAACGGGATTTAACTGTGTTTTATATATACATTACATGAGTATGGACATTTGCTTGTCGAACATCTCATTTGACAAACCATTTCTGTATGGACTTCGCTTACTGCAAGGAGGCATTGTCATTCTGAAACAGGAAAGGTCCTTCCCCAAACTGTTGCCACAAAATTGCAAGCACAGAATAATCTAGAATGTTATTGTTTGCTGTAGCATTAAGATTTCCCTTCACTGTAACTAAGGGGCCTAGCCCGAACAATGAAAAACAGCCCCAGACCATTATTCCTCCTCCACCAAACGTTACAGTTGGCACTATGCATAGAGGCATGTAGTGTTCTCCTGGCATCCGCCAAATCCAGATTCGTCCGTCAGACTGCCAGATGGTGACGCGTGATTCATCACGCCAGAGAACCCGTTTCCACTGCTCCAGTGTCCAATGGCAGAAAGTTTTACACCAATTCAGCTGACCCTTGGTATTGCATATGGTGATCTTAGGCTTGTGTGCGGCTGCTCGGCCATGGAAACCCATTTCATGAAGCCCCCGACAAACAGTTATTGTGCTGACGTTACTTCCAGAGGCAGTTCCTGGAATTTTGCAACCCTATTCAGGACTGCTGTTGAAACAGCTAGGTAAGTTGTTGGACCTGTCCCCCAAACTAGCTGCTTTCAGATGTTTAGCCTATTATTAACAGATATTTATCCAATTCCCACTACTGTCCCCCACCTTTAGGTGGCAGAACTTAGTCGGAACCCCTCATTTAACCCAACTTTGACGACTTTAACAATATGACAACTGGTAACAAAATGACAATTTTTATGTTACAAAAATATGTTTTTTTCTTTAATGTCACAACATTCTGTACTGAGCCTGTCCGTTAAGAAAAGACAACAAGAGAAGACAACAATACAATTTTTTATTTCCAATATTTATTAAGAGCTAACCAAAACACGTGCAAAATATGACTTAGGTCCACATGGGATTTGGCAAACTGTGATTACGTGACCCTTGAAAAGCGTTATTGTACTTGTCCATGGGTGTTTAACGGTACTCTCAACAACAAATCTATATGGGAGGATTCCAGTGAGATATTGGTGATGTGTGCCCATTGTCATTAACTTGTTCCATTATGAAAATGTAAGTAATTATTGGGGTCGGTACTTTCAGGAATGGACCAGTGCTATTGGTTATCCTTTGACTTCAATCTTTTTTTGTTTTCAACCTCATGACCTTCCCTACTACTGGGGCATGCTGGTTTTCACAAGAGAGTTGAAAGGTTTTTTTGAGAGTGGTAACTGAGGGACAGACAAATATGTTGAATGGCTGGAGCTACAGTATATTCATCTCAAAGCGAAACAGAAAGGACAATAAAATCATAACTGGATAAAAAAGATTTGTCACACAAACCAAACGCCTTTTTCACTGTTTTGAATATAAATTATTATTGCAACTACATTGCTTTGCTACAAAGATAACTTTATCCAATAAGAGTGAAATAAAACAAATTACAAGTACAAAATACATTTTCAATCAGGGGGTAGAATTGACATTGTACTAGCCTTCAGAGTTAAGTCGAAGATACACAAGCACTTCATTCATTGTATTTCTTAAATATTTCAATAAGAACAATAAGCACTACAAACAATTTTTACTCTTCCATCAACACCCATTATAGAGAATCAGTAAACGCCTATAATGGGTTGATGGTTCTTATTTAGCACTTTTACAACAAGTGCTGTACTAAATACAACAAATACCTTCGACAAAAACGTCTTCTCATAATACTGTAAACCAGGTTTACAATTTAGGTGCTATACTGTAAATCAGGTTTACAATTTAGGTACTATACTGTAAATTAGGTTTAGGTGCTACACTGTAAATCAGGTTTACAATTTAGGTGCTATACTGTAAATCAGGTTTATAGTTTAGCTGCTATACTGTATGTGCTTCCCTATGACATTGTCTTTTAAGAGGAGAAGAAAACAAACCAAACAACTCTACATCTCTACTCTCTGACATGGACAGACACTTTGAGAAGTGATAAAACAAATGGAATCTGAAGAGGCAACTTACTGTACAAACTGACATACTGTACATACACACATCCACAGGGCAACAAAACCACACACACACAACGTATACACATTTATATACATAATGTACACACACTTGCACACTGCACAAAAACATATATACATCCACTTTTCCTAAGCAGTGGAGCTACTTTTCACACAACAGTCCAGAAGGTTCTTTAAGAAGAGGAGGTGATATTCCCAGAGGATACGATGGCCTCCCTTGGCAAGTACTCCGGCTCATCCTTATTGGGGTGGGACGAGTTGTCCGACTTGCTCCGGCTGAACTCTGCACCAATAATGGGCTGGGAGAACTTGCCGGAGGGCCGGGTGCAGATGCTGCAGCACAGGAGCGTTTTGAGGAAGGCGCGACGCATCTCGTTGCTGGTGAGTGTGTAGATGAGGGGATTCATGGCCGAGTTAAGCACGGCCAAGGCCAGGAACCACTCGGCCTTGTACAGGATGGGGCACATGCGGATGTCGCAGGCCACGTCCAGCAACAGAAGGATGAAGAGTGGAGCCCAGCAGGCGATGAAACAGCTCAGCACGATGATCACGGTCTTCAGCAGGGCCATGGACTTCTCTGAGCTCTTGCTGCTAGCGCTACCCCCACCGCGGCCGTTGGAGACCTTGCGGAACACCATCTTGCGGCTGCGGGTGCGCACCAGGGCGTAGATGCGCGCGTACAGCACCACGATGGCCATGAGGATGACGCTGAAGACGGTGGTGCAGAACAGGATGTAGGTCTTGTGGTAGAGTGGCAGTACGGTGGAGCAGCTGGGCATGCTCTGGATGCAGTTCCAGCCCATGATGGGCAGGCCGCCCAAGATGGCTGCAATCAGCCACACGGTGCTGATGAGCATGAAGACACGGCACGTGTTGCCATTGTTGTGCAACTTCATCTTCAGCATGGTGAGGTGGCGCTCGATGGCGATGGCCAACAGGCTGAAGACTGAGGCTGCCAGGGCCACAAACATACTACCCTCCCGGAAGAACCACTGTGTGGGGGTCAGTTTGTATGTGTTGGCACCTGACAGCAGGATGTTGGCAGTGTACACCACCCCAGCCAGCAAGTCTGATAGAGCTAAGTTCCCAATAAAGTAGTACATGGGCTTGTGGAACTTCTTGGTCCTCCAAATAGTAAGCAGGACCAAGACATTCTCAAGAATAATGAAGCAACATACAATGATGAAAACCACAGAGTCCGCTTTGAGCCTGGAATCCTGCTCCACTTTCCGGAGCTTCCCTGTGAAGTTGTAGTGTCTGGCTATCAAGTCAGAATACATGGAGTCACCCATGGTTCTGTTTTTAATGAAATCCCCCAAATTCTTTAGTTCAAGATTTTAGACCATTGAGTTGCGCTGGTGAGTCAAGGCACAGCTGGCAATGGTAATCCTAAACGCTTGATGGGTTGTCATTGCAGACGCTCAAATCAAATAATCCTCAATGCCACATGATATTCTGAGAATGTCCTTGGCCCCAATCATGAAACTCCTGGAAAAAAATAGAAAATACCAATTTAGAACAGTCATGAGAAAATGTTCTGTTGTAGATTTTTTTTATGACTCCTAAAATTCTATCTATTTACTAGCTCAGGCTACTCCTGCCCTTTTTATATGGAATGGTGATTGAGTATTCAGTAGGCTAATTGAACAAAAGTCAAGTGAACATGAGACCGAGGCAATTATTTTGTAAAAGAGTTGAGGATAAATACATTTTTTTAGGAATATGTGATAAAGCAAACCATCAGAAAAGTCGGACCCAGATCGTCCCTTTATGGACATGACGATCATGATACCTGATTCAGAAATGTGTGCTGAATTCTACAAGATGGAAAAGTATCGCGTTGATGCATAGGTTAAATGACCAGCATAATATGTTATTCTGATTCAGAACTGTGCTAAGAATGAGATGGGGGTGACGCATTGGTAAACTATGAAGTAAGCTATAAAAAAAAAAAATAACGTTTGGAAAAAAATCCATGAACTTCAGAACAAACTTGCAAGAACTAACTTGCAAAACTATCTAACGGCGTCTTAACATTCACTTGAAATGCGTTTAAAACTCATGGGCAAGTGATGAGCAAGATGAACGTTATTTTGTTCAAACATGTTTTTTTTTATTTCTTCTGTAGGCCTATTTAAGATATGATCTTAAATTACTTTCGAAAGCAAATTGTATTTTTGTTGTTGTTACAGAACAACTTTTATTTGCATTCTTTTAAATTCTTCATAACCTACTAATAATGATGGCCAGACACCAAATTAGGCCAAATACATTGATAAAATCTAGAAATTATGTCAATGTCATGTTTCCTTACCTTAATAGTAGTCGTCATCAATGCGAATATTCTTTACAAGTGTCAACCTTTTATACTGGCACAATTTGTTAAGTAAGAAACCTTTTAGTGTATTTCCCAGTGGCTGAGTTGTTTCCCCACAGTGATCCCATGGACTGAGCACGGTGCGCAAGATCGACTAAGTAAAAGCGAACCTTTTTGTCAGTTCAACCCACTCAAGTCAAACCTCCTCTCTCAAGTCGCGTTGTCCCGCAGTAAATTCACAGAGATTACATTTATTCAGAATTTCTACATTTTGTGTGCATTACATTTCGAAATTCTTCCAATTTTCCACTAGAACACATACATTAAATGCATATAGGCAATGAAATCCGTGTAAAAAACTAATAATATATATTTGTCAAATGTATGTGCGTTCAAGCAATTTAGCGTCTGTTAATGAAGTGGTGGTTTGATATGGCGATTTGTGTTGCACTTTATTTTAAAATGCATAAATGACCAGGTACATACAAGAGATTACATTGTAACATGGTAATTGCGTAGTAGTAATCTATGAGTTACTAATAGATCGTTTTCATATCCATGGGAAGATGATTATGGCTTCAACCCAAATGTTCCTCCTGTAATTTGAACAGAATAGCCTGCCTAAAAATACCAACGTCTGTCCTGACGATGTGGTGCAGTTCATTTAGTATGCTTACAAACATGCATTTAGATATTCGAATGGACACAGAGATTAATAATTATTATGATACCTCTATTACTTTAAGCATTGGCAAAGCCAGCAGTCATTGTGGTAGTAATTATAACAATAAAACAATAATGATACAAAAATACCATTAATAAATTCCGTTATCAGAAATAATTGTGCTTTTATCTCTGGGAATGCACCAGCTGTGCACATTATTCCACCCCCTGATGAACCCCTTCACCAAAATTAAGTCAAGCTTTATGTGCATGAGTAACCCCGTCCCCTGTGCTCCATGAGTAACCCCCCACCGTCCCCTGTGCTCCATGAGTAACCCCCCACCGTCCCCTGTGCTCCATGAGTAACCCCCCAGAGTCCCAGCTCCGTCCCCTGTGCTCCCAGAGTCCCAGCTCCGTCCCCTGTGCTCCCAGAGTCCCAGCTCCGTCCCCTGTGCTCCATGAGTAACCCCCCACCGTCCCCTGTGCTCCCAGAGTCCCAGCTCCGTCCCCTGTGCTCCCAGAGTCCCAGCTCCGTCCCCTGTGCTCCATGAGTAACCCCCCACCGTCCCCTGTGCTCCCAGAGTCCCAGCTCCGTCCCCTGTGCTCCCAGAGTCCCAGCTCCGTCCCCTGTGCTCCCAGAGTCCCAGCTCCGTCCCCTGTGCTCCTGTATGTGTGTGTCACTCATTCACAACCACCCTTAGTTTCAAACATGATGGTGGCTGCATTATGTATTGGGAATGATTTAACCAGAAAATGCTCACAACTGTAATTGCTGCCAAAGCTGTTTTCACCAAGTATTGCCTCAGAGGATGTACACTTAGGCCTATGCAATCACAACATCAAATGTTCTTGCGTTAATTCATTTTTTAAATTATTTTTACTTTGAATTAGTGGGGGGAAATCCTTACGTGTTTGTGTCTGTGTGAGAAAGAGAGAGCAAAGAGAGGGGAAAATAACTCAAAGGAAAGTGGACAACATGGAAAACTTCCTTCAAGAGGTCTCTTTGGTGAATTCTTTGACGGGGAGAATATCTGTATCCCTGCTCCAGTCGGTTGTCTGTGAGCAAGCGTTGGCACCATCGCTGTCAGCTCTCTGGACCATCAAACCAAGTGAGATCACAAGCCTGCTTGCAGAGAGAGACAGGGTCTTTATTTTGGGATGTCCCACTGCCATCCCGCTTTCTTTGTTTATTTTTGATCTCCTTCACTTAGTCTTTATCCACCACAGGACTCTGGCTCATTTATCCTCCAATAGTGGTTTCTCCCAAAGTGGCCTAATGGAAGCAGAACATCAGCATGAATCTAAAACAAATTGACCATCCAAATAAGCCCTCTAGACTTTATATACGAATCATTTCACAGTAATTCTTTGCTACAGTACACATTTGCTGTCGTATTTGATACATTTGTGTGAATGTGATCCAAAGCAGCTGGAACCTTAGGCATGTTAAACCCCCCCCCCCCCCCCCCCCCCCCCCTCCAATGTCCGTGAGGTCAGAGGGAGAGTAGCCATGCAGAAAGAATACGTGGAGGGGTGAAAGGAAGAAAGGAGAAGGGGAATGAACAAACAGAGGACTGTGCTTTTGAGCTCCAAGGACTTTGTTTCATGACTCTCAGAGGAGAGAGTCGAGGAGGTGAATAACATTGGCCCCATAAGGAAGAGGAGAGGCCCCAACATGACAAGCTCCCTTAACGCACTGGTACGCTTAAAGGAAAACCAAGAGATGTGCTCATTGAAATTGCTCCACCGTGCTGGAATTGATCCACCATGATACTTCAACTGTGACATTCTTTACATCCATGTGCCAGCTGAATGGGGCATCTCACCATCTGCCCATTCCACTCCCTTTCTTGCTATCTCTTCATTCTGTTGCATCTGGTTGGTTTATCCTTATCCCAGTTCTTCTCCAGGTGCAACCCCACCGGAATCTGTATGTCCATAACCCTAACACGCACACCAACACAGTCATTGGATTGTGAGAAGACTTGAAAGTATATTGGTTGATCGTACTTTATGCAATAAACCCCTACCCTCCATACTAGTACTGTATGTGTTTGATCCTGTTAGGGCTAGGGGGCAGTATTGACACGGCTGGATAAAAAACATACCCGATTTAATCTGGTTACCACTCCTACCCAGTAACTAGAATATGCATATACTTATTACATATGGATAGAAAACACCCTAAATTTTCTAAAACTGTTTGAATGGTGTCTGTGAGTATAACAGAACTCAAATGGCAGGTCAAAACCTGAGAGATTCCTTTACAGGAAGTGGCCTGTCTGACCATTTCTTGAACTTCTTTTCCATCTCTATCATTTACTAAGGATCTCTGCTCTAACGTGACACTTCCCACGTCGTCCATAGGCGCTCAGAGCCCGGGAAAAAACAGAATGTCGTCATTCCAGCCCCAGGCTGAAACACATTATCGCCTTTCTCAAGTGGCCGATCAAGGGACACTGGGCTTAGGCGCGTGACCCGACCGCCCCCGCCTTTGGGATTTTTTCCTCTGTTTGCCGAAAAGGAGATTCCCTGTCGGAATATTATCGCTTTTCTACGAGAAAAATGTCGTAAAAATTGATTTTAAACAGCGGTTGACATGCTTCAAAGTACGGTAATGGAATATTTCGAATTTTATTGTCACGAATTGCGCCATGCGCGCGACACTTCTTTACTATTTCGGATAGTGTCTGGAACGCACGAACAAAACGCCGCTATTCGGATATAACGATGGATTATTTTGGACCAAACCAACATTTGTTATTGAAGTAGCAGTCCTGGGTGTGCATTCTGACGAAGACAACAAAAGGTAATCAAACTTTTATAATAGTAAATATGATTATGGTGAGTGCTAAACTTGCCGGGTGTCTAAATAGCGAGCCCGTGATGCCTGGGCTATGTACTTAGAATATTGCAAAATGTGCTTTCACCAAAAAGCTATTTTAAAATCGGACATATCGAGTGCATAGAGGAGGTCTGTATCTATAATTCTTAAAATAATTGTTATGCTTTTTGTGAACGTTTATCGTGAGTAATTTAGTAAAATGTTAGCGAATTCCCCGGAAGTTTGCGGGGGGTATGCTAGTTCTGAACGTCACATGCTAATGTAAAAAGCTGGTTTTTGATATAAATATGAACTTGATTGAACAAAACATGCATGTATTGTATAACATAATGTCCTAGGGTTGTCATCTGATGAAGATCATCAAAGGTGAGTGCTGCATTTAGCTGTCTTCTGGGTTTTGGTGACATTATATGCTGGCTTGAAAAATGGGTGTCTGATTATTTCTGGCTTGGTACTCTGCTGACATAATCTAATGTTTTGCTTTCGTTGTAAAGCCTTTTTGAAATCGGACAGTGTGGTTAGATTAACGAGAGTCTTGTCTTTAAATAGCTGTAAAATAGTCATATGTTTGAGAAATTGAAGTAATAGGATTTTTAACGTTTTGAAAATCGCGCCACAGGCTGCCAGTGGCTGTTACGTAGGTGGGACGCAAGCGTCCCACCTAGCCCATAGAGGTTTACCCAGACTTAAATTGATTTATGTTTGTGTAGTATATTTTTCACAGGGTGCCAAAAGTTATAGTAGTTATATATGAGCTACAGAGACTTTACATCAAGACAAAGGCACACATTCAGAGGCCACCTCTGAGCATAGGCTAGAAAATGATGGAGATGTGACATATGTTGGACAATGAGAGCACATAGGCCACTCAACCCAGTAGGCGGTACTACTCTAGATTATCATTGCAGTTTAGCGTCATAGCCGTAGGTTTGGACAGCTAGACAAATCAAGTTTTTAGTGCAAATCATCTGTTTAAAGAAAGCCATACATTATTTGCTGCACTTAACCTGCCCTGCAGCACTTTGTCTGTTTCTTGTATTTATTGAACACAGGAATGTCAATTTAGTGTCTGGTAACATGACTGTTGTTCTGTTGACCCTGTCAGATGTCAGTGTGGAAAAGAATCCCCAAAAAAGAAAAGCAGGAGTGGAAAGGAAAGCCTTTCTCTCAAACAAGTGATGGATTTACCTAGAGGTGAAGTAGAACATGTGGGAGCTGTATGTGTTTTTAGAACCCCCTCAAGTCATGGGTTGTAAAAATACCGATGGCGTGTACTCACAGCGTTACACTGCTCTCATAAAGCATTCCACAGGAATATGATCGCAGGAAATGGTCAATGAAGGAGAGGACAGAAAACAAAAGTAATTTCCGGAGGTTTTTACAAGGCCTCCAAGGGTTTCATATTACGTTAGATAGGTCTAAGTGTAAAGTAAAATAAAAACAGCAACAAAGTTTGTCCTTATATCAAGATGTTTATTAGTCCCATTTAAGACACACGGATAAGCACAAGTAGTATGAATGGAGTAATAGAAAATAGACTGAAAAGGATAAACTTAGTCGTTTAGCAGGATTTCAATGTCCCTGACCAACCTCAAGCACAGACATTAAAGTGAGTCAGAATTCTATTAAAGTGAGTCCCAACTTATCTAAAATCCTTCACCAGTTCAACTGGGTCAAATATAAGTTGTAAGGGGGGTGGAAGAACAACATTTCACGAAAGATAACAATCCCCACATCCTTGCCTTTTCCTTCCAATGCCCTAAAAAAATATACCTTTCTCCTTCCTCTATCCGGTTCTCACAGTCAGTATAGATAGCGCCAATCAGGCCCACACTAAACATAGTTTGGGAATCTTTGTTATACTGACCATAAAGGCCACATACAGAAGCACTGTCATCAAAAGGCAGGTCAAAACTTTAGGATGATCAATACAATGCATTGAATTTTAGATGATCATGTTCCCATTTTATGTTTCACCCAAACAGAGGAAGGCCTGCAGAGCATGTAATTGAGATTGTCACCATTTAAGAGAGTCCGTGTTAACCTGTAAGGACAAACAGTATGCAATGGCATGATCAGTAGAGACAGCAATGAGATGTGGTCCCGTGTGCCTCAGTTGGTAGAGCATTGTGTCTGCAATGCCAGGGTTCTGGGTTCCATTCTCACTGGGAACCAGCACAAAAAAAAATGTAAGTCACTCTGGATAAGACTATCTGCTAAATAACAAATAAAATGTGATGCCAAGTACAATATGGGGTGAGATTGCAAGGCATATGTTACATGTTCTTCACGTCATGGCTAGCTGTGAAGTCCCAGGAATGTCTCTCACCCCCTAGACTAAAATGGTTGACAGTGACACTTCAGTCTTTTCCATTTGATTGACATATAAATCATGGGAGCTTCATTCTCAAAGGGAGGGATTCATCAGCAAATGCGGGAATGGAGATGGTCAACATTGTTGCTGTTCATTAGGTGTTGTGATAGAGGCTTTGTAAAGCTCAGTTCAATTATTTGTTACAGCATGAGCATACCATCATTAAAGTGAGCATTGGGGGAAGCCTTGAGAAGTAGCTAAATGCTCAGGGTTAACCACCATTGCCTAGTTAAATAAAAAAAACAAAGGTCTCTAAGATGGAGACTGTTCTGGACATGCCAGGACTGACTATGTGGAATACTGGAACCATTTTGGCTCCATGAGAAAGTGCCATAGTTTTCTGAAACTTTTGAAAAGGTGTGTATCATATACATCTGTGTTCCTGGACATGCGACTGGCCACACAAGTAAGTTGAACAAAAGAGTAAGAACCTCCATTTGTTGTCGTGGGCAACAAATCAGAGCGTGACGTGATCCAGCTCAGCGTAAGCCTTTTGGCTTTTAGAGGGCCTTTGCAGATTGGTCCGACAAAAGAATGCTTTGTGTTTTAAATGCAGAAGAAAAAAAATAACCACACACATTCGCCCAAACACACAGATCTTGAACGGGGAGGGGAGAAGTGAGAACAAGCTACAGAGAAGTCACTAGTCTTCCGTTATCAAACTGTGGGGTTCAATCCAGTTATGGGACCTCTTAATATGATCTGTCAGCTTCAGTGGAAAAGATTAAAGCAGAAAAATCTTTCCTGGTAATAATCTCTGCAGGAATTAAATACATCTTTCAGTTTTGATTGGTTTCTCTGGAGTTAAAGTAGAATAGGAAATATGAATGTGTGCATTGCAATATTCAGTAACATCAAGCAAACTATGTTTTGGCCGTACATTAGGTCTGATATGTAGACCACCATTTCTTTTTCATCCCACTTGCTTGTTAATTTTCTCTAGTTCTGACATGGCAAGCCGTATACTCTTATTTTTGACTGTCATGGATAGCCATTCAGAAAGGTTAATGGCTACTGTACACTGAGGTCTTTGTCATGATTAGTTTGATTATTTCAGGCAAAATCATTGTCCTGTAAAGGGTTAATTCTATATTGGTCAAAGTTCAAAGACCCAGATGCATGTCCTGTATTGTTTCCATATAACTTCCTGTTAACTTGACACGTCTCTCGGTCTCATCCATATAGCTTATAACATAACATGGTTTCAGAAGTGGCATCCAAACCCATGCCTCCTTTGGCAGGGCTTGCTGACTGACATTAGAATGTAAACTGTGGAAGGACATCATCTCCATCCCTCACTGGAAACTCCAGAGAACTGTGCCACACCCACCATCTCTCTGATTGGAACTATTAGAACTATTCTCCAAGAAAGCATTGGTTTGGAATCAGGTGAGAGGCTGTATTTTGTGAAGCTATTTGTCAAGTTTGGTCTCTAAAACTGTTATAGGCAGAAATGAAGAACTATGCACTCGACCACCTAAACACATTTTAAGATTCCTGCCACGTCATAGTGTGTTTCTCTCTGAATCTAACATTACCGTAACTTTGGGAAAATTCACTTCCCCCAGTGGAGGTTTTCTTAAGGCACCCAGGAGAATGAAATGACACAGGCGCATTGACACTGCTAGTTCTTCAGCATGTCGCCATGGTGCTTAATAAACTATGCCAAGCTCTGAAAAGGGTGAACTGCACTCAGAGGGAAGTCTTTTGTCGGAGGAACGCCCCCTTCACAACTCTTCTCTTTCTCGTCATCTTTTCTCTGATTTTCAGAGTCTTTCAGTCGAACAGGAAATGGGATTTGGACAGGTCATGAGTCTTGGTCACTCGCCCTGAACTGCCATGTCAAAATACCCCATGGACAATTAGTTCAGTCCTACCCCAAGTTGAGCTTACTCACTAGCTAACAGGCCAAGATTGCGGCAAACACTACATTGTAATGTCTAGTTTTTGGTTTGAATCCAACAACTTTCAATGAGTCTGTGTCTTTGAAACTTCAAAACACAAATGATCGATGATGATCCGAAGAGGTCTACTATTACTCAATGCTCTGGAGTGTAAAGGACTGGTCAGTGGCAAACAAAAGCCTGCCTTTCCAGACCTGGCACAAAGCCATCTGGTACAAAGCCACACTGGATGTTGTTTATGAAGGAATGAATTCCATGCTGGCAGATGTCCGTTATCGCATCAAAAATGGAGATGTTGCTACATATAAAACTCTGACTCATGTAAACTCAGCAAAAAAAGAAACGTCCTCTCACTGTCAACTGCGTTTATTTTGTGTAAATATTTGTATGAACATAACAAGATTCAACAACTGAGACATAAACTGAACAAGTTCCACAGACATGTGACTAACAGAAATGGAATAATGTGTCCCTGAACATAAGGGGGGGTCAAAATCAAAAGTAACTGTCAGTATCTGGTGTGGTCAACAGCTGCATTAAGTACTGCAGTGCATCTCCTCCTCATGGACTGCACCAGATTTGCCAGTTCTTGCTGTGAGATGTTACCACACTCTTCCACCAAGGCACCTGCAAGTTCCCGGACACTTCTGGGGGAATGGCCCTAGCCCTCACCCTCCGATCCAACAGGTCCCAGACGTGCTCAATGAGATTGAGATCCGGGCTCTTGGCTGGCCATGGCAGAACACTGACATTCCTGTCTTGCAGGAAATCACGCACAGAACGAGCAGTATGGCTGGTGGCATTGTCATGCTGGAGGGTCATGTCAGGAGGAGCCTGCAGGAAGGGTACCACATGAGGGAGGAAGATGTCTTCGTGTAACGCACAGCGTTGAGATTGCCTGCAATGACAACAAGCTCAGTACTATGATGCTGTGACACACCGCCCCAGACCATGACGGACCCTCCACCTCCAAATCGATCCTGCTCCAGAGTACAGGCCTCGGTGTAACACTCATTCCTTCGACGATAAGCGCGAATCCGGCCATCACCCCTGGTGAGACAAAACCACGACTTGTCAGTGAAGAGCAGTTTTTGCCAGTCCTGTCTGGTCCAGCGACGGTGGATTTGTGCCCATAGGCGATGTTGTTGCCGGTGATGTCTAGTGGCCTACAAGCCCTCAGTCCAGCCTCTCTCAGCTTATTGCGGACAGTCTGAGCACTGATGGAGGGATTGTGTGTTCCTGGTGTAACTCGGGCAGTTGTTGTTGCCACACCTGTCCCGCAGGTGTGATGTTCGGATGTACCGATCCTGTGCAGGTGTTACATATGGTCTGCCACTGCGAGGACGATCAGCTGTCCATCCTGTCTCCCTGTTGCGCTGTCTTAGGCGTCTCACAGTGCGGACAATGCAATTTATTGCCCTGGCCACATCTGCAGTCCTCATGCCTCCTTGCAGCATGCCTAAGGCACGTTCACGCAGATGAGCAGGGACCCTGGGCATCTTTCCTTTGATGTTTTTCAGAGTCAGTAGAAAGGTCTCTTTAGTGTCCTAAGTTTTCATGACTGTGACCTTAATTGCCTACCGTCTGTAAGCTGTTAGTGTCTTAACGACCGTTCCACAGGTGCATGTTCATTCATTGTTTATGGTTCATTGAACAAGCATGGGAAACAGTGTTTAAACCCTTCACAATGAAGATCTGTGAAGTTATTTGGATTTTTACTAATTATCTTTGAAAGACAGGGCCCTGAAAAAGGGACGTTTCTTTTTTTTCCTGAGTTTATATACCGTTTGTCATAAGAAAACAAGGTACCCCTGTACTACACTGCTCAAAAAAATAAAGGCAACACTAAAATAACACATCCTAGATCTGAATGA
This sequence comes from Salmo salar, assembly GCF_965601325.2. Lineage (NCBI taxonomy): Eukaryota > Metazoa > Chordata > Actinopteri > Salmoniformes > Salmonidae > Salmo > Salmo salar. The sequence continues at coordinate 46,540,814 of NC_138306.1, read as the reverse complement.
ATGAAATAATCTTATTAAATACTTTTTTCTTTACATAGTTGAATGTGCTGACAACAAAATCACACAAAAATAATCAATGGAAATCCAATTTAAAACAAGTCAAAATGAGGCTCAGTAGTGTGTGTGGCCTCCACGTGCCTGTATGACCTCCCTACAACGCCTGGGCATGCTCCTGATGAGGTGGCGGATGGTCTCCTGAGGGATCTCCTCCCAGACCTGGACTAAAGCATCCGCCAACTCCTGGACAGTCTGTGGTGCAACGTGGCATTGGTGGATGGAGCGAGACATGATGTCCCAGATGTGCTCAATTGGATTCAGGTCTGGGGAACGGGCGGGCCAGTCCATAGCATCAATGCCTTCCTCTTGCAGGAACTGCTGACACACTCCAGCCACATGAGGTCTAGCATTGTCTTGCATTAGGAGGAACCCAGGGCCAACCGCACCAGCATATGGTCTCACAAGGGGTCTGAGGATCTCATCTCGGTACCTAATGGCAGTCAGGCTACCTCTGGCGAGCACATGGAGGGCTGTGCAGCCCCCCAAAGAAATGCCACCCCACACCATGACTGACCCACCGCCAAACCGGTCATGCTGGAGGATGTTGCAGGCAGCAGAACGTTCTCCACAGCGTCTCCAGACTCTGTCACATGTGCTCAGTGTGAACCTGCTTTCATCTGTGAAGAGCACAGGGCGCCAGTGGCGAATTTGCCAATCTTGGTGTTCTCTGGCAAATGCCAAACGTCCTGCACGGTGTTGGGCTGTAAGCACAACCCCCACCTGTGGACGTCAGGCCCTCATACCACCCTCATGGAGTCTGTTTCTGACCGTTTTGAGCAGACACATGCACATTTGTGGCCTGCTGGAGGTCATTTTGCAGGGCTCTGGCAGTGCTCCTCCTGCTCCTCCTTGCACAAAGGCGGAGGTAGCGGTCCTGCTGCTGGGTTGTTGCCCTCCTACGGCCTCCTCCACGTCTCCTGATGTACTGGCCTGTCTCCTGGTAGCGCCTCCATGCTCTGGACACTACGCTGACAGACACAGCAAACCTTCTTGCCACAGCTCGCATTGATGTGCCATCCTGGATGAGCTGCACTACCTGAGCCACTTGTGTGGGTTGTAGACTCCGTCTCATGCTACCACTAGAGTGAAAGCACCGCCAGCATTCAAAAGTGACCAAAACATCAGCCAGGAAGCATAGGAACTGAGAAGTGGTCTGTGGTTACCACCTGCAGAACCACTCCTTTATTGGGGGTGTCTTGCTAATTGCCTATAATTTCCACCTGTTGTCTATTCCATTTGCACAACAGCATGTGAAATTTATTGTCAATCAGTGTTGCTTCCTAAGTGGACTGTTTGATTTCACAGAAGTGTGATTGACTTGGAGTTACATTGTGTTGTTTAAGTGTTCCCTTTATTTTTTTTGAGCAGTATATTGCGTCTCGCTGTCAACAGAAAGGTTATAAATATCCACGACTTGTTGGTCTCAGGATGTTTGAGTGACCCCACCTAGGTGAACCTTGACGCCATTGTCCAAAAGACAACACATGTTACATATTTTAAAACACAGTCTCAGTGATTTTAAAATAAAACATTCAGCACTTGCCACAATGCAATCAATATATGATGAACTGGAACTCACAAATGGAGTAATGGAAATTGCTGTTCTGTGTCTTATTTTCCAGCCCCATTTCCTGACCTGGGATCTGTTGGTACGCACTGTCCATTCTAGAGGCACGACGCCCCTAAACAATGGCTTGGCTCGAACTGACCGGCCACAACACTTGACCCAGGATGTGTGTGTGTGTGCGTGTGTGTGTGTGTGTGTGACGGAGGGCTTATTCAAAGAGGTAGTGAGGTCAGAACGCATACACATGCCTGAGTCCTAGAATGGCTGGGAACCTTCTATAAAAGGTGGGGCAGCCATGTCGCCCAAAATTCTATCAAAACACATGACCATTGTTACAATCACCATGGTGATTATTATTGTTCTTGACTTCTGACTCTCTCTCCCAGGATGTAATTCCTGGTTTTCAGTTGGTACACTTTGTCTGAATCCCTTTTTGTCTTGATAAACATCCATGGGTTATTAACTGCGTAGTTTCTCTGTCATGATATGGCGCTCAAAAGCAGAGACAGAGATGCAGTTGTGCTCCCTGTACCTCAAAGGGTCTCGGCAACAGCTAATTAGGGAGACTAATAAATACTACTAAACCCTACCAATGGAGATTTTGCAGGGGTTGAATTTTTCGTAAGGGAAAATCACGTTTGAAATTTCTAAGTGGAAATTACTAACTTTAGATATCTTTTTAAACCTCAAATACACTACAGGTTGTACATTTCCTGCATTGCAGGAAAGTTATCCTGCAACAGGGTGATTAAATTAAGATCCTACATCTGTACCATGATCTCTCAAAGTGAATGTCCCTTGTTACGTAGCCTTACATGGAAGACCCCTCACTTTGTTGTATTTGTTTGCCTTGGCTCAGGTGTGGACTGAAATGGGCCCTGATTGTTCTAGGGAAATCTAATGGTAAGCGGAGTGAGAAGTGTCAACGCCTGGCGAGAGGCCAGACAGTACAGTCTATGCCACTACAGATGCTCCTAAGAAAGTGGGATAATTCAGGGGAAGTACCAGCTGGCACCTGATATCACTAACACCAGGGTCGGCCCACTGAGGTCTCCCTGCTGGGAAATAAAAGGCATGCTTGCTGGTTTTGCTCTTCCCAAGCTAATCTTTTCAATTTAAACTATTACAACCCATCCACCAGCACAATATATTCATTCATATGGAATGGAACAATCATGTGTAACAGAGAGGAAACATGATTAAAAAACCTCTCAGATTTGTACAATTAAAAAGCATTAATTAATTTATCTATCTAGTTTTGGAGAGATGAAGAAAATTGACTGACTCCATGCCAACAACACATGTCCCACCATCCAAGATTTTGTTGAAAAAACATGCAGAATTGTAGGTTCAGTATAGTTGTTGATATAATGGATTAATTGAATAGTTGAACAGACAAACACTTAAACAACCCATTTCAGCTAAAAGCCTTCATTAGGGTGCTATGAAAATTATATAAATTATCATCTTGAATCGTCTGTAAATCATCCAATAAAATGTCAGTCTCTTGTGAGAGGACAATGTAGTGATTGGGCCAAACTCTACTCTCTGCAGTCTCAAAAGATAGATGTCCGGGTCCCTTTCCAGGGGACTTCCTGTATCACCGTGGAGAGTTGGACCACAGGGAGATCCAGCTCACTCTCTGCCAAGTGACAAACTCCCTCGACTCTGTGTCCATCATTCAGCTTTGTCCTCATGTCTCACAGTCTTTCAGTTGATGAGATACTGTGCTGTCAGACAGCCAATGCCAACCAGCCAAATGGTACATAAATAAAGAGTGAGAATATGGCACAATGAACACCTTGATCTCTAGGAAGTCAAAGATATTACGAGGATACACTTAAAGGTTAACAATATAAAGCCCAGTTAATGCTCTCAGTGAACAAGCACCCAGTGGAGATTACTACATCGTAATCTGTAAACACCGGTGTGCCACAAGGATGTGTGCTATCCCTAATGCTCATTCTTTGTTCTATCAACTGCACAAGCCATAACCCCATCTTCTCCATTGTTGGCAGCAGCACAATCTTTAGCCATAGAAGGCTGGACTAGACATCAACTAGACTCCTCCCATCAATTTACATAGCAAAAATTGACTGTTTGAATGCACCATGAGAGCATAAATCATGTGTTGTACATAATTTAACATTACAGGATAGCATAGTTCAGTTGAAACCAGTCTTCTATATAAACACACAATGAGCATGGCATTTTCCAAACTGTAATTACTCCAATTATTCCTTTATCTCAGGCTACCAGCTCTTGGCATTGGTGTTTAAATTCATTATACATTTAAATTAAATCAGTGTTATCAACAATGTGCAAATGTAATCGAGTGCATGTCATTAAAAGCACATCTAAGGCATGCACTCTACAGTACAACAAAAGACAAACCTATCCTCTTGACATGTGACTTCAGTTGTCTTTCAAGATTTTTCTGGATTATTTTCAGTATAAACACTATGCTACCTCTATCTTTGACTTTACTCTGACTGAGATCTTGCTATAAAATACAACTCAGGTGCTCTACTCTACTCACATATGGAAAATATTTTTAAATAAAAGATAAAAACGGATTAACAAAATCAGCAGGCCAAAGGACACTCATCAGCACAATGTTTGGACTGCTCTAACAAAAATCTATTGTAATATGTAGAAATGTCAGAACCAACTGCCACTGTAGCAATAATTACTACCAACTGTCTAAAGAGGGAACAAACCGGAACAAGAACTCGAGAAAAAGAGAACAGTACTGTAGGACCCTGACCCCAACCATACCCATGGAAGGCTTGTTGGGGGGAGGAGGGATGTGGTGGCTGGGTTTGGGCGGCTCACTGAAGGGTAGAGGGGAATTGGGGAAGGGGGTGGTTGATTTAAAGGGTTAAGCTAAGCATGTCATAGGAATGTAGATGGAGCCATTGGATGGGTTAGGAGCAGACAGAAGAAGTCCCAGAGTTGGAATACGCAACCTGTAAATGAAAAGTCAGTCTATGAAATAAGACCCAGAACCTACCCACCAGTTGTTCCTACTCATCTCGACATACTGTAGCAATGTTTACACTGTTGATTTTGTTTACAAATTGCTGCCTGTGTGTGCATGGTCTTACGTGAAAGTTCCTACGTCTGAGGGGAGTGTACCTGGTGGGAGTAGTAGGCTACTGTTGTAGTAGATATGAATAGTTGCATCATTTTATGTGGTATGTCAATCCTCTTTATAAACGACAAGTGTTATATTGCTACTACTGTAGGTCAGTATTATGACAATGCCTGGGTCCCTAAAGTCATGTGTAACCAAAGAGCAAGGACAGAATGCAGTAGCATTAGAATGAGTCAGTGAAACTTGACTGTACAAATCAAACCCATGAAACAAAAAAAGTGCTTTTAAAGTGCTCCTCTAACTATGACCGACTAGTTACGTCTTGTGGCCTCCTTGGGAGGTAACTTTCTATTGGTTGAATAGAAAGATATAAAGACAGTCAAGCTCTCTGGAGTCTGGGAGAGGGAGGGGGTGTAGTGGTGACGTTACCACGGGAGCACAGGAAAGAACTAGACTGCTCCCTCTCCATCACTTCCTCTGATGTCATACACCGCCCTTTCTGGTAACATTGCGGTGGTTTGGGAAGGCTTACTGACTCGTCATATCCCACATTACTTCAAATTCTAACTTTAGAATACTCAGGGCTCTATGAAGTCTGTATGGTTGAAGCGTGATAGAAATGTAAAGGTCATTTCCAACTGAGCCGACATATACCGCATTTCCGGTGAATTCAGTCTCTGCTAACGCGCGAACATTGCCTTTAATCACGCTGTATTGGTGAACTTCCGCGATATGGATTGAATAAGGCTCATAATAACATTTGTGGGGAGACTGATTACAGTTGTGTGTTCATCAGATCATAGGAAAGAGTTGTATAGTGCTTACTAAAGGGAACCTAAGAATTATACGTCATGAATATTTATAAAATATTATTATTTTTCTAGTAAACTTCCATTGTTCTCTAAGATATTATGTTGGAACTGATCAAATGAATGATGTGCTACAATTAAGCTGGAGACCAAAGTGCAGCATTTTTCCTCCTATATACTGTACATAGCAGGTGAGCTTAGTTTCTTTTCTCTAATAATAACATGCTATTATCCAACCTCACCGATCCCAACAGATCACCCATTAGATGCTCTTAGTGGACCAATGGTGAAAGGAGAAATAATCAAGGGATGTGGACTCAACACATAATGGTGAGCTGACGAGATCCTATCGCAATGATTAGTTGTTGTTTTAAGCAAACATGGTCTAGTAATACCTTTTGTGATAAAGGCACAAACATACATAGTATACCGTACATTCACACACTATAAATGCCAATACAAACGTGTGTGTGTGTGTGTGTGTGTGTGTGTGTGTGTGTGTGTGTGTGTGTGTGTGTGTGTGTGTGTGTGTGTGTGTGTGTGTGTGTGTGTGTGTGTGTGTGTGTGTGTGAGCTGAACAGCTTCTTGTGAGGGGACACTGTGTTCCAAGTGACAATAGAGGAACCAGAAATGTTATCAGCAGGGGAAATCTGTTGGACAACTGAATTAAAAAAGAGGGGCATTGTCAGAACCATGGCTATTTGCTATAATTAACATGCTTTACCAGCTTTCACAACCGTGGATTCATGTGGAACACTTAATGTAGATATCCTAAGATTTGGAACGTAGAGGAAAATGTTATGTAGTGCTGTGGTAGATCATTATGTCAGGGTTGATTAATATGACATGGACATGATGATCATCGTAATGGAGCCAAGCCTTTTGCCTGTCTGATTAATACCTGGTATGACGACAGAGCTAATACATGAGAGAGATGTGTATCTGTAACTTCTACCCTCTAATGTCTCCATTAATGTTGCCAATGTACTAATAAGCAGAAATGCATGGCATTCATAAGTGTGTATAAATCACATTACTGCCTTTCACATTACTCTATGTCATGCACACACACACACACACACACACACACACACACACACACACACACACACACACACACGCAAGTTCTCATCCAGTGCTGCCTCTCAAGCCAGTACTAAGACAGTGGCCTATAACAATGAGAACCAGGAACACCAAGTCCACAGAACAAGTTACAAGTGCAACCAAGCCAAGTGAGCGAGCCAGGGGTCCTGAGAACAACCTTTATTCCCACTAAATGGACTAGGCATTCCCACTAGACAGAATCTGTTTAATAAAATCCCTCTTCTCCAACAGTGTTTGAAACCAGCATAAGGAATGCTGTCTACAGAGAGAGAGACATATTTAGAGATGTTAAATGAGAGTGTAAAACAATGTGATTTTTGGTTTATGTGTCTGCCATTTACTGTAGAGGTCCAACATCAGGACCCAGGCTGGATCATAAAGATGGCTATTAGATCTACTGGAGGTGGTGTCTGGGGTCTACTGGCCTCCTTCCTAGGTCACTGCTATAAAATCTGACATCGATCCTGAGTCATTAGTTCAACCCAAGACTGTGTTGGCCTGCCAAGCTAAAGCCTGCATTATATCTCTGGTAGCCCACATGTCTCTCCTAACCTATGGTATCTCTTTGGTTGATTTTCATCTTCTTACTGCCAAGTCAGACCACAAACAGAGAGAGAACCCCCTTGGCATCACCCATTCAGGTGCATGTCAGTCACTGACAGTTAACAGTAGAGAACCCCCTTAGCGTCACCCATTCAGGTGCATGTCAGTCACTGACAGTTAACAGTAGAGAACCCCCTTGGCGTCACCCATTCAGGTGCATGTCAGTCACTGACAGTTAACAGTAGAGAACCCCCTTGGCGTCACCCATTCCAGTGCATGTCAGTCACTGACAGTAAAAGAATAAGACGTTAGTATGCTCTTGTCCCTGTTTGTCTCTCTGTCTGTCTGAGATGTGAATGTGTGCTGATTCAACACTGTGATTCGATAATCCTCATTGGGGGTGAATTAATTGTTATTGACGCACACTCTCACCCAGTGGCCTTCAAGTACAATAAGAAACACAATGTATTGGGCTTAGAACTCTGCACAAGAGCTGATCTATGGTCATTTTCATATTTTAATTCCTGGCGGTTAACGCTATAAATAGGGGTATGGTAAGCTGATCCTAGACCTCAGTGGTGTAAAGTACTTATGTAAAAATACTTTAAATTACTACTTAAGTCGTGTTTTGGGGTATCTGTACTTTACTACATATATTTTGGATTACTTTTATTTCCCTACATTCCTAAAGAAAATAATGTACTTTTACTCCAAAGATTTTCCCTGACCCCCAAAAGTATTTAAATTTCCAATGCTTAGTAAGTCAGGAAAATGGTCCAATTCACACATTTATCTAGAGAACATCCCTGGTCCTCCCTACTGCCTCAGATCTGGCAGAATCACTAAACACATGCTTCATTTGTAAAGTGTGTGTGTGTGTGTGTGTGTGTGTGTGTGTGTGTGTGTGTGTGTGTGTGTGTGTGTGTGTGTGTGTGTGTGTGTGTGTGTGTGTGTGTGTGTGTGTGTGTGTGTGTGTGTGTGTACACTACAACATCAGACATAAAAGAAATCAGCCAAGACCTCAGAAAAAAATATTGTAGACCTCCACAAGTCTGGTTCATCCTTGGGAGCAATTTCCAAATGTGCCCACTATATATATAATCTTTTGATTTCCCCATGATGTCAAGCAAAGAGGCACTGAGTTTGAAGGTAGGCCTTGAAATACATCCACATGTACACCTCCAATTGACTCAAATTATGTCAATTAGCCTATCAGAAGCTTCTAAAGCCATGACATAATTTTCCAAGCTGTTTAAAGGCCCAGTCAACTTAGTGTATGTAAACTTCTGACCCACTGGAATTGTAATACAGTGAAATAATCTGTCTGTAAACAATTGTTGGAAAAATTACTATGTCCTAACCAGCTTGCCAAACTATAGTTTGTTAACAAGACATTTGTGGAGTGGTTGAAAAACGAGTTTTAATGACTCCAACCTAAGTGTATGTAAACTTCCCACTTCGTGTGTGGTGCGGTGTCTGGTTTGCTTAATATAAGGAATTTGAAATGGTTTATACTTTGATACTTAAGTATATTTTTTCAATTACATTTACCTTTTGATACTTAAGTATATTTAAAACCAAATACCTTTTTAGACATTTACGCAAGTAGTTTTTTACTGCGTGACTTTCACTTTTACCTGAGTCATTTTCTATTAAGGTATTTTTACTTTTACTCAAGTATGACAGTTGGGTACTTTTCCCACCACTGCTTGACCTGAGCTTGTGGGCAACTCCTTACTAGAGTTTGTGAGTGACTTGGGGCTGCTGTGTTTGTTTGTCTGTTATCATGGGTGTCCTGCACCCAATGAAGACGTCTGGGTAAGGCATTAAAACCCTAAACAAACACAGAGCTGGCTAATCCGGATAAATCCTGACCAAGCAGATGTGCATGTTTCTTCTTTGCTGCCCCTCTGGACAGAACTATAACAGTAATAAGCTAACAAAAATCTTTATTGAATAGTAATGTCTAAAGTTGGTTTAAATATGTCTTACCCCCTTTTGGAAAATGCACATGACAATAAGGGGAAACAGAAATACTGAGGCTCAACCCTCCATATTATGTCAGCTGAACGAGAATTGCTGTCATTGTTTCTCTCCAATAATGATAGAGAAATCAGCTTTATTTGTAGAATCGTTAGTGGTAACTAAGTTTAATCTTAAGTGGTAACCAGGCTATTCATTTCACAACTACTACATGCTTCTTACACAATATGTTGTACAACAGAAATACAGCAGTTTAGCCTGAGAGATGTGGAGTTTATCAGCAGTACAGCCTGAGAGATGTGGAGTAGTTTATCAGCAGTACAGCCTGAGAGATGTGGAGTAGTCTATCAGCAGTACAGCCTGAGAGATGTGGAGTAGTTTATCAGCAGTACAGCCTGAGAGATGTGGAGTTTATCAGCAGTACAGCCTGAGAGATGTGGAGTAGTTTAACTGCAGTACAGCCTGAGAGATGTGGAGTAGTTTTTACAGCAGTACAGCCTGAGAGATGTGAAGTAGTTTATCAGCAGTACAGCCTGAGAGATGTGGAGTAGTTTAACAGCAGTACAGCCTGAGAGATGTGAAGTTTATCTGCAGTACAGCCTGAGAGATGTGGAGTAGTTTAACAGCAGTACAGCCTGAGAGATGTGGAGTAGTTTTTCTGCAGTACAGCCTGAGAGATGTGGAGTAGTTTATCTGCAGTACAGCCTGAGAGATGTGGAGTAGTTTATCTGCAGTACAGCCTGAGAGATGTGGAGTAGTTTTTCTGCAGTACAGCCTGAGAGATGTGGAGTAGTTTATCAGCAGTACAGCCTGAGAGATGTGGAGTAGTTTATCAGCAGTACAGCCTGAGAGATGTGGAGTAGTTTATCAGCGGTACAGCCTGAGAGATGTGGAGTAGTTTTTCTGCGGTACAGCCTGAGAGATGTGGAGTAGTTTATCTGCGGTACAGCCTGAGAGATGTGGAGTAGTTTATCTGCAGTACAGCCTGAGAGATGTGGAGTAGTTTATCAGCAGTACAGCCTGAGAGATGTGGAGTAGTTTATCAGCAGTACAGCCTGAGAGATGTGGAGTAGTTTATCAGCAGTACAGCCTGAGAGATGTGGAGTAGTTTAACTGCAGTACAGCCTGAGAGATGTGGAGTAGTTTAACTGCAGTACAGCCTGAGAGATGTGGAGTAGTTTAACTGCAGTACAGCCTGAGAGATGTGGAGTAGTTTAACTGCAGTACAGCCTGAGAGATGTGGAGTAGTTTAACTGCAGTACAGCCTGAGAGATGTGGAGTAGTTTATCTGCAGTTCGAACAGCTGGCCTTGGCTTTCCTGGGAAGCATTGCCCGGTGAGACTAACCTTTCAGACTGAGTCAGATGTCAACGTTGGGAGCCCCTGTGTATATTGTGTACGGGGGTGATTGACGGTAGGGTAATAATAACAGTATGTAACAGCATTTTGCCACCTTTTTGAATTTGTGTATTTTTTTATGCTGGGTTCCATTGTGTGGCATTGTATTTCTTTCCACACGGACTCAAATGTCACATTCTAAGCCAGGGAGATGTTTAAGGTCTTGGAGTTATTTTCCCAGCCTGGGTTAGAACAATGCAATAGCTGTCGACCAGCCGAGGTGACTTCAGGAGGAGAGCAAAAAACAAACCTATTGAACAATAACAATTGCCTTTTCACATGGTGTGTCCACTTTGAGTGGCACAAAGCTCTTGCTGGTTGTAGCATTTCAACTCTTGTTCAGTAGAAACTTGTACGATGACTGGTTTTACAGCTGGCACTTGTGTTTTGTGTGAGAATGAGAAGAGAACGAGAAGAGAACGTCTGTTTCTCAAACTAGACACTCTAATGTACTTGTCCTCTTGTTCAGTTGTGCACCGGGCCTCCCACTCCTCTTTCTATTCTGTTTAGAGCCAGTTTGCGCTGTTCTGTGAAGGGAGTAGTACACAGCGCTGTAAGAGATCTTCAGTTTCTTGGCAATTTCTCACATGGAATAGCCTTCATTTCTCCGAATTTTTATTTTTTATTTAACTAGGCAAGTCAGTTAAGAACAAATTCTTATTTACAATGACGGCCTAGGAACAGTGGGTTAACTGCCTTGTTCAGGGGCAGAACAACAGATCGGGGATTCAATCTAGCAACCTTTTAGTTACTGGCCCAACGCTCTAACCACTAGGCTACCTGCCGCCCCTAGAATAGGCTGACGAGTTTCAGAAGAAAGTTCTTTGTTTCTGGCCATTTTGAGCCTGTAATCGAACCCACAAATTCTGATGCTCCAGATACTCAACTAGTCTAAAGAAGGCCGGATTTATTGCGTCTTTAATCAGCACAACAGTTTTCAGCTGTGCTAACAATTGCAAAAGGTTTTTCTAATGATCAATTAGCCTTTTAAAATGATCAACTTGGATTAGCTAACACAACGTGCCATTGGAACACAGGAGTGATGGTTGCTGATAATGGGCCTCTGTACGCCTATGTAGATATTCCATTCAAAATCAGCCGTTTCCAGCTACAATAGTCATTTACAACATTAACAATTTCTACACTGTATTTCTGATCAAGTTGATGTTATTTTAATAGACAAAAAAGTAGCTTTTCTTTCAAAAACAAGGACATTTCTAAGTGACCCCAATCTTTTGAACGGTAGTGTATATAACATTCTATTGGTTGCAATAATTTTAATTGAAAAACTTGAAGTTTTGAATCCAGCGTTGTTTTGTGTATCAGTTCATAAACCATGTGCCATGGAATCGGTACATCAAAAATCTCTTCCGAACTATTTTGTAATCTATATGACACAGCTGTCGATGAAACTGGTATACTTTTTTATTTATCACAATTTATTTAGACAATTTTGGTCTTTAATGCAGGGCCGACAGACAAGTTCCTTACTTTCTCCCCCTTCCATTTGCCTCTTCCATTTTTGCAGTAATGCTGCAATTAGTTGGTTGTAATTTTGAGTAGAGCAGACATTTACAAAGATTTAAGCCTTTTATTTTATATCCAAAAATATTGGATTTTTAATAATTAGTATGTTTGAGTTTAACCATAATATTTGTTGTAATATTTATTCTGTCTTTTCTGGTGGATTAAACTGAAATCGCAAACAACTTTCTATGGCTTGTTTAAAATATTGATTTTTTGGGGAGATTTTCAAATAACCGAAAGTGAGAGGTTGTAATCTGAATAAAGGGAAAGGGCCATTCTTGAACATGCGGTAAGACATTCTTACTAATCTGCTAGAGAACCAGTTCGGATTTAAATATTACTTTTTGAGTGACTGAAGCATTTAGTGAGAGGTCTATCTTGCATCTTGTTTAACCCAAATATCTAGAATTGCTGAACAGGAAACTGAGTTACTACCTTACTTTAGTTATGACACTGTCTTTTCCATCTACTTTTATGTGTTGATCTCCCATAATCTTCTACTTGTAAAGTGGATTCTGGATTTTCAAGTTCAACCTTCCGGCTCAGACAGGACATGGAAACGATTCCAGCTGAGACAACTATAATTCCTTGCTTCCAGATCCTGTTTGCATAGTGTATGAAGGTGGGAAAAGCACGTGACCAGAAATTGGACAGGAACTTATGGATTCTCTTGATGTTTATTCAGCTGTAGCAGAAGTAGGCTATATACATAGTGCATTCAGAAAGTATTCAGACCCCTTGACTTTTTCCACATTTTCCAGCCTTATTCTAAAATGTATTAAATATATTTTTTTCCTCATCAATCTACACACAATACCCCATAATGACAAAGCAAAAACAGGTTTTCATAAATTTTTGCAAATTTATTAGAAATAGAAAACTTTATCACATTTAGATAAATATTCAGACCCTTTACTCTTTACTTTGTTGAAGCACCTTTGGCAGCTATAACAGCCTCGAGTCTTCTTGGGTATGACGCTACAAGCTTGGCACACCTGTATTTGGGGAGTTTCTCCCATTCTTCAATGCAGGTCCTCTCAAGCTCTGTCAGGTTGGATGGGGAGTGTCGCTGCACAGCTATTTTCAGGTCTCTTCAGAGATGTTCGATCGGGTTCAAGTCCGAGCTCTGGCTGGGCCACTCATGGACATTCAGAGACTTGTCCCAAATTCACTCCTGCGTTGTCTTGGCTGTGTGCTTAGGGTTGTTGTCCTGTTGGAAGGTGAACCGTCGCCCCAGTCTGAGGTCCTGAGTGTTCTGGAGCAGGTTTACATCAATGATGTCTTTGTACTTTGCTACGTTCATCTTTCCCTCGATCCTGACTAGTCTCCCAGTCCCTGCCTCTGAAAAACATCCCCACAGCATGATGCTGCCGCCACCACCATGCTTCATCGTAGGGATGGTGCCAGGTTTTCTCCAGACATGACGCTTGGCATTCAGGCCAATGAGTTCAATCTAGGTTTCATCAGACTAGATAATCTTGTTTCTCATGGTCTGAGTCCTCTAGGTGCCTTTTGGCAAAGTCCAAGTGGGCTGTCATGTGCCTTTTACTGAGGAGTGGCTTTTGTTTGGCCACTCTACCCTAAAGGCCTGATTGGTGGAGTGCTGCAGAGATGGTTGTCCTTCTGGAAGGTTCTCCCATCTCCACGGAGGACCTCTGGAGGTCTGTCAGTGACCATAGTGTTTTTGGTCACCTCCCTGACCAATGCCCTTCTCCCCCGATTGCTCAGTTTGGCTGGACTGCCAGCTCCCGGAAGATTCTTTGTGGTTCCAAATTTCTTCCATTAATGGAGGCCACTATGTTCTTGGGGACCTTCAATGCTGCATACATTTTTTGGTAACCTTCCCCAGATCTGTGCCTCGACCCAATCCTGTCTTGGAGCTCTACGGACAATTCCTTAAACCTCATGGCTTGGTTTCTGCTCTGACATGCACTGTTAACTGTGGGACCTGATATAGACAGGTGTGTGCCTTTCCAAATCATGTCCAATCAATTGAATTTACCACAGGACTCCAACGAAGTTGTAGAAACATTTCAAGGATGATCAATGGAAACAGGATGCACCTGAACTCAATTCAATTTCGAGTCTCATAGCAAAGGGTTTACAAATACTTACGTAAATAAGATATTTCATTTCTTAAAATTTTTAATACATTTGCTTTGTCATTATGGGGTATTGTGTGTAGATTGATGAGTAAAATGTTGTATTTAATCCATTTTAGAATAATGCTGTAACGTAACAAAATGTGGAAAAAGTCAAGGGGTCTGAATAATTTTGAATGCATTGTACCTGCAGTATTTAGCAGCTAGAGAAATAGGTTCACAAGTGCTCAAAGGAAACAATGTCAAGGACTTTGAAAAAAGCATTTTCCCAATAATTGCTCTGTTTGTTTATACGTATTTATACAAAAAGTTACACAACTGTTGGAGCAGAGTGTTTGGAGAGCGTGATGAGAATGCCGGTGGGGAAGAGAAATGAAGGGAAGGAGATGGGGAGGCCAAGCACTTCATTGTTAGCCCCAACAGAACCATCTCCAATTACTGCACAAAGGGGGCTCATTCAGGCCCCATGGACTTGAACACTGTGCTTCAATGAATGCTAAGAGGACCCCAGAGAAGGAGAGGGCCATTCTACAGGGATTCACCCACAGACTGGGGTCTGCTATCAAACACTACTCTACCCTGCTCCATCACAACTATACAGGCTCATTTACCTATAGGGCCAGATTCACTAGACACTTTGTGTCACTGCAAGGTTTGCACAACATTGGCTGGCTACAGCTTTTAAATCAACCTGCATCTTTTTTATTGGTTTTATACTTGGAAAAAAAATAAAAATGCAACTATTTCAAAGATTTTACTGAGTTACAGTTTAAATGATAAAATCGGTCAATTTAAGTAGTTTAATTAGACCCTAATCTATAGATTTCAAATGACTGGGAATACAGGTGTGCATGTTGGTCACAGATACCTTAAAAGAAATGGGCCTCACGATAGGCCTCAGGATCTTGTCACAGTATTTCTGTGCATTCAAATTGCCATCAATAAAATGCAATTGTGTTTGTTGTCCGTAGCTTATGCCTGCCCATACTATAACCCCACCCCCACCATATGGCACTCTGTTCACAACGTTGACATCAGTAAACCACTTGCCCAAACGATGCCATACACGTGGTCTGTGGTTGCGAGGTCGGTTGGACGTACTGCCAAATTCTCTAAAACGACGCTGGAGGCTGCTTATGGTTGAGAAATTAACATTAAATGATCTGGCAATAGCTCTGGTGGACATTCCTGCAGTCAGCATGCCAATTGCACGCTCCTTCAACTTTAAATATCAGTGCCATTGTGTTCTGTGACAAAACTGCACATTTTAGAGTGGCCTTTTATTGTTCCCATCACAAGGTGCACCTGTGTAATGACCATGCTGTTTAATGAGCTTCTTGATATGCCACACCTGTCAGGTGGATGGATTATCTTGACAGAGGAGAAAGGCTCACTAACAGGGATGTAAACACATTGTGCAAAAAACTGATAGAAATAAGCTTTTTGTACGTATGGAACATTTCTGGGATCTTTATTTCAGTTCATGAAACATGAGACCAACACTTTACATGTTGCATTTATATTTTTGTGTACATTTTCACTGTTAGCATTCATTTACTCCTGAAGTTGGGAAATTTGTGCGGCCTCAAACATTTCTGAAAGCCTTATAATGTAGTGTTAACCTTTTTATTTTCAGGAGATCCAGGTGTAAAAACATCTGGTTATAGCATATTAAAAACCCTACTAAGGAATGTATGGCTGGATGCTATTAGTCAACACCAGCTAAATGGCGTTAGGCTACAGTAAAGCTATGGCCTGAACTACTCACTGCATTGTTCACCTTCCTGATCTTTATTTTCCTCGTCCCCTCATCTTTTTGCCAAATTTCCCAGAGAACATCCCATTGTTACCAGAGCCATATTTTGGTTGTCACATTTTGCAATTGCAAACTCACCTCTCCAACTTTTCCTTTGAACTGAGTCAGTGTGTGTACCCTACAATTTTTGGAGAATGATGTGTGTATCGCTGTGGGTTGCTGAGGACACGCTACTAACAGGAAGCCTGGATGTCACCAGGAAATTAGCCATTCTCGTCTGTACATCCCATTGCATCACATTTCTGGAAATGCATTGAATTCCTCTCGTAGTTTCAGGGATGCAATTGTAAAGGTGTTTTCTCCTGGTAGTCATCCACATAGCGAACAGCTTTGTCACCTCTCACATTGACCTTCCATTGTTTGCATGTTGGGTTTATCCGTCGTTAGGATATGTTTTGTTATGATATGTGTGTGTAAGGACTTTTCTAAGTCCAACGATTTTGTCTCATTGCTGAAACATGGTTATTCTGCCATGAACATTGCTCGTCAGTCCAGTGAAATGCATTTGGTAGAAATAATCGTTGTCATATTTCAATAAGTTGAATTCACAATACATGTCAGGCTCATTAATAAGATGTATGTTTTTTGTAGTTTAAAAAAAGAAAAACATTTAGCAGATGTTCTTATCCAGAACAACTTGCAGGAGCAATTAGGATTAAGTGCCTTGCTCAAGGGCACAGACAGATTTTTCACCTAGCTGGCTCAGGGATTCCAACTAGCGGCCTTTCGGTTACTGGCCCAACGCTCTTAACCACTAGGCTACCTGCCGCCAGGAATGCTTCAACTTGTGAAGTACTCCATCCACTTTCTCTTAGTCTGAGACAAATGTTGTCTACATGGTTCCAGTGAGAAAACGTCATCTATGCTCTTCTTCTACCCTCATTTCCATGTTACAATACCACCTCCACTATTTCAAGAGCAGGTTTCTCTCCAGTGTGAGCCTTGGGGGTTGTTGAGGGCATCGGGGGGGCTATGACAACAGACCAGGTCCAAAGAAACAAATTCTTAACAATTCCCCTGACATACAGTATCTGGTTCACAGTCAGCAACATCTACCTGACAGGGGACTACTTGACACTGTGAGACGTGGGAGAGGTCTGACTGCAGCCAGTGGAGGAAACAAGTAGTTTCATGCCCAGATAAGAGCATAGGAATACAAGGCAGCCTTCCTGCTGTTTATATTAGTTGCTTGTAGTTTGTGCTAAATTTGTTTCTACTAATTCTAATTGTTATACTGCACTGTCATGTTGATATGTGGGCAGTGATGCCTGCTGGCTAGGCCAAGCTTATTGGTTCTATTCCAGTGGGATCGCATAATTGTAAGTGGCTTTGGATAAAAGCATTTGCCAAGTGACATATTATATTAAAATAAGATTGGGAACTTATTTTTAATAAAATGTCCCCAAACAGCTACATTCAAACACCATATTTACGCCCACTCCCTTTTAGTCCACACTGTATCTCACTTTCTCTACACATCTCTCCTCATCCCCTCTCTGACTCCTATCCTTTTTGGGATACAAAACAAGTTGCACCTTTACTCTGAAAGTCCTCCCGATGCTGAGTTATAGTAGATTTAACCAAGGGGCTTAGGACTGGGAAATAGTTCATGTTTGTGTGTGAGGAGGACACTCACCAGAACACAGTCCAACCATATTACCCCTCACTGCAGGGACAATTTGCCACTGGCTGACTGGACTCAAACAAAACGGGAGAGAAAAGGGACCACAGGACAACAGAGTTCCAGTGAAAGCTGGCAGACTGAATCAGCTCAGAGGAGCACAGATTGCCATTACATAATCAGCCACTAAAACCACAACCACAGCCATTAATTGGGCCCCAATTGCAGGTTTTGGGAGGAGCGGTGCCAGGGGAGAACCAGGTTGTTTAACACTTGAAGGGTTAATCAGAGAGTCTTGCAATATTAGGTGAATTAGGTAGAGCTGATAGGTTGATACGCCTAGATACCTAATATTAGACAGAGAAGTGTCACACTTCAAAAGTGTATCATATCATCTACCCATTTTTCCAGTACAAGTATAAGGAGAGACAAAGCAACACATCTATTATACTTCATAAGGAAAAGAGCATCATTGCAGAGTATTTGAGCCGAGAAGCATCAAAACTGCTGCTCTAATAGAAAAAGAACACCTTGACCCAGACATTATTCCTTGACGTACTGTACATAAACAGGCACAGGGCAGTCCATGTTGAGTGTCCGAGGAGCAGAACTCCTTTCCTCTTTCCGTCATCTCTCTCTTTATCCCCCTCTCTTTCACCCCCCCATTTTCCCACACCACTTGTGTGAAGTAAATTCTCATTAAGAACCAAATTGTTTTCAGATGCTGGCCTGGCGAAGTTTCCCAGGAAACGGCTGGGAGGCAGGGAACAGGCTGGGGTGGCAGGCAGTGTTGGAATGGGCATAGGGAGAAAGAGAGAGATCCGGGCATGCCTCAAATCCCATTGCCAGGGTTCAGTGAGCTCATTTTGCCATGTACAATGTCTGCTGACGGGCTCTTTTTGGACCTTTATAAATGGCAAGGAAGAAGCACTGGCAAGCCCTTAAGCAAATCATTTTCTTTCACGTACATTACGAAATATACAGTATTTAATTCCTCACCTTTAGGGAAAACAAATCATTCTGAAGTTATGCTGGAAACAAAGTTTAAAAAGTTGAAGTAGATCAAATCAAATAACATTTTATTTGTCACATACAACAGGTGTAGACCTTACATTGAAATGCTTACCTAACCAACAACGAAGTTTAAAAAATATGAGTAAGAATAAGAAATAAAATGAACAAGTAATTAAAGAGCAGCAGTAAAATAACAATAGCCAGACTATATACAGGGGGTACCGGTACAGAGTCAATGTGCGGAGGCACCGGTTAGTCGAGGTAATTGAGGTAATATGTACATGTAGGTAGAGTTATTTAAAGTGACTATGCATAGATAATAACAGAGTAGCAGTGGCGTAAAAGAGGGGGTGGGCAATGCAAATAGTCTGGGTAGGCATTTGATTAGATGTTCAGGAGTCTTATGGCTTGGGGGTAGAAGCTGTTGAGAAGCCTCTTGGACCTAGACTTGGCGCTCCGGTACCGCTTGCCGTGCAGTAGCAGAGAGAACAGTCTATGACTTTGGGGTCTGGAGTCTTTGATAATTTTTAGGGCCTTCCTCTGGTATGGATGGCAGGAAGCTTGGCCCCGGTGATGTACTGGACCGTACATATTACCTTCTGTAGAGCCTTGCGGTCAGAGGCCGAGCAGTTGCCATACCAGGCAGTGATGCAACCCATCAGGATGCTCTCGATGGTGCAGCTGTAAAACCTTCTGAGGACCCATGCCAAATATTTTCAGTCTCCTGAGGGGGAATATGATTGTCGTGCCCTCTTCACGACTGTCTTGGTGTGCTTGGACCATGTTAGTTTGTTGGTGATGTGGACACCAAGGAACTTGAAGCTCTCAATCTGCTCCACTACGGCCCCGTCGATGAGAATGGGGGCGTGCTCAGTCCTCCTTTTCCTGTAGTCCACAATCATCTCCTTTGTCTTGATCACGCTGAGGGAGAGGTAATTGTCCGACAGGCAATACAATACATTTATTTTTTAAATTAAATGTATTTAAAGGGAATTAAATATTGTCAACCATGTTTCAATTAGTAACTTGAATAATAAAGAAACAGATAATTTGACACGCTATTCAAATAATGACGTTTTACCAGATGGTTAATGCCTTAGAGTTAGGGGATGTGTCCCAATTCTTTCAACTCTCACTTCAACTGTTAGATCTCTAATACCACATTCAATTAAGGGGCCCATTTAATCAAGCCGGGAAATTAGGTTTCTAGAGAAATCCAACCTTGGTCTTCAAAGATGTACGTTTGGATGCATGTCCTCAGCAAGACAATGCTTAGAGTGAAACCAAAATGCACATTGATTGAAAAAAACCTGTGAATGAATATGTGACTGAATGGTATGTTTAACTAACCCCAAAACCCAGTTTGCAGTCTTGATTGAGTAGCTTCTAATAAATAGAAACTGCCTTCCTCACATGAAGTCACCCGTCCTCTTTTTCCTGTTTTTGAGATGGAAGATAAAAATGTCTGATCTTTTTAAATTGGTGTTCATTTAATTTACACCACACAACACTTCCCCAGACAGTTCTGCTAATACCTTCTATTTGTTTTTGCACACAATGGCAGGCTATCAGCTCTAGACAATCTTTACAGGCAGTTGTATGACTGCCCTCTGTCGCTCTTCCTTCAACCAAACCCTTTCTCTAAATCTAGGTTTTCATTACCAAAGTTCTCCATTTGGTGCCAAAATGCTCAACATGTAGGAAGCCATTAGCAATCTCACCAGATCAGGTTTCATATGTCTTGAAATAGATCATAAAATAGTCTTAATTTCCTCTCTTAGTGTCAGGGATATCACACTCTGATCTTGTGAGAGTTAACTCCTGTTTACTGTAATTTTTGTCACTTTCATGGATTATGTGTTGGCTGAAACGCTGGCAAATGAGTCCAAGACTGGAGGTTTAGGAAACACACACTGCTTCCCCATCCCATCCCAGCACAATGGTAGTGCCTCACTCACTCTGTTCATTCAAAGCAAGTCATTGAAAGAGCTGTTGTGTAGAGACAAGATGGGGCCCGCAAACCCCTTCACTGTTGGCCTCTATCCTCCAACCCTTTCTCTAAATCTAGGTTTTCATTACCAAAGTTCTCCATTTGGTGCCAAAATGCTGCATTTTTCTGAACATTATATTGATTTAATGAAACATGGTCAGATAATGTCAAATACTTTATTGAAGGGAAGGAGATTGGATAACAGACATTTTACAGGTCTTTTCCACATCATCACTAGGCATCTTTGTTTACACTGTAGGCTACACTGATGCAAGAGCTTGGGTATAGCCTGAACCAGCCCCATAAAAGTGCTGCTCCCTGGGTATAGTTTTACAATACATGAATGACCTAGAATACAATGAATCAACTAGAATCTAAACTCCAAACACATTCCAGTCAGATTAGAGCAGAGGCCTCAAACTCTTCTTCTTTTTTGGTATAATGGTGTTTGCAACAATTATATGTGCATTCTGCCACCTACTGTACAGGTGGATAATAATGATCCAAAAAGGAACAAATATGGGGTAAAATATTTAAATTCCTTACAAACTATCAGTAATGAAATATTAAACTAAATCAGCCTGCTTTTCTGTTTTAATCAGGTCCCTACACAGGCTCAGAAGGATTCTGTGATGGCGGGACATTTCCTGGCAGTGCTTCTGCCGTTAAGTCTTGGAGGCCCAAAAACTTCTCTGCTGCAGATATAATGATGTCCAGCTTCTTGGACTTCTTGGACACTTGTGCAGGACAATTAATAACTGTGGCTATAAATGCTACAAAAACCACCTTTTCACAATAAGTGTATCCAGATCACTTGATTGAAGTATAACATTTGCTGTGGCCTCTTGCCCTTTCAATGCTCTTCACTGCCTCCACATAGGAGATTTGCTGTACAGCCTTGATCCTTGACACCTCAACCCCTTTCACCCTAACAGGGCACTCAGGGAATTCGGGAAATATGATCCCCACCACAGTTGCAACATTTTACATTCACAGACTCTTCAATAACATATTCCTTCAGTCTGCAAACACTTGACACATGGCCAAACTTTTTACACTTCTTTCATTGCATCAGGTTTTGCACAAACGCTCTTACGGCGATAAATACTCATCAAACATCAATAATACAGATAAACTTAGCTCCCTTTTCCCCCCATACCAGTCAAGCGACGTACATTCTCAACTCTTGGATTTTTTTGCCAAAGATATTGATTATCAATGTCCAATGGACGCCAGAGATGACACCTTTTACTGGTGCCCTGCTCTGAAAATCAAAGCTGTTCACTTCATGTGTCGATAATTTCATGAGGCACAATGCACACTCCTTTTGCTCTTTAGATACACACCATATCAACACCATATCACTCCTGGTTACTTTGACTACATCCACTTTTTCCAACGACGCCTTCACAATCCTTGTGACTTCAAAAGAGTTTCCCAAATAAACATCCTTATCCAAAAACGTATTCCAACAAGCAATGATTCATCAGACTAATTTTCCACAACAATTTTAGCCCTTTTTGTTCCATTCTGGGAGCACTGTTGTCCACTCATCTTTCTCGCTAACTGTACTGGATGTCCTTTCAGCTTCAAACAACACTTCTGCTTCCGCCATCTTACGGTCCTCGCTTTCCGGCCACAAACTGATTCCATGGAGGGCCTAGTGTATGCTGGTTTTTGTTTTTTCCTTTCAAGTAAAACCTAGACAACCAGGTGAGGGGAGATACTTACAAATTAGTGACCTTAATTCATCAATCAAGTACAAGGGAGGAGCTATGGAATGAGTTTGACATGTGGATTAGAGGAACTCTGTGGCACAGGAGGTTGGTGGCACCTTAATTAGGGAGAACGGGCTCGTGGAAATGGCTGGAGTGGAATAAGAGGAATGTTATCAAATAAACTCAGCAAAAAAGAAACGTCCTCTCATTGTCAACTGTGTTCATTTTCAGCAAACTAACATGTGTAAATATTTGTATGAACATAACAAGATTTGACAACTGAGACATAAACTGAACAAGTTCCATAGACATGTGACTAACAGAAATTGAAGAATGTGTCCCTGACCAAAGGGGGGGGTCAAAATCAAAAGTAACTGTCAGTATCTGGTGTGGCCACCAGCTGCATTAAGTACTGCAGTGCATCTCCTCCTCATGGACTGCACCAGATTTGCCAGTTCTTGCTGTGATATGTTACCCCACTCTTCCACCAAGGCACCTGCAAGTTCCCGACCATTTCTGGGGGGAATGGCCCTAGCCCTCACACTTCGATCCAACAGATCCCAGACGTGCTCAATGGGATTGTGCAGGTGTTGTTACACGTGGACTGCCACTGCGAGGACAATCAGCAGTCCGTCCTTTCTCCCTGTAGCGCTGTCTTATGCGTCTCACAGTACGGACATTGCAATTTATTGTCCTGGCCACATGTGCAGTCCTCATGCCTCCTTGCAGCATGCCTAAGGCACGTTCACGCAGATGAGCAGGGACCCTGGGCATCAAATCAAATCAAATGTATTTATATAGCCTTTCTTACATCAGCTGATATCTCAAAGTGCTGTACAGAAACCCAGCCTAAAACCCCAAACAGCAAGCAATGCAGGTGTAGAAGCACGGTGGCTAGGAAAAACTCCCTAGAAAGGCCAAAACCTAGGAAGAAACCTAGAGAGGAACCAGGCTATGTGTGTTTTCCAGAGTCAGTAGAAAGGCCTCGTTAGTGTCCTAAGTTTTCATAACTGTGACCTTAATTGCCTACCGTCTGTAAGCTGTTAGTGTCTTAACGACCGTTCCACAGGTGCATGTTCATTAATTGTATATGGTTCATTGTACAAGCATGGGAAACAGTGTTTAAACCCTTTACAATGAAGATCTGTGAAGTTATTTGGATTATTACGAATTATCTTTGAGACAGGGTCCTGAAAAAGGGCCGTTTCTTTTTTTGCTGAGTTTACATCAAACATGGCTTCCATGTGTTTGATGCCATTCCATTTACTCCGTTCCAGCCATTATTATGAGTCGTCCTCCCGTCAGCATCTTCCTCTGGTACGTGGGGTCCAGTTCCAGAGCTAGGCTTGGGCTGGAACATTGACAACCGTATCCTTTCACTTTCACTATAGTCTCTACAATCAGAGCAAATCACAACCCCGTGATCTCGTCTGACTAAATAAATAGTGATTGGGAATAGAGGCTAGTAAAGGCTTAGAAAGAGTGACTTTAGAAAGTGAAATATGTGTATATTTGGTGAGCAATGACGACATGCCCTCTGCACTGTGGTTGTATGATCTTCATACATGCCGTTAACAATCCCATTACTTTGTGAGTTTATACTTATTATAAACAATCCAAATATGCAACCTGTAGCCTACTGTACCTGACGATCCACCAACAACTGCTGTCTGACTGTACTAATGACAGCTGGAAAGCGGCCACATTGCAGGAAGACATGCAACTCTGTTGTAAAATCAATAATATTTTGAGTCGAGACGTACAGTATCAGTCAAAAGTTTGGACACACCTACTCATTCAAGGGTTTTTCTTAATTGTTTTTATATTTTCTACATTGTAGATTAGTAGTGAAGACATCAAAACTATGAAATAACACATATGGAATCATGTAGTAACCAAAAAAGTGTTAAACAAATATCTATTGTAAATTTGGGATTCTTCCTAGTAGCCACCTGTTGTATTGATGACAGCTTTGCACACTCTTGGCTGTACTTGGTAGTCACCTGGAATGCATTTCAATTAACAGGTGTGCTTTGTTAACCTGTTTAGGATAGGGGGCAGTATTGACACGGCTGGATAAAAAACATACCCGATTTAATCTGGTTACCACTCCTACCCAGTAACTAGAATATGCATATACTTATTACATATGGATAGAAAACACCCTAAATTTTCTAAAACTGTTTGAATGGTGTCTGTGAGTATAACAGAACTCAAATGGCAGGTCAAAACCTGAGAGATTCCTTTACAGGAAGTGGCCTGTCTGACCATTTCTTGAACTTCTTTTCCATCTCTATCATTTACTAAGGATCTCTGCTCTAACGTGACACTTCCCATGTCGTCCATAGGCGCTCAGAGCCCGGGAAAAAACAGAATGTCGTCATTCCAGCCCCAGGCTGAAACACATTATCGCCTTTCTCAAGTGGCCGATCAAGGGACACTGGCTTATGCGCGTGACCCCGACCGCCCCCGCCTTTGGGATTTTTTCCTCTGTTTGCCGAAAAGGAGATTCCCTGTCGGAATATTATCGCTTTTCTACGAGAAAAATGTCGTAAAAATTGATTTTAAACAGCGGTTGACATGCTTTGAAGTACGGTAATGGAATACTTAGAATTTTATTGTCACGAATTGCGCCATGCGCACGACACTTCTTTACTATTTCGGATAGTGTCTGGAACGCACGAACAAAACGCCGCTATTCGGATATAACGATGGATTATTTTGGACCAAACCAACATTTGTTATTGAAGTAGCAGTCCTGGGTGTGTATTCTGACGAAGACAACAAAAGGTAATCAAACTTTTATAATAGTAAATATGATTATGGTGAGTGCTAAACTTGCCGGGTGTCTAAATAGCGAGCCCGTGATGCCTGGGCTATGTACTTAGAATATTGCAAAATGTGCTTTCACCAAAAAGCTATTTTAAAATCGGACATATCGAGTGCATAGAGGAGGTCTGTATCTATAATTCTTAAAATAATTGTTATGCTTTTTGTGAACGTTTATCGTGAGTAATTTAGTAAAATGTTAGCGAATTCCCCGGAAGTTTGCGGGGGGTATGCTAGTTCTGAACGTCACATGCTAATGTAAAAAGCTGGTTTTTGATATAAATATGAACTTGATTGAACAAAACATGCATGTATTGTATAACATAATGTCCTAGGGTTGTCATCTGATGAAGATCATCAAAGGTGAGTGCTGCATTTAGCTGTCTTCTGGGTTTTGGTGACATTATATGCTGGCTTGAAAAATGGGTGTCTGATTATTTCTGGCTTGGTACTCTGCTGACATAATCTAATGTTTTGCTTTCGTTGTAAAGCCTTTTTGAAATCGGACAGTGTGGTTAGATTAACGAGAGTCTTGTCTTTAAATGGCTGTAAAATAGTCATATGTTTGAGAAATTGAAGTAATAGGATTTTTAAGGTTTTGAAAATCGCGCCACAGGCTGGCAGTGGCTGTTACGTAGGTGGGACGAATTCGTCCCGCCTAGCCTAGAGAGGTTAAAAGTTAATTTGTGGAATTTCTTTCCTTATTAATGCTTTGTTGCCAATCAGTTGTGTTGTGACAAGGAAAGGGTGGTATACAGAAGATAGTCCTATTTGGTAAAAGACCAAGTCCATGTTATGGCAAGAACAGCTCAAATAAGCAAAGAGAAACGACAGTCCATCATTACTTTAAGACATGAAGGTCAGTTAATCATGAACATTTCAAGAACTTTGAAAGTTTCTTGAAGTGCGATCAAGCTTTATGATGAAACTGGCTCTCATGAGGACCACCACTGGAAAGGAAGACCCAGAGTTACCTTTGCTGCAGTGGATAAGTTCATTAGAGTTACCAACCTCAGAAATTTCAGCCCAAATAAATGCTTCAAGTAACAGACACATCTCATCATCAACTGTTCAGAGGAGACTGTGTGAATCAGGACTCCATGTTCGAATTGCTGCAAAGAAACCACTACTAAAGGACACCAATAAGAAGATACTTGCTGGGGCCAAGAAACATGAGAAATGGACATTTAGACGAGTGGAAATCTATCCTTTGGTCCGATGAGTCCAAATGTAAGATTTTTAGTTCCAACCGCTGTGTCTTTGTGAGACACAGAGTAGGTGAACAGATGATCTCCACATGTATGGTTCCCACCGTGAAGCATGGAGGAGGAGGTGTTATGGTGTGGGGGTGCTTTGCTTGTGACAGTGTCGGGATTTATTTAGAATTCAAGGCACACTTAACCAGCATGGCTACAGTACCACAGCATTCTGCAGCGATACGCCATCCCATCTGGTTTGCGCTTAGTGGGACTATCATTTGTTTTTCAACAGGACAATAACCCAACACACCTCCATGCTGTGTAAGGGCTATTTGACCAAGAAGGAGAGTGATTGCGTGCTGCATCAGATGACCTGGCCTCCACAATCACCCGACCTCAACCTAATTGAGATGGTTTGGGATGAGTTGAACCACAGAGTGAACGAAAAGCAGCCAACAAGTGCTCAGCATATGTGGGAACTCCTTCAAGACTGTTGGAAAAGCATTCCAGGTGAAGCTGGTTGAGAGAATGCCAAGAGTGTGCAAAGCTGTCATCAAGGCAAAGAGTGGCTACTAGGAAAAATCGAAAATATATTTTGATTTGTTTAACACTTTTTTTGGTTACTACATGATTCCATATGTGTTATTTCATAGTTTTGATTCTACAATGTAGAACATAGTAAAAATAAAGAAAACCCCTTGAATGAGTAGGTGTGTTCAGACTTTTGACTGGTACCGTATGTGAAAGCGTATTGTGGCTACACAAGCTTTTAGTGCCAAGTGGCTTCAAACAGTTTTGTAAGAATTGTGCTTTGTATTCTTAAGTGAATTCTTTAATGAATGCAAGCATGTTGTATGTACCAGCTTGTATATTTTCTGTCATAACTAATGCCGGACCATTTTAAAACTGCAGCGGTCTTTTTTCTGCTAGGTTTAGCACTTTAGCTAGCTAGCCTACTCTGTGGTCAAGATACTTGTTAAAATGAGTTACGAAGCTGTACTTTATTGGGCTTGGGTTAGTAGGTGCAAAGGACATCACTGTAAAGGGATTAGAAATTGTAAAGCAATGAATTTGTGTCTACCAGGAAGCCTACACGTCCATTTTGACAGTTGGCAAAGATGCACTGGTATGGTTAATATTATGTACTACTTGTGAATGCGGTGACAGACTGACAGTGATATTGTGAGAATGCTACAATCCCTCGATCACCTGTACATTTTGAAGTCAGCCCTCATGTAGTCCAGAGCAGGTGATAACTGCATCAGGGTACAATCCCTTCTGAAGTGCATGTTATTGACTTTGCTTCTAGTTTCAGATCAAAACAAGAGTATTGGTATAACATTACATTCATGTTTCTTTAGCTGAAATGACCATTGTAGTGAGTGGCTGGAAATCTTACAGACTGCGGCTTCAGTGATAGTTCCTACTCCTAGTGTTTTCTTAAAAATGGAGTAAAGGTCACAAATTGTATAGTTTATAGACACACACTGTATGTTTGCTAAACAACAGCTCAAGCTGGCAGAATGGGGACAAAGGTTGCCATCAGATAAAGTGAATCCATTATTGCATATAACATGACACCACTGTTTTTCAAGCAAATTCAAAGACATTGTGTGTTTTGAGTGTGATGATCTTTGACCTTAGGAGGACTATGGACGGAAGCTGATACTGGCCGACAGGGACATGGTGGAACAGAAGGCTGATGAGCTCCTGAAAGAGTCTGAGGTCAGTGATGTGGAATATCTTGTGGTGGGAGATCCATTTGTGTAAGGGAGGCCATTGATTACTGGACTTGTTTTTTATGCTGGAAAAGTTGTTCATTAACCTATGTCATGACTACTATCATAGGCTAGTTTCAAAAGTTCTTGCAGTGAACAATGGCAGGCCCTGGCCTTAGCCAAACTATCTCACCACTGTTCCAATAGGATCAAGCCGACTTGGGGGAGATCTTAAAGAGCCTAGGATTGTTACACTATCGCCTCTGTCGCAGGAGAGCATGTCCCCACACTTCACTATACCAAGTCCCTCATGTATATGTCTCACAGGCGCCATCCTACTTCAGACACCAATGTAGTGAATAGCATCAGTGTAATGCATCTTGTGGTTCTTGAAATCATGTCTCCCTGGCAGTGGGCAGAACAAATCAGTAACACTTTACTTGAAGTGCTGTTCAAAATCATGACGCATCCTTAACAGTAGCTAAGTTTCCATCCAATTGGCGACAGATTTTCATGTGAATATTCTGTGGATGGAAACGTGCTTAGTGTCATAACCGCATCTTAAAATGTTTCATTTTTATATAAAAAGCTTATGTCAACTGGAATGACATGACTTATTGTATATGTGCCTATCAAACCTTATTATATATGTGCCTGTCATGACCTATATATTTACGCTAAGGAGAGATCTCCATCTGATCATTATAAATTCATGTTTACCTCAGGCTGACGTGGAGAAACACTTACACACGCCCAAACATATCGTCCCTTGTGGCTCAGTGGGTAGAGCATGGTGCTTGAAATGCCAGAGTTGTTGGTTTGATTCCCACTTGCTGTAAGTTGCTCTGGATAAAAGCATCTTCTAAATGACTGAAATGTACTTTTCCTGTTTACACTGCTCTAATGAAATTAATGTACTAACACTTCTTGACACACCGTGATTGACTATTGTGAGATGTTATATCACACATACTGTACACACATCACTCACCATCATAAGTTAGTAAGTATATACAGTAACCTCATTATAAACAGGTTAGAATCTGGTTGAAATAACATCATTACAAACTGGTTGAAATAAGTTGCTTTGATGAACACCACTGTTTTACCTCTAAACTTACAGTTGATGCTTGCCATCATTTAAGCAACATCGCATGCCACAAATATTTTAAATCTCATGACCTTGGTATGTTTCAGTCCGCAATGGCTATCAACTGCAGTTTCCATTTGCTTTCCATACAAATGGAAACGGAACTAATTGAAATTGCTACAAATCACTATCTCACAAAATCGTTTGGTATGACTGCGATGTTCAACGGAGCACCACACAATTAAGCAAAGTGTTTTTGCAGCTATTTTCCTCCAAAGCCAATGGGGAAATGTTCTATGAAAACTAGTAGGACAAAACTGGACCTAACTGCTGTGTAAACACAGCAAAGTCTCTGGAAAGATCCACTGATTCATTGTACTGCACTCCCATCTGCTAGAGCCACTTGAATGGTACTCAACGTCCTGGTGAAGATCAGCAGAATGTTTGTCTCTGCTCTTTTCCCCTCCAAAACCACTGACCAGGAGGAGGGGAGCGAGGGTTCAGTCAAATTCTCCACTTTCCATCATGGTCACGATTTGCTCCAAGGAATGTTGGGGTTTAATAAAGTTAATGACATCTAAAAACCAAGGATTCTGTTTGGGCCAAGTTTGGCTTTTGAAATAAATAAATCAAGCAGT
This sequence comes from Salmo salar, assembly GCF_965601325.2. Lineage (NCBI taxonomy): Eukaryota > Metazoa > Chordata > Actinopteri > Salmoniformes > Salmonidae > Salmo > Salmo salar. Next base: position 46,510,995 of record NC_138306.1, on the reverse strand, counting down.
CGAACAATAAGAGTCTCACTGCCCAAAGTACATCCAAAACCAACCTTACTGTAGCAAACAGCCAGTTGGTTTGGAATGGAAATAGAGCAGCAAAGTGAAATGGTAGACTTTTGCTTTGTTGTCAGGTTTCTAAGGCAGCATCAGGCCATGTTTTTAGTAACACTTGATGTTTATTTGGTTCTACCGCCACCACCCACAGCGACATGGTCCTGAGAGAAGTGAATGCTGGAATACAATGCAGGGTCATCCATAATGCCTCCATGAACGCAGCTGAATGCTGTGGCCTCCAGGTACGTCCACTCAAAGACATGTTGTAACCTAAAACTCACTACATCCCCACAAACATTGTCAAAATTTGTCAAAAGAGCCATCATATTACATCTGGTCTACTAAGCCCCTTCATCTTAACCATTCTGTAGCAACGTCCCATGAAAGCAATCAAAGAACATAAATGCCATTGGGAAAGAATATCCTTGCATAGTCTATGAACTGAGACGGCAGAGCAGCACCAATCCCGCTGAATGTCCAGGCCGGCCCAGGACATCCATAATGTAGCCCTGCATTGACCTGTCAGGGGAGCATTGTGAGCATGCGGGCCCAGCTATCCCACCCTGCCTCTGATGTGGGGGCTGCTAGCTTAGCACAGCTGTGTCTCTCTCCAGTACCTCACGGATTAGCGTCGCTAACGTCAGTGCTGGCAATTGCCAGGGTCTTCATTAGCGGGTAGTGGAGCGCATCAGACGCACTAATTGGAAGCGATCTGGCATCTCAAAGCCATTGCCAGTGAGCAATGACCGAATAGAAGGAGGCTTTGCTTTTCTAATGAAGTGCCCAATGCCCGTCGGATGGGTCAAGGTTTGGTGTGTTTTCCCTGCCTGTGGAACACGCACTGTTTCTACTGTGTTTCACCATCTCCCTCAGGGGAGGGTATACTATTCTATACTATATTTGCCTGTAGAATTGACCTTTCTGTTTTAAATGTATTCCCTGTGATACTACTAATAAGACATTTCAAAAATCACCAACTTGAGCTCAGATTACTTGGAATATGTGGGTGGAGAATTAGCATATTTTGTAAAACATTAGTGTAACAATTTGACATTGGTTTCAAATAAGAGGTAAATAGATGGCTAAAATTAGCTATTACAACTGCTCTCTAACTCAGCTTTTTAAATGGTAAGAAATATATGATGAAAATGCCAGTTTAATGTGTCTTATCAGACCGGCCCTATCAAACAGTGTTTTGTTCTTGCACTGCAGTGTTCTTGTGTTAGCTTATTGGGGAAAGGGGTGGGTTTGGTAGTGTCCTAGTGCATGTTTTGGGTCTGCGTGCTTGCATGTCTTTGCCATGTGATTTTTCACACACTGAAAAACAAAGTCAGTTAAAAAAAAACACACACACACACACACACACACACACACACACACACACACACACACACACACACACACACACACACACACACACACACACACACACACACACACACACACACACACACACACACACACACACAATCGATAAGCTCACAGGAGCACTAAGACGCATTGATTCTCAGACAAGTGAACCAGAACCACAAACTCTTTATTTGAGAAACTGAACATTCTTGCCCACTGCTGTTGTACCCCATCAGAACGCAAAATATAAGCTTGTTTTACTCCAATGTTTGTAAACAATGTAAATGTAAACAAAAGCAGTATATTCTCAACATGGTTCAAAATATTGTCATGATATGGTCATCCATGGCTCTTTCTATGAATGTGAGTGGTTACCTTTCTCCAGGCCCATCCCTCAGCTTTTTACCAAACCAGAGGCAGGGTGGCTGCTTTGTTATTGTTTCAAATAAGGATTCTAGCTTTAAATCATGTTGTGTACATTTCTTTTGGACAGCTGTACAACTTTGGAGAGACAGTGTCCATTGTGTTCTGGACAGACACCTGGAGAGCGGAAAGATTCTATGATAAAATAAAGAAGAACAGGGACTTAGGGATGCACACACTATGCCTGATTGGTGAGTGCTACAATCTCTTTGAAGTTATCAATACAAACATCTAGATTTCCAAAGTGGAAAATCTGTACAGAGTAGTATGCATACACCACCCCGTTCATAGATCACGCCTACAGACAGTGAGTCAAGTGGCCATGGCTTGCTATATAAAGCAAGCAGACAGGCATCCAGTTACTGTTTGATTGAACGTTAGAATGGGCAGAACAAGTGACCTAAGAGACTTTGAGCATGGTATGATGGTTGGTGCCAGGCGCGCCGGATCCAGTATCGGCCGCCCTCCTGGGCATTTCACGCATGACACTGTCTAGGGTTTACCGAGAATGGTGCGACAAACTAAGAAATCCAGTCAGTGGCAGCCCTGTGGGTAAAAACAACTTGTTGATGAGAGAGGTCGAAGGAGGATGGCAAGAACTGTGCATGCTAACAGGGTGGCCACAAACAGACAAATAATGGCTCAATAAAACAGTGGAATGAAGAACGGCATCTCGGAACGCACAACTTGTCGATCCTTGTCAAGGATGAGCTATTTGCACGGACCCTACACACATTCACTAGACTATATATATACACACCATATGCACACTCAGTCATATATATATATATACATACACACACACACACACACCATTTACAGACTCATTAGACTATATACAGTTGAAGTCGGATGTTTACATACACCTTAGCCAAATACATTTAAACTCAGTTTTTCCACAATTCCTGACATTTAATCCTAGTAAAACTTCCCTGTTTTAGGTCAGTTAGGATCACCACTTTATTTTAATAATATGAAATGTCAGAATAATAGTAGAGAATTATTTCTTTCAGATTTTATTTCTTTCATCACATTCCCAGTGGGTCAGAAGTTTACATACACTCAATTAGTATTAGGTAGCATTGCCAATTTTCTATAGGATTGAGGTAAGGGCTTTGTGATGGCCACTCCAATACCTTGACTTTGTTGTCCTTAAGCCATTTCGCCACAACTTTGGAAGTATGCTTGGGGTCATTGTCCATTTGGAAGACCCATTAGCGACCAAGCTTTAATTTCCTGACTGATGTCTTGAGATGTTGCTTCAATATAGCCACATAATTTTCCTATCTCATGATACCATCTATTTTGTGAAGTGCACCAGTCCCTCCTGCAGCAAAGCACCCCCACAACATGATGCTGCCACCCCCGTGCTTCACGGTTGGGATGGTGTTCTTCGGCTTGCAAGCTTCCCCCTTTTTCCTCCAAACATAACGATGGTCATTATGGCCAAACAGTTATATTTCTGTTTCATCAGACCAGAGGACGTTTCTCCAAAAAGTACGATCTTTGTCCCCATGTGCAGTTGCAAACCATAGTCTGGCTTTTTTATGGTGGTTTTGGAGCAGTGGCTTCTCCTTGCTGAGTGGCCTTTCAGGTTATGTGGATATAGGACTCGTTTTACTGTGGATATAGATACTTTTGTACCTGTTTCCTCCAGCATCTTCACAAGGTCTTTTGCTGCTGTTCTGGGATTGACGGCAGCGTGGTCCCATGGTGTTTATACTTGCATACTATTGTTTGTACAGATGAACGTGGTACCTTCAGGCGTTTGGAAATTGCTCCCAAGGATGAATCAGACTTGTGGAGGTCTACAATTTTTTTTCCTGAGGTCTTGGCTGATTTCTTTTGATTTTCACGTGATGTCAAGCAAAGAGGCACTGAGTTTGAAGGTAGGCCTTGAAGGTAGGCCACCTCCAATTGACTCAAGTGATGTCAATTAGCCTATCAGAAGCTTCTAAAGCCATGACATAATTTCTGGAATTTTCCAAGCTGTTTAAAGGCACAGTCAACTTAGTGTATGTAAACTTCTGACCCACTGGAATTGTGATACAGTGAATTATAAGGGAAATAATCTGTCTGTAATCAAGTGTTGGAAAAATTACTTGTGTCATGCACAAAGTAGATGTCCTAACCGACTTGCCAAAACTATAGTTTGTAAACAAGAAATTTGTGGAGTGGTTGAAAAACGAGTTTTAATGACTCCAACCTAATCATTTCACGTTAAAGTCTACACCTGTTGTTTTCGGCGCAGGTAACAAATAAAGTTTGATTTGATATTTGATATTCTGTTATAATATCCACCCTGCACAGCCAGAAGAGGACTGGCCACCCCTCATAGCCTGGTTCCTCTCTAGGTTTCTTCCTAGGTTTTTGGCCTTTCTAGGGAGTTTTTCCTAGGGAGTTTTTCCTAGCCACCGTGCTTCTTTCACATGCTTTGCTTGCTGTTTGGGGTTTTAGGCTGGGTTTCTGTACAGCACTTTGAGAATATCAGCTGATGTACGAAGGGCTATATAAAAATAAATTTGATTTGATTTGATATTTTTGATTTTGTGTGTGTCATTCATTTCTACACACTTTCAACCTTGGGAGGCTGGGACTGAACAAAGCCCTCATATTATGACTGTATTTGGAACAGAAACAAACAGACCTTCCCCCTGTGTGCCATCCCTGGGTGCATATTAAACAGGCCTCAATCACAGTCACAATGGCGGACTGTTTGTTTCTGTAATGGGGAGGCGGCTATGAGGCAGATGGCCCGAAAGCTCATCATTTATATTTATTTGAGCGAGCGAAGTGCACACGGGAGAGCCCTATAATTTGAGGTAATGGATGCTGGTTGAAGCGGAGTCTGTTAGTTTAGGGTCACTCCCCTAAGTGTCCTATGTGTCCCCAGCTGTAGAAGGGTGTATGTGTGGGTTTGTATATATGCAAGCTCTCTGATGTTAACCACATTGACATTAACCCCATTATTCAATTGTGTAACTGGGGAAGCCTGGCATTAGCAAAGTCACCTACCCACCCCAAAAGGGTGAAGAAGCGCAGATAACAAAAGCAGAGGCATGCATTACTCTGATTGGGTCATCTATCATGATGACTCCCTCAGACAACATGTACTCCATAATTCTACATGACAAAGAGGGAATCTCCATCACTATAATGGAACTAGCAGGACCATTGTTGATGGTCTTTGTGTAAGCGTCAGTGAAATTTGATGTTTCATATTACTCAACAAAATGATATATGACTATTATGCTGGTGTGGTTTTGCATTCTCCAGAAGCATTTTCCTGAAAATGCAATGGTGCGAAGGTGACCAGAGAAGGCTGAAAGAGACAGATAATCAGATTGGCCTTGGGTCATTTGACAAGAGGTTGTTCATGGCCAGTTTAAGGGAAAAAACAAATGGTCCACATCTGTGGAATGGTTCTTCACCCCTTAGAGCCCCCCCCCCTTCCAGATATCAGAGTCAAAGAGCAGTCCATGGAGAACCTGATGAGGTACGTTTTTCTCCTTATCCCTCTCCTGTGCTGGGCTGTCTGTGAGTGAGTAGTCTGATTTATATCTGGTCAGTGTTTTCACCCAGCATGGCTCAAACGGAGCAGCTTTCAGGTTTATTGCAGACGTTCACTTAACATACGTACTGTATTGGCAGCTGGAGACGGGCCAGGCCAGTGAGTTATGAAACACTAGCTTGTTTGACTTGGACTCACAATCTGTTATTAATCCCCTGCATGTGTTATCAAAAAAGAAGTATGACTGCTCTCTTCACTTTGTAAATCAACTGTTTTGGACAACAGTTAATCTTATGTCACACTAATGCTTTTCATGTATCATATATCGGTTTCGTCAGGAAGGTTGTAAACTCCTTGTTCAGTCTATATTTCTCCCAGATTTACTGGTGCATATATATGTGCATATATACACACACACTACTGTTCAAAAGTTTGGGGTCACTTAGAAATGTAATTGTTTTTGAAAGAAAAGCAAATTTTTTTGTCAATAAATATAACATCAAATTGATCAGAAATACAGTGTAGACATTGTTAATGTTGTAAATGACTATTGCAGCTGGAAACGGCTGATCTTTAATGGAATATCTACATAGGCGTACAGAGGCCCATTATCAGCAACCATCACTCCTGTGTTCCAATGGCACGTTGTGTTAGCTAATCCAAGTTGATCATTTTAAAAGGCTAATTGATCATTAAAAAACCCTTTTGCAATTGTGTTAGCACAGCTGAAAACTTGTGCTGAATAAAGAAGCAATAAAATTGGCATTCTTAAGACTAGTTGAGTAGCGGGAGCATCAGCATTTGTTGGTTCGATAACAGGCTCAAAATGTCCAGAAACAAAGATCTTTCTTCTGAAACTTTTTAGTCTATTCTTGTTCTGAGCAATGAAGGCCATTCCCATGCGAGAAATTGCCAAGAAACAACGCTGTGTACTAATCCCTTCACAGAACAGTGCAAACTGGCTCTAACCCAGAATAGAGTGGGAAGCCCCGGTGCACAACTGAGCAAGAGGACAAGTACATTAGAGTGTCTAGTTTGAGAAACAGACGCCTACCTGCAAAACACCAGTCTCAACTGAAAAAGCGTGTGCAAGCAAGGAGGCCTACAAACCTGACTCAGTTACACCAGCTCTGTCAGGAGCAATGGGCCAAAATTCACCCAACTTATTGTGGGAAGCTTGTGGAAGGCTACCGAAACGTTTGACCCAAGTTAAACAATTTAAAGGCAAGGCTACCAAATACTAATTATGTAAACTTCTGACCCACTGGGAATGTGATGAAAGAAATAAAAGCTGAAAGAAATAATTCTCTCTACTTTTATGACATTTCACATTCTTAAAATAAAGTGGTGATCCTAACTGACCTAAGACAATTTTTACTAAATGTATAAGGTGTATGTAAACTTCCGACTTCAACTGTATATCGCTTTTCTTGTAGGCATTTTCTGACTGTAGGAGATTTACATGAGACTCCACTGTTTATTATAAACTGAACAAAAATATAAACGCAACATGCAACAATTTCTAAGATTTTACTGAGTTACAGTTCATATAACGAAATCAGTCAATTGAAATAAATTCATTAGGCCCTGATCTATGGATTTCACGACTCGGCAGGGGCGCAGCCATGGGTGGGCATAAGCCCACCCACTGGGGAGCCAGGCCCAGCCAATCAGAATTAGTTTTTCCCACATAAGGGCTTTATTACAGACAGAAATAATCCTCAGTTTTATCAGCTGTCTGGGTGACTAGTCTCAGACGATCCGGCAGGTGAAGAAGCCGGATGTGGATGTCCTGGGCTGGATTGGTTACATGTGGTCGACGGTTGTGAGGCCGGTTGGACGCACTGCCAAATTCTCTGAAACGACGGAGGCGGCTTATGGTGGAGAAATGAACATAAACATTTTTTGGCATCAGCTCTGGTGGACATTCCTGCAGTCAGCATGCCAATTGCATGCTCCTTTAAAACTTGCCATTTTTAGAGTGGTCTTTTATTGTCTCCAGCACAAAGTGCAGCTATGTAATTATCATGCGGTTTAATCAACTTCTTGATATGCCACACCTGGTAGGTGGATGGATTATTTTGGCAAAGGAGAAATGTTCCCTAACAGGGATGTAAACAAATTTGTGCACATAATTTGAGAGAAGCTTTTTGTGCTTATGGGAAATTACAGGTATCTTTAATTTCAGCTCATGAAACATGGGACCAACACTTTACATGTTGCGCTTATTTTTGTTCAGTATAGTTCTGATTCAGCACCAGAATGAAGCACTGGCAAAAAAAACCCAGCTAGATTTCAATGTGCTGAAATAAAATAGCGATGTTATGCCAGTATTGGGTGCTTGGCATAAGGCCGTGTCTTTATTGCTTACAAAGGGCTTGTCTTGTCTACACCTGTCAATTAGATGCAGCTTTTAAATTCCGAACAAGATGTCTCCTCCACAGCACTTGTAGCAGTGGAAGCTGCGGAGGGGAGGACGGCTCATAATTACGGCTGGAACAGAGAATGGAATGATAACAATCCGCTCCAGCCATTACCATGAGCCCGTACTCCCCAATTAAAGGTGCCACGACTTCCTGTGACTTGTAGGTCTGGTCAGTATGAACCCATTGGCCTGACATTACTCCAGACCTCCAGGGCTGCCATTTCATTGCTTTTCAAATGAAGATGTGGGCTTTTAATGTACACATAAAAGCAATACCACTGATTGTCCCTCTCCCTCCCTCTAGTCATCACTGAGAAGATATGCGTGGGTCTGGCCAGGGTGGGAGCTGAGGACCAGGTCATCCGCATGGGGACGCTCTGTCAGCTGGTGTCTTGTGACCTGGCGGCCCGCTACATTCCATGATCGTGACGGGTCACCTGCACACGCTGGAGGTAGACATGCTTTGTCTGTCAGACGTCACTGCAGGACCTCATGACAGACAGCTCAACGTACACCTAATGCGCACACCCCATCTCAAGATGGACTCTCAGGATCTCTGAAGGTTCTCCACAAAGACAGTCTGAGACAGTTACACCCAGGGCCATGTGTTGTATAGGCCTACCAACTCTTATCCATACCGTTGTTGACTTGACTCGCCTAACAGATGAATGACACAAATGCAGCAGTAGGGTCTGGGTGATGGGTCAACATCATGCCATAAAAGGAGAGCCAGTGATTACTTTAGGGCTATTGTACTCTGAATACTCCAATGTATCCCGTAGTTTAATCTCACTATGGCCTTGGAACAAGGGTCAACAAATTATCTTGACGCTCACTGGTCGTTGTCTGTAGTGTGTGTCATAAAATGTCATTAACCCGATTGAGGAAATGAAGAAAAAAGTCACGGAGGAACAACTGCTCAGTAACATCAGTGTCTTGGTAAAAAGTGAAGCTGTTCTGTAGTCTAGTATTGGAAAATGACAACACAGACTAAGGCAAATGCAATCAGTTATTTTAGGGCCAGTTACCCAGACCCAGATTAAGCCAATTCCTGGATTTTAAAACCCCTTTTTAATAGAGATTATCCAAAGAGAATGCTTTTAGGTGATCAAATTGTTACGAGTGTTTGCTACTTCCTATTGTTATTTTCTTAGGCAATCGGAGTTGCACAGCGCGACTACAAAAAAGACAACCTGGAATGCTAGCTACCTTTTTCTGGGTCTGTAAAACCAGCCTTAAGAGTGCGAGATTTGGTAAAGTAATTATTTACAGATAGGAAATCATGGATGACAAACAGAGCAATTTCCTTGTTTAAAGACATGCAGCACCTCTGTCAAACATGTAACAATTAACAGTGGAACTAAACAAATATTGAGATAGACAAGCTTAGCCAAACCTTTTCAAGGTGAAGTTTAAACTATTATCCCATGTCAACCTCCATTCCTGCAACACAAATAATGAGAGAATATAAAATGTGCAGTAAAATCATTTATTACATTGCAAAAGAAGATTGGAACTGGCCAACTGCAAACTTAATGAGGACAAAATCCTGGGTTTTAGGCTAACTTCATTTTGATCTGTTTCAACCACCCCCTATGACAAGGTGGTAAGCAGCTGTTCATGGTTCAAATAAAGCTGCTGTGTGCCGTCCAGGGAATTATGTCAAGCGTGGTCAAGAGGAATTCTTACTTTCCCTTAGGAAATATTACCCTGACAAGGATGTTCGATCAAAGATGGAACCAAAGAGTTGGAATAAGACCCATGTCGCCATCTGATTCCCTCCGGGTCTTGAAGGACATGATGATTCCAGTCGCACATACGTAAACGAATGGCTTCTCACATGAGGATATGACTGATTGTCCATTATTTGATTCAAAAGGCACTTAAGAAACCCAGAATGACAGTTGAATGGCTCAAGTGTGCAAAGTGCAACTAAATGGCCAAACGGAATATGCCCCCTAGTTAATTATGTGGGACTGGTATGATAGATGTACAAACGTTGATTATTGATGGATCTTACATGATTGCAGGGCTTAACACAAAACATCCATTGAAGTGTACTTAAACTCCTATCAGACAATAGTTTAATTAAAACCCCATCTCAATGGAAAAAAGGATCTAACCAAGACATACAGTATGGCCCGTGAGTTCTCAGACATTATTAAGACAAAGAAACGTCCTAAACAGTAGAATGGGTTGAAGTGTGTGTGTGGGTGTGCTGTGTCTGAAGCAAAGTTCTTGTTTTCCTCGCAGACGTCGCATAATTGGCAAGTTTTGGTTTCCATCGTTTTTTTGTTTCCCCCCAAAAGTCAGTGTACTTGTCCTATAGCTGCTTCCGTCTTGGTCCTTGGTTTGGGATGTAAACTTTGAGACCCAGAGAGATGTGGGGGGAACATGGTGGGGAGGAACCCCCACAGCAGCACAGAGGGCTTTGGTCCCAGGACTCCCGGGGACATAGAGAGGAACGAGTCCCCCTACATCGCTGCCACTTCAATCTGGACATACAGTTGCCGTATTCCAGCCTGTGGATAAGTACAATTGAGACAAACAGGCAAGCTTTGCATCAACATCCGTCACAGTGAAGATTTTTTCCTTTCATGTCTCTGACATTTGTGGTCCGTCATTACCTAGTACAGGTGTAATGTCATTCTAATGTTAATAACACAGTATAGTGGTCATTTGTGGTCCGTCATTACCTAGTACAGGTGTAATGTCATTCTAATGTTAATAACACAGTATAGTGGTCATTTGTGGTCCGTCATTACCTAGTACAGGTGTAATGTCATTCTAATGTTAATAACACAGTATAGTGGTCATTTGTGGCCCGTCATTACCTAGTACAGGTGTAATGTCATTCTAATGTTAATAACACAGTATAGTGGTCATGGCAGAGCTCTTAATACCCAGCTTGTCGAACTCTGCTGCTACATCTTTGTTTCACACCTTCCACCTGGACTTGAACAGACTGATCTGCCCATAAACCAAGGAGCAACTTCCTTTCGTCTGCTGAACAGTTGGCAGTTGTTTTCAAATGTTACCAGTGATTTTGTGGTTTCCTATCTGCTGCTGGCTAATCAGTGTGTGTACTTGTAGGAGAATGGCCATGTGTGTGAAATTACAAAGGGATGGCTTCCATTACTACCTGTGTGAAAATGTTATGCGTTTGGCTAAGAATCCATTTGCCATCAGCATCGGGTGCGATTAGCAGCTTGAGTGTGCCGATGTAGACATCTGTGCATAGGGTCCAGAAGTGAGGCTCCTGCAGGTTGTACACACCCTGTAACTGCTGCACCTGCAAACAGACACACACACAGATTTAGAGTGCCATTTCCCACCATGTTTTCAGCTTTGATGTGAGGGTATGGTTGAGGCATGGTTGTGCAGCACTTACCCTCTGGTAGCACTCTGGCAGGGCGTTGTCCAGAGAAGGCGGAGTTCGCTGCATCAGAATCCCAATGGACTCCCTGAGCAAGGGCACCACACTGGCAGAGGGAAAGCAAGAAATAAAAGTTCAGCGTGACTTATTTACCCCAACCCTACACTTTCCTGTTAACACTCATTAACCTGGCAGGCCCAGGGCCAAGGCATGTCAAAGTGATATCGTGCCACTGGGGCAGGAGTCAAGCTGAACAACATGAACCCTGGACAATGACAGAGCTTGCTCGGCGAGGCAGGCAGGGACCCATAACACAGGAGTGACAAATGTTATTTTAATTTGTGGAAACATGGGTAATATTTCTGCTCTAGGGCTCTATTCAAGCCCCATCCCGCAAGTTCAGCTTTACATTGTGATTTAAATTTAAACGCCAATGTTCCTGCTCTAGCAGAGACTGCAATAATGGTAAATGCTGCATATGAAGGCTGTCGGAAATTCCCTTCCCATTTCTATCGCGGAATCTGTAACGCTTCAGCTTTCCAGATTGAATAGAGCCCCCAAGTCTCTTCGTTCCAACATAAAACCTCTGAATTATCTGGAATTCCTCACAAATGGCAGGCCTAGGTCAAATAGGAATGTTTTGCCATCAAACCACCTAGCAGAGTTGGAAGTCACAGAAGCTGCTTTCAGAGAGCAGGGGAAGTGCTTTGCAGACCAAGCCGGCTGCAGCCGAAACTACTCGCATAGTTGAACAGTGCCTTCACGAGGCTGGACAGTGCCTTCACGAGGCTGGACAGTGCCTTCACGAGGTTGGACAGTGCCTTCACGAGGCTGGACAGTGCCTTCACGAGGCTGGACAGTGCCTTCACGAGGCTGGACAGTGCCTTCACGAGGCTGGACAGTGCCTTCACGAGGCTGGACAGTGCCTTCACGAGGTTGGACAGTGCCTTCACGAGGCTGGACAGTGCCTTCACGAGGCTGGACAGTGCCATGCCAGCCCCTCTTGCTCCTTTCTTTCATCTTCTCTCAACAATCTTGCGCCCACAGTCTCAAAAAGCCCATCTGTCATGGCACGTTCCGCCAGACCTGTATTCCAAAGCCACAAGGCCAACCACCACAGCATGTGTGAGCCATTACAGGGTTTGGCGTCTTTCCCTGTCCCCAAAACCACACCCCCTCCATCATCCCAGAATCCCCCCCTACAACCCAACCTTGCCAACATGGGCAAAATAAATGTTGCCCTTCCTCCACGTCTACAGTCTTCCTTGCACTACTGTACACCACACATTAGTAACACACTACTATAACCAGCTCATCAGCATAATGTGTTATTTAATCAGGCAAGTCCATTAAGAACAAATTCTTACTTACAATCACGGCCTGGCAAGAGGCGAAAGGCCTGACACTGACAACAGCAAACAAACGGTGTGTGTGAAGTAAAACGTGCTTCCATACATAAGGCAACACAAACTAGTGATATGGGGTGACAACTACATGTCTCAAACTATCAATTTGTCCTTTGAACTCCTCCAGGGACACCAGGTCCTGTAGTTTTAGGTTGGTTTGGAGGGAATTCCAAGACCAGAGTAATGAAAGGACCTTTTTCCATGCTTGGTTCAAATTTTCGGGACTGTTAGCATAAAACAAGATTGAGATCTGACCTTGTATGTGTTTTCATTTCGAGCTAGGAGAGAGGATAGATAAAATGGCCTTATAAATAAGAATGTACCAGTGTTTGAGCCTGCTTGTTGCTAGGCTGCTGTACATTCTTCAGCTTCGCCTTTGATGAGTCATATGGGTCTGGTCCAAATGTAGCAAACATCTCTCTACCCTACAATCCACCATGTAATTATGAAACGGAATATGGGTGATGAGAAAAGAGAACCTTCGAGGAAATTTGAAGTCAGGAACAACTTCAATCTGCAAACAGATTTCTACTGCACTAGTCTGAAGCCAAACAGAATATGTAGAACAATAATTGTAATAACAGCCATGACATTTTTGTTTTCAGTGTCATTTTGTAATAACTTGGAAAAGCCAAACAATAATTGACTAAATGTCCTTGAATTGCAGCTAAATGAATACATTAAAAGTTTGTTTACGTCCGTCTGTACTTGTAGAATAAGAGCTTACTCGGTAATACAGAAGTTACGATTATGAAGATAAGGGCAGCCATTACAGAAGCTTTTATTTGTGCCAGCCTGACATTAACAGTAATGAGGAGCCTTTTAGTGATCCATCCATTTCCTGACTGCTCAGGAAAGCTGGCCAGTAAACTGTGGTACCACACTTAACAAATCAACACACACGAGATTTGTATAATATGTGTGTTGTACTGAACCATGTATGCTACTGGGGAAGAAGCCAATAACCTCAGTGTATTAAGGTCATAATGTATTGCTTGAAAAGTCATTTTCGTAGTCAGGAGCTTGTCTCTTCTTGTTTCGCCTCATGATTTGATTCAAGTAAGTAAGTCACGTAGAAAGATTTATTCTGTTTTCCAGAAGTACCATGCTCTTCAATCATAAATTCATAACTTTTTGTGCTTAATGTCTGCTGAAATACAAATGTTCATGTAATGTGACATTTATGACCTACTCAGCTGCCTCCATGTTTGCCAATACTCTGGACAATCATCTGAAAACAGGAAAGCTCCCAGCACGAGGAGATTGTGCTCTGACATCATACTATTGTTCCAAGCCTTCCTGTGTAGCCGAGTAGAATCACCAGAGGCCCACATAGCGAAGCTTAATCATAATAATTCATATAGCCCTTTTAACAGACTTAAAATCGCCTTACATTGTATTGAGTTATGTTGCACATTCACTACCAATGTATAACAATACCTTGGGGCAATTCACACAGTCAGACCTACATTGCTCAATGCCTCGGACTGAACAGTCTTGGAGTTTAACAATAAAGCAAAACATAGGATGCTCCACCATGAAAAGCTCAGAAGAAAAACAGCCCTCCAAGCAAATAACTGCAGGTCTCACGGTAATTTACCGTTAATTAACATGAACACATTTAGCTTCTCCTGGCTTCCACAGCCTACAAGCCACTGATATCCTGATGTCAGGTCCTGATCTGGCAATGCCACATATGGCTGTGGCCTACACTAGTTCATTAACAGACAAGATTTTCTTAGAATTCCACTGCATATTTTATAGTATAAAGAACACAATTGAACAAAGCTGAATAAAATTGAAAGGATATTCTCTCCAAACGATTTGAGGGAGTGCGCACATACGGCTATTCTGTGTTGAGCGGTTAGAGAAATAGGTTCTCCTATATGCTTAATTGGCTTGAAACGGGGGGGTGGGGGGGGGGGGGGTACATGGCATCTAGGCACTTACAGTGCTTTCCGAAAGTATTCAGACCCCTTGACCTTTTCCACATTTTGTTATGTTACAGCCTTATTCCAAAATCGATTAAATCAAAAGAAATCCTAAGCAATCTACACACAATAGCACATAATTGAAAGCGAAAACAGGTTTAGAATTTTTTTCAAATGTATTATAAATAAAACATGTAAAGGTATTTCTAAGTATTCAGACCCTTAGCTATGAGATTCATAATTGAGTTCAGGTACATCCTGTTTCCATTTTTCATCCTTGAGATGTTTCTACAACTTAATTGGAGTCCACCTGTGGTAAATTCAATTGATTGGACATGATTTGGAAAGGTACACACCTGTCTATATAAAGGTCCCACAGGTGACAGTGCACATCAGAGCAAAAACCAAGCCATGAGGTCAAAGGAATTGTCCGAGGCACGTCTGCAGAAGGGTACCAAAACAATTCTGCAGCATTGAAGGTCCTCAAGAACACAGTGGCCTCCATCATTCTTAAATGGAATAAGTTTGGAACCACCAAGACTTTTCCAAGAGCTGGCCAACCGGCCAAACTGAGCAATCGGTGGAGACTGCCTTGGTCAAGGATGTGACCAAGAACCTGATGGTCACTCTGACAGAGCTCCAGAGTTCCTCTGTGGAGAAACTTCCAGAAAGACAACCATCTCCGTAGCACTCCACCAATCAGGCCAGACGGAAGCCACTCCTAAGTATAAGGCACAGCCCGCTTGGAGTTTGCCAAAAGGCATCTAAAGACTCTCAGACCATGAGAAACAAGAGATTCTCAAGATTGAACTCTTTGGCCTGAATGCGAGGCGTCACATCTGGAGGAAACCTGGCACCACCCCTACGGTGAAGCATGGTGGTGGCAGCATCAGCATTTTTCAGCGGCAGGGACTGGGAGACTAGTCAGGATCGAGGCAAAGATGAACGGAGCAAAGTACAGAGAGATTCTTGATGAAAACCTGCTCCCGAGCACTCACCGTCCTCAGAATATAGAAAAGGATCACCTTCCAACAGGACAACGACCCTAAGCACACAGCCAAGACAACGCAGGAGTGGCTTCAAGGACAAGTCTCTGAATGTCCTTGAGTGGCCCAGCCAGACCCCGGACTTGAACATCTCTGGAAAGACCCGAGTTTGGTACATTTACATTTTAGTCATTTAGCTCTTATCCAGAGCGACTTACAGTAGTGAATACATACATTTCATGCATTTTCTTTTTTTTGTACTGGCCCTCCGTGGGAATCGAACCCACAACCCTGGCGTTGCACACACCATGCTGGCGTTGCAAACACCATGCTCTACCAACTAAGCCACAGGGAAGACCAGGCTACTAATGACCATCAGCAGCATCAGAGCTTGGAGAAGCCTAATTACCCTGACTAAATGGTCACATGAATTTGACTGCCTTCATGACTATACAGTCACCGCAACAGCCCTACCTCCATCCACACATTCTGAACGGAAACATATGTTCATCATTACAACACATAAAAAAAGGGACACAGACCCACCATGAATAAAGTGGGCTGAGAAGTTAGCCATTTTGAGAAGGCAAGATGGATACATAAATAATCTCAGATGCAAGGCTTTGAACATGATACTGACCAAGGCTACTGAAAAGAGGAGGATGAGGCGAAATAAGAATTCAAAGGAACTTGGAAACCTGTAATTAACGAAATGGAGAGCCAATGGCAATGCATGACATGCTAGTGAAATCTCTGCCCCACAACCAAGACCAACGCTTCTATCAGAAGTCCCTCTGATTGAAAGGAGCATGTGAAAACCTGTTATTACTGTTGGCTACATTAGGATGGTTACATTAAACAAAACGGGGGAGCGAGGGAGACAGGGGAAGCAGAAGCTCCTCTACATTGTCATCCAACAAAATGTAATTAAAACAAAATAACTGCACATTTATAAGAAACTTCAAAATAAGTGAATACTGGTAGCTTAAGAGCTATTATGCATTAACTCCTTGAGTCAAGAAAACGTGAGGGAACAAAGAGAATGAAAGATTGAACAATGTAAACATAGCGTCCTATGTGACCACCAGAAAGGGCTTTCACACTAGTAATGTGGAAGAAGGGTTCCATTTCTCCCTTGGCCATTACCTGACCTCAGCCTGAAACCTCACATTCATTACCAGCCAAAACGATGTCTACTGCCAGGTCCAGTTCATGAGAGGGAATGATGGAACAGAGGTTAAAACGTAAGAGTAGGCCTTTTTGACTAATTGTGTCATTATAGTGGGTATAGAAGTGACAAATCTTAGAGAACGCTTTCCATTTCTATGAGGGACTTGTTCGTTAAGCCTTCAACAATTGGGTCAATATATACTCACGACCACTCAACCCTGTTAGGCCTTTATGTTATCTAAATGAACCTTTGTATGGCACCTGGGTATGTACTGTACAAACACATCTGTGACAATGAGTTGCCACACTAACACGAATCCCTCTCAGCACACAATCTCTAATCAGCATTACCATACAGGGTCTTCACACTTGGTATTTTTTACAAAAAATCTCCGACTACACATAATGGAATGTAAACTTGTCACGTCTTAACCACTACCTCCAGAGGTACAACACTCTCCCGACAGTTGCCCCCCTCTTAGCAGGGCAGTGTAAACGCAAATGTCTCGTTGAGCCAACAATCTTAAGGTGTTTTCACACTTGGTGTGGATGGGGAGCTGTTCGTGGACTATAGGAGGAAGAGGGGAGAGCATGCCCCCATACACGTCAACGGGGCTGTTGTGGAGCGGGTTGAGAGCTTCAAGTTCCATGGCGTCCATAACACTAAGGACTTAACATGGTCCACAAACCCACAGTCGCGAAACGGGTATGGCAGCACCTCTTCCCTCTCAGGAGGATGAAAACTGCCCCATCGATAGCATCTTGACTGGCTGTATCACTGCTTGATATGGCAATTGCACCACCCTACAAAGGGCGGTGCGGACAGCCCAGTACATCACTGGGGCCGAGCTCCCCATCATCCAGGACCTCTATATCAGGCGGTGTGAGGAAGGCCCGACTGTTCACTCTGCTACTGTCCGGCAAAAGGTACCGGAGCATCGGCTCTCGGACCAACAGGCAGACAGCAGTCTTATGGCTTGGGAGTAGAAACTAAATACCGTAGTTTCCGGACTATTAAGCGCACCTGAATATAAGCCGCACCCACTGAATTAAAAAATATATATTATTTTGAACATAAATAAGCCGCACATGTCGATAAGCCGCAGGTGCCTACCGGTACATTGAAACAAATTAACTTTACACAGGCTTTAACGAAACACGGCTTGTAACAAAAATAAATAGGCTTCAACGAAACACGGCTTGTAACAAAAAATAAAAAATTAGTAGTAAGCTTTAGTTGTCTTTTTGCACTGAGTCAATTCCTCACGCTGCTGTTTCCAACGTCTTATCATCGACTCATTAAGACCAAGCTCCCGTGCAGCAGCTCTATTTCCTTTTCCAACAGCCAGATCAATCGCCTTCAACTTGAAAGCTGCATCATATGCATTTCTCCGTGTCTTTGCCATGATGAGGGTGACAAAATGACTACCGTAATCAGAATGATGGGAAGTTTGAGAGCGCTCGATTTAATCTAAACAGTAAACAAAAAAGTTGTTTGACCTTAACCCGTTCGGCAATTTCATTGGTCTAATGAAAGCTTCATGCCTCCAAAAAAACTGAGCACGTCACAGAATGTTTTTTTTTTTTTTTTTTTTTAATTGAAAGCCGGAAAAATCCATATATTAGCCGCGTCATTGTTTAAGCCGCGAGGTTCAAAGCGTGGTAAAAAAGTTTTGGCTTATAGTCCGGAATTTACGGTAGTTAGTTTGGGTACCATAATTATCTGCAATGACTATCTTGTACTGACCCTGGGCACACTCACTAGACCTAGATATATATATACACACACACACACACACACACACACACACACACACACACACACACACACACACACACACACACACACACACACACACACACACAAAACCCTCACACATTCAAACACTACATATGCACACAAACTGACAACACAAACACACATTTGCTGTTGCTACTCTGTTCTTTATTTTACTCATTATTATTCATCCTGATGTCTAGTCACTTTACCCTGCCTTCATGTACATATCTACCTCAAATACCTTATTATTATCTATCCTGATGTCTAGTTACTTTACCCTGCCTTCATGTACATATCTACCTCAAATACCTTATTATCTATCCTGATGCCTAGTTACTTTACCCTGCCTTCATCTATACATCTAAGTACCTCATACAGTTGAAGTCGGAAGTTTACATACACTTAGGTTGGAGTCATTAAAACTCGTTTTTCAACCACTCCACACATTTCTTGTTAACAAACTGTTTTGGCAAGTCGGTTAGGACATCTACTTTGTGCATGACAAGTAATTTTTCCAACAATTGTTTACACAGATTATTTCACTTAATCACAATTCCAGTGGGTCAGAAGTTTACATACACTAAGTTGACTGTGCCTTTAAACAGCTTGGAAAATTCCAGAAAATGTTGTCATGGCTTTAGAAGCTTCTGATAGGCTAATTGACATCATTTGAGTCAATTGGAAGTGTACCTGTGGATGTATTTCAAGGTCGACCTTCAAACTCAGTGCCTCTTTGCTTGACATCAAGGGAAAATGTTAAAAAAATCTGCCAAGACCTCAGAAAAAAATGGTAGACCTCCACAAGTCTGATTCATCCTTGGGAGCAATTTCCAAACGCCTGAAGGTACCACGTTCATCTGTACAAACAATAGTACGCAAGTATAAACACCATGGGACCACGCAGCCGTCATACCGCTCAGGAAGGAGACGTGTTCTGTCTCCTAGAGATGAACGCACTGTGGTGCGAAAAGTGCAAATCAATCCCAGAACAGCAAAGGACCTTGTGAAGATGCTGGAGGAAACAGATACAAAATAATCTACATCCACAGTAAAATAAGTCCTATATATCGACATAACCTGAAAGGCCGCTCAGCAAGGAAGAAGCCACTGCTCCAAAACTGCCATAAAAAACCCAGCCTACGATTTGCAACTGCACATGGGGACAAAGATCGTATTTTTTGGAGAAATGTCCTCTGGTCTGATGAAACAAAAATAGAACTGTTTGGCAATAATGACCATGGTTATGTTTGGAGGAAAAGGGGGAGGCTTGCAAGCCAAAGAACACCATCCCAACCGTGAAGCACGGGGGTGGCAGCGTCATGTTGACGGGGTGCTTTGCTGCAGGAGGGGCTGGTGCACTTCACAAAATAGATGGCATCATGAGGGAGGAAAATTATGTGGATATATTGAAGCAACAAGATTGGTCGCAAATGGGTCTTCCAAATGGACAATGACCCCAAGCATACTTCCAAAGTTGTGGCAAAATGGCTTAAGGACATCAAAGTCAAGGTATTGGAGTGGCCATCACAAATCCTGACCTCAATCTGATAGAACATTTGTGGCAGAATTGAAAAAGCGTGTGCGAGCAAGGAGGCCTACAAACCTGACTCAGTTACACCAGCTCGGTCAGGAGGAATCGCCCAAGATTCATCCAACTTATTGTGGGAAGCTTGTGGAAGGCTACTCGAAATGTTTGACCCAAATTAAACAATTTAAAAGCAATGCTACCAAATACTAATTGAGTGTATGTAAACTTCTGACCCACTGGGAATGTGATGAAATAAATCACTCTATTATTCTGACATTTCACATTCTTAAAATAAAGTGGTGATCCTAACTGACCTAAGACAGGGAATTTTTACTAGGATTAAATGTCAGGAATTGTGATAAACTGAGTTTAAATATCTTTGGCTAAGGTGTATGTAAACTTCCGACTTCAACTGTACCTCTCTCTGCACATTGATCTGGTACTGGTGCTCCCTGTACCTAGCTAGCTCAGTCAGTCAGTTGTCCAAATGAATGTGCACTGTCATAGGACACGGTGCACTGGGTGGGTTTCACGGAAGAATACTGTACCAAGTTATCTAGCTGAATAAACTAAGTTTAATCCTATTTCTGGTAACATTGAACCACTGTAATTTACATCAATTATATTTCTAAAGTGGAATTTGGAAAAGTTATGAGTGTTTCAGTGAATGGTTAGTGAGGGAGGCCCTGCGCTCTCGCTTCCCCAGTTGTTTAGTTCATTTTCATTCCAATCTCCTTTGTATTAGCGTAGCCTGTCAACTATGTGTCTGTCTATCCCTGTTCTCTCCTCTCTGCACAGGCCACACAAACGCCTCACACTGCGTGGCCGCTGCCACTCTAACGTGGTGGTCCCAGCGCGCACGTCCCACGTGGAGTTCCAGGTCTCCGGCAGCCTCTGGAACTGCCGGTCTGCAGCCAACAAGGCAGAGTTCATCTCAGCCTATGCTACCCTCCAGTCCCTCGACTTCTTGGCGCTGACAGAAACATGGATTACCACAGAAAACACTGCTACTCCTACTGCTCTCTCCTCGTCTGACCATGTGTTCTCGCATACCCCGAGAGCATCTGGTCAGCAGGGTTGGTGGCACTGGAATCCTCATCTCTCCCAAGTGGACATTCTCTCTTTCTCCCCTGACCCATCTGTCTATCTCCTCATTTGAATTCCATGCTGTCACAGTCACTAGCCCATTCAAGCTTAACCTCTCTAGGGTCGGTGGGACGAATCGTCCCACCTACGTAACAGCCAGAGGAATCCTGTGGCGCGTAATTCAAATACCTTAGAAATGCTATTACTTCAATTTCTCAAACATATGACTATTTTACATCATTTTAAAGACAAGACTCTCGTTAATCTAACCACACTGTCCGATTTCAAAAAGGCTTTACAACGAAAGCAAAACATTAGATTATGTCAGCAGAGTACCCTGCCAGAAATAATCAGACACCCATTTTTCAAGCTAGCATATAATGTCACATAAACCCAAACCACAGCTAAATGCAGCACTAACCTTTGATGATCTTCATCAGATGACACAACTAGGACATTATGTTATACAATACATGCATGTTTTGTTCAATCAAGTTCATATTTATATAAAAAACCAGCTTTTTACATTAGCATGTGACGTTCAGAACTAGCATACCCCCCGCAAACTTCCGGTGAATTAACTAAATTACTCACGATAAACGTTCACAAAAAACATAACAATTATTTTAAGAATTATAGATACAGAACTCCTCTATGCACTCGCTATGTCCGATTTTAAAATAGCTTTTCGGTGAAAGCACATTTTGCAATATTCTAAGTAGATAGCCCGGCATCACAGGGCTGGCTATTTAGAAACCCAGCAAGTTTAGCCCTCACCAAAGTCAGATTTACTATAAGAAAAATGTTATTACCTTTGCTGTTCTTCGTCAGAATGCACTCCCAGGACTTCTACTTCAATAACAAATGTTGGTTTGGTTCAAAATAATCCATAGTTATGTTCAAATATCCTCTGTTTTGTTCGTGCGTTCAAGACACTATCCGAAGTGTAAAGAAGGGTGATGCGCACGACGCGTTTCGTGACAAAAAAATTCTAAATATTCCATTACAGTACTTCGAAGCATGTCAACCGCTGTTTAAAATCAATTTTTATGCCATTTTTCTCGTAAAAAAGCGATAATATTCCGACCGGGAAAGCGTGTTTACGTTCAAAGAGAGAGAAAATAAAAACATGAGATCCCCTCGTGCACGAGCCTCAGTCTGATGGTCCTCTGATAGACCACTTAGCAAAGGCGCTAAGGTTTTTCAGCCTGGGGCTGGAATTACATCATTCAGCTTTTTCCCAGGTTCTGAGAGCCTATGGGAGCCGTAGGAAGTGTCACGTTACAGCAAAGATCCTCTGTTTTCAATAAAGAGAGCCAAGAAGCCCAAGGAATGGTCAGAGAGGGCACTTCCTGTACAGAATCTTCTCAGGTTTTGCCTGTCATATGAGTTCTGTTATACTCACAGACACCATTCAAACAGTTTTAGAAACTTTAGGGTGTTTTCTATCCAAAGCCAATAATTATATGCATATTCTAGTGACTGGGCAGGAGTAGTAACCAGATTAAATCGGGTATGTTTTTTATCCGGCCGTGCAAATACTGCCCCCTATCCCCAACAGGTTAACATCCATATCATTTATCGCCCTCCAGGTTCCCTTGGAGAGTTCATCAATGAGCTTGACGCCTTGATAAGTTCCTTTCCTGAGGATGGCTCACCCCTCACAGTTCTGGGTGACTAACATCCCTACGTCTACCTTTGACTCATTTCTCTCTGCCTACTTCTTTCCACTCCTCTCCTCTTTTGACCTCACCCTCTCACCATCCCCCCTACTCACAAGGCAGGCAATACGCTTGACCCCATCTTTACTAGATGCTGTTCTTCTACTAATCTCACTGCAACTCCCCTCCAAGTCTCCGACCACTTCCTTGTATCCTTTTCCCTCTCCTCCAACACTACTCACTCTGCCCCTACTCAGATGGTATTGCGCCGTCGCAACCTTCGCTCTCTCTCTCCTGCTACTCTCTCCTCTTCCATCCTATCATCTCTTCCCTCTGCTCAATCCTTCTCCAACCAATCTCCTGATTCTGCTTCCTCAACCCTCCTCTCCTCTCTTTCTGCATCCTTTGACTCTCTATGTCCCCTATCCTCCCGGCTGGCTCGGTCCTCCCCTCCTGCTCCGTGGCTTGACGACTCATTGCGAGCTCACAGAACAGGGCTCCGGGCAGCCGAGCGGAAATGGAGGAAAACTATGCCAGGCCTCCCTGTGGACCTGGCATCTTTTCACTCCCTCCTCTCTACATTTTCTTCCACTGTTTCTGCAGCTAAAGCCACTTTCTACCACTCTAAATTCCAAGCATCTGCCTCTAACCCTAGGAAGCTCTTTGCCACCTTCTCCTCCTCCCCCTCCCCGCGGATGACTTTGTCAACCATTTTGAAAAGAAGGTTGACGACATTCGATCCTCGTTTGTTAAGTCAAACAACACTGCTCCTGCTCACGTTGCCCTACCCTATGCTTTGACCTCTTTCTCCCCTCTCTCTCCAGATGAAATCTTGCAACTTGTGACGGCCGGCCGCCCAACAACCTGCCCGCTTGACCCTATCCCCTCCTCTCTTCTCCAGACCATTTCCGGAGACCTTCTCCCCTACCTCACCTCGCTCATCAACTCATCCTTGACCGCTGGCTATGTCCCTTCCGTCTTCAAGAGAGCGAGAGTTGCACCCCTTCTCAAAAAACCTACACTCGATCCCTCTGATGTCAACAACTACAGACCAGTATCCCTTCTTTCTTTTCCCTCCAAAACTCTTGAGCGTGCCGTCCTTGGCCAGCTCTCTTGCTATCTCTCTCAGAACGAACTTCTTGATCCAAATCAGTCAGGTTTCAAGACTGGTCATTCAACTGAGACTGCTCTTCTCTGTGTCACTGAGGCTCTCCACACTGCTAAAGCTAACTCTCTCTCCTCTGCTCTCATCCTTCTAGACCCATCTGCTGCCTTTGATACTGTGAACCATCAGATCCTCCTCTCCACCCTCTCCGGCGCGGCTCACTCTTGGATTGCGTCCTACCTGACAGGTCGCTCCTACCAGGTGGCGTGGCGAGAATCCGTCTCCGCACCACGTCCCCCCACCACTGGTGTCCCCCAAGGCTCAGTTCTAGGCCCTCTCCTATTCTCGCTATACACCAAGTCACTTGGCTCTGTCATATCCTCACATGGTCTCTCCTATCATTGCTACGCAGATGACACACAATTAATCTTCTCCTTTCCCCATTCTGATAACCAGGTGGCGAATCGCATCTCTGCATGTCTGGCAGACATATCAGTGTGGATGACGGATCACCACCTCAAGCTGAACCTCGGCAAGACGGCGCTGCTCTTCCTCCCGGGAAGGACTGCCCGTTCCATGATCTCGCCATCACGGTTGACAACTCCATTGTGTCCTCCTCCCAGAGTGCTAAGAGCCTTGGCGTGACCCTGGACAACACCCTGTCGTTCTCCGCTAACATCAAGGCGGTGACCCGATCCTGTAGGTTCATGCTCTACAACATTCGCAGAGGAAGCGGCGCAGGTCCTAATCCAGGCACTTGTCATCTCCCGTCTGGATTACTGCAACTCGCTGCTGGCGGGGCTCCCTGCCTGTGCCATTAAACCCCTACAACTCATCCAGAACGCCGCAGCCCGTCTGGTGTTCAACCTTCCCAAGTTCTCTCACGTCACCCCGCTCCTCCGCACACTCCACTGGCTTCCAGTTGAAGCTCGCATCTGCTACAAGACCATGGTGCTTGCCTACGGAGCTGTGAGGGGAACGGCACCTCCGTACCTTCAGGCTCTGATCAGTCCCTACACCCAAAGAAGGTCACTGCGTTCATCCACCTCTGGCCTGCTCGCCTCCCTACCTCTGCGGAAGCACAGTTCCCGCTCAGCCCAGTCAAAACTGTTCGCTGCTCTGGCACCCCAATGGTGGAACAAGCTCCCTCACGACGCCAGGACAGCGGAGTCAATCACCACCTTCCGGAGACACCTGAAACCCCACCTCTTTAAGGAATACCTGGGATAGGATAAAGTAATCCTTCTAACCCCCCCCCCCCCCGAAAAAAATATATAGGATGTACTATTGTAAAGTGGTTGTTCCACTGGATATCATAAGGTGAATGCACCAGTTTGTAAGTCGTTCTGGATAAGAGCGTCTGCTAAATTACGTAACTGTAAATGTATTCAACTGAAATGCGTCTTCCGCAATTAACCCAACCCCTCTGAATCAAAGAGGTGCGCCGGGGATTCAATCTAGCAATCTTTCTGTTACTGGCCCAACGCTCTAACCACTAGGCTTCCTGCCGCCCCAAAGATTGCCACTTTAAGTCTACCAAAAGGTGTTTGAATTTGAGCATGTTTCCATTAGACCTATGGATAAAAAAAAATCAACATGAATTAGATTGAGTAATAAAAGCCCTACTTTTATTCCATAGGCTGGGATCCACCCTTCGCAGCTGTTGCAATAGTGCTTTTTCACTGGCTGTCCACTAGTTTTAAAAACAATGATTGATAGGCAGCTTAAAACTTATTGAATTCTCAACCGTTACTGGGTTCAAATACAGATTTAGATTTGTGAACAGCCATCCACAACAACAATTTGTAAGGCGCAAATAGCTAAATGAGAAAGCAGCAGTGTTATGCCTTCCCTGTGGCTCAGTTGGTAGAGCATGGTGTTTGCAACGCCAGGGTTATGGGTTTTTCTTCCCACGGGGGGCCAGTACAAAATAAAATATGCATGAAATGAAATGGGTGCATTCACTACTGTAAGTCGCTCTGGATAAGAGCGTCTACTAAATGACTAAAATGTAAAATGTGTTATTCACATCAATGCGCTACGTAGATGTCAATAATAAGTGATATCCGTATCACCGTAGACTACATCACTGCTGTCATCCTTACCTCCAAGTGTTTTTTTCAAGTTGGAAAATCTTTGGGTGCCGACAGCAGTCGCACCATTGGAAGACATAGCCTACAAAAGCCTCTTCCTGCAATCCATCTAAAACATTTGGTGTGCCATCATAGTGGTCTCTGATTTATGGTTAGACTCGCTCACGTTGTACAAATTTAAACTTGCGCTTTTTTCAGATTTGAACGTCATTTGGAAAACTGAAAAGGGTCAATGATCCTTTGAATTTAAATGTAATCCTGAAAGTATCATCAAGTTTTTCAAAAGTATCTGTAATCTGATTACAATATTTTTTGCTGGTAACGGATTACAGGTAGTTTTTTTGTTGTAATCCCTTACATGTAATCCGTTACTCCCCAACCCTGGTTTTGGAAGACAATTTGCTTGGATTGTGAAATAGTTTACTGGCCACTAGCCAGTAAACACAAACCTGTGATATTCACGGTCAATTTGAGCTGCAGACCAAGAACGTCACATTGCCAGTCACAACACAAGGCAAGGATGTAATGCGAATTGAAAAGTAGAAATCTCTTTCGCCACTCCGCTCCTCAGAATGTCCATCTCTTGTAGTGGGAATAGGGCCATAGTCATCCATATAATTTCAGAGCCAAATCACCATGCCCAAAGGCCTTGATTAGTGCTTGTATTTACATAGCCCGTGCTAATTTATTCACACCTACCATATCTGGTTTCCAGGCTTTCACCTGGAGTCATTACCTAGCCTTTGGCTGCTTTTCCTCCCACAGGAAGAGAGGATTCTCACCCTGGCTCTTGGTCCCACATGGGGTCCCAGCAAACACACAACGCCATAGAGAGCCAAGGGGGCTGGAGGGGCCTCTAACCACTGCTCTCCACTCACTAATCACAGGCTGCGCAGACTGTTCCATCTGTCCTCAGCCAGCCCAGATACCCCTCCCTGGTGTGAGGCCAGCAGCCACCAGGCCTTACATTTTAGTCATTTAGCATACACTCTTATCCAGAGCAATTTACAATTAGTGCATTCATCTTAAAATGGCTAGGTGAGACATCCTTCAAGGAGGAGGGAGAAGCTGCCCCCCTCCCCTTAATTGTCCTCCAGCCTCAAATGTGGTCAACGTCAGTAAAAGATACAGCGCAAAATGACATCCATTTCTCCAAACAACCCACTGTCCCTCTGCCGGTCCAATAACAAAAACTCATGAATTCGCACTAGAAGAACTACGCTCCATTTCACTGGGTAATCAAATAGTAAATTATATCTGTGGGCCAATATTGTATGAATCTTGAATCCCACAATCGATGATGGCCATTCAATTCCTTGGCGCAAAGAACTGTAGCGAATATAGGCTACTTCAAGTAATTACATGTTCTCTTTCCAAATCTCTCACTTTTGACTTCTGGAATTAATTCAACACTGTTTCCAGTGCCGACATTTTTAATCAAGATATCACAACACAAGGCCCCAAAGCAACTTTACACGGAACTTTAACCTGTTGGGGCTAGGGGGCAGTATTTGCACGGCCGGATAAAAAACATACCCGATTTAAACTGGTTACTACTCTTGCCCAGAAACAAGAATATGCATATAATTAGTAGATTTGGATAGAAAACACCCTAAAGTTTCTAAAACTGTTTGAATGGTGTCTGTGAGTATAACAGAACTCATATGGCAGGCCAAAACCTGAGAAGATTCCATACAGGAAGTGCCCTGTCTGACAATTTGTTCTCCTTCTGCGGCATCTCTATCGAAAATATAGCATTCCATTGGCTTCCATTGGCTCTCAGAAGGCGCCAGAAAGTGGAATGACGTCTCTCCAGTCTATGGGCGAAAAACAGCAGGAGATTTTGTGAGTGGTCAGGCTGAGAACAGTGACACTGGAGATGCGCGTTCATGTGAATTCTCCATGTTTTTCTTTCTCTCTTTGAATGAATACAACGTCGCCCGGTTGGAATACTATCGCTATTTTACGAGAAAAATGGCATAAAAATTGATTTTAAACAGAGGTTGACATGCTTCGAAGTACGGTAATGGAATATTTTGACATTTGTCACGAAATGCGCTCGCGCATCACCCTTCGGATACTGATCTGAACGCACGAACAAAACGGAGGTATTTAGATAACTATGGATTATTTCGAACCAAAACAACATTTGTTGTTGAAGTAGAAGTCCTGGGAGTGCATTCTGACGAAGAACAGCAAAGGTAATCAAATTTTTCTTATAGTAAATCTGAGTTTGGTGAGTGCCAAATTAGCTAGCCGTGATGGCCGGGCAATCTACTCAGAATATTGCAAAATGTGCTTTCGCCGAAAAGCTATTTTAAAATCAGACACCGCGATTGCATAAAGGAGTTCTTTATCTATAATTCTTAAAATAATTGTTATGTATTTTGTGAACGTTAATCGTGATTAATTAAGTAAATTCACCGGAAGTTTACGGTGGATATGCTAGTTCTGAACATCACATGCTAATGTAAAAAGCTGGTTTTTGATATAAATATGAACTTGATTGAACAAAACATGCATGTATTGTATAACATAATGTCCTAGGAGTGTCATCTGATGAAGATCAAAGGTTAGTGCTGCATTTAGCTGTGTGATTATTTTTGGCAGGGTACTCTCCTGACAATCTAATGTTTTGCTTTCGCTGTAAAGTCTTTTTGAAATCGGACAGTGTGGTTAGATTAACGAGAGTCTTGTCTTTAAAATGGTGTAAAATAGTCATATATTGGAGAAATTGAAGTTATAGCATTTGAGGTATTTGTATTTCGCGCCACGCGATTCCACTGGCTGTTGACTAGGTGGGACGCTTGCCCAGGGAGGTTAACAGGAAGGTGATTAATCTCAAAACAAAAACAAATATTCACGGCAAAACATGACATATACCAAGGCCTGTGGAAAATGCATCTCTGAACCCGCACAACATTCTGAGTGGGGGACAAAATGGCCACAAAGGGGACATTTTTTCAAATCCCTGGTTGACAGCCTCCCTCTCTCTCCCATCCAGCCAATTAACAAACACAAGCTCAAAAATTCTGAAATAATACGCCAAGAACTGTTGCAGATGAGGTGCTTTTACAAAGTTAAGGTTAATTGTATGTTTTTAAATTTGTCTTAGATTGGGGCTTACATCTGCTTCTCATTGTTTTATGGACTATTTAATTGCTCCTCCCCCCTTTTCCTTCTTCCCTCACTTGTCCCATATCGCACCTGTATTAAAATGAGTCCTTCATGAGACTCGCTCTGTTCCAAGAAGGAACGCAACATGCTGTAAAATAGGCCTAGGCGGGTTCCCTTGTCCTTACTGTCTAACATGTGAACTGTAAAAAAATAAATAAATAGCCTTTCATGGATGGCTAACGACAAAAACTCTTTGGCTTAAGTCTCAATGACAAAACCCCACTCAGGCAGAGAAAGATGGAGAAATTCACACTCAAGGATGGCTTTGTTCACAGATATGAACAGAACAGTCACATTCCAGATAGGAAGAAAGAGTTGACTCAAACGCTATGAAATGGAGAACAAGTCTACCAGAGAGGCTGTACTCACTGAGTTTATCATTTGCATAAAGGGGACCACTCCCTGAACGCTTTGTCTTTACTGTACAACTTCAGAGGACAGTGGCACACCAAGGAAAATCACCCTAAAACATGAGCGGCAGAGCCACTATGGAGACTACTCATGCCTCTTTCCTGCTCTGGGTCTCGAGACCCATTCCTCACCAAATAAAGCCTCTGGATCACAGTAGTTCCATCAATCACTGGGTAACAAAATATGAAAAGCAAGATATATTGTTAAGATGCCAAAATGTCACCTCTGACTTCTCGTAGGGCCACACGCTGACTACTATTTGGGCTACAGCACCTACCACTGTCTCTGTTGGGAATGGCGAGGTGATCAAGGAAAAGTTATGTTGGGCTGAAACCTGATGTAATCACAAGTCATGTTGACTTCAGCTCCCTAAGTCAGATACAGACTACACAGAGCATCCCAATTAATGCTGGGCATTCTTTAGGGCTGGGTTCAATCTGTATCACTGAAGATCTGCGTTAAAATGTAAAAAGGTCATTTCCGATTGAGCCGACATATGCAGCATTTACCGTGAATGCAGTCTCCGCGAAAGAGGGAATATTGCATTTAAATCGAGCTATAACGCGGATCTTCCGCAATACTTCGGTGATTCAGATTAAATCCAACCCTTTGTGTATAGAGCATGAATCTTACACAGCATAAAAAAGTCTACTTGGCAGCATCATGGCAGTAAATGTTTGAAGAATGCTACAAAGCGGGACAGAGAATGATTTCTGGGATGCCATATGTTCTGGGAGACACAAAGACCCCTTACAGTGGTGGTGGCAGCAGCGTTTGAGAAAGATTAACAGCGGACAGTTTGAAGCAGCGAAACATGACTGAATGCATGCAGGCCTTCTCTGTCATTCCATCTTGTTCTGCAGCACCAGGAGCAGTGTGTCTACGGTGAAGACTGATCCACCACTAAAGACTAGGGCCGGGACAATACCAGTATCGCGATACTCGTTAGTGTCGTGGCAAAGAAATAAAAAGATTTTAGTTCTTTAGGAAAACTAATGTTGGAAACAAAACTTCATTAGGTTGTCATCCAGAGTCAAAATTATTTATTTTGCAAGCTAAAGCACACAATATTTTACATACAGGTTTTTAAAGGACTGTTGAAATATACTTACTCATGTTTCCATACTAGAACTTATTGATTACTTTACATGTATAAGGAATGTATAGGTTGGGGTCAATGAAAGGTGGATAGGAATTTGAGCTATGGAAAGTTACTGAGTGAGACAAGGGGAAATGCAGAAAGTTCATATTCTGGTCCTATGGAGGAAGGCAAAAGGGCAACAGTCTAGTTTTAATTCCTGATAAGGCAGGTTGTCTGGAACTATGGAGGGAGGGAGGAATTTGGCTCGAGGTCAAGTCAACAGATGATTTGAGAATTAATTAATTAGTTGAGAAACCTCTGGGAGGGGGGCCCCCCACAATGACTCACCTACTACAGTCCTCTATCACAAACATACAGTACCAGTGAAAAGTTGGACACCTACTCATTCAAGGGTTTTTCTTTATTTTTTACTATTTTCTACATTGAATAATAATGAAATTATGAAATAACACATATGGAATCATGTAGTAACCCCAAAAAGTGTTAAATTGATAAACATGCACCTGTTAAGAAACTGACTGTTAGAACTGTTAAGGCTCCATTGATTGATGAGGAATTGAAAAACTATTGTTGAAAGAGGGGAAAACGGAGTGGCTAATAAGTCTGGCTGTACATCTGACTGGCTTACTGCAAATTATGTGACTAAACTCAACAAAACAAAGAAACGTTATTATGAAGCCAAGATCAATGATATAAAGAATGATGGAACAAACTTGAAATTATGGGAAGAAAGCCAAATTCAACATCTTTCATCGAATCAGATGGCTTATTCATCACAAAACCATTTGATGTTGCCAATTATTTGAATGATTATTTAATTGGCATAGTGGGCAGACTTAGGCAGGAAATGCCCACAACAAAGTGAGCAATTATATTCATGTATAAAAAATAAATAATGGAAGAAAAGCAGTGCAAGTTTGAATTTTGTAAAGTTAGTGTGGGAGAGGTGGAAAAATTATTGTTAACGATCAATAATGACAAACCTCCTGGCATTGACAACTAAGATGGAAAGCTACTTAGGAGTGGCTATAGAGTCAGCTACCATCCTCTGTGTCATATTTTTAATCTTAGCCTAGAGGAAAGTCTTTGTCCTCAGGCCTGGAGGGAAGCCAAAGTAATTCCGCTACCCAAGAGTGGTAAAGCGGCCTTTACTGGTTCTAACTGTTGGAAAAAATGTGTTTGACCAAATACAATGCTATTTCTCTGTAAAGAAATTAGCAACAGACTTTCAGCATGCTTATAGAGAAGGGCACTCAACATGTACTGCACTGACAAATGACTGATGATTGGTTGAAAGAAATTGATAATAAGAAGATTGTGGGAGCTGTACTGTTAGATTTCAGTGCAGCCTTTGATATTATTGACCACAACCAGTTGTTGAAAAAACTTAAGTGCTATGGCTTTTCAACCTCAGCTCTGAATCCACGATATGGCAATCTAATAGAACTAAAAGGGTTTTCTTTAATGGAAGCGTCTAATGTCAAACATGTAAAGTGTGGTGTACCGCAGGACAGCTCTCTAGGCTCTCTACTCTTTTCTATTTTTACCAATGACCTTCCACTAGCATTAAACAAAGCACGTGTCCATGTATGCGGATGTTTCAACCATATATGCATCGGCAACGACAGCTAATGAAGTCACTGAAACACTTAGAGTTGCAGTGTGTTTTGAAATGGGTGGCCAGTAATAAACTTGTCCTGAACATCTCTAAAACTAAGAGCATTGTATTTGGTACAAATCATTCCTTAAGTGCTAGACCTCAGCTGAATCTGGTAATGAATGGTGTGGCTGTTGAGCAAGTTGAGGAGACTAAATATCTTGGCGTTACCTTAGATTGTAAACTGTCATGGTCAAAATATATAGATTCAATGACTGCAAAGATGGGAAGAGGTCTAGCCGTAATAAAGAGATGCTCTGCTTTTGACACCACACTCCAAAAAGCAAGTTCTGCAGGCTCTAGTTTTGTCTAATCTTGATTATTGTCCAGTCGTGTGGTCCAGTGCTGCAAGGAAAGACCTAGTTAAGCTGCAGCTGGCCCAGAACAGAGCGGTACGTTTTGCTCTTAATTGTAATCAGAGAGCTAATACTATGAATGCCAGTCTCTCTTGGCTAAGAGTTGAGGAGAGACTGACTGCATCACTTCTTTTTATAAGAAACATTGTGTTGAAAATCCCAAATTGTTTGCATAGTCAACTTACACAGCTCTGACACACACACTTATCCCATCAGACATGCCACAAGGGGTCTTTTCATAGTCCCCAAATCCTGAACAAATTCAAGAAAACATACAGTATAATATAGAGCCCTTATTGCATGGAACTTCCATTTCATATTGCTCAAATAAACAGCAAACCTGGTTTCAAAAAACAGATAAAGCAACACCCCGCGGCACAACACCTCTCTCTTATTTGACCTAGTTTGTGTGTTTGCATTGATATGTAGACTACGTGTGCCTTTTTAAAAATGTATGTAGTTCTGTCCTTGAGCTGTTCTTGTCTAATGATGTTCTGTATTATGTTTCGTGTGGACCCCAGGAAGAATAGCTGCTGCTTTTGCAATATCTAAATGGGGATCCTAATAAAATACCAAAAACCAAACAAATCAAAATACATTTTATATTTGAGATTCTTCAAAGTAGCCACCCTTCGCCTTGATGACATCTTTGCATTCTCTAACCAGCTTCATGAGGTAGTCACCTGGAATGCATTTCAATCAACAGGTGTGCCTTCTTAAAAGTTAATTTGTGGAATTTCTTTCTTAATGCGTTTTAGCCAATCAGTTGTGTTGTGACAAGGTTGGGGTGGTATACAGATGATAACCCTATTTGGTAAAAGACCAAGTCCATATTATGGCAAGAACAGCTCAAACAAGCAAAGAGAAACGATAGTCCATCATTACTTTAAGACATGAAGGTCAGTCAATGCGTACATTTCAAGAACTTTGAACGTTTCTTCAAGTGCAGTGGCAAAAACCATCAAGCGCTATGATGAAACTAGCTCTCATGAAGACCGCCACAGGAATGGAAGACCGAGTTACCGCTGCTGCAGAGGCTAAGTTCAATAGAGAGTTAACAGCCTCAGAAATTGCAGCTCAAATAAATGCTTCACAGTTCAAGTAAGACACATCAACTGTTCAGAGGAGATTGCGTGCATCAGGCCTTCATGGTTGAATGGCTGCAAAGAAACCACTACTAAAGGAAACCAATAAGAAGAAAAGACTTGCTTGGGTCAAGAAACACGAGCAATGGACATTAGACCGGTGAAAATCTGTCCTTTGGTCTGATGAGTCCAAATCTGAGATTTTTAGTTCCAACCGCCGTGTCTTTGTGAGACGCAGAGTCGGTGAATGGATGATCTCCGCATGTGTGGTTTCCATCGTGAAGCATGGAGGTGTGATGGTGTTGAGGTGTTTTGCTGATGCTGCCACCACCATGCTTCACTGTGGGGATGTTGTTCTCAGGTTGATAGTTTACGCCAGACATAGCGTTTTTCTTGATGGGCAAAAAGCTACATTTTAGTCTCATCTGACCAGAGTACCTTCTTGCATATGTTTGGGGAGTATCCCACATGCCTTTTGGCAAACACCAAACATGTTTGCTTATTTTTTTCTGGACACTCTTCTGTAAAGCCCAGCTCTGTGAGAGTACAGCTTAAAGTGGTCCTATGGACAGATAATACAAATCTCCGCTGTCGAGCTTTGCAGCTCCTTCAGGGTTATCTTTGGTCTCTTTGTTGCCTCTCTGATTAATGCCCTCCTTGCCTGGTCCGTGAGTTTTGGCGGGCGGCCCTCTCTTGGCAGGTTTGTTGTTGTGCCATATTCTTGGATTGGATTTAAATGGTGCTCCATGGGATGTTCAAAGTTTGATATTTTTTTTAGAACCAAACCCTGATCTGTACTTCTCCACAACTTTGTCCCTGACCTGTTTGGAGAGCTCCTTGGTCTTCATAGCACCACTTGTTGGTTGTGCCCCTTGCTTAGTGGTGTTGCAGACTCCGGGGCCTTTCAGAACAGGTGTATATATACTGAGATCATGTGACACTTAGTTAAAGTCCACCTGTGTGCAATCTAATTGTGACTTCTGAAGTTAACTGGTTGCCCCAGATCTTATTTAGGGGCTTCATAGCAAAGGGGTGAATACATATGCATGCACCACTAACTTCTAGAATTTTTTGAAACAAGTTATTTTTTTCATTTCACTTCCCCAATTTGGACTATTTTGTGTATGTCCATTACATGAAATCCAAATAAAAATCCATTTAAATACAGGTTGTAATGCAACAAAATATGGAAAACGCCAAGGGGGGTGAATACTTTTCCAAGGCACTGTAGTGGGACTAGCATTTGTTTTTCAACAGGACAATGACCCAACATACACCTGCAGGCTGGGTAAGGGCTATTTGACCAAGAAGGAGAGTGATGGAGTGCTGCATCAGATGACCTGGCTTCCACAATCACCCGACCTCAAACCAATAGAGATGGTTTGGGATGAGTTGGACTGCAGAGTGAAGAAAAGCAGCCAACAAGTGCTCAGCATAGGTGGGAACTCCTTCAAGACTGTTGGAAAAGTATTCCTCATGAAGCTGGTTGAGAGAATGCCTGGTGTTCAAAGCTGTCATCAAGGCAAAGGGTGGCTATTTGAAGAACCTCAAATATAAACATTTATTTTGATTTGTTTAACACTTTTTTGGTTACCACATGTTATTTCATAGTTTTGATGTCTTCACTATTATTCTACAATGTAGAAAATAGAAAAATAAAGAAAAACCCTTGAATGAGTAGGTGTGTCCAAACTTTTGACTGATACTGTGCATTTCACCCCCACGAAGGTTCTAGCATCAGGCAGGGCCATGACTACACCAGTGAGAGGAACCAATTAAGTTCCTGACTAGCTACAGAGATGTATTATTGGCTGTCTAGATGTGTAAGGATTGACCCCACTTAGGAGGGTATAAATATATGTGATTGTGTAATCATGCTTTGTCTTTGCAGCTGTATGACCCAGTGGGTGAATAAACTTGGTTTGAGCTTTTTCTAGTTGTCAGTTTGAGTTGTTACGCTGTTTGTTCAGAACCTAAAAGGATCAGAGTTCATTTTTGCCATTGAAAAAATATTGTAATACTGGCATCATCACAGCCCTACTAAAGACATTAAGCTGGATACGAATACATATATTCAGTGTCATGGGAGAAGCCAGTGTGCAATATTCCTTGG
The DNA here is from genome assembly GCF_965601325.2 of Salmo salar. Lineage (NCBI taxonomy): Eukaryota > Metazoa > Chordata > Actinopteri > Salmoniformes > Salmonidae > Salmo > Salmo salar. Next base: position 46,475,215 of record NC_138306.1, on the reverse strand, counting down.
GTGTGGCCCTACTTGTGGAGCATTCAATGGATGGGGATTGTGAAATTTCTCTGGAGTTCTCTGCTACCATGGCAAGTCAAAAACAATCAAAGTAAACTACACTAATGAGTCCAAAATCACAACTTATGGGTCGTGTTTTAAGAAGTGTTTGCACTAGTGCAAAAATCAAACAAAGAAAGGTTATATAACTTAAAAGGTATGTCCTGGTTTGAGCTGTACTTAAGGTATTTTGTTCCATCCTGAAGATAATGCTTCCAAACTGTACTGGTGAAAAACCTTTCTAAACCTAGCCCTGAGTGTATGTGCTACTTTCCTGCAGGAGTTTGACGATGGCCTTTAAGTTTCTCTTTTATGGGAATATCTGTAAAATGAGTGTGTGTGACCTGTTGAGAATGTACTGTTGTGTACGGTCATCTCACCTGACTCCGATCAGAATGGAGATGCACATGGAGCAGATGGGGTCAGCGATCATCAGGTCATACTTCTGCATCAGGATGGCTGAGATGATCACTCCAACGCTGCCCAGAGTGTCGGCTACAATATGTAAAAACACTCCTGCAAAACAACATTGGTCGTCATAAGTATTTCATATCATCCTTATCTACAAATAAGTCCCGCAAGCAATACTGGGCAGAAGTAAATAAATAAAAATACATCCTTTTTAACATTCATGCTCAACGCATAAGTATTCTGACTTTGGAAATCAAGCTACTGTGTCAGTTACAACTGAAGTTTTTTTTAACCCAGTTGAGCAGGAGGTTGGTTTGGACTGTATGTAAGGCGCAGCTCTGACACTGGACTCACTTCCACTGACATTATCATGTATGTCACAGTGTTCCCATGGGCTTATGCATTGCTCCGCTCTCCTTGAGAGCAAGCTACAACTTCCCTCCACAGCCCCAAGGTCAAAAGGTTATACAACTCTAATTTCCCCACAACACAGCCTTTTGTTTAGTCCTTTCATATTCACGTCGATTGAAACATTACATGAATGGCATTACTGTTGGAGATCGGCTGGGGTTAGCCTTCAGAAGTTGAGATATAGGCGGCAGGTAGCCTAGCGGTTAGAGCGTTGGGCATGGAACCGAAAGGTTGCTGGTTTGAATACCTGAGCCGACAAGGTAAAGAAATCTGTCGATGTGCCCTTGAGCAAGGCACTTAACCCTAATTTGCTCCAGGGTCGCTGTACTACTATTACTACACATTTCACTGCACCTATTCGGTGTGGAGAATAAAAACAATTATGTTTAAAGGCTAAGACAGTGAAATTATATTAATTGATGCACAAGAAAAGTTTTAGCCTCAAAACCTTTTCCAGGTGTTTTAAAGGGGCACTTCAACCACAAACTATAAATTGCTACTGTGCCTATAACTTTGATTTGGGGCATTTTCTGAAGCCCAATCTAGCACTGCAATTGTACAGGAGCCATAATATTACAGTGACATAGGACCTGTGATGTGGCAAGGTTTTTGATGAAAACTGAAGTTGAAAAGGAATGTTGAGGAGGAAGTCATTCTATGCCAAAAGTACCGTGCACTTTGAATATAGAAAACACAACGGCTGACAAAGAAAATATCAACCAACCTCCTGGGATAGACTAGCTTCATAACAATTCAATCCGTAGCAGAGGAAAGGTCCTCAACCAATGGCTAAACAGGGACAGGGGTTAAGTCACCTATCGCACTGTCACCCCCCTTTCTTTCTCCCATCTCCCTCCATTCTCCAGAGCTCCCTCTGCCACCCCAACTTCTGTGTGGGTCCAGTGTTTCCCCTGAGTAGGCCTCCAAAGGCCCCATTCTTTTGCTCTCTCTTAATTTCTCTCTATGCGCTGGGTGAAAGGGACAAACTGCTTTCTCTTCTCAGCCCTTTCCCATAAAAGCCTGGACAAAGCAGTTTAAAGTGACAGTGCTCCTGGACTCCTCCTCAGATGTACTTGGTGCCTTGAGTGTTCCCCACCAACGACCAGTCCCATATAATCTCACACCATTTCAAATGTTTTGGCTGCGATGTCAGAAACACAATCAAACAGATAGACATAAGGTTTTAAGTAGGCCTATGTATAAAAAGGAAGACTTCAAATCGAGACAATACATTTTTTCTCTTGAACTGGATGACAATTCATGACTACAATCTCAACACTAAATCGGCCATTACGGAGGTGACGGATGGTGGTGTAAGCAAATATTTAAAGAAAAATAAAAAAAATAAATGTGCGCAGTATACATACAGTAGGTGAACAAATTAGTCAATAGCTGGATTAGGCAAATTAGCCAAGTCATTTAAATATTCAGTACCTTGCAAAATCTGTTTGCTGGAGCCCTTGCCTGGTGTGTGCAGTTCATCTGGAATAAATAAATACAGCAGACAATTAGTATTAACTATAGAAAACAGGGCAAACAACAAATTAGATTCACAACAGCATTTCAACTGCCTGCATAGGTTCACCGAGACTTCTGTTGGGACACAATATATAATAACAACAACAAGCCATTTGGCAGACGCTTTTATCCAAAGCGACTTACAGTAATTACGTATGGGTAGCCCCGGGAATCGAACCCATAACCCTGGCAGTGCAAGCGCCATGCTCTACCAACTGAACCATACAGGACCATGACTGAAAAGGTGAGCGAAGTGCTGCCACATACACAAAGTGCCAGCTCACATGTCAAATCATGTAGTGCGAGCAAAGACTGAATTGTGGTAAAAGTGATAGACAACGGTGAGTGCACAGTCATTAATTGCACACACTGAACAGTCAGGCCTTATAAACAGCTCCCTCTTCCCAACAGTACATCTTTGAGTCCCGCTTGTAGAGCTGACAAGATTTGGAAGGTATCAGCAATGTGGTAATAGCGCCACCTAGCGCTGTAGGCAAAAAGTAATTTTCAGCTGGAGGGACACTAATTCAGTGTGTAGAGATTTAAAGTGGAAATATGCTATTCAAACAAAGCGGCCACCCCGCCACTGATTTGCTAAATAGCTGAGGTATGGGGCTGGAAAAATGTGACCACTTAAATTCATAGACAGCTATGGATGCAAGGACTGACCATCCATGGTATCAAAATTATAGCTTTAACAATATTTTGAGGCTATACAGTGTTTACAATGGGGTAAAACAAGCATATATTTGGGGTTCTGATGGGGTACGACAGTTGAACTAAGCTCATAGGCATTTATAAGTTACCCAATGATTCTTGAAGAGTGTATCATGAATTTAGCAACCCTGATTGCAAATTTAACAAGGAATGAGTAGGAATTGATTTGGGATTGGACCCCTAAATAATGCCAACACATTGAGAAGCAGAAAACCTATCTTCAATATGAATCTACATTTTTGGGAAAATGTTGCTGGTGTTTACATTTTCATTCACTGCATATTCACTCTCCTCAAACGTTTTATGCATTTACCTAAATGGAGATATAAAACATTGCAACCCACTGAAATAACTACCTATTCTGGAACAAGAGACAGTGTGAGAATTCTCACACTGCATTACAGCCATTTTGTTTTCTGTGCCAGGTGTGGTCTCACCATGGCAGTGGGGGTCATCGTGGGAGTGCCCGTGCCCATCTCCGTGGCTGTGCCCGTGCCCATCTCCGTGGCTGTGCCCGTGCCCATCTCCGTGGCTGTGCCCGTGCCCATCTCCGTGTTTGGACTCATGCCCATGCCCCCCATGGCTGTGTCCGTGACCCGTACTGCCATTGAACAAAGAGTGGCTGTGGCCATGACCTGCAGAGATAGAAGACACAGATTATTATCATTATTACTGAAAAAATATTCTTGTGCTCAAACACCTACAGCTAAATCTGTGTCAAGAGGAAAACATGTAAATCAGTTGACATTCTATTGAACATAAAGGTGAAAGAAAACACTTGGCCTTGGTGCTCTTCTATTCAGGGTGCTCCCTGCTTGAGGAACGCATTCAGCTAATTAACCTGAAAAAAGTCATACTAGAGTAAATGTCAAATCAAATTGTATGTCACATGCGCAGAAAACAACAACAGGTTGTTTTCTACTTACAAGTCCTTAACATTTATTTTTCTTAACTGCATTGTTGGTTAAGTAAAACATTTTTTAAAAACAAGGGGGTCCCGGTACAGAGTCAATGTGCGGGGGCACCGGTTAGTCGAGGTAATATGTACATGTTGGGGGGGGGGGGGGGGGGGTCAATGCAAATACTCTGGGTAGCCATTTGATTAACTATTCAGCAGTCTTATGGCTTGGGAGTAGAAGCTGTTAAGAAGTCTGGCGCTCCGGTACCGCTTGTGCGTTAGCAGAAAGAACAGTCTATGACTAGGGTGGCTGGAGTCTGACAATTTTTTAGGACCTTCCTCTGACACCGCCTGGTATAGGGGTCCTGCTACCGAAGCTTGGCCCCAGTGATGTACTGGACTGCACGCACTTCCCTCTGTAGTGCCCTGTGGTCGGAGGCCGAGCAGTTGCCATACGAGGCAGTGATGCAACCTGTCAGGATGCTCTCGATGGTGCAACTGTAGAACTTTGAAGATCTGAGGACGCATGCCAAATCTTTTCCCATCTCCTGAGGGGGAATAGGGTTTGTCGTGCCCTCTTCACAACTGTCTTAGTGTGTTTGGACCATGATAGTTTGTTGGGGATGTGGACACCAAGGAACTTGAAGCTCTCAACCTGCTCCACTAGAGCATGCTCGGTCCTCCTTTTCCTGTAGTCCACAGTCATCTCCTTTGTCCTCGGAGAGACAGAAGAACGGAACCAAAGAAGGTGGAGTGAAGGTGAGCACAAGCAGGAGCTATGTTGTTTGCTAAACGGTGAATTGCAGGACATTTACATTTACGTCATTTAGCAGACGCTCTTATCCAGAGCGACTTACAGTAGTGAATGCATAAATTTCAATTCATTTCATACCAGGACGTAGGCAGGGCAAACCCATTTTGGTGACTTCTGGTATATCATCAAAATAAATCAGAAATCGCAGCACGTTTTTGGACAGCTGTTTTAACCTGATTAAGTACAATACCATTGGAAAGTAATGTTGAAAGTTACATTTATGTTCCTAAAACTTAAGTGGAAAATGATGCTGTCGCTGCTTCCTGTCGACAAGACATTTGGATAAATATCAGGTTAACGTGTCCAAATCAATAACCAATATGCAGAAACAGTGTGATGTATTGAAAATATAAACTGTACTATCTACACAGAGTTGAAGTCGGAAGTTTACATACACTTATGTTGGAGTCATTTAAACTTGTTTTTCAACCACAAATTTCTTGATAACAAACTATAGTTTTGGCAAGTCGTTTAGGACATCTACCTTGTGCATGACAAGTAATTTTTCCAACAATTGTTTACAGAACTTCAAACTCGGTGCGTCTTTCCTTGACATCATGGGAAAAATCAAAAGAAATCAGACAAGACCTCGAAAAGAATTGCAGACCTCCACAAGTCTGGTTCATCCTTGGGAGCAATTTCTAAACGCCTGAAGGTACCACGTTCATCTGTACAAACAATAGTACACAAGTGTAAACACCATGGGACCACGCTGCCGTTATACCGCTCAGGAAGGAGACGCGTTCTGTCTCCTAAAAATGAACGTACTTTGGTGCGAAAAGAGCAAATCAATCCCAGAACAGCAGCAAAGGACCTTGTGAAGATGCTGGAGGAAACAGGTACAAAAGTAACTATATCCACAGTAAAACGAGTCCTAAATCGACATAACCTGAAAGGTTGCTGAGCAAGGAAGAAGCCACTGCTCCAAAACCGCCATAAAAAAAGCCATACTACGGTTTGCAACTGCACATGGGGACAAAGATCGTATTTTTTGGAGAAATGTCCTCTGGGCTGATGAAACAAAAATAGAACTGTTTAGCCATAATGACCATCGTATGTTTGGAGGGAAAAGGAGGAGGCTTGCAAGCCAAAGAACACCATCCCAACCGTGAAGCACGGGGGTGGCAGCAGGGTCATGTTGTGGGGGTGATTTGCTGCAGGAGGGACTGGTGCACTTCACAAAATAGATGGCATCATGAGGTAGAAATATTATGTGGATATATTGAAGCAACATCTCAAGACAGCAGTCAGGAAGTTAAAGCTTGGTTGCAAATGGGTCTTCCAAATGGACAATGACCCCAAGCATACTTCCAAAGTTGTGGCAAAATGGCTTAAGGACAACAAAGTCAAGGTATTGGAGAGGCCATCACAAAATCCTATAGAAAATGTGTGGGCAGAACTGAAAAAGCATGTGCGAGCAAGGATGCCTCCAAACCTGACTCAGTTACACCAGCTCTGTCAGGAGGAATGGCCCAAGATTCATCCAACTTATTGTGGGAAGCTTGTGGAAGGCTACCCGAAACATTTGACCCAAGTTAAACCATTTAAAGGCAATGCTACCAAATACTAATTGAGTGTATGTAAACTTCCGACTTCAACTGTACATGTGCAACAATAGCAATCATATTACTTGTATTTTTTTAAACAAGCACCTTAAAACTGCACACGCACCAAATACCTGTTGTTTTGACAAGTGGCAACAAATCCCCGATATCGAAATTAGATTCCATGCTGTTCAAAATAACTAAAAAAACTAAATGGAAACTGGAGATATTTTTTTAATCACTGGGTAGAGAACAACCTGCAGAAGAGTGATGCATTTGGATTTGGGGGTCACCAAAACGGAAAGAGAAACGCAACACTTATTTGTCAATCACTCATATCGTGCAACACAGCTCAAAAACCACACGGATTGTATAAGACATTTTGAAGTGTTGCATTTTGTTTCATGTGGGTCGTAACACGGTAAGTTTGCGATTTCTTTTGTTAATCACTTCCATTAATATCACACTGAAATCAATAGAACGTGGGAAAACGTTTGTGGTGTAGCGCTGTTTGAACTAACACTGTTCAAAGGCCACAGGGAAACTTGGAATAACCTATACATGGCTGGTTAGATGACAACTTGTAAAAGGCTTATGTATATTTTGGAATGTCGGATGTTTATTTCGGGAGGCTGCCATCATGGAAAACGGAACATACAATTTTTTTCTGTTAGTTAACTTAAACGAATCACAACGCGGCATAGAATACCAACACTGACAACGGTTGACTGCTATTTAAGTGAAGGATTTGACAGTCAAATCTGTGTATTGTTGTGTGGCTAGAGACTTAACTTTTCGTGCGATTTCATTAACAAGTTTTAAGTCCTGCGCATCCCAGTGCGAGTGACAAAAATCAAATGGCACAAACCCAAAGATATTGATCTGTTTTAAGCAATCAATCTTATGTCATCGTGATGACTAAACTTTTATTCTAACATCACCAATCTGAGATAAAACGGGTAATTCCAGTAAATTTTATGGGGTGAAAATGCAACCTTGTGTAAAGTAGTAACAAACTGTCCACATTAGCAAAATTCACACAATAATTTAATATGGAAAAATAATTTAACATGTAAACTCAAACTTTTACAACAACGACATCTATTTCTCACTCATTTAGATTAAAAGAATGCTCTCGAACACAGCTGACTGTTAGCTGCATATCATGTGCTGCAGCTTCAAGTCATGTGCATGTGGTCTGACTAGTTTCCCACCAAAACTAGTTTTCCATCATACAGTATATGAGACAAGCTAATATTAGGGTGTTTGAAAAGGGTACAGGGACTGGTGACTTCAGAGTGGACAGGGGTTAGGCGGAGAGCAGAGGGTCTTGGGAAAGAGAGAGAGAGATACTTGGGAAAGAAAGAGTAGAGAGAAAGCCTAAAACATGAGCCTGGGGAGGATTTGAGTGAACAACTTGGGGGACCACCAAGTAAAGGAACCTTAGGAGAAAAATTGATGGGTGCATAAGGCAAATCACCACATGGCTCCACCCCAATACTATATGCTTTTAGACCTAGCATAGAAGCACAAGGAGGAAGGGCAGGAACTTTGAATAGAGAAATTATCAGGAAAGGCCTGACCACTTGGGAGAGTGTGATGATTAGGGGATCATGTAGTGATATGGAGGTGCAAAGTGACACTGGAGAGAGAGAGAGAGATGTTGAACCTTCATCCCCGCCGTGAGAGTGGCCGTGGCCCCCGTGCTGGAACACAAAGATGCCAACCAGGTTAACCAGCAGTCCAGCGACGGACACTGGTAGCAGGCGATCGTGATTCACGTGTGGCGGCTCCAAAGCCCTCTGTCAGAAGCAGCAGGAGACAAGACCAGTCAAACAACATCACAAGAACGTTATTCAGAATGGATCATCTTAAATAAAAAAGGTAGATACAATTGTCAATTTCAGTAAAAAAAAAAAAAAAAACATTGTCCAAACACTAGGCCCATCAAAATCAACCTGGTTTCATTATGTGATATGATGAAAATGATTGTTCTGTGACATACCTCTACACCTTCTGAGAAAATGAAGAAGGCAGTAAAGATGAGGAACAGGCCATTCACAAACCCTGCCAATACCTCTGCCCTCACATACCTGGAAAAACATAAGAATGAGAAAGACAATACACAAAGGTAAACAATAAAGTCTAATCACCTATCCAAATACCAATAGGATTTAAAACAACTGCACCACATTTGTTACATGAGTAGCAATACACACATCCAAATGTGTACTGAAGGTAGGGCTGTGACAGTCATGGAATTTTAGATGTCTTATTTGTCAGTCAAATGACCACCGTTATAGTCGTTCATGAAGCACATTTTCTCCTCTCCTCCTAACTGTCACAGAGTGTGCCCTGTTTTTGGTAAGCCATTGGGTGCATGCATTTCATGATACTAGTTTGCAACAAAACCTTGCTGAAACAAGGAGCAATGAAGTTATATCACGTTGTAGAGAGTCCATGTGCCCATGGAAATGGAAACTTCCGACTTCAGCAGTCTTCCATCAGCCGTTTGCTCCACAACACAAAATTCTAAAACTTTGTCTCCACTCCTCTCGCTTTATATCAGCTGTTATGTGAAGCAGGCTTACTTTTACTTGACTACTTTCGGGTAGAGTTTGTCGACTTAAAAATTAAGTTCACAAAAAATAAATGGTTATGACCTATTTTATTTTCATCACAGTCTTCATCCATAATCGTCGGTTACACGATTATACAATTACCGCGCCAGCCCTAAGTGAAGGTGCACATTCTGTCACAGAAAGTTTTAGTGCTCACCAGGAGGATTGGCAACCCTGGATATCAATAAAGCCATAAGATCAGAAATAATGCAGGTATGCGTATACGCTTTGAGAATGGAGACGTCACAAACGTCAATGTAAACATTAGCAGACACCTTATTAGTTTCAGACGACGTAACCTTTGTAGCTTCACTCTTCGCTAGCACTCTACATCAGGGGAGTAAAACTCCATTTGCCCCACCGACCGCATATAGTCTTAGTTGAGGTCTGGAGGGCCGCTCTTAAAAATGTGGTATATTTGTTTGTAATGGGAATATTTAAGATGAATTAAGTTAACTGAATATTAAGAGTAATTAACACAATACTTAGCATATTTATAGGTTTTCCCTTTCTGCAACACACATGATTTTCCAGTGTTCTGTTTGTGACACTGATTTGATGGTCACTAGATACTGAATGTTATGGGTTGTTCTCGTATCATTTGATAGTGATTGACGTCAGAGCTACTGAAGGAACAAGCACTGATTATTATAAACTCAGCAACAACAAAAATAAACATCCTCTCACTGTCAACTGCGTTTATTTTCAGCAAACTAACATGTGTAAATATTTGTATGAACATGACAAGATTCAACAACTGAGACATAAACTGAACAAGTTCCACAGACATGTGACTAACATAAATGGAATAATGTGTCAAAGAACAAAGGGAAGTCAAAATCAAAAGTCAGTCAGTATCTGGTGTGGCCACCAGCTGCATTAAGTACTGCAGTGCATCTCCTCCTCATGGACTGCACCAGATTTGCCAGTTCTTGCTGTGAGATGTTACCCCACTCTTCCACCAAGGCACCTGCAAGTTCCCGGACATTCCTGGAGCGAATGGCCCTAGCCCTCACCCTCCGATCCAACAGATCTCAGACGTGGTCAATGGGATTGAGATCCGGGCTCTTGGCTGGCCATGGCAGAACATTGACATTCCTGTCTTGCAGGAAATCACGCACAGAACAAGCAGTATGGCTGTTGGCATTGTCATGCTGGAGGGTCATGTCAGGTTGAGCCAGCAGGAAGGGTACCATATGAGGGAGGAGGACAGCGTTCAGATTGCCTGCAATGACAACAAGCTCAGGCCGACACACTGCCCCAGACCATGACGGACCCTCTACCGCCAAAACGATCCTGCTCCAGAGTACAGGCCTCGGTGTAAAGCTCATTCCTTCGACGATAAACACGAATCCGACCATCACCCCTGGTGAGACAAAACCGTGACTCATCAGTGAAGAGCACTTTTTGCCAGTCCTGTCTGGTCCAGCGACGGTGGGTTTGTGCCCATAGGCGACGTTGTTGCCGGTGATGTCTGGTGAGAACCTGCTTTACAACAGGCCTACAAGCCCTCAGTCCAGCCTCTCTCAGCCTATTGCCGACAGTCTGAGCACTGATGGAGGGATTGTGCGTTCCTGGTGTAACTCAGGCAGTTGTTGTTGCCATCCTGTACCTGTCCCGCAGGTGTGCTGTTCGGATGTACCGATCTTATGCAGGTGTTGTTACACATGGTCTGGCACTGCAAGGACGATCAGCTGTCCGTCTTGTCTCCCTGTAGCGCTGTCTTAGGCGTCTCACAGTACGGACATTGCAATTTATTGCCCTGGCCACATCTGCAGTCTTCATGCCTCCTTGCAGCATGCCTAAGGCAAGTTCACGCAGATGAGCAGGGACCCTGGGCATCTTTCTTTTGGTGTTTTTCAGTGTCAGTAGAAAGGCCTCTTTAGTGTCCTAAGTTTTCATAACTGTGACCGTAATTGCCTACCGTCTGTAAGCTGTTAGTGTCTTAACGACCGTTCCACAGGTGCAAGTTCATTAATTGTTTATGGTTCATTGAACCAGCATGGGAAACAGTGTTTAAACCCTTTACAATGAAGATCTGTGAAGTTATTTGGATTTTTACAAATTATCTTTGAAAGACAAGGTCCTGAAAAAGGGACGTTTCTTTTTGTACTGAGTTTAGTATTGATGACATTATAAACACTGATTCTGTAGCAGGTGGCATAGTCACAGCCTTTTGTTTTGTCTTCATACAAGCCTCTCGGGCTGATGTTTAGAGAACATTTGGTACTGTCCGATTAGAATATAAAGGCCGTTGCCAAGAGGCCTGTTAGACATTTTCTCTACTTCTGTTCTGGAGATGTCTTCCTGCTGCAACTGATCAACGACTCCGCTTCTTTTTTATTCACCAAAATGTCCTTTACATAATAGCGACGAGGATGGGATGCTAAGGTTTTTAGCCGTGTTGGTTGAAAGAAGCTTCAGAATCAGCTCTCTGGAGGGGAGTCAAACGTGAGTACTCCTCTTTTGTGGAACCTTCTGTTGTTTCTCTTACTGAGGGGTTTTCTTCCCTTGGCATCTAAAGAGTACCACGCAAGAGCCTTGTGTTGTCAATAAATAATCTTGGTTTCATTAAAGCCAACTTGGTTAATATGATACCGGTATAAAGACACTTCTGGAGCCGTACGACAGTGTAGTCTGTTGGTACGTGGTGGAAAAGCCTCTAGGAGCAACACTGAAAACATGGGAGACGGGTACGTGAGTGCTCGGTGTATCTCAATTAAAATAACTTGCAAACTCCTTTCGATACTGCTATAACAAAAGATCAAACCACCCACGGACCGTATGTTTGAAACCCCTGGTCTACATTGATTGCATACGTACCCATATGAGAAGGAGTCATTCGACCTCCACCTGGAGATCACGGAGGCTGCAAGTCCGGCTAAAAGTGCAGTGCAGTCGAAGAACATGTGAAAGGAATCTGATATCAAGCCTAAACTGAGAGCAAAAAAAAAAAATACAGTACTTAAATGAATGACTAAGTAATGGCTGATAAAACAATAATTTATTCTTGCACATATTAGTTCTAGCTAGCTATTTACTTGTCTATGGGAAGACATTAACTTTATGATAGTGACATTTGAATACTAGCCTGGGAGACCAGACAGATAATCAGCTGGTTCCAGTTAATTTGAACACATGTTGCAGAGAGGATGTCCTGGCAGAAATGAATGCACAGACGTCAAGCTAAATAGACATTTTAATACAGATTGGGGAATAACAATTAGCAAAGTAGCTCAAATATATATAGTATGTGGTGCATTCCCACTGATAGGGGCAGTGCAAGCAACGGTTTATGGCACAATGCTTAGACATACGTGGCACATCCTGAAATAAGAGTTGCGTGTTTTTCGATTTATATACGGTCAGAACTCACCTGTTACTCCATATGCCGTACGATAATTCCACAAAAGCAAAGGACAGATTCAGACAGAGAAAGAAAAACAAATTGCGTGATGTTGTATCAGATAGGATTGATCTGGAAAATAAGAAATTGCACTGAGTTAGAATCCCAGTTGATGAAAGCCGCAAGTTAGCGCGAGTTATCAACCAAGCTAGCCTTGCGCTAATCACAACAGTCGAGCGTATTGCTTTTGTATGGCAGTTTATGAATGAGAAGTAACGTTAGCTATGTCAAATATTGCATCCATTTTGCTGTAAAGCATGTTGACCGCATACAAATATTATACAACCGCCCTAGGTTAGATAACTACAACTAGATAGCTAAGTAAGTCGGAAGTAACGTTAACGTTAGCTAACTTCCAGCTGTGTTGGCTAGTTAAGACATCCATTCCGGCATCTGAAGCTAAGTTAGCTAGCCAGCTACTGTCCCCTATAAATATTTGTCTATGTAACGTTAGCTGACAACAATATCTCTCTGGTCAACCAATATAGATTGTAAAGTAGCTAGCTAATAAATCCATTATGTTTCAGGAAGCATCATTTTTTGGCATGATTTTCAGATATCTGAATTAGCATAGATTCAAAATAGCTAAATAAACATAAAAAGACAGTACAAATACAACAACTTACCTGAACCATCCTGAAATTTTGGCAAGGAGGTTGAATTTGGCTGGCTTGTACTCGTCGTCTTTTATAGATAATGGTAACATTTTAGCAGTCCCAGATTGTGGCTAGCTAGCGACTGTTGGTTTGTGCTGCAACCACCAACTCAGTTCCTTCAAGCAGGAGATGAGACATGCATCCGGTCAACAGAGGCCACTCGCGCTGCCAAACATGTTTTACTAGAAACCATACTGCCTGCCTAAAGCAAGTATGGCACAGGTCAAATACAATAATAAGGTGGATAGGTTTTGAGACATATCTAAAATAAAGCCAATGATATGTTGGTGTATGGATACAGTTGGCTATCCTACATTCAGGGGTTCTGTTCCCCATCAGATTATACTGCTACCCAGAATCCTTAATTGTAATAGAATGCTATGCTGCTCCCCATCATATAGTTATCGTTCATTTGCAGTGATGGGATAAGACTGTAACTATCAATTGGATATCACGAAATTGGGGAGAAAAAGGGGTAAACACTTTAAAATAAATGTATTATTTTGTTGAATAAATCAGAAATTACTGTGCAACACAGGGTAAACACATTTGTAATTACTTTTTGTAATGATATTGCATTTGTAAGCACTATTGTGCAATCAGGGTAATGTAGCCTACTCAGGGTGAAGAACTGTAGGCTGAATTGATCTGAGACAGTATCTGATGTGATGGTTAATATGAATGAAAAACAACATGCTCATGGAAGCTTATAATTCACATTTCCCAAATAAAGTCTAAAATGGAACAAAGTTTACTTGAGTTCCTCATTTAACAACCTAGTATTAAGGTTGACAAAATTCAGTTTTCCATTATAGGAAAAACATAGGCTACCCTATGTAATTTTTTTTCATATAATAGAAAACTTGTGTTTGTCAACTTTTATGATCAGAAATGTATTGAAATTAAGCCCTCAATAATGTAATGCAATTTTGTTCAACTTTAGGCCGAGTTTGCTAAAAGAAAGGTACAACATGCAATATGAAGAATGTACCAATGTATTTATCTTTTTGACCACTAGATACCCCCCAAGCTCTGGATAAGCAAGCTAGACCCCATTGCTGGTGATGGCATGAAATCTATATTGCTGTTTAGGCTGTTGAATAAAAGAGACTGACAAAAAGTAGAGCCAATATATTTAGAAAACATAAGACTGGCTATACATTGGACCGCAAACACTACAAAACATTGATTCTTCCACTGTGAGAATAGTGCTGCAAGTGCATCCATATAGGCACTCATTTCCTGCTCTTCTTGATTTCATTATAAAAGAATAATGCATGAATCCCAGTGAGGATACTACATTAGGGCAACCAGGGAGTGCTGGGAAATAACCTTCATCTATCAGGAATCAAGGTAAGACCCAAGTGCCGACTGTGTGAAGTAACAATGTTTATTGTAACCACAGGGGCAGGCAAATGACAGGTCAAGGCAGGCAGGGATCGATAATCCAGAGCAGAGGCCAAGGTACAGGACGACAGGCATAGGTCGGTAATCCAGAGGTGGAGGAAAGGTACAGGACGGCAGGCAGGCGGGTACAGGGTCAGAACTGGCAAAAGTCAAAAACCAGGAGAACGAGAACCGCGCGACTAGGGAAAACCAGGCGCTGAGACAAACCACTGGTAGGCTTGAACAAAGAAGATGAACTGGCAACAGACAGACAGAAAACACAGGTAAAAATACACAGGTGATAATGGGGAAGATGGGCGACACCTGGAGGGGGATGGAGACAAGCACAAGGACAGGTGAAACAGATCAGGGCGTGACATCATCTCAAATTTGGCAACTTCCTGTGCTTATAAAAAGATCCAAGGAAGGTCCTCTCCTCCCCTGTGTTTCCCACCAACACTATTTCCCTCCTTTGCTTAGAGAAGGATCATGTCTGTGCTACATGTTTGTTGTTATACGTTATTCAATGTAGGTATGCTGGCCAATGCAGTAACTGTATCTGTCTGCTGAAATAAAATAGGAAAGTGGAAGCATACAGTAGGTGACAAAGAGACACTTCACAAACATGAGAGCTGTTGGATTCTGCGATAATCAAGCAACAAGCGAAGGTAATGATGAGAAACTGGGCATAAGGGCTGAATATTAAACAGTTGAAAAAAAAGCAATGTTTGTGAACATTAAAACTGTGCTTCCAGAGGGGAAATGTTCCCATGGTAACTGTGTCTGTTGATCCAAAGGGAAGAACCAGACACGCACAATACATGTCTGCTTTGATAAAATCCCAGAACTGATGAAAATACAAAAAAGTTTGGGTGCCTAAAAAGTTAAACGACACCCATACCCATCTCATAAATTGCCACTAGGACAATGTTGGCTAGGTTTGATTTAGTTGAACAGTTGTTCATCTGTGAAAAAAGTTATTTTTTTGCACAATTTGCAAAAGTATGGGAACTGGCATCCAAACTGGTTGTCACGTTGCAGTGCCATAAATTTGCTACCCAAAATTGGGTAACATCCTTCACCTAATGCCAAGCCTTCATTTAGCCTCTGAAATTGTAATCCTTATTAAACTGTTCATACACTTTGAATAATCTTAGGATTATTCAACAATCTGAAATGAAGAAAGAGAAGTATGGTACCAAAACTTTATTGTATAATGACTCATATTCTTTTGCCATTTTTAATCACAGTACAGTACTGATCCAAAAGACAAAGAGACTGGTGATAAGGCAGAGTATAAAATAAGTGCCAACATCTTCAAAGTCTTACTTCTTTCATTCAATAACTTCATGAATATGCATTACAACAGTATAATAACAAGTGCTTTGTTTGGTAGTATAACACATAAATCGTGACTGTCAATTAATGGCTAACCCATTCTGGTCTCATTAACATGAAGTGGTCTGCAAAACAACAAGTCACATGATGTTGTCTAATAAATGAAGCAGGAACAAGTTCCTATTTTATGTCTATAGAATAACAGATGCTCCTCAGATGGAAAAATGTACACAAGGTTATTTTGTAAAGGATCCTGTTCCACACATCCCCTGATTCTGTATGTCACCTATGATCTGTCTTGCCTGTTTATTGCTAAAGTTGTTTCATCTGAATAGAAATGAGCCTTTGTCAAAACAACCGTACACAAGACATCCAAACCTTGCCAGGATTATTTTCAGCCCTTGTGTCCATGGTACAAGCTATGTGTTTTTGAACATCTTGCATAATGCATTATTGAAATAATACTTAGTAAATTTAGAGTATAGTACAGTATAGATTTGGATGGAGAATTGGAGCGTCCTCCTGTTAAGAAATGGCCCAGATTGTATGTTTTCATCTCCAGACCACCATCGCACAGTTCATCTCTCCAAAGGCAAGTCTGACTAAAATAATTGTGTTTACCTTGGCACTTCTCCAGCAACCAGACACTGGGTCAGAGTGTAAGCCAGCCTGGTTTCAGTTTGCACACCCATTTCTAATCAAAGTCCTGAAGAATGTGAGTCTCTTCCTTTACAAGACTGGGAAATCACTATATACAGTAAACCATCACTTATAAACCACCACTTTTGTGCTGAAATCTTTTATTATGCTTATGATAAATTGGCATACTAATGCATGCATGTCAAATTTGTACTTGGTCCTTGGTGAACTTGTGAGATATAGTTGCCAGTCCAATGGTGCCCTTTAAAAGGGCTGCATTGATGTCGATTCAACCAAATGTTTGGTTTTCTTGTTTACAGGGAGATGCGTGCACAAGGCATTCTAAGGTCATCACAAATTATGCAGCCTGTTGCTCTCCAAGAGCAGAGAACACACAGACAGTACACATTTCTGCTTAAGTAAGAATGCAAGTCTTGGCCAAGCATTTTAATCATCATTGTTAAACTACTTTAACCAAGGTAGACACGTGGCAAGACCAAGTATCCATTCAATGGGTCAAGTACTTCGGCCAAAGGCTAAGTTCCACCGTAGATTAATAAAACATTTTATTTTATATATTTTTTATTTAACCTTTATTTAACTAGGCAAGCCAGTTAAGAACAAATTCTTATTTACAATGACGGCCTACCCCGGCTAAACCCGGACGATGCTGTGCCAATTGTGCGCCGCCCTATGGGACTCCCAATCACGGCAGATGTGATACAGCCTGGATTCAAACCAGGGACTGTAGTGACGCCTCTTGCACTGAGATGCAGTGCCTTAGAGAGCTGCGCCACTCTGAGTAAACAAACCCATCTGCAGCAGGCAACAGGAAAGCAAGCATAACTTTGGTGTCACTTTGAATACAAGCTGACTCCGGCTAGACGGTGTTTCCTTCAAACATTGGTGAGGCTGGCTTCCGGGTTAAGTGAGCAGTGTGTCAAGAAGCAGTGCGGCTTGGCAGGGACGTGTTTCGGAGGCAGCATGGCTCTAGACCGTCGCCTCTTTTTTATTTTTTTATTTCACCTTTATTTATCCAGGTAGGCAAGTTGAGAACAAGTTCTCATTTACAATTGCGACCTGGCCAAGATAAAGCAAAGCAGTTCGACACATACAACACAGAGTTACACATGGAGTAAAACAAACTTACAGTCAATAATACAGTAGAAAAATAAGTCTATATAAATGTGAGAAAATGAGGTGAGATAAGGGAGGTAAAGGCAAAAAAGGCCATGTTGGCAAAGTAAATACAATATAGCAAGTAAAACACTGGAATGGTAGATTTGTAGTGGAAGAAAGTGCAAAGTAGAAATATAAATAATGGGGTGCAAAGGAGCTAAATAAATAAATAAATACAGTAGGGGAAGAGGTAGTTGTTTGGGCTAAATTATAGATGGGCTATGTACAGGTGCAGTGATCTGTGAGCTGCTCTGACAGCTGGTGCTTAAAGCTAGTGAGGGAGATAAGTGTTTCCAGTTTCAGAGATTTTTGGAGTTCCCTTCCAGTCATTGGCAGCAGAGAACTGGAAGGAGAGACGGCCAAAGGAGAAATTGGCTTTGGGGGTGACCAGAAAGATATACCTGCTGGAGCACGTGCTAGAGGTGGGTACTGCTATGGTGACCAGTGAGCTGAGATAAGGGGGGACTTTACCTAGCAGGGTCTTGTAGATGACCTGGAGCCAGTGGGTTTGGCGACGAGTATGAAGCGAGGGCCAGCCAACGAGAGCGTACAGGTCGCAGTGGTGGGCAATATATGGGACTTTGGTGACAAAACGGATGGCACTGTGATAGACTGCATCCAGTTTATTGAGTAGGGTATTGGAGGCTATTTTGTAAATGACATTGCCGAAGTTGAGGATCAGTAGGATGGTCAGTTTTACGAGGGTATGTTTGGCAGCATGAGTGAAGGATGCTTTGTTGCGAAATAGGAAGCCAATTCTAGATTTAACTTTGGATTGGAGATGTTTGATATGAGTCTGGAAGGAGAGCTTACAGTCTAACCAGACACCTAGGTATTTGTAGTTGTCCACATATTCTAAGTCAGAACCGTCCAGAGTAGTGATGCTGGACGGGCGGGCAGGTGCGGGCAGCGATCGGTTGAAGAGCATGCATTTAGTTTTATTTGTATTTAAGAGCAGTTGGAGGCCACGGAAGGAGAGTTGTATGACATTGAAGCTCGTCTGGAGGGTTGTTAACACAGTGTCCAAAGAAGGGCCAGAAGTATACAGAATGGGGTCGTCTGAGTGGAGGTGGATCAGAGACTCACCAGCAGCAAGAGCGACATCATTGATGTATACAGAGAGTTGGCCCAAGAATTGAACCCTGTGGCACCCCCATAGAGACTACCAGAGGCCCAGAAAACAGGCCATCCGATTTGACACATTGAACTCTATCAGAGAAGTAGTTGGTGAACCAGGCGAGGCAATCATTTGAGAAACCAAGGCTATTGAGTCTGCCGATGAGGATGTGATGATTGACAGAGTCAAAAGCCTTGGCCAGGTCAATGAATACGGCAGCACAGTATTGTTTCTTAGCGATGGCGGTTACAATATCGTTTAGGACCTTGAGCGTGGCTGAGGTGCACCCATGACCAGCTCTGAAACCAGATTGCATAGCGGAGAAGGTACGGTGGGATTCGAAATGGTCGGTAATCTGTTTGCTGACTTGGCTTTCGACCATTCTGTCTGTTCCCCAGCTCACTAGCCTTGTTTATACCTGATTCTAACATGCATCCTATGTCCTGATCTTGTCCACATTCTGATTGTGCCCAGATTTTCCGACATGGGCTTACACATGGTGTTAAAATGTGTCTTTTAACTGTCAATTGTGATCAGATTTTTTGGTCCCTCCCTGTATGCAAATTATCGGACAGATATTTTTTCAAAATAATATTGTATTATTTATTGTAAGAAACATATTGATGCCGTAAGTCAACGGTGCCACCTTTCAATGATTTTAGAGGGCAGGATAATTATGATTTAAATGGTTTCACAGTCCAGATCCGTCTACACTTGAAATATATCCAGACACGATGGGTCCCTGATTACCTCTGAAGACGGTCGGGAAGATATTTTCACAATCACAATGTGTCTTTTAATAATCTACACCTGTCTCAAAATGTGGAGACAAGATCAGGACAAAGGACACATGTTAGAACAAGACATAAACAAGACTACTGTCTCCATTTCTACATTCCGCTGTCCTATCTGCCAAAATAAATAGAAATATGAAAGGGGGTCAGAATCTCTGATCCCCTTTAAAAATAAAAGAATCAAAAGCAGGTGTTGACCATTCATCTTAGAAACTACAACTCTGCGGTGACATTTTGAGCAAGAAGTGAACAGGACCTCAGAAGACCCTAGAACGTGAAAATGTTAGCTTATAGTTTTTCATGTAAAACAACCTGTATGGCTCAAATAAGTGAAAACAACTTTTAGTTCCATAGGGAGTTGTACCTGACCCTGTTTTCTAGAGGCCAAAATGTGATTTTTTTTGGCATGTTTTGTAGTGATCTTGCTTTTATAAAATATATTGATCACATTGATATTGATGCTGTATTTGACTCAACCTTTGCCGACAGCAAAGGCCCGATTCATTCATTCATTCATTCAAGTAGGCTATTTCATAGGTTATTATACTGTAATTACAATTTATCAAGTCCTTTCTGAGTACATACTTGGTCATTTATGTTCTGTAATATTAAGTGCTACCAAATTGCAATCAACAGAACATAATACATGGGGGAAAATGTGCTGACACCAGAGATAAAGCACCTCCACATAAAACATAGCCTGGTCCCAGATCTGCTTGTGTTCTTTCGCCAACTCCTATAGTCATTGGCAAGACCGCATTAACAGATCTGGGACCAGGCTGTATGAAACGACCCTGGTGCAACCGACATCTTCTGAACCACAGGGGTCCCCCTCCATAAAAAAGGTTGGAGTGGTAATCAAACAAACAACAACCCTCGGCAGCAGCTTTAGTCTAGTTCTAAAATAAAATATGTCTATTGAGTCTAGTTCTAGTTATAAAATATATGTCATCACAAATCTGGAACGAGCGCTGTTGCTTACTACCAGCGCCGTTGCTAACTACCAGCACCGTTGCTAACTACCAGCGCCATAGCTAAATACAAATGCCCATTGCTAACTAGCGTAGCTGGTCCCAGAGCCATATATTTTTACATATTTATTAACTTATTTCCGGATATCTTTGGAACTACCCACAATACACATTTCTCAACGTCATATGGAGAACCGGTGCTACCTATCTAGTTCCAGCTGGCTAATGTTAGCTACTAGCCATGTTAGTGTTGGCGCGACTATGTACATCCATGAAGAAGAAACCATATAAATGAATGCAAAAAACTGAAGCTCTTTTTCTCCTGTGCGTTTGGTATTGGTGGTCCAGCAAACGAGTGAGTGTTGTAATAGTTTTCCATCATTTGTAGCTGGTGCAGTAATACCCACATAGTGCAGGGGTTACAACTCATTTGTGGCCCAAAAACGAGAAGCAAGCTTTGAAGTCGGAATGGTTTGCCCAATTGAACCGAGCAGGTTGGAGTATGAGAACCATGCCCACATCTACTGTATGCAGTGCTCATTTCACCCTAGAGGGCTTATAGACAGGACAGCAGGATTTGGTCAGTTGTGCACCGTGGCCTCCCACTCCTCTTTCTATTCTGGTTAGAGCCAGTTTATGCTGTTCTGTGAAGGGAGTAGTACACAGCATTGTATGAGATTTTCAGTTGCTTGGCAATTTCTCGCATGGAATAGCCTTCATTTCTCAGAACAAGAATAGACTGACGAGTTTCAGAAGAAAGTTCTTTGTTTCTGGCCATTTTGAGCCTGTACCCTCCGTATTTTTCCTACCTTTTCTGTGTCTAGAGTCAACCATGTCTGACTGCCCCTTGTCTTCTGTTTCTAGGCCCATCCCTCCCCCCGTGTCATCGATGGCCAGCCAGCGTACACGGTGAGACGCCTCCTGAGGGTTCGACCACGGGGCAGGGGTTTCCAGTACCTGGTTGACTGGGAGGGTTATGGCCCGGAGGAGAGGTGCTGGGTTCCCGCTAAAGACATCTTGAACCTGACCCTCATCGCCGACTTTCACCGCTAGCACCCCAGTCAACTAGGTATCCGCCCAGGTATCCTGGCGTCCCTGGGGGGGGGGGGGGTACTGTCACACCCCTGATCTGTTTCACCTGTCCTTGTGCTTGTCTCCACCCCCTTGAGGTGTCGCCCATCTTCCTCACTCTGTGTTTTCTGTCTGTCTGGGCCAGTTCGTCTCGTTTGTCAAGCTTACCTCTCCTCCAGCGTTTGTTCCTGTCCTGTCAGCTCCTGTCTTTTCCCAGCCTCTCTTTTTCTCGTCCTCCTGGTTTTCGACCCTTGCCTGTCCTGACCCTGTACCCGCCCGCCTGACCGCTCTGCCTGTCCCTGTCCCTGAGCCTGCCTGCCGTCCTGTACCTTTGCTCCTACTCTGGATTATTGACCCCTGCCTGCCTTGACCTGTTGTTTGCCTGCCCTTGTTGTTACAATAAACATTATTACTTCAGTCTGCACTTGGATCTTACCTTGATGCCTGATAATTGTGGTGTTTGATGCAAGAAACCACTTGACAAAATAAAATGCATTATTATTCCTATATCATTATTACAGAGAATCAGACAAATGATGTTAGCCTCTGTCCCGTTAAGACAAAAAAAAAGCTCTGTCTAGAAATGTACACGTTTTGTGCTCTTGTAGGAAGCTCTGACGGAAACCGTGAGGCCGATACGTAAGCTTATTAAAGATCAGTGATACTATCAAGAGCAGTGTGCGGCTTCCTTTTTCCTTCATCTTGTTCAACTGTTGCCATGCACATGCAAAAAAGATTGCTCAGATATGCGAGTGCCTTCTGAATTTTGTGCTCTTGTAGGAAGCAATCACTCCCCTATTGCAGACTACAAATGATCTAGAACTGGGCTAATAACTAACTAGCTAAATATGTGCACACTTGGCTACATGCAGCTCTCACTTTGATCTCTAAACAAGTGCATCTACTCACAACCACAGCTGTAAACACAGTTCAGTTAAGATATGCAATCAGATTGGAAACACTTTTTAATTCCCTAAACATTTAAAATAATTCTCTCTACAGAGCAATACCAATTGCATGGGATCGATTGATGATCGATTGTGGGGAAGAATCTCACCCAGTGTCATATATACCGCAAGGATTTTGTGTTTTTTCTTACCTGAGCCTAGAGGATTTACCACTTCAAATGCATCCTGGTAGAGATTGATAGACAATGATGAGAGAGACTCTTGTAACCGTACATTTTCCTTTACATTTTTTTAAGTAAAACAGGGCTAAGTTACTCAAGCGTGCCCCTTGGTCAACTTCATCAACTACATCATCTTTATCAACATGTGCATCTGTGAGTGTGACAGTCTCATCATCTACTATATTTTCTGCATTTTGTCTGACATGAATGTGATCTGCAACCAGCTCCTTATGTTTTCTGCTCAGATGAGAGTTAAATGATGACCCGACCCGGAAATATCTGGAGCAGCCTCTATGGGGACAAGACACCTTTTTCCCATCTCTGATATGCCATCTCAAGTGAGCACACAAAATTGAAAAAAAATAGGGTTCTGAAATGAGCATCCCTGAACCTGGCAGGTCCATGGGAATTCCCCTTGTTGAGTCACCTCATTCTGAGGTTTTGTCGTTTTATGATGCCTATATACAGTTGAAGTCGGAAGTTTACATACACCTTAGCCAAATACATTTAAACTCAGTTTTTCACAATATCTGACATTTAATCCTAGTAAAAATTCTCTGTCTTAGGTCAGTTAGGATCACCACTTTATTTTAAGAATGTGAAAAGTCAGAATAATAGTAGAGAATGATTTACTTCAGCTATTATTTTTTTCATCACATTCCCAGTGGGTCAGAAGTTTACATTCACTCAATTAGCATTTGGTAGCATTGCCTTAAATTGTTTAACTTGGGTCAAACCTTTTGGGTAGCCTTCCACAAGCTTCCCACAATAAGTTGGGTGAATTTTGGCCCATTCCTCCTGACAGAGCTGGTGTAACTGAATCAGGTTTGTAGGCCTCCTTACTCATACATGCTTTTTCAATTCTGCCCACAAATATTCTATAGGATTGAGGTCAGGGCTTTGTGATGGCCACTCCAATACCTTGACTTTGTTGTCCTTAAGCCATTTTGCCACAACTTTGGAAGTATGCTTGGGGTCATTGTCCATTTGGAAGACCCATTTGCGACCAGGCTTCAACTTCCTGACTGATGTCTTGAGACACATTATAATAATTTTCCTACCTCATGATGCCATCTATTTTGTGAAGTGCACCAGTCCCTCCTGCAGCAAAGCACCCCCACAACATGATGCTGCCACCCCCGTGCTTCACGTTGGGATGGTGTTCTTTGACTTGCAAGCATCCCCCTTTTTCCTCCAAACATAACGATGGTCATTATGGTCAAACATTTCTATTTTTGTTTCATCAGACCAGAGGACATTTCTCCAAAAACTACGATCTTTGTCCCCATGTGCAGTTGCAAACCATAGTCTGGCTTTTTTATGGCGGTTTTGGAGCAGTGGCTTCTTCCTTGCTGATTGGCCTTTCAGGCTATGTCGATATAGGACTCGTTTTACTGTGGATATAGATACTTTTGTACCTGCTTCTGCCAGCACAAGGTCCTTTGCTGTTGTTCTGGGATTGATTTGCACTTTTCGCACCAAATTACATTAATCTCTAGGAGGCAGAACGCGACTCCTTCCTGAGCGGTATGACGGCTGCGTGGTGCCACCATGGTGTTTATACTTGCATACTATTGTTTGTACAAATGAACGTGGTACCTTCAGGCATTTGAAAATTGCTCCCAAGGATGAACCAGACTTGTGGAGGTCTACCTTTTTTTTCTGAGGTCTTGGCGGAGTTCTTTTGATTTTCCCATGATGTCAAGCAAAGAGGCACTGAGTTTGAAGGTAGGCCTTAAAATACATCCACAGCTACACCTCAAATTGACTCCAATTATTTCAATTAGCCTATCAGAAATTTCTAAAGCCATGATATCATTTTCTGGATTTTTCCAAGCTGTTTAAAGGCCCAGTCAACTTAGTGTATGTAAACTTCTGACCCACTGGAATTGTGATACAGTGAATTATAAGTGAAATAATCTGTCTGTAAACAAATTAGATTTCCTAACCGACTTACATTTAACATTTACATTTAAGT
The DNA here is from genome assembly GCF_965601325.2 of Salmo salar. Taxonomy (NCBI): domain Eukaryota; kingdom Metazoa; phylum Chordata; class Actinopteri; order Salmoniformes; family Salmonidae; genus Salmo; species Salmo salar. The sequence goes on along the minus strand of NC_138306.1, from coordinate 46,450,578 downwards.
CATTTAGCAGACGCTCTTATCCAGAGCGACTTACAAATTGGTGCATTCACCTTATAATATCCAGTGGAACAACCACTTTACAAGTCTGTGACTTGCCAAAACTATAGTTTGTTAACTTGAAATTTGTGGAGTGGTTGAAAAACGAGTTTTAATGACTCCAACCTAGGTGTATGTAAACTTCCGACTTCAACTGTACATTGGATTTAAAAGCAGAGAAGTTCTTAAAAATGAAAAGGCACTCCTCGACCCCACAAGTAAAACTGTTTTTTTTGCCACATTTCTATGTTTTTTCCCATGAGTAAGGAATGCTTTAATATTTATATTTAGGCAACAGAAATGGCAGGATTTACACCTGTACATTCCCAATGAAGCTACTTCCAGCTACCAGGCAGCCTGCAATATGGAAATTACACTACCCACAGCCAACAAATTGCATGCACACACCTGAAGAGCTATCAAGCTTTACAATGCAACTCATGCTAACCACACAATCTCAAGAAAAACATTTGTAATGGACTACAAGGCTAAATAAAATATCAGTGTGTGCCTGATGTTTCAGATATACTTCATTTAACGTTGCCTAATTAATGGATGGATAAGAATATCACCTGAAAGATTAGCAAAAGCACGAGGAAAATTCAACTTTTGCGGGAAAATGCCACGACCATGGTCCTGAATAATGCTAGAGAGCTAACCACACAAACCGGAGAAAATGAAAATATAAGAAAACTTTAATATCCTGCAGGGCAAAATATCAGTCTGTGCCTGTTGTTGCTGAATTTATTAATTTAATGGATTAATAATGATAAAAATCAGGGGGGATATTCTACTACACTTCTAATAAATCACATGCACCCCCAGACAGAATAGAGCTAATCAGAGATATTTGGGGAAAGGTTAGGGAAAGCTGAAATGCTAATGTTGTTCCCGACGTTACTCTACCTATATACAACCAGGCCTGCCCTGAGAACAGTCTTGATTTCCACTAATGCGATGCTCGGCGCCAAACGGTCTGTGAGGGAAGACGCATGAGAAAATAAGCTTTCTGTTCTACTCGAGCTATTTTATTAGTCATTTTCTTGGAAAAGTCACCTAAATATTTTTGAGCAGCTGCTAGGTATGTACTAATTCCACATACTATATAGTTCCATATACCTACTGCAGGTTTTCTTAACTAAGCAACTAACCTAGCTAGCTAGCTTGTTTGGATTGTGTTAGCTAGCCAAGTTGACATGTCGGTCAGTTGCGTTGATCTTTCTTGCTGACAAAATAATCAGTGATATTGTAGCTGTAGAGAAAATCCTTTTAGTATTAACAACGTGCAGAAATCCATATGTGTGTTTCTTTGGATAGGCTACTTAACTGGTGGGTGCATGACATGGGTGGCATGGAGCTAACGCTATGGTGGAAGAGTGGTCGTGGCGACACCGGACAAAAATACTGTTCGTATAGGGAGGGAGCAAGTGTTTAGCTAGCTAGGTCGAATGCACCTTTAGTTTGACAGCAGGCACAGACTGACATTTTGCCTTGGGATGTATAATTTTGCTGTGTTTTGTAGTTGGAATGAGGGTCTTCTCAGATGAAAGGGCAATGGTGCTTGCTAACGTTAGCTATAGCTCAGAGATGGGGAATTCCATTAAACCCCTTTCTGTAATTATTCTAACCTGCTGCGTTAATTCTCGTAACGTGCTACGAAAAATCACTTCTGCTAGTCAAAACTGGCAGACCTGCCCTGAGAACAGTCTTGGTTTCAACTATGCGATACAGCTCTCTTTCTCTCTATCTCACACACACCACAGACCGTTTGGCGCCACCAACTACAGCAGCGTTCGGGTACTACTGTACAGGAGGATTACAATTACAGTTAATAACAGTACTTTTCAGAATTTTACCCATAATGCAATGCAATCTACAGCATTAATGCTGTAAAACACATTTAAGGTATTTTACTGTGCATTCTACAGTATTTTACTGTTGAAATTACAGAAAAGTCTTACAGTGTGGCATTGTGTTGTATGACAAAACTACACATTTTAGAGTGGCCTTTTATTGTCCCCAGCAGAAGGTGCACCTGTGTAATGATCATGCTGTTTAATCAGCTTCTTGATATGCCACACCTGTCAGGTGGATAGATTATCTTGGCAAAGGAGAAATGCTCACTAACAGGTATGCAAACAAATTTGTGCACAAAATCTGAGAGAAATAAGCTTTTTATTTTAGCTCATGAAACATGGAACCAACACTTTACATGTTGCTTTATATTATTGTTCAGTATAGTACATTTGTATTTGGTAAGCAAAGTACGTGAGGATGGCTGGGGAGTGGTGATTATTAGGGGGGTTATTAGGTCCCCCGTCCTAAAGTTGGAGAATTTTGCTATTTTTTTTCCCTCTCACTGTTCAAATAAACCTACCATTAAAATTATAGACTGATCATTTCTTTGTCAGTGGGCAAACGTACAAAATCAGCAGGGGATCAAATACTTTTTTCCCTCACTGTACCTAATACACACAAATCTAAAGGGAGGAATAAGAATATGTAAATCTAAATATATGGATGAGCGGCATAGGCATGGTGCAGTAGATGGTATAAGGTACAGTATATACATATGAGATGAGTAATGTAAGATATGTAACATTATTAAAGTGGAATTGTTTAAAGTGACTAGTGATACATTTATTAAAGTGGCCAGTGATATGAGTCTCTATGTAAGCAGCAGCCTCTCTGAGTTAGTGATTGCTGTTTAGCAGTCTGATGGCCTTGAGATAGAAGCTGTTTTTGCTGCATATCAAATGAGATTTTGTTTTACTACAATGTAAAAACAATTTAAACTGAGCCATGTTGGTTTAAAAAGCTGACTCTTCAAAATGAAAAATTGATCAGTTGATCACTGAGACAGAAGCTGTTTTTGCTGCATATCAAATTAGATTTTGTTTTGCTACAATGTAAAAACAATTTAAACTGAGCCATGTTGGTTTAAAAAGCTGACTCTTCAAAATGAAAAATTGATCACTGTTAATTGTTAATCGTTCAGGTGACGAAAATAAAAAAGACAAACCCGAGAGGTAGACTGCCATCTCTTGGATTCCATCCTAAGTCATGATCTGAGATTTCCGTCTAGATGGTAGTAGGGTGAACAGGCAGTGGCTCAGGTGGTTGTTGTCATTGATGATCTTTTTGACCTTCCTGTGACATCGGGTGCTGTAGGTGTCTTGGAGGGCAGGTAGTTTGCCCCCGGTGATGCGTTGTGCAGACCGCATTGCCCTCACCCTCTGCAGTTATGGGCGGAACAGTTGCCATACCAGGCGGTGATACAGCCCGACAGGATGCTCTCGATTGTGCATCTGTAAAAGTTTGTCAGGGTTTTAAATGAGAAGCCACATTTCTTCAGCCTCCTGAGGTAGAAGAGGCGCTGTTGCGCCTTCTTCACCACACTGTCTGTGTAGGTGGACCATTTCAGTTTGTTCGTGATGTGTACGCCGAGGAACTTAAAACTTTCCACCTTCTCCACTACTGTCCATTCAATGTGGATAGGGGGGTGCTCCCTCTGCTGTTTCCTAAAGTCCATGATCATCTCCTTTGTTTTGTTGATGTTGAGTGAGCGGTGTCACTCTGAGTGCCCTCACCTCCTCCCTGTAGGCTGTCTCGTCATTGTTGGTAATCAAGCCCACTATTGTGTCGTTTGCAAACTTAATGATTGGGTTGGAGGCGTGCATGGCCACGCAATCATGGTTGAACAGGGATTACAGGAGGGGGCTGAGCACGCACCCATGTGGGGCCCCAGTGTTGAGGGTCAGTGAAGTGGAGATGTTCTTTCCTACCTTCACCACCTGGGGGCGGCCCATCAGAAAGTCCAGGACCCAATTGCACAGGATGGGGTTGAGACCCAGGGCCTCCACCTTAATGATGAGCTTGGAGGGTACTATGGTGTTGAATGCTGATCTGTAGTCAATGATCAGCATTCTTAAATAGGTATTAGTCTTGTCCAGATGGGATAGGGCAGTGTGCAGTGTGATGCGATTGCATCGTCTGTGGACCTGTTGGGGTGATATGCAAACTGAAGTGGGTCTAGGGTGCGTAGAACTATCCTGCGCCAGTTCTACGCACTGTGTCGCCAGTGCGCCTGCACAGCCCAGTTCGTCCTGTGCCAGCGACCTGCCCTTGCCGGACTAAAGTAAGCATCCAGCCAGGACGGGTTGTGCCAGCCATAAGCTCCAGACCTCCAGTGCGCCTCCACAGCCCAGTATACCCTGTGCCTGCTCTGTGCACCCAGTCTCCTGTGCGTTTCCCCAGTCCGGTGAGACCTGTTCCAGCTCCACGTAAGAAGCCTCCAGTGATGATCTATGGTTCAAAGCCTCCAGTGATGATCCATGGCCCGGAGCCTGTAGTGATGATCCATGGCACGAAGCCGCCAGTGATAATCCATGGTCCGGAGCCTCCAGTGATAATCCATGGCACGAAGCCTCCAGTGATGATCCATGGCCCGGAGCCTCCAGTGATGATCCATGGCAAGAAGCCTCCAGTGATGATCCATGGCGCGGAACCTGTAGTGATGATCCATGGCACGGGGCCTCCAGCGACGTCCCCCAGTCCGGAGCCTCCAGCGACGTCCCCCAATCCGAAGCCTCCAGCGACGGTCTGCAACCCAGAGTCTTCAGCGGCGGTCTGCAGCCCAGAGTCTTCAGCGGCGGTCTGCAGCCCAGAGTCTTCAGCGGCGGTCTGCAGCCCAGAGTCTTCAGCGGCGGTCTGCAGCCCAGAGTCTTCAGCGGCGGTCTGCAGCCCAGAGTCTCCAGCGGCGGTCTGCAGTCCAGAGTCTCCAGCGGCGGTCTGCAGTCCAGAGTCTCCAGCGGCGGTCTGCAGTCCAGAGTCTCCAGCGGCGGTCTGCAGTCCAGAACCTCCGGCGATGATCTACGGTCCGGTTCATCCAACGACGATCCACGGTTCAGAGCTTCCGGCGATGATCCACGGTCTGGTTCCTCTGGTGACACAAAAGCGGAGGGATCAGCGGGCGGAGTGGGGGATACGCCCCGAACCGGAGCCGCCACCAAGGGTAGATGCATACCCGGACCCTCCCCTATATTTTCAGGTTTGCGGCCGGGAGTCCGCACCTTTGGGGGGGGGGGGGGTACTTTCACGCCCTGACCTGAGAGAGCCGTTTTCTCTGTTTAGTTAGGTTGGGTGTGATATGGGGTGGGCATTCTATGTATTGTATTTCTTTGTTTTGGCCGAGTATGGTTCCTAATCAGAGGAACCGTTGTCTCTGATTGGGAATCATACTTAGGCAGCCTTTTCCCACCTGTGTTTGTGGATAGTTGTTTTCCGTTTAGTTATCTGTTGCCTGACGGAACTGTTTGCTTTCGTTTTGTTTCTTTGTTTAAGTGTTTCGTTATAGTAATAAATATGAGCACTTACCACGCTGCGTTTTGGTCCCCTTCTCATTACGACGAAAGCCATCACAAACACTTAAGATTTTCTGGGCTAACAATGTAAGAAATGCAAACAAAATACTGCATAGTTTCCTAAGGACTCGAAGCGAGGCGACCATCTCTGTCGGCGCCATCTTGCTAAGGTAGCCTAGCGGTTAGATTGTTGGGCCAGTAACGGAAAGGTTGCTGGTTTGAATCCCGAGTCGACAAGGCTCTGTTGATGTGCCCTTGAGCAAGGCACTTAACCCCAATTGCTCCTGTAAGTCACTCTGGATAAGAATGTGTCTGCTAAATGACAAAATAAAAAAACACAACCCAACGCTATCACAGGAAAGCTTTTTTAAACGGAAAAGCACTCAACAGTGTTAGCCGTGAGATATTTATCTCCTTTAATACCACTATGGCACAGGCCAGTGAAGCAAGAGAGCAGCTCATGTGCTTCACCATGTACAGAACTGTCCTTTACTCCCCTACACGTGTTGAACGTTAGCTGAGTTCCATTGATTTACCATAGCTAATTGGTTAAAAATGCTTTGTAAATCTTTTCCATTATTATTATCTTCTTTGAGAAAACATTTCTGGTAACTCTTCTTCTAGCGTAGGCCAGCCCTAGACTGGCCAAGTGCATTCTTATACAATACCAACTTGCTGAGCAGCATATCAATGCACACCTCACATGCCCACTCTAATATGTTCAAAGTTAGGCTGTGGAGAGAACCTAATACAACAATAGATACTATAGGAAGAGTTTTCAGTTGCACATCTGACCAAAATGAGATTCAAATGTGATTTTTGATCAAAATCATCAGTGATATTTATTTCCAAAATCCCTCAATATGCTTTTTCACTCCTTATTCAGGTGTAAGTACAGGGCTGCTTATATCGAAAACCAATCAAATCATGAAGTCTATTATATAAGTCTTTATAAATTAATAACACTATTTCTACTTAATGAAGGTGAACAGTAAATGTATTCCAATGAAACTGCTTGCGAACACTTATTCATTCCAGAGGACTGTTTTTTTTCTTCATATTCAGCAACATGCATTTTTAACCCATTCAGCAAAATAGCATTTTTAACCCATAGTCTTGGGATCCATATGATCACAAAATAGACCTACATCCAAGGAGATCCTCTTCACTCTTAACATGGTCCGCTACCAATGGGTCTCTCGCTCACTGTCTGTAAAATTTGAGACATCAGTGGCCTGGATAAACCTACATCAGTGGCCTGGATAAACCTGCCATCTCTCCAAAACAGACCACAATGCTCCATTTGCACCTCCCCTACTCTCCCACATGTCTTTGTCCTCGGGGGTTGTCTTTGTCCTCTTTGTCTTTCCTTCTGAAGCCAGGCATCGGGGCTGCTTCCATGGCGACTAGCCAATATGGTGGAAAGGGAAAAGAAAATCAATAGACAATGTGCTGAAGAAAGGAGCTGGGAACATGATAAAGACTTGTTAAAGCAGCAATGCCTTGTCCTGATTTGTCCACCCTGATTTATTTGCCATATTAAGCACATTGAGAACGACTATCAGTGCCTATGGGGGCTCAATATACGTTTGATTAAAGACATCAATGGCCATCATTTAAAGTAACCTTTAAAGACAGAACATGGAAGCGTGTTATGGACACTAATGATGTTGAAACCCAATGATTTAACAGTTTAGTTTGGCGTGACACATCCTCAGTGTGCTAGAACTCTCTGAACATGCAATCTGATTGTGTAAGACACCTGGGCCTCTTTTCACTACATAATTGAGAAACTCAATGTTCCCTGTAATTAAGAATAGATACTACACTCTTAAAAATAAAGGTAACAGTTGAAACCAAATAAGGTTCTTCAGAATGATGCCATAGAGGAACCTTAAAGGGGCATTTCACTGCTGCTCTAGTTAACAATATATGTCTATTAATATGTTATTGACATATCATATGTTTCATAGAAATCGAGAATTTTCTCACTACATGCAAATACGAGCGTTTCTTCATTTCAGCGGTAGAAACAGGCCAACTAAATTTCCTGGTTGTAAGGAAACCACAATGTCCAGAATTCATGTTGATTTCGGGACATGGAGGACCGCCCCGTTGAGGTGTATCCAGTTGATGTGAAAAATATAGAAATGTGTCGCACCAGCCTTCACTTTGGCTTTCTCTCCTGTCCAGCTCAGGCGTTTGGCCTTCTAGCTGCTGCCAAACATACTGCTGGCAAACGACCTTCACTCATCAACCCCGGACTTGTCTTGTCATCATTACACACACGTGGTTCCAATTCCTACTCTATCACTGTATATATACTCCCTCTGCCGTTTGTCTTTGTCGGTCATTGCAAATGTTACTTGTTTTCCTGAGAGGAATCTCACCTACTATTTCCTGAGTACTTTATATTTTGCACTTTGGGTGCCTTTTTGTTTATGAAGATATATATATTTTTTTTATTTCACCTTTATTTATCCAGGTAGGCCAGTTGAGAACAAGTTCTCATGTAAAACTGCGACCTGGCCAAGATAAAGCAAAGCAGTGAGACAACAAACAACACAGAGTTACACATGGGATAACCAAAAGTACAGTCAATAACAATCGAAAAATCTATATACAGTGTGTGCAAATGGAGTAAGGAGGTAAGGCAATAAATAGGCCATAGTAGTGAAGTAATTACAATTTAGCAAATTAACACTGAAGTGATAGATGTGCAGATGATGATGTGCAAGTAGAAATACTGGTGTGCAAAAGAGCAAAAAAAGTAAATAAAAACAATAAGGGGATGAGGTAGGTAGTTGGATGGGCTATTCACAGATGGGCTGTGTACAGCTGCAGCGATCGGTGAGCTGCTCAGATAGCTGATGCTTAAAATTTTGAGCACAACAGTGTTTGGGTTTCGTCCCACTTTGATCTATGGTGCTTTAAATAAACTCACTAGTTCTAAACCTGCGACTGCCTCCTGCCTCCTCTCTACACCAAAATGTCTGTGTTTGTAGCCAGCGCTTTCAGCCAGCTAGGAACTGAAGACTCAACTGATGGGGATGCCGTGTCGTCGAACGTTGAAAGTGATGCTATTCCATCGAGTTTACCCTTCACTTCAAAGAGGAAGGTATCTGATCAGCCAACATTAGCACAGCAGAAGAGAGGGCAAGCTGCATTAAGGTAGCGAACTACATTTCTTTATCTAAACCAAAATATAGCTATCTAGCTTTCATAATACACTGGCAAGACATTCCAAAGCATGCCAATGTAATTAGCCAGCTGCTATCTGGCGATGAGATTTTAACTTTGCAAGCTAACATTAGCTTCTCAGGTTACGTAACCATTAGCCATTAGCTAGCTAACTAACTACCGCAGATGCTAACGTGACTATATGTGTTCTATTCCATCAACATTTGAAGAGGCTTCAACATCAAGCTCAGCACCAGGAACTAGTGTATGTCACCTAAAATCGACTAAATCTTTCCATGACGAGCAAATAAATCTACTGGAGCCAGGCATAAACATGGTCCGTGTCTTGTCATAGTTGGTGTGTTTACAAGTAGGCTATAACATCGCCAAAACCTGCTAAACCAGCTACCATTACCAACACAATAAGAGGTTCACCAGCTGAAGAACATTCTGGAACCTGCCTGGAACATTCAACCAACACAACATCCATATTCAGTTAGACTGACGTTGTAGTACAATATGGAATGCTTAATATGCTCACAACTGAATTGTGATATAGATATTTCTAGCTGTTGAATGTATATAATGGTGTTTTATATATATTTTTTTACAAGTGTACTGACAAGTGACAAAATGATTCCAGCTGCATCGGAAACTAATGAAGTGTTGACTTCAAATTCAAATAAAATGTTATTTGTCACATGCGCCGAATACAACAGTTGTAGACTTTACCGTGAAATGTTTACTTACAAGCCCTTAACCAACAATGCAGAGTATGAAAATATTTGCTAAATAAACTAAAGTAACACAATAAAATAACAACGTGGCTATATACAGGGGGTACCAGTACCGAGTTAATGTGCAGGGATACGGGTTAGTTGAGGTAATTTAGGTAATATGTAGATCGGGGTAAAGTGACTATGCATAGGTAAAAAGCGAGTAGCAGCAGCTTAAAAAAGGGGGTCAATGCAAATAGTCTGGGTAGCCATTTGATTAACTGTTCAGCAGTCTTATGGCTTGGGGGTAGAAGCTGTGAAGGAGCCTTTTGGACCTAGACTTGGCGCTCTGGTACTTGCTTTGTGGTAGCAGCGGTAGCAAAGAGATCAGTCTATGACTTGAGTCTTTGACAAAAATGAGGGCCTTCCTCTGACACCACCTGGATTAGAGGTCCTGGATGGCAGGAAGCTTGGCCCCAGTGATGTACTGGGCCGTACGCACTACCCTCTGTAGTGCCTTACGGTCGGATGCCGAGCAGTTGCCATACCAGGCCGTGATGAAACCAGTCAGGATGCTCTCAATGGTGCAGCTGTTGAGGACCTGAGGACCCATGCTAAATCTTTTCAGTCTCCTGAGGGGGAATAGGTTTTGTCATGCCCTCTTCACAACTGTCTTGGTGTGTTTGGACCATGATATTTTATTGGTGATATGGACACCAAGGAACTTGAATCTCTCGACCCGCTCCACTACAGCCCCGTTGATATGAATGAGGGTGTGCTCAGTCCTCCTTTTCCTGTAGTCCACGATCAGCTCTTTTGTCTTGCTCATGTTGAGGGAGAGGTTGTTGTCCTGGCACCACACTGCCAGGTCTCTGATCTCCTCCCTATAGGTGGTCTCATTGTTGTCGGTGATCAGGCCGACCACCCTTGTGTCGTCGGCAAACTTAATGATGGTGTTAGAGTCATGCTTGGCCACGCAGTCATGGGTGAACAGGGAGAACAGGAGGGGACTAAGCACGCAACCCTGAGGGGCTCCCGTGTTGAGGATCAGAGCGGCAGATGTATTGTTACCTACCCTTACCTCCTGGAAGTGGACCATCAGGAAGTCCAGGATCCAGTTGCAGAGGGAGGTTTTTAGTCCCAAGGTCCTTAGCTTAGTGATGAGCTTGGAGGTCACTATGGCGAACGCTGAGCTTTACTCAATGAACAGCCTTCTCACGTAGGTGTTCTTATTGTTCAAGTGGGAAAGGACAGTGTGTTCAATAGAGATTGCTTCAACTGTGGATCTGTTGGGATGGTATGCAAATTGGAGTGAGTCTAGGGTTTCTGGTATAATGGTATTGATGTGAGCCATGACCAGCCTTTCAAAGCATTTCATGGCTACGGACGTGAATGCTACGGGTTGGTAGTTATTTAGGTAGGTTACCTTATTGTTCTTGGGCACAGGGACTATTGTGGTCTGCTTAAAACATGTTGGTATTACAGACTCGGACAGGGAGAGGTTGAAAATATCAGTTGGTCAGCGCATGCTCGCAGTACACGTCCTGGTAATCCGTCTGGCTATGCCTGAAACACCCTGGAAAAACACTCCAAATAGTGTCTAGCGGTGAGGTTTCCCTTTAAATGGGATGGTTATTTGAAAACCATACAAAAATCAAGAGCTCCAAAGAACCATTATTGGTTCTACAATAATATGGAACCAATAATGGTTTTTTTGATGTTTTTTGGGGTGTTGTTTTGGGTGTTGAGCCTGATTTGCATATTTCCCATGATGCATTTAGAGAGAATTTTAGAGTAAACATTATCTATATATTGACAAGATATTGGATTGACCACTTTAACAATGCAATTAAATGTCTGCAAAGGCTGAAGACAGGCGGTAGAGGCAGGAACATTCTAGCCAACGTTAGGGCAGACACACGTGCACAACAGGCACAACTCTGATATAAATAGTTTTTCTGAAAGTTGCCGTGATGCCATGTGCGTCCACTTATATCAGTACATTCTAAACAACCTAAACATTACGAAACTTATATTTGATCATATAAGCCCCACTTAGCAAATTAGGAATTACATTTTATGTTGACCAAATTCAACACTCTCATTGACCTTCAGGCAAAATATCCCTATGTCACGCTTTATTGTCACACAGACAAATTTTAGGGTGGAGTCAGCCCCGGTTCGCTTCTTCCGCTTCTTTTGACTACGGCATAAGAGCAACGCAAGATCTACATTTTCCAAAATTCCTAATCTTCTATTGTCATCAACGTATGATTCAAAACAGGATTCAGCCCTTTACCTAGCCTTCTGTGAATATCAACATCCCACTATATTATATATAACATCCCAATTAACCAGTCATGTGGCTTTTTCCTAAGTGAATATGCTATCATTACATTATTTAACACGATACAATACATATTTCATAAGGCCTTATTTTGAGGGCCTAGTTTACCCTAATACAGTGGCCTGCAACTCATGGTTTGCAGGCCACATCAGGCCAGCAAGTCGCATTATACTGGCTTGCAAAGTGATGTGTAATTCCGATTGAAATCCAGTCAGAGTGGGGATAGCTAACATTTTGAATTTTTAAGAGTTAAGAAGACTAAGATAAGAGACTACATAAAGGATCTAAACTCTGCATCGTTGGGAAAGAGCTTGTAAGTAAGATCCCGAGTGGCGCAGCGGTCTAAGGCACTGCATCTCAGTGCTAGAGGCGTCACTACAGACCCTGGTTTGATTCCAGGCTGTATCACAACTGGCCGTGTTTGGGAGTCCCATAAGGCGGTGCACAACCCAGTGTCGTTCGGTTTAGGGTTTGGTCGGGGTAGGTCTTCATTGTAAACAAGAATTTATTCTTAACTGACTTGCCTAGTTAAATAAAGGTAAAATAAAAATAAATAAAGCATTCAGTGACTCATACAAAAGCCCCTGATACTTGTTTGTCACGTCCTGACCAGTAAAAGGGGTTGTTTGTTATTGTAGTTTGGTCAGGGCGTGGCAGGGGGTGTTTGTTTAGTGTGTTTCGGGGTTTTTGGCCAATGGTCTATGTTAGTATATTTCTATGTCTGTGTCTATTTAGTCTATTTCTATGTTCAGGGTTTTTGGTTTGGCCTTCAATTAGAAGCAGCTGTTCTTCGTTGCTTTTAATTGGAGGCCATATTTAAGTAAGGGGTTTTTGTCACTGTGGTTGTGGGTTGTTGTTCTGCGTATAGCCTTACAGGACTGTCTTCGTCGTTTATGTTTTATAAGTATTTTGTTTGTGTTTTTTCCTTCTAATAAAAGAAGATGAGTATACACATTCCCGCTGCATTTTGGTCCCATCAATATGACGAACGTTACATTGTTGAAACGTTCCCTGGCTTTCCCCACTGCAACAGGAGACCCCAAAGCTCCTATTTCAATGAACAGATTTTAGTTATGGAAATAAATATTTAATATTGAACATCTCTACAAACATACAATTCAAACACAATTCACAAAAAATAGGGCAAAACATATTCACAACATACAAAGGAGTATGAACAGTCACAAACATAACAAATACATTCTACATAGGCTTTGATTTAAAAACAACAGCTTCTTTAATCACGTACCAAACCGGCTCTAATATCCCACAGCAATAAAGTAAATGGTGTGGGACAAAAATACTCCATGCACATTGCACACTCTCCACACATGCAAACACTTCTAGTAAGTGTCCACATTAAAGCTGGAATCCTTAACGGTGAAATTGCCACATCCGTTTGCGATATTACAACAACCAAATAAGTTAATGCAAACAACAAACACTGTTTTTTTCCCCGCCGCGGACATGATTGCACGCGCGAAAGAACACCAGCATATGTACTGCATTTTTTTGTTACTACGACGCTCCCCAGCTCTGCTTCGTCAACAAAACAAAAACAATAACAACAACTGTGGGGCGGACAGTGGCGCTGTTTCCCCTACTGTGGATTCCATCTTTAAAGACCTATATACAAAAAAACCTATGAGGCAAATACAGTTTGGCTTGCTTCTCTATATTACATTACCACAATACTGACTTCACCTATTGTTGGGAAACCACCTTCCCATACTGATATAACAAAGTTAATTTAAACTGTACTTTTCAAATGCATTGTAATTAACTCGTTAAACAGTTCAAGTTTTTATCACAGCCAATTACAAATTGTATAATTTTGTTTAAAAACATGTAGCATATTGCATTTATCCAATAGTTGTGACACTTAGACATCAATGGGTTCAACAATAGCTGCAAAGAAGTGAAAAAAGGAGCAAATGATAGTTAGTTGCAGACAGTTAGATTATTACATTTTTTATTGACTTTTAGCTTAGGTTTAATAGAAATGAAAAACATCCAGAAGACCACACCTCCTTAAAGGTACTTCTCTTTTCCTCTTCCAGTAACATCCAAAGGTCATACGGCCTTGTCCTCTGCCCTTCATATGAGACCTGACACTGGACGAACCTCTCATCTGTTCCCTCTCCCCTCCAGGTAAGTCTATGCCTTGGTATGCCTCTGCACACAGTGTAAAAGTCATTTTGCCTGAGGAACCACAAAACACTCACCGATGTGATACTCATACAGTACATGGTCATTTTGGTAGCACAAGTGGGGGCCACAATCTGGCTCCGGACCACAGGTTTTAGACTCCTCTAGTCTATGCAGACCCGGGCTTACACTTGGCCAGCTCATAGAAGCCCTTCCTCCTGGCTCTCCTCAGGTAGTCCAGGACTAGGCCCGTGGTGGTCACCATGATACCCACACAGACAGCAGGAATGACTATGTGGTTCCAGTCTGGTGAAGTACTGGAGTGCTTCTCTGGAGGCCAAGGGAGGAGGGGAAGAACAGGGAGACAGTGAGGACGAGACAGATTTGCTAACATTTTGGATTTTATGTTTTTACAGCATTCGAGTCCTCTCAAATAACACCAGTGTTATTGGTGGATGGAATTTCCTTGGCTTTTGCAAGCTTCACTGTTCTCAAACTACTGTACACTGTTGTCAGGTCTATCTCCGTAGTCACTGTTCCCAATTTCTCAGTTCAACATGGGGTTCAAAGTGGTTTCAAGTAACTGGTTTTGCTGTGAATTATATTTTATATAATAATAACAAATATAATAATTATATTTGTGGTGAAGGGAAATAAAGAGCTCTCCTGTTTCTTCTAGCATGCCAAGCTAAAGAGCGAACACTGAACCACATCACTCACCTATGACGTTGATGCTGAAGATCTCGGTCTCGTAACCCAGGTCATTGGTAACATTCACCTGGTATAAGCCTGTATCATTGGGCGCAAGGTTAACCAGCAGGAAGTTCCCATCCGGGGAGTAGAGCTCTGTGCCATTATCCAGTTTCCTTAAAACCACAGCAGGTGGGGGGAAACTGACAGAGCGACAGCAGATGGTGACATTTTGGCCTTCCTGCACCTCAGCAGATGGATATATCAGGACTGTTGTGTTCCTAGGAGGTGCTGGACACAAGGAAAATAGAACACACATCAATACTGAGGGAAGACACTTGAGACTGCCTTGAGACAACAAAGGACAAAATTGTATGAATATAGTACAGTTATAGTCTGAAATACTGTACGACATTTAGTCTATTGGCAGTTTACAATGCAACATACAATATTTATACAAAAGTATGTGGACACCCCACCGTCATAGGATGCCACATTTCCAACAAGCCAGTTTGTCAATTGTCTGCCCTTCCAGAGCTGTCCCGGTCATCTGGTAAGTGCTGTTATTGTGAAGTGGAAACGTCTTGGGGCAACAAAGGCTCAGCCACGAAGTGGTAGGCCACATAAACTCACAGAACGGCACCGCAGAGTGCTGAAGCGCATAACAATTGTCTGTCCTCGGTTGCAACACTCACTACCAAGTTCTAAACTGCCTCTGGATGCAACGTCAGCACAAGAACTGTTCGTCGGGAGCTTCATGAAATGGGTTTCCATGGCCGAGCAACTACACACAAGCCTAAAATCACCATGCGCAATGCCAAGCATCGACTCTGGAGCAGTGGAAACGTGTTGTCTGGCGTGATGACTCACCATCTGGCAGTCCGACGGACAAATCTGGGTTTGGCGGACACCAGGAGAACGCTACCTGCCCCAATACATAGTGCTAACTGTAAAGTTTGGTGGACGAGGAATAATGGTCTGCGGCTGTTTTTCATGGTTCGGGCTAGGCCCCTTAGTTCCAGTGAAGGGAAATCTTAACGCTACAGCATACAATTATATCCTAAATGATTCTGTGCTTCCAACTTTGTGGCAATGGTTTGGGGAAGGTCCTTTCCTGTTTCAGCATGACAATGTCTCCGTTCACAAAGGCGAGTCGAGGTCCATGGAGAAATGGTTTGTCAAGATCAGTGTGGAAGATTTTGACTGGCCTGCACAGAGCCCTGACCTCAACCCCATCGAACACCTTTGGGATGAATTGGAATGACTGCGAGCCAGGCCTAATCACCCAACATCACTGCCCGACCTCACTAATGCTCTTGTGGCTGAATGGAAGCAGGTCCCCAGAGCTATGTTCCAACATCTAGTGGAAAGTCTTCCCTGAAGAGTGGAGGCTGTTATAGCAGCAACTCCATATTATTGCCCATGATTTTGGAATGAGATTTTCGTACCATTACCGTTTGTTATATTGTTGATTACTGAGCAAAATGTGTGAAACTACTGACAACAGTGTGAAATATCAATGAGGAATGTTCTATAGAACCCATTATCTAGAATGACTTTATGTAATTTCATGTTGTTGAGTTCCTGTGCAGTGTTAAGTGTGGTTTAAGTGTGATATTCTATTTTGGTACAGTGTGACAACAGCTCAGCCAATGACAAACTTATAGAGCATGTTCTTAGATACTGACAGCTCCCCAGGGGTGGAAAAAGTACTCAATTGTCATGCATGAGTAAAAGTAAAGATACCTTAACAGAAAATGACTCAAGTAAAAGTCACCCAGTAAAATACTACTTGAGTAAAAGTCTAAAAGTATTTGGTTTTAAATATACTTAAGTATCAAAAGTAAAGGTATAAATCATTTCAAATTCCTTATATTAAGAAAAACATAATTTTCTGTCTTGTTTTTTTTTTTTACGGATAACCAGGCACACATTCCAACACTCAGACATAATTTACAAACAAATCATTTGTGTTTAGTGAGTCTACCAGATCAGAGGCAGTAGGGATGACCAGGGATGTTCTCTTGATAAGTGTGTGAATTGGACAATCAAAATGTAAAAAGTACATTATTTTCTTTAGGAATGTAGAGAAGTAAAAGTTGGCAAAAATATAAATAGTAAAGTACAGATACCAAAAAAGTTCTTAAGTACACCACTGCAGCTGCCACATGACAATAGAACGGCCACACTCCAACAAATGAGAGCAAATACAAGACCGTAAATAAGAAGCGAAAACAAGAGATCTGTGGGTGTAGAGAACAGTAACTTCATTGAAGAAGCAAAAAAAAGCTTATCAGGGTTAGGGAAGGTTTACTGTTGTTGCCAGTATGAATGCGTGGGAGCGGAATAAAGACTTGTTGTGGTGTGTTCTTGCCAGAAGCTTGGCACCCACCTTTGACTGTAATGTGTGTGCTAGCTCGCTGGCTGCCGTGCTCATTGAAGGCCTCGCACTGGTAGAGAGCAGAGTCTGCTAGCAGGGCAGAGGAGAGGGTGAAGGAGGTGGAGGAGCCGTTGCTGGACTGGAGTTCTACATCCTGGTCCTCAGAGAGTCTCCTCAGCACCATTCGTCCCACCGGAGCCCCGTCCGACAGGCAGGACACCGTCACGCTCTCCCCTTCCTTCACCTCACTGGCTGGGCTCACTGTGATGGTGGTTCCCCTGGGGGCATCTGCACAGCAAACATCAGACTCAGTTTAGGTTTATAAACACAGACATAGGTTATAAACCCTCACTACACAACTGCCATTCATACCTCAAGGACTGAAGTTCAGCATAACGGATTCCTTAAGTTGAAGGCACCAAGGGGGTGGACACCCCACCATAAACACAAGTGATTCAAGCAATTAACTGTTCATGGTCCTCCGTTCAGAACACAATGTGTGGAATCCGGTGTGTTATAATGCTGGGGCGGAACAAAATCCTGTACCACCTTGTGGCTTTCTAGGACCATCCCAATCCTTATCTACCCCATGGCCATAAAAAGTTAATGATTTTATTCAGACTTCAACCACTTACAGTGGAGCTCCAGTACAGTCACCGCCTGCCTCTCTCTCCCACTCTGAGGGATTTCGTCCATCTGAAGACTGACTCTGCAGGTGATCTGTCTGCCCTGGTCCTCCGGTCCAACCGAGAAAGAAAGCGTTGACGTCACATTCTGGAGTTCACTGGAATACTGTCCCATCTCGGAGGCTAGCTCGATTTCCCCATCGAGCCACTGGATCTGCAGGAGTCTGGCTGGGTAGACGTCGGCTACCGAACAAAAAAAGGTGCCGACACCGTGTTCCAGAAAGGGGCCAGTGTTCTCAATGATAGGGTCCGAGGGGAAAGCTGGGGGAGGAGAGAGAAATGGGTAGATTAAAATATTAATATGTGACTAAAAGAACCTGAGACCAGATAGAGATGTGAGCGAGTTAGTCAGGCATGTTGAACGGTAGACTCTTAACTTTGAAGGTTCATAGATGGGGTGTTTCAGATCCTAATGTTGGGACCTGACAAATTCCCATAAGATACCGTTTTTTTTTAATTACTCCCAGTAAGGGAGGCATTAATCCACACAACTTGTGAAACATCCCTCTGGATATAATCCTGGGTCAAAGACCTGGAATACAGCAACCCTTACCCCCTTCAACACAATGACTTTCACATCTAGGAAATAGGAAATGTCTTCACTTCAGTGACCCTGGAGTGTATTTATCATTCTTCACTCCTTGGTGATCCCTCTCTCACATTGAACCAGACTACTGATCCCAGTGCAATCCGACAAAAGCAAACTGGACCTCTGCCTATGTTATGTGGAAGAGCAGCATGAGGGATCATTCAAGCTTTAAGTCTTACATTTGGTTTCATAAGAGGAGGACTATTCTTCTAACCTCCTACAAAGCGTCACTGTACTCTTTCCAAGTCAGTGAAGTGAACCTAAGCATTACCCAAAACTGAGCAAAACAGTTACTGTATCAACATAAACCTGTAGAATTTAATGTGGCCATGGTACCACTGAACAAGTGTAAGGCAAAAAAACACACAACCCCAACTAACTTTGTTTTCAACTGGACATTTCCAAATATGCTTGAATTCATCGTATCAATCTGGCATTGGACTTCTGTAAAAAGGTGGCCGATGCAAAGCACGTTTCAAAGCAAATACATTGAACTTAACCAAGCCATCTTTCTGATGATGTACAGTGGCAAGAAAAAGTATGTGAACCCTTTGGAATCACCTGGATTTCTGCATAAATTGGTCATCAAATTTGATCTGATCATCATCTAAGTCACAACAATGGACAAACATAGTGTGCTTAAACTAATAACACACAGCGTAGGTTGGAAAAAGTTTGTGAACGTCTAGGCTAATGACTTCTTCAAAAGCTAATTGGGGTCAGGATTGGAGTCCAATCAATGAGACGAGATTGGAGATGTTGGTTAGAGCTGGCTTGCCCTATAAAAAAACACTCACTAAATTTGAGTTTGCTATTCACAAGAAGCATTGCCTGATGTGAACCATGCCTTGAACAAAAGAGATCTCAGAAGACCTAAGATTAAGAATTGTTGACGTGAATAAAGCTCGAAAGGGTTACCAAAGTATCTCTAAAAGCCTTGATGCTCATGAGTCCACAGTAAGACAAATTGTCTATAAATGGAGAAAGTTCAGCACTGTTGCTACTCTCCCTAGGAGTGGCCGTCCTGCAAAGATGACTGCAAGAGCACAGCGCAGAATGCTCAATGAGTTTAAGGAGAATCCTAGAGTGTCAGCTAAAGACTTACAGAAATCTCTGGAACATGCTAACATCTCTGTTGATGAGTCTAAGATATGTAAAACACTAAACAAGAATGGTGTTCATGGGAGGACACCACGGAAGAAGCCACTGCTGTACGTCTGAAGTTTGCAAAAGTGCACCTGGATGTTCCACAGCGCTACTGGCAAAATATTCAGTGGACAGATGAAACTACAGTTGAGTTGTCTGGAAGGAACACACAACACTATGTGTGGATAAAAAATGTCACAGAACACCAACATCAAAACCTCATCCCAACTGTAAAGTATGGTGGAGCTGCTTTGCTGCCTTAGGGCCTGGACAGCTTGTTATCATCAACGGAAAAATGATTTCCCAGGTTTATCAAGACATTTTTTAAGAGAATGTTAGGCTATCTGTCTGCCAATTGAAGCTCAACAGAAGTTGGGTGATGCAACAGGATAATGACCCAAAACACAGAAGTAAATCAACAACAGAATGGCTTCAACAGAAGAAAATACACCTTCTGGAGTGGTCCAGTCAGAGTTCTGACCTCAACCCGATTGAGATGCTGTGGCATGACCTCAAGAGAGCAGTTCACACCAGACATCCCAAGAATATTGCTGAACTGAAACAGTTTTGTAAAGCGGAATGGTCCAAAATTCCTCCTGAACGTTATGCAGGTCTGATCCGCAACTACAGAAAACGTTTGGTTGAGGTTATTGCTGCCAAAGGAGGGTCAACCAGTTATTAAATCCAAGGGTTCACATACTTTTCCCACCTTGCACTGTGAATGTTTACACGGTGTGTTCAATAAAGACATGAAAACATATAATTGTTTGTGTTATTAGTTTAAGCAGTCTGTGTTTGTCTATTGTTGCGACCTAGATGAAGATCAGATCAAATGTTATGACCAATTTATGCAGAAATCCAGGTATTTCCAAAGGGTGCACATACTTTTTCTTGCCACTGTATAGTATACTCACAGAAGACCTTGACCTCAGCGTGCTTGGCCTTGATGACAGAGCCACACTTGGCCTCACAGGTGTAGGCTTGCTCGTTGACCAGCCCAAGTGGGCCCAGGTGGAGATGGGAGAGGGAGTCCTGGGTGTGTGCACGGCTATGGACGGCCATGTCCAGCATGCTCCTCCAGTAGAAGGCTGGCTGGGGACAGCCCAAAGCCCGGCAGGAGAGCACCAGGTTGGATCCCATCTCAGCCGTCACCCCCACATCCATCGCCACCTCCAGGGGATACTCTGAGAGAATAAAACCACAGGAGAGAGGATAGATGACGTCGCAGTTTCTATGCTCAGTTCAATTGAATAGAGATAAATTCAGTTCAATTTGATTCTGTTCCATTTTGGGAAAATTCTGTTCAGTTATTTGAATTAAATTAAAACTACTATCCTGCAAGAAAAGCTCTTAGCAAAATCAAATATCTTTACATCTTAATCGACAAAAGAAAAAACAAGGCAAACATTACAGTATATTAAGAAGAGTAAACACACATCACAAAGTAAACTTTCATCACAAAAATAATCTGATGGGTAACACAATGAACATTTTGCCAGAGCCCTCCACTCCACATGATCATCAACAATAGTATTAGAAAAATGTACTTTATTTAGCAGATTCTCTTATCCAGAGCAACTTACAGGAGCAATTAGGGTTACGTGCCTTGCTCAAGGGCACATCAGCAGCTCCTGTACTTATCTCAACTTACCTGGAGGTGTGAAGCCTATCCTCAGAGTAAAAATAGCAGCAATCCACATTGGAGAGTCTCTCAAACGTCTGTACGAGTGTGAACAGATCATTTACTATTTCTGCTATCTGCTATGCCACTGTTCTATGGCTCTTCTACCCAGAGGGGAACCTACTGGCTTGGTGATGCAACACTGTTTGCTTCCCAGAGAATTTGGGTTGTCAGTACGTTTACTAAGACAAATTCCCCATTTCCGATAGAACATGTATTGTTCTATTGTTCTACTGTATTTAGGTTACACTTTACATTGAAATATATTATGCAGCTACTTGGGTAATTACATGTAATATACTGTAACAAGGCAACTATTTTGAAAAATAATTTGTCCAGTTTCCATTATTAGAATCCTGCCCTTGTTTAATGTACAAAGCTGCAATTACATAATTCAAATCTGGTAACTAAAGTAGTTATAGTAACTACTGCGCAAAAGCATAAAATCAACTTAAAATGTAATATTACCCAAATGTAAAAAAAAATCTCACCTTCAACAGAGAGCAAGGCGCTGACTTTCTGACTGCCGTGTTCATTGAAGGCCTGGCACTGGTAGAGAGCAGAGTCTGCTAGCAGGGCAGAGGAGAGGGTGAAGGAGGTGGAGGATCCGTTGCTGGACTGGAGTTCTACATCCTGGTCCTCAGAGAGTCTCCTCAGCACCATACGTCCCACCGGAGCTCCGTCCGACAGGCAGGACACCGTCACGCTCTCCCCTTCCTTCACCTCACTGGCTGGGCTCACTGTGATGGTGGTGTTGGTTGGGGGAGCTGCCAGAAGGGAAATCATCCAGGACAGAGAACACAAAACAAAACTTTAGCTTGCTAGTTTAGATGTTGCTTTATTGAGATTGCTCCTCCAAACAGACTTTTTAGACAAAGCTATAAAGATTACTCCTAACTATTAAACTATCACAAAGTGACACCAAACAGTAATGATCCAAAATACAAAACCAAGGGGAAATTCAAAGTCATCCTACCTTGAACAAGGACGTTCACGCTGGCTGTGATGTTTCCAATGGTGTTGCTCACCACACACTCATATTGACCAGAATCCACCAGTGTCATCTCTGTAAGGACAAGCTCCTCGCTCTGCCCCACAATAACAGCCTGTCCATCTGGACCAATGGCCTTCCACTGTGTATCTGGTCTGGGGCTCCCTTCAGCATGGCACGACAACGTGAGACTGGAGCCAACTCTCACAGCAGTCGGCTCAGATATTGATATATTCTGTGGTGCATCTGGAGAAAATAAAGAATACATTTTTGATGTGGTTGTTGTAGGTAGGCCTCAATGTAATCCTTATTCATGACTCAAATTCCATTGCATTCCATTGAGACATTGCTAATTGCTAAACTGCACATGGTAAGTGTATCTTTTGTATTCAAAAGATTATTTGTTGCCGTTATGAAAGTTAAGTTCCAAATGTTTCCAAACTGTATAGTAGTTCACTTGAACCAGTTGTCCTGGGGGAGTCCTGGGTGTGTGATTTTCCTTTTGTGAGGGTGGAGACAGAACTCTCAATTTCTAACACATATAAACAGAAATTAATCGCACAGCTGACCAAATTCCGCAAGATTTTACACTGGGTTAACAGAGATTACCCTTTGTCTAACATTTACACTTTAGTAACTTACAAAGCACTGTGAGAGACACAGTGGTTTCCTTGGTCTTCTCTTCATCAGGCACACCATCCTGATCGTGAGAGGCTCTGCATGTGATGCTTGCCTCTTTGTCCTCTGGGGTGGGCATGAACCTGTAGGTAGATACAACGGACTCTGCGTCTGTCTGGAGCATGCTGTCTCCTCGCAGCCACTCAAGTCGCAGGTGCTCCGCGGGATAAGCGTCTATCACCTCACATGTCAGAGTGTTGGACTGGCCCAAGAGAAGATGGTCGTAGCCTGATATGACAGGAGCCTCTGGAAATGCTGGAATATAAAATGTCGATCGTAGGGCAGCTACACATGTTTGAAACTGAAATTCGTAGACCTACTTTCAACATGTACTGTACATGTACAGTGCCTTCAGTGCCCCTGGGGCGGCAGGGTAGCCTAGTGGTTAGAGCATTGGGCTAGTAACCGAAAAGTTACAAGTTCAAATCCCTGAGCTGACAAGGTACAAATCTGTCGTTCTGCCCCTGAATAAGGCAGTTAATCCACTGTTCCTGTCATTGAAAATAAGAATTTGTTCTTAACTGACTTGCCTAGTTAAATAAAGGTAAAAAAATAAATATTCATACTCCTTTATTTATTCTACATTTTGTTGTGTTACAGCCTGAATTCAAAATGGATTAAATTGATCACCCATCTACACACAATAACCCATAATGACAAAGTGAAAACATGTTTTTAGATAATTTAGCACATCTATTGAAACTAAAATGCAGAAATATCTAATTTACCTAAGTAATACATGTTAGAATCACTGTCGCCAGTGATTATATCAGTTTTGAGTCTTTCTGGGTAAGTCTTTAAGAGGTTTGCACACCTGAATTGTACAGTATGTGTTCAATATAAAAATTCTTAAAGCTCTGTCAAATGGGTTGTTGTTCATTGTAGACAGCCATTTTCAATTCTTGCCATAGACTTTCAAGCCGATTTAAGTAAAAACGAACTAGTCCACTTAGAAACATTCAATGACATCTTGGTAAGCAACTCCAGTGTATATTTGCCTTGTGTTTTATGTTATTGTCCTACTGAAAGGTGAATTTGTCTCCCAGTGTCTGTTGGAAAGCAGACTGAAACAGGTTTTCCTCTAAGATTTTGCCTGTGCTTAGCTCTATTCCATTTATTTGTATTCATAAAAACTCCCTAGTCCTTGCCATTGACATGACAAGCAAACCCATAACATGATGCAGCCACCACCATTCTTGAAAATATGAAGAGTGGTACTCAGTGTTGTGTTGGAATTGCCCCAAACGTAACGCTTTGTATTCAAGAAATAAAGTACATTTCTTTGCCACATATTTAGCAGTTTTACTTTAGTGCCATATTTCAAACAGGATGCATGCTTTGGAATATTTGTATTCTGTTCAGGCTTCCTTCTTTTCACTCTGTCATTTAGGTTTGTATTGTGGAGTAACTACAATGTAACTCCTCAGTTTTCTCCTATCACAGCTATTAAACTCTGTAACTGCTTTTATGGGGTATTGTGTGTCGGTCAGTGACACAAAACCCAAATTTAATCAATTTTAAATTCAGGATGTAACACAACAAAATGTGGAAAAAGTCAAGAGGTGTAAATACTTTCTGAAGTCACTGTAGAACTGATTCAATTGGACTGATTCAATTCACTAATGCATTAAGTTACATACTGCTAACTTTATAATATGTTGTGTGATTATTAAAGTATTAATAAAGAATTTATTGATCCATTCATATTTCATTTATAAGCATTTATAAGTATGATAAGCATTACAATTCATAAGCATTCATAATATTTATAATAATCATTGAAAAACTTATAAGCATTCATATGCATTTTATATTGGCTTATTACAATGGTTTATGATGGCTTAGTGAATGAAGTTTAATGGACTTACAGTACACTTTGACAACCACACGCTGTTGTTTGGTCAATGCTCCGCAACTGACTTTGCAGAGAAGAATGTCATCATGTACTGTCATCACAGGGTCAAAGGCCGCCACGGATTCCGACCCTGAGGTGTGTATTTTAGCAAACATGGGCTTATCCCCCAGCAAAGCCCAGGACATAGTAACCTTTTCGTTACAATCCTTCACCGAACATTGCAGCTCCTGCCTATCACCAACTCTGAAAAATGCACTCTTTGGTTTTAGCTCCACATGAAATGCAAAGGCTGAAATGTAAAATAAGAATGAATTAGAATTCACATTCATAATCAATAACACATAACGGTAACTATAAAGTAGTCTAAGGAACGTTGAGGTCATGACAGTCAATTATTAGTTATAAGGTAGGCATCTTAGTAAACTAGAATATTTAGCCTATTATGGCTGCATATGTACATATTGTCAAGTACAATAGAGACATTTTCTGATTAGTTCATATCGCAAGCCTACCCATAATCATATTAAAATGTATGAAACACAGTAGGCTACCTACAGTATATAGATTGAAGACAAGTCACACTGATTGTAAAGTATAAATCTGTTGGAATTAAAGAAAAATAAGCTTACCTGTTACTGGTAGTATCAATATCCATAACAGAGACATTGAGCTAGACTGTAAATTTCCTTAGTATTCCTTTGTTAGGCTGTGGATGTTGTGTCTGGTCTGCCCAGTGTCCAGATCCAGAGCCTGTGGATTTATCACTTGTAATAGGGGGGATACCAACAGGGGGAAAATATATATTTAAAACACCCCCTTAAAATACCAAGGATGAATTCCCCCACTCCTTGAGTGGCCTTTAGTCTCGGTCTCTGTCTCTCTCGCTCTTCTTTCTCTCTCTCTTTGTCTGGTTTGGTTGTGAATGACAACCCCCTCTGCTGGTTTAAATGGAACACAAGATGGTTTCCTTTAAAACGTGATTAAATTATATTTTATCAGAGGAGCAAGATATTTGGGATCCCTCTGAAAATCCCAGACATGATATGTTAACTGACATAGACATGTTCCATACATTAACTATATTGATGTATTTGATCTGTCTGGTTGCCTGCCTGTCTGTCTGTCATGTATTTTTTTATTTAATTTAATTTATGCCTTTATTTAACTAGGCAAGTCAGTTAAGAACAAATTCTTATTTACAATGAAAGCCTACCCTGGCCTCCCCTAACCCGGACGACACTGGGCCAATTGTGCACTACCCTATGGGACTCCCGATCACGGCCGGTTGTGATACAGCATGGGATCAAACCAGGGTCTGCAGTGACACCGCTAGCACTGATATTCAGTGCCTTAGACCGCTGCACCATTCGGGAGCCTAAATGTATACAACATGTATTGAGCTAAATTAAATCTCCATTAACATAAATATGTGTAGGCTATCTAATCAAATTCAAATCAAATCAAACGTATTTATATAGCCCTTCGTATATCAGCTGATATCTCAAAGTGCTGTACAGAAACCCAGCCTAAAACCCCAAACAGCAAGCAATGCATGTGAAAGAAGCACGGTGGCTAGGAAAAACTCCCTAGGAAAAACTCCCAAGAAAGGCCAAAAACCTAGGAAGAAACCTAGAGAGGAACCAGGCTATGAGGGGTGGCCAGTCCTCTTCTGGCTGTGCCGGGTGGATATTATAACAGAACATGGTCAAGATGTTAAAATGTTCATAAATGACCAGCATGGTCAAATAATAATAATCATAGTAGTTGTCGAGGGTGCAACAAGCACGTCCGGTGAACAGGTCAGGGTTCCATAGCCGCAGGCAGAACAGTTGAAACTGGAGCAGCAGCACGGCCAGGTGGACTGGGGACAGCAAGGAGTCATCATGCCAGGTAGTCCTGAGGCATGGTCCTAGAGCTCAGGTCCTCCGAGAGAAAGAAAGAAAGAGAGAAAGAGAGAATTAGAGAGAGCATATTTAAATTCACACAGGACACCGGATAAGACAAGAGAAATACTCCAGATGTAACAGACTGACCCTAGCCCCCTGACACATAAACTACTGCAGCATAAATACTGGAGGCTGAGACAGGAGGGATCAGAAGACACTGTGGCCCCATCCGATGATACCCCCAGACAGGGCCAAACAGGCAGGATATAACCCCACCCACTTTGCCAAAGCACAGCCCCCACACCACTAGAGGGATGTCTCCAACCACCAACTTACCGTCCTAAGACAAGGCCGAGTATAGCTCACAAAGATCTCCGCCACGGCACAACCCAAGGGGGGGGGGGGGGGGGGGCCAACCCAGACAGGAAGACCACGTCAGTGACTCAACCCACTCAAGTGATGCACCCCTCCCATGGACGGCATGGAAGAACACAGTAAGCCAGTGACTCAGCCCCTGTAATAGGGTTAGAGGCAGAGAATCCCAGTGGAGAGAGGGGAACCGGCAAGGCAGAGACAGCAAGGGCGGTTCGTTGCTCCAGCCTTTCCGTTCACCTTCACACTCCTGGGCCAGACTATACTTAATCATAGGACCTACTGAAGAGATAAGTCTTCAGTAAAGACTTAAAGGTTGAGACTGAATCTGCGTCTCTCACATGGGTAGGCAGACCATTCCATAAAAATGGAGCTCTATAGGAGAACGCCCTACCTCCAGCCGTTTGCTTAGAAATTCTAGGGACAATTAGGAGGCCTGCGTCTTGTGACCGTAGCGTACGTGTAGGTAGGTACGGCAGGACCAAATCGGAAAGATAGGTAGGAGCAAGCCCATGTAATGCTTTGTAGGTTAGCAGTAAAACCTTGAAATCAGCCCTTGCCTTAACAGGAAGCCAGTGTAGGGAGGCTAGCACTGGAGTAATATGATCAAATTTTTTGGTTCTAGTCAGGATTCTAGCAGCCGTATTTAGCACTAACTGAAGTTTGTTTAGTGCTTTATCCGGGTAGCTGGAAAGTAGAGCATTGCAGTAGTCCAGCCTAGAAGTAACAAAAGCATGGATTAATTTTTCTGCGTCATTTTTGGACAGAAAGTTTCTGATTTTTGCAATGTTACGTAGATGGAAAAAAGCTGTCCTTGAAACAGTCTTGATATGTTCTTCAAAAGAGAGATCAGGGTCCAGAGTAACGCCGAGGTCCTTCACAGTTTTATTTGAGACGACTGTACAACCATCCAGATTAATTGTCAGATTCAACAGAAGATCTCTTTGTTTCTTGGGACCTAGAACAAGCATCTCTGTTTTGTCCGAGTTTAAAAGTAGAAAGTTTGCAGCCATCCACTTCTTTATGTCTGAAACACAGGCTTCTAGCGAGGGCAGTTTTGGGGCTTCACCATGTTTCATTGAAATGTACAGCTGTGTGTCGTCCGCATAGCAGTGAAATGTAACATTATGTTTTCGAATGACATCCCCAAGAGGTAAAATATATAGTGAAAACAATAGTGGTCCTAAAACGGAACCTTGAGGAACACCGAAATTTACAATTGATTTGTCAGAGGACAAACCATTCACAGAGACAAACTGATATCTTTCCGACAGATAAGATCTAAACCAGGCCAGAACTTGACCATGTAGACCAATTTGGGTTTCCAATCTCTCCAAAAGAATGTGGTGGTCGATGGTATCAAAAGCAGCACTAAGATCTAGGAGCACGAGGACAGATGCAGAGCCTCGGTCTGACGTCATTAAAAGGTCATTTACCACCTTCACAAGTGCAGTCTCAGTGCTATGATGGGGTCTAAAACCAGACTGAAGCGTTTCGTATACATTGTTTGTCTTCAGGAAGGCAGTGAGTTGCTGCGCAACAGCTTTTTCTAAAAGTTTTGAGAGGAATGGAAGATTCGATATAGGCCGATAGTTTTTTATAATTTCTGGGTCAAGATTCGGCTTTTTCAAGAGAGGCTTTATTACTGCGACTTTTAGTGAGCTTGGTACACATCCGGTGGATAGAGAGCCGTTTATTATGTTCAACATAGGAGGGCCAAGCACAGGAAGCAGCTCTTTCAGTAGTTTAGTTGGAATAGGGTCCAGTATGCAGCTTGAGGGTTTAGAGGCCATGATTATTTTCATCATTGTGTCAAGAGATATAGTACTAAAACACTTTAGTATCTCCCTTGATCCTAGGTCCTGGCAGAGTTGTGCAGACTCAGGACAATGGAGCTTTGGAGGAATACGCGGATTTAAAGAGGAGTCCGTAATTTGCTTTCTAATGATCATGATCTTTTCCTCAAAGAAGTTCATAAATTTATTACTGCTGAAGTGAAAGCCATCCTCCATTTGCGAATGCTGCTTTTTAATTAGCTTTGCGACAGTATCAAAAATAAATTTCGGATTGTTCTTATTTTCCTCAATTAAGTTGGAAAAATAGGATGATCGAGCAGCAGTGAGGGCTCTTCGGTACTGCACGGTACTGTCTTTCCAAGCTAGTCGGAAGACTTCCAGTTTGGTGTGGCGCCATTTCCATTCCAATTTTCTGGAAGCTTGCTTCAGAGCTCGTGTATTTTCTGTATACCAGGGAGCTAGTTTCTTATGACAGATGTTTTTAGTTTTTAGGGGTGCAACTGCATCTAGGGTATTGTGCAAGGTTAAATTGAGTTCCTCGGTTAGGTGGTTAACTGATTTTTGTCCTCTGACGTCCTTGGGTAGGCAGAGGGAGTCTGGAAGGGCATCAAGGAATCTTTGGGTTGTCTGAGAATTTATAGCACGACTTTTAATGCTCCTTGGTTGGGGTCTGAGCAGATTATTTGTTGCAATTGCAAAGGCAATAAAATGGTGGTCCGATAATCCAGGATTATGAGGAAAAACATTAAGATCCACAACATTTATACCATGGGACAAAACTAGGTCCAGAGTATGACTGTGGCAGTGAGTAGGTCCAGAGACATGTTGGACAAACCCCACTGAGTCGATGATGGCTCCGAAAGCCTTTTGGAGTGGGTCTGTGGACTTTTCCATCTGAATGTTAAAGTCACCAAAAATTAGAATATTATCTGCTATGACTACAAGATCCGATAGGAATTCAGGGAACTCAGTGAGGAACACTGCATATGGCCCAGGAGGCCTGTAAACAGTATATAAAAAGTGATTGAGTAGGCTGCATAGATTTCATGACTAGAAGCTCAAAAGACGAAAACGTCATTGTTTTTTTTTTTTGTAAATTGAAATTTGCTATCATAAATGTTAGCAACACCTCCGCCTTTGCCGGATGCACGGGGGGTATGGTCACTAGTGTAACCAGGGGGTGAGGCCTCATTTAACACAGTAAATTCATCAGGCTTAAGCCATGTTTCAGTCAGGCCAATCACATCAAGATTATGATCAGTGATTAGTTCATTGACTATAACTGCCTTGGAAGTGAGGGATCTAACATTAAGTAACCCAACATTAAGTAACACAATCTCTTTCAATAATGGCAGGAATGGAGGAGGTCTTTATACTAGTGAGATTGCTAAAGCAAACACCGCCATTTTTAATTTTGCCCAACCTAGATCGAGGCACAGACACGGTCTCAATGGGGAAAGCTGAGCTGACTACGCTGACTGTGCTAGTGGCAGACTCCACTAAGCTGGCAGGCTGGCTAACAGCCTGCTGCCTGGCCTGCACCCTATCTCATTGTGGAGCTAGGGGAGTTAGAGCCCTGTCTATGTTCGTAGATAAGATGAGAGCACCCCTCCAGCTAGGATGGAGTCCGTCACTCCTCAACAGGCCAGGCTTGGTCCTGTTTGTGGGTGAGTCCCAGAAAGAGGGCCAATTATCTACAAATTCTTTCTTTTGGGAGGGGCAGAACACAGTTTTCAACCAGCGATTAAGTTGTGAGACTCTGCTGTAGAGCTCATCACTCCCCCTATCACTCCCCCTATCTCTATGGTTTACCACCTAAATGTAGCATTAAGTATACCAATAGCAATATAACTAGTGTCGTGTCTTTGGCTATGCCGGATTCATATAAATCATATAAATGTAATTAACTAGAAAGTCGGGGCACCACGAAAGAGTGTTTATAGAGCTGTTATCTTCCGAATAAACTCTTAAAGACCTAGTAATATTTTACATCAATAGCAGTCAATATTAATCGTCACCTTATTTCAGTCTCATCTGAAAGTTGTAAATTCTTGGTTATCTTCATGAGCCCTGGCTAACAAGTTGAATCAGCAATACAAAATTGGGTTTACTTATTTATTTACTAAATACCTAACTAATCACACAGAATTACATATACACAGAATGCAAATTATGTCATACAGAAAATGTCCACCAGGGACGTGTATGATGGCTTGTTACTCAAAGAGAGGGGGTTGGGCTTGAATGAAAGAGCGGGAAGACTGAGGAACAAAGGGAGAAGCTGTGCTATCGTAAATACAGTATCTTATGCATTCTAAATTACCGCCCATTTGGAAAAGGAAAATGCAATAAATATTTACTCTGAGCTGCCCTTCGGTAGGTTGGTCGTAGATGCTGGCCGTGTTGGCCAACAGAGATCTTCCTGTCCTCGGAAGAATGTCTCTGGTGGTAAATTGTATACGTTGTAGTATCTTCGTTGTGTGTTAGACTGGATACCTCGTCCGTCCTTTCCTAGCCCACGTTTACAGCTGCTGTTGCTAACTCAACAGCTAGGATGTCTCACTTCTTTAGTGAATAAGAGTTCAAAGTTCATACCATTCACAACCAAAGCTCACGCTGAGGTTGGCTTAGTTCTGTAGTTGACATGTTAGTCCTTTTTAACGTATGGACCGTCGTCCTATCGTACTCGGAACAGAAAGTTATTCTTTCGTCAAGGGCTTATATAGTGGAGGGAGAGAAGGGTGTGTTTCATAGTTTATAACCAATGTCTCTTCACAGGGGCGGGCCACTGATTAAGCAGAGCTCTAACCTTATGAAAACCCAATTCTCTCATTTGGAAGCTAAAATTACATTTAATCTTTTCACAAATACTTTCATTTAAATTGCATTTAAATTGCACAAAAATTCCATGTGAATCTGATAACTATAATGTGTAGACTTTCCCAGATACAGTTTATGTCGTCCTGTCATCAGTCATAATGTCTCAGATGACAACCGAACAGACATCATATTCATTAAGTACCAACGCATATTTACAACTGGATCTATTACCAAAATATGGTTCCTTTCCCCCCACTTGTTTGATGTTCCCAGACTCTCTATGTTTAACAAAGGCTATTCAAGAGTCCTTCAGTAGAGTCAGAGAGAGAGGGAAGGGAGAAAGGTATTTATGGGGGGGGGGGGGGGTCAAAAACCTTACCCACAGGCCAACATCATGACACTAGAATGTATTTCTAGGACAACACCAATGCATCTGAGGATATAGACGTCCATGTGATAAGACCAGTCTGATTTACAGACCAGTATTGTCCCACATACAGTGCATTCAGAAAGTATTCAGATCCCTTGACATTTTCCACATTTTGCTACGTTACAGCCTTATTCTAAAATTCAATCCATAGTTTTTTCCCCTCATCAATCTACACACAATATCCCATAATGACCAAGCAAAAACAGGTTTTTAGACATTTCTGCTAATCTATTGTCACGTCCTGGCCAGTATAAGGGTTAATTGTTATTGTAGTTTGGTCAGGACGTGGCAGAGGGTATTTGTTTTATGTGGTTCGGGGTGGTGTTTTTCTAGAAGGGCATTTGATTTATGTATTCCGGGGTTTTTGGGCACTGTTTGATATTCATGTAATTCTATGTTTAGTCTAGTGAGTCTGGTTCTATGTTTAGGTAATTGGGGTGGAGACTCTCAATTGAAGGCAGGTGTGGTCTATTTGCCTTTAATTGAGAGTCCCATATATTAGGGTGTGTTTGTATTTTGTGGGAGATTGTTCTGTGTTTAGCCGTGTGCCTTGCCAGACTGTTATTTTGTCGTAGTGTTTCAGTGTACGTGTTTGTTGTTTTCAGTTTTCCTTCTTTATTTAATAAAGAGGATGAGTACACTTGTCTCTGCTGCATTTTGGTCCTCCTTTCCCGACGACAACCGTGACATCTATTAAAAATACAAATCTGAAATATCACATTTACGTAAGACCCTTTACTCTGTTGAAGCACCTTTGGCAGCGATTACAGCCTCAAGTCTTCTTGGGTATGACGCTACAAGCTTGGCACACTTGTATTTGGGGAGTTTCTCCCATTCTTCTCTGCAGATCCTCTCAAGTTCTGTCAGGTTGAATGGGGAGTGTCGCTGCACAGCTATTTTAAGGTTTTTTCAGAGATGTTTGATTGTGTTCAAGTCCGGGCTCTGGCTCGGCCACTCAAGGACATTCAGACTTTTTCCGAAGCCACTCCTGTGTTGTCTTGGCTGTGTGCTTAGGGTCATTTTCCTTTTGGAAGGGGAACCTTCGCCACAGTCTGAGGTCATGAACACTCTGGAGCATGTTTTCATCAAGGATCTCTGTAGTTTGCTCTGTTCATCTTTCCCTCAATCCTGACTGGTCTCCCAGTCCCTGCCAGTGAAAAACATCCCCACAGCATGATGCTGCCACCACCATGCTTCACCAGATAACAGCTGCACCCCCACCCCCAAATGACTTCCCGTGGCTATGGTCAGGCGCCTTTTGGATAGTATGAAATTGCTGTGGTATCTCAATGAGATTTCAGGGGGGGCTGGAGGGTGTGGAAGAGCACTGCCCTGGTATAGAATGTACACTCTAAATCAGTCTTAATTGTTGAAAAAGACAATCTAGTACACAGAGTGCTCCGTGTTCATCATTTCTAATAATAACTTTTAGCCAGCTGAGTGCACAAAGTTTCTTCAGGAATGTCCTATTCTTGTTGTTTCGTTTTAAAATCTCAAATTTAAATAGTTGTAATCCGCTGATTCTCTTCACGGCAGATCTAACCAATCACACCCCTCTTTTTAAGAGGGCCACTTGTAACGGCCATCGTCAAAATGAGACCAAGGTGCAGCGGAGGATGTGTTCATCTTGAAAGATTTTAATGGACCGAATGAACACTTACAAAATAAACCAAAAAGGACCAGCAACAGTTCTGTCAGGTTACAAAACTACACAGAAAACATTCACCCACAAAACCCAAAGGAAAAACAGGCTGCCTAAGTATGACACCCAATCAGCAACAACCATGTACAGCTGTTCCTGATTGGGAGCCATACCCGGCCGAAACAAAGCAATCCCAAACATAGAAAAACAGACATAGAATGCCCACCCAAATCACACCCTGACCAAACCTAAATGGAGACATAAAAAGGATCTCTCAGGTCAGGGCGTGACACCACTATGCTCCAGATCGCCTTATGT
This sequence comes from Salmo salar, assembly GCF_965601325.2. Taxonomy (NCBI): domain Eukaryota; kingdom Metazoa; phylum Chordata; class Actinopteri; order Salmoniformes; family Salmonidae; genus Salmo; species Salmo salar. Next base: position 46,416,828 of record NC_138306.1, on the reverse strand, counting down.
GCTCAGAGGTCCTTGATGAGGATCTACCCTATCAATACCCCATGATCTATTTTAAATGTAAGACTATGTTGCATATTTAAACTTAAATTGGTGACTATGGAAACAAACAGAATGTAACGGTTGTCGTCGGGAATAGAGGACCAAAACGCAGCAGGAATGTGGATGCTCATCTTGATATTTATTTTAAATAAAGTGAACACCAAAAACGAAAAACGCACAAACAACAAAACAGTCTTGTCAGGCACACTCAGCAAAACAAGAAACAATCTCCCACAACACCAAGCCAAACAATTACCCATATATAGGACTCTCAATCAGAGGCAACGAGAAAGCACCTGCCTCCAATTGAGAGTCCAACCCCCCATCAACCTAAACATACAACAAAGGTTCAAATCCTTCCATTGAAAACAAGCATTCCATTTATTTCCATTTGATTGGTTAAGAACAACCTGTTATCTTTACAATATACACTGAGTGTTCAAAACATTAGGAATATCTTCTTAATATTGAGTTGTACCCCCTTTTGCCCTCAGAACAGCCTCAATTCTTGCGGTACCGAGTGGCGAGCGGTCAAAGGCACTGCATCTCAGTCCAAGAGGCGTCACTAGAGACCCAGGTTCGACCCCGGGCTGTATCACAACCAGACATTGAATATCCCTTTGAGCATGGTGAAGTTATTAATTACACTTTGGATGGTGTTAGGTTCTAATTTTTCAGAGTAAATAACTCACCGACACTAGGGCTTAACCAAGTTTAATTCTTCCCAAAGGGTCGTTACAGCTGTATTCAGACAAAATAACATTTCTCACCATCACAATTATATATACCCCACTTTAGACTCTCCTCCTGCTCTCCAATCCTTACATCTTATGGTTCCACAGGAAGCGGGTAATAGGGTAATAAACCCTTATTACTCCCTTCAGGGGATCTGACCTGACCTCCTGACCTCAACCCCTCCATCGTAATAGCACAGCTCCCCTATAGCAATCCTGTGATCTCCTCCCGTCCACCCAACACATTCCAAAGCCCCTCTCTTCCTACAGAAAACCATTAACGTCTGACATAAAACCCAGTCTCTTTCACTCCTTATAGTCTATGCTTCTCATCCATAATTTATTTCATATCTCAATGTTCAGAGTTTATCCCGATTCCAACAGTCCCTCCTCTTGAACAATAGCGTCCTAATGTTCAATTTACATAAACTTGGAAATGACTTATAAATGGATAAACAATGATAATAAAACATGTATTTAAAAAAACCTAACAAATGATTATAAAACATGAATTAAACAAACTAACAAATGGAACAAACAATGAACAAACATTCACCGTCAGGTTTACAAATTCAGAGATTTATGACATCTGTACTATGATCACGTCATACACATTTTTATTTCCATCTCTCATCACACAACAAAATGCCATTCCAGCTGAATCTGCTGTCTTGTTCCATGTCAGATGGAACGCTTTTTGTTTCTCCACTTTCGCCTTCTGGTTCCTAAGAGAGTGATAGCATAAGACTTGGAAAGCAACAAAAAGACACACAGAACATAACAGTATTAACAATGTGATAAGCTATACATAATTATATATGCATGAAAACCAAAGTCTGAGACCCTGACAATTCCCACTCTCTCTTCACCTGACTCTATGCCTCCAGGATACTTTCCTGTTGGGTTCCACAAAAATGAAAGCTCTAAAAAAAACTTCCTCATGCTTTCGCCCAGTCTTCCCCTTTCGGCCGCCAGGTTCCGAGAGGTGTTCCCAAGTCATGTCATTTTCACTTTGTCCTTATCTCCTCCATTTCACCAGATAGGCACGTCACCTGATATGCAAGTGCGTATCCCTAATCAACGTAGCACTGTATATGCTTTCACATCAATGCCTTCAACATTTTGTACAATTACCCAAACATCTATTCTCTATCATATGATGCATTAACCAATAAAGCAGCTAACCCTAACCAAACTATGATGTTTAAAGTAGCTCCCAGAACCAACATATCTCTATGTCTTACAGTGAAATCTAGTCTCTCTCTTTCGCTCTGTTTCCTCTGTCATGGTGTCTTCAAGCTCACCCATTATGCTGCTGGACCTCACTTCACGTGAGAACTATTCACCCCCCCAAGGAGAGACATGACGATCTTTAATGCTGCAGGTACTGTACGAAGTAGGATGTGTGGCCCAAACCAATGCTGTCCCAACACCCCCGCCTGGTGTCTCTTGATGTACACTCAATCTCCAGAATTCAGCCCGTGCCCTTGGTTATCGCTGCTTTCACTGAGGATATACACACTGCAACACATGGGTCATTTCCTGACAACATAAACTCCCCTCCTATGGCAAGATCACTAATTTGTGACATTTGAAAAACAGCCTCCCCTGTCCTCCCATCGGTCTCCCAGTTACCAGTTATCAAACCATGTGGCACAAGTCCTCATAAACTGTGATCCCAACAATGCTACTAAAGTAACCCTTGCTACTACCAACATGGTCCATGATTATAGTCTCACAATACCCCTCATTTGCACAGTAGTCCAGTTCCATGCTGTCAATATAGCATCCTTCGCTACTAGTACTGCTCCTTCAGTTACTGTCCCTACCGTGACTGCCATGAGAATAACTCCTGCATGTAATCTGTCAAATGTTTGCCGGCTGTTAGAAATTGGGGAAAAGATTAATGATTTGGGAAAAATATCCAACTTAACAAAACTCACAGGTCACAGGTGTCCTGAAAGTTTACCATAGTGTCTGCAATGCCACCACTATCTCTTCTACTCTCACCATGAGCTAGGTATGTGTAATGTTCAACTAATTCCCCATATTGTGTACAGTTAGCTGTCCTCCCTCTTCTATGAGCTATCTCCTGTAACAATATACAGTCTCTGGGAATGATACTCCTCTATCATTACATCTAACCCATAACACACGATACTCCTCTATCATTACATCTAACCCAGAACACACGATACTCCTCTATCATTACATCTAACCCATAACACACTAGTCACTACTCCTAATGCATGTTCTACAGATATAAACATACTAACACATTCTCAAATCAGTTAGTCAATATACATCATTCTCTCCTCTGGAACAATGAACACCCTCATGTTCCACGAAACCTAAAAACATATTGACTTTAAAGAGAAAAAAAGTACATGTTTAATAACTTAACGCCATCCATTGATGCGATGTAACATTAAAATTCTGAATACAGGGTAAAACAAAAGAGAACAAGAAACTTTCATGGTTGTCCCAAGCTATCATCCAGTGAGTCCCCTAACAAACCACCTCCCTTCAGGATGACACTTAGAGGTAAGGTTTCTGGAGACTCTTTCGGTGCCCCCACCCCTCATCATTCTGTAGGAATTCTCTCTCGCTGTATCCCAATGTCACGTCCTGACCAGCAGAGGGTGTAGTTGTGTAGTATTTTGGTCAGGACATGGCAGAAGATGTCTGTGTATGTTTGTTCTGGGTTGTATGTTTCTATGTTGGTCTGTGTGGCTCCCGATCAGGGACAGCTGGTTATCGTTGTTCCTGATTGGGAGTCATATATTAGGTGTGTGTTTTTCACTTGGGTTTGTGGGTTGTTGCGCTAGCACTGCTATTATTTTGTATGTATAGCCTGTTAGCATGTCGTGAGTCGTTCTTGTTTATTGTTTTCCGTTTTTGTGTTCTTCTTTATCATTAAAGATGAGTATCCACATCCCGCTTGCATTTTGGTCATCCATTCCCAACGACAGCCGTTACAGAACAACCCACCAAAATAAGACCAAGCAGCGGAAGAAGGAGAAGAGGAACGCTGAGTATATGGACTATGCTGAGAAAATGGATTTTGACATGGACAATCGCGAGAAGTGGACTTGGGAAAAGATTCTGGCCGGAGAGGGCCCATGGAAGAAGGCTGGGGAGGACCGGGAACGCTACCGGGGTACACGACTGGTGAGGAAGCCGGAGAGGCACTCCCAATAAAACATTTTTTTAGGGGGCACACGGGTAGTTTGGCTAGGCCAAGGAAGAGCCATAACTAGACTAGACTAGACTGACTAGAACCAAAAAATTGGATCATATTACTCCAGTGCTAGCCTCCCTACAGTGGCTTCCTGTTAAGGCAAGGGCTGATTTCAAGGTTTTACTGCTAACCTACAAAGCATAACATGGGCTTGCTCCTACCTATCTTTCCAATTTGGTCCTGCCGTACATACCTACACGTACGCTACGGTCACAAGACGCAGGCCTCCTAATTGTCCCTAGAATTTCTAAGCAAACGGCTGGAGGTAGGGCTTTCTCCTATAGATCTCCATTTTTATGGAATGGTCTGCCTACCCATGTGAGAGACGCAGACTCAGTCTCAACGTTTAAGTCTTTACTGAAGACTTACCTCTTCAGTAGGTCCTATGATTAAGTATAGTCTGGCCCAGGAGTGTGAAGGTGAACGGAAAGGCTGGAGCAACGAACCGCCCTTGTTGTCTCTGCCTTGCTGGTTCCCCTCTCTCCACTGGGATTCTCTGCCTCTAACCCTATTACAGGGGCTGAGTCACTGGCGTACTGGTGTTCTTCCATGCCGTCCATGGGAGGGGTGCGTCACTTGAGTGGGCTGAGTCACTGACGTGGTCTTCCTGTCTGGGTTGGCGCGGAGGGGTGTAGCACAGTCTGGAGGGCAGTAGGCCAGAACCAGAGCCACCTCCAGGATAGGTGGGTTGGGGAGGAGGGGTGTAGCACAGTACCGTCGTTGACGGCAGCCACCCTCCCTTCCCTCCCTTATTGTTTAGGGGGTATTTATTTTTGTTTTGTTGTGGTATTGGGGATTTGTTGTTTCTTTTTAGGTGCATTCGGGGTATGCACCTTGAGGGGGGGGGGGGGGGGGGTACTGTCACGTCCTGACCAGCAGAGGGTGTAGTTGTGTAGTATTTTGGTCAGGACGTGGCAGAAGATGTCTGTGTATGTTCTGGGTTGTATGTTTCTATGTTGGTCTGTGTGGCTCCCGATCAGGGACAGCTGGTTATCGTTGTTCCTGATTGGGAGTCATATATTAGGTGTGTGTTTTTCACTTGGGTTTGTGGGTTGTTGCGCTAGCACTGCTATTATTTTGTATGTATAGCCTGTTAGCATGTCATTCTTGTTTATTGTTTTCCGTTTTGGTGTTATTCTTTATCATTAAAGATGAGTATCCACATCCCGCTTGCATTTTGGTCATCCATTCCCAACGACAGCCGTTACACCCAATCACAATTAAAACATTTTATAAATGATCCAACCCAAATTTAGAATGACAGTCCTCAATACTTACTTTGAGTCTAGGACTTGAATTCCAGCTTCTCAATTTAGCACACATCATCCCTGTTAGAACATACATTTATAAACAACCTTTTTTTGCTGGTAATAACTCTTCTCATTACAGCCCCCCCTGGTCCCTGTTTTCCTGTCACGAGTGGCCTGGTAATGAAAGATCAGTATCTTAATGCCTTCTTAGTCTAAATAGTTAGCAGGGTGTATACCACTACCACCACCCCTTTCCTTCACCCGGCACTTATCATTCTAGCGTGTCTTCTTCAGATATCATTTACAGTTCATTTTCCCAACGGCACATGTAACTTTTGCCTGTCACATTTCATGGCCCTTGATAATGTCCCGATTTTAATATCCAGGTAGATACTTCCGTTTCTCCCACGTACACGAGTCTCTCACCTGAGCCGTTCTCTCTCTCTCCACGCTCACTCCACACGCGCTCTCAGCACCCCTGCCCCGGTTTATGGCTCGGACTCAGATAGGAGTGGTAAAAGTCACTGTCTCTCCTTGCACGCCTTCGCCCGTCTTTCTTCAGCCGGTTAGGGAGGGTATTGAGGTTTACACACACTGCCTGTGGTCAAATTATTCCTACCATGCATTAAGACACGATCTGACGTCACCTTCCATGATAACCTAAAAAATAAAACACAGATCATAACAGTTAAATTCATTTCATTTCTGTTTACAGGAAATTCAGACAAACATTAACTATATGACAAATGATTACATTAACCTTCTCTTAACCTGTTGGGGCTACGGGGCAGTATTTTCACGGCTGGATAAAAAAAACGTACCCGATTTAATCTGGTTACTAATCCTACCCAGTAACTAGAATATGCATTTACTTATTATATATGGATAGAAAACACCCTAAAGTTTCTAAAACTGTTTGAATGGTGTCTGTGAGTATAACAGAACTCATTTGGCAGGAAAAACCCTGAGACATTTTCTGACAGGAAGTGGATACCTGATGTGTTGAATTACCTTTAAGCCTATGCCATTGAAACACACAGGGGCTGATTAATGTTTTGGCACTTCCTATTGCTTCCACTAGATGTCACCAGCCTTTACAAAGTGTTTTGAGTCTTCTACTATGAGATCTGACCGAACAAGAGCCTTGGAACGGTGATGGCCGATTAGACTCTGGCGCGCGAGGTCATGTTGGGTACCCTCGTTCCAATACGTTTTAAAAGAGAATGCATTCGTCCACCTTGAATATTATTCATGTTCTGGTTAAAAAAGGCACTAATGATTTATGCTATACAACGTTTGACATGTTTGAACGAACGTAAATATATTTTTTCCCCTCGTTCATGAAGTGAAGTCCGGCGGGCTTAGATCCTGTGCTAACAACACGGAGCTTTTTGGACATAAATGATGAGCTTTTTTGAACAAAACTTACATTCGTTATGGACCTGGGATTCCTGGAAGTGACATCTGATGAAGAGAATCAAAGGTAATGGATTATTTACATAGTATTTTCGATTTTAGATCTCTCCAACATGGCCGTTTGTCTGTATCGCAAAGCGTATTTTTCTAGGCGCAGTGCTCAGATTATTGCAAAGTGTGATTTCCCAGTAAGGTTATTTTTAAATCTGCCAAGTCGATTGCGTTCAAGAGATGTAAATCTATAATTCTTTAAATGACAATATAATATTTTACCAATGTTTTCTAATTTTAATTATTTAATTTGTGGTGCTGACTTGACTGACGGTTATTGAAGGGAAACGATTTCCTGAACATCAACGCCATAGTAAAACGCTGTTTTTGGATATAAATATGAACTTGATAGAACTAAAAATGCATGCATTGTCTAACATAATGTCCTAGGAGTGTCATCTGATGGAGATTGTCAAAGGTTAGTGCATCATTTTAGCTGGTTTTATGTTTTTTTGTGACGCCTGTCTTTGAATTGACAAAACATTACACACAGCTATTGTCAATGTACTCTCCTAACATAATCTAACTTTATGCTTTCGCCGTAAAACCTTTTTGAAATCGGACAATGTGGTTAGATTAAGGAGATGTTTATCTTTCAAAGGGTGTAAGATAGTTGTATGTTTGAAAAATTTGAATTTTGACATTTATTTGGTTTCAAATTTGCCGCTCTTGAAATGCACCTGCTGTTGATAGGGTGCACCACGGGTGGCACGCTAGCGTCCCACATAGCCCCAAGAGGTTAATAACGTCTCTAAGACAAATGTCAAAAAGCATAACATACTGTTACTGCTAAAATCATTTTCTCAATTAGTCCATACTCCCTTATTCTACCCATGACCCCTCGGAAGAGTTACCAGATTATGAAGTTAGCACCCTAACCCCTCGCAGAATTCCCCACTCCAGGATCCCAATCTGGTGAAATTTGTATCCAAACAAAAAACACAAAAGGAAATCAGCCATACATACAGTTGAAGTCGGAAGTTTACATACACCTTAGCCAAATACATTTAAACTCAGTTTTTCACAAATCCTGACATTTAATCCTAGTAAAAACTCCCTGTTTTAGGTCAGTTAGGATCACCACTTTATTTTAAGAATGTGAAATGTCAGAATAATACTAGAGAGAATGATTTATTTAAGCTTTTATTTCATTCATCACATTCCCAATGGGTCAGAAGTTAACATACACTCAATTAATATTTGGTAGCGTTGCCTTTAAATTGTTTAACTTGGGTCAAATGTTTTGGGTAGTCTTCCACAAGCTTCCCACGATAAGTTGGGTGAATTTTGGCCCATTCCTCCTGACAGAGCTGGTGTAACTGAATCAGGTTTGTAGGCCTCCTTGCTCGCACATGCTTTTTCAGTTCTGCCCACAAATTTTCTATGGGATTGAGGTCAGGGCTTTGTGATGGCCAGTCCAGTACCTTGACTTTGTTGTCGTTAAGCCATTTTTCACAACTTTGTATGCTTGGGGTCATTGTCCATTTGGAAGACCCATTTGCGACCAAGCTCTAACTTCCTGACTGATGTCTTGAGATGTTGCTTCAATATACAGTTGAGGTCGGAAGTTTACATACTCTTAGGTTGGAGTCATTAAAACTCGTTTTTAAACCACTCCACAAATTTCTTGTTAACAAACTATAGTTTTGGCAAGTCGGTTAGGACATCTACTTTGTGCACGACACAAGTCATTTTTCCAACAACAGTTTACAGACAGATTATTTCACTTATAATTCACTGTATCACAATTCAAGTGGGTCAGAACTTTACATACACTAAGTTGACTGTGCCTTTAAACAGCTTGAAAAATTAAAAAAATGGTATGTCTTTAGAAGCTTCTGATAGGCTAATTGACATCATTTGAGTCAAGATGACATCATTTGAGTCAAGATGACACAAGTATGATCTTTGTCCCCATGCGCAGTTGCAAACCGTAGTCTGGCATTTTTATGGCGGTTTTGGAGCAGTGGCTTCTTCCTTGCTCAGCAACCTTTCAGGTTATGTTGATATAGGACTAGTTTTACTGTGGATATAGATACTTTTGTACCTGTTTCCTCCAGCATCTTCACAAGGTCCTTTGCTGTTGTTCTGGGATTGATTTGCACTTTTCGCACCAAAGTACGTTCATCTCTAGGAGACAGAACGCGTCTCCTTCCTGAGCGGTATGACGGCAGCGTGGTCCCATGGTGTTTATACTTGCGTACTATTGTTTGTACAAATGAACGGGGTACCTTCAGGCATTTGGAAATTGCTCCCAAGGATGAACCAGACTTGTGGAGGTCTACAATTTTTTTTCTGAAGTCTTGGCTGAGTTCTTTTGATTTCCCCATGATGTCAAGCAAAGAGGCACTGAGTTTGAAGGTAGGCCTTGAAATACATCCACAGATAGACCTCCAATTGACTCAAATTATGTCAATTAGCATATCAGAAGCTTCTCAAGCCATGACATAATTTTCTGGAATTTCCCATGCTGTTTAGAGGCACAGTCAACTTAGTGTATGTAAACTTCTGACACACTGGAATTGTGATACGGTGAATTATAAGTGAAATAATCTATCTGTAAACAATTGTTGGAAAAATGACTTGTGTCGTGCACAAAGTAGATCTCCTAACCGACTTGCCAAAACTATAGTTTGTTAACAAGAAATTTGTGGAGTGGTTTAAAAACGAGTTTTAATAACTCCAAACTACATGTATGTAAACTTCCGACTAATGCACAGATGTCCATCCGCTCCCCTATAGCAATCCTGTTATCTCCTCCCGTCCACCCAACACATTCCAAAGCCCCTCTCTTTCTACAGAAAACCATTAACTTCTGACATAAAACCCAGTCTCTTTCACTCCTTATATTCAATGCTTCTGATCATTTATGTAATATCTCAATGTTCAGAGTTCATCCTAAATCCAACAATGGTGTATCAATACACCCAGTCACTACAAAGATACAGGCTTCCTTCCTAACTCAGATTTTAATGGCTGTGATAGGAGAAAACTGAGGATGGATCCACAACTCCAAAACACTAACCTAAATGACAGAGTGAAAAGCAGGAAGTCTGTACAGAATAAACATTTTCCAAAACAACACATCACAGAGTACCACTCTTCCTATTTTCAAGCGTTGTTATGGGTATGCTTGTAATCAGCAAGGATTAGGGAGTTTTTTGGGTTAAAAAGAAATGGAATAGAGTTAAGCACAAGCAAAACTCTCGAGGAAAACCTGGTTCAGTCTGCATTCCAACAGATACGTCCTGAGAGTCAAATTCACCTTTCAGCAGAACAATAACCTAAAACACAAGGCCAAATATACACAGGAGTTGCTTACCAAGACAACATTAATGGTTCCTGGGTGCCCTAGTTACAGTTTGGACTTAAACCGGCTTAAAAAAAAAAATCTATTTAATCTATTTTGAATTCAGGCTGTAACACAACAAAATGTGGAATACATTAAGGGGTATGAATACTTTCTGAAAGTACTGTACATTAATCGCTGTTAAGCTCTGCTGTATGAATTGAGTAAGGCACTCTGGTTGAGACCATCTGAATGGCTCTGCAATAGATCCCACACAGTGAGGTGATTTAAGGTAGCATCACTTCAGCCATTTAGCTAACATGAATCCTGCCACGATCCCTCCTGTGATTCCGCTGACAAGACTGCCAGCCACTGCGCCCACCAACTGAGTGAACACCTTAGACTCGGGCTCCGCTGCAGGGACAACAGAGGGACACCACAGTTAAATAACATGGCATTTTAGGGAATGGAGTGCAAGTAGTGCAAAAGCCTGTATTACTAAGCTGTTTAAACATGTGGAACTGGCAATATTAACAGCATTAAGCTTTGACTGGTTAGTCTCCATGTAAAAACCTCCACGTTTCCTTTTTACAAATGACTATCAATCTATAAATCAGTTCTCTTTAACCACTTCATTGCTTGATAGCATGTTCTATTTACTTATACCAGGGCTCTCCAACCCTGTTCCTGAAGAGATACCGTCCTGTAGGTTTTCACTCCAACCCTAATCTAGTGCACCTGATTCTAATAATTAACTGGTTGATAAACTGAATCAGTTAGTCACAACTGGGGTTGGATTGAAAACGGGACGGTAGCGCTCCAAGAAGAAGGATGGAGAGTCTTGACTTATACATAGACTGGTCATTTTGTGAATCAATATCAACTTATTGATGGAGGAAATCATTACAAGGCAGCAAATATGACAACACACAGGTGGCTATATCGTACCTTGTACAGAGGCGGTATAGAATGCTCTCTCTGTATTCCCACTGTGGTGAATCACTCTACATTCATAGATGCCTTGGTGGTGCTCTTGGAATTTATCTATGATTAAATGGCTGTTTGTAACCATGGCCTCCTTGGGTAGGGCCATATCTGGGATCCTGGGCCAGATGTACTGTTTGGCTTTGGGGTACATGTCTGACAAGCATGTAAGGTTCAGCTGAACCCCAAAGGAAATGGCCTGCAGTGAGAAGGACTGGATACTTGTGTTTTCTGGTCCGTCTGCAAAGATCAAACAAATGTTGTAAAAATGCATAGATAATATGAAAGTATATACACTGAACAAAAATGTTATATTTCAGTTTCAAAGATTTTGCGGAGTTACAGTTCATATAAGGAAATCAGTCAACTGAAATAAATTCATTAATCTCTTATCTATGGATTTCACATGACTGGGAATACATTGTGCATCTGTTGGTCACAGATACCTGTGGATAAGAAAACCAGACAGTATCTGTGTGACCACCATTTGCCTCATGCAGCGCGACACATCATGTTTGCATATAGTTGATCAGGCTGTTGATTGTGGCCTGTGGAATGTTGTCCCACTCCTCTTCAATGGCTGTGCAAAGTTGCTGGATATTGGTGGGAACTGGAACATGCTGTCGTACACGCCAATCCAGAGCATCCCAAACATGCACAATGTGTGACATGTCTGATGAGTATGCAGACCATGGAAGAACTGGGACATTTTCAGCTTCCAGGGATTGTGTACAGATCCTTGCGACATGAGGCCGTGCATTATCATGCTGAAACATGAGGTGATGGCGGCGGATGAATGGCATGACAATGGGCCTCAGGATCTCGTCACGGTATCTCTGTGCATTCAAATTGCCATCAATAAAATGCAATTGTGTTCATTGTCCGTAGCTTATGCCTGGCCATACCTTAACCCCACTGCCACCATGGGGCACTCTATTCACAAAGTTGACATCAGTAAACCGCTCGCCCACACGTCTGCCATCTACCCCATACAGTAGAAACCGGGATTAATCCGTAAAGAGCACAATTCTCCAGCATGCCAGTGGCCATCGAAGGTGAGCATTTGCCCACTGAAGTCGGTTACGGCGCCGAACTGCAGTCAGGTCAAGACCCTGGTGAAGACAACGAGCATGCAGATGAGCTTCCCTGATATGGTTTCTGACAGTTTGTACAGAAATTCTTCGGTTGTGCAAACCCACAGTTTCATCAGCTGTCCGGGTGGCTGGTCTCAGATGATCCCGCAGGTAAAGAAGACGGATATGGAGGTCCTGGGCTGGCGTGGTTACACGTGGTCTGCGGTTGTGAGGCTGGTTGGACATACTGCCAAATTATCTAAAACGATATTGGATGTGGCTTACGGTATAGAAATCATTTAATGTTTATCTGGAAACAGTTCTGGTGGACATTCCCGCAGTCTGTGTTGCCAATTGCACGCTCCCTTGCAACTTGAGACATCTGTGGCATTGTGTTGTGTGACAAAACTGCACATTTGAGTGGCCTTTTATTGTCTCCAGCACAAGGTGCACCTGTGTAATGATCATGCAGTTTAATCAGATTCTTGACATGCCACACCTGTCAGGTTGATGAATTATCTTGGCAAAGGAGAAATGCTCACTAATAGGGATGTAAACAAATTTGTGTACGAAAATTTGAGAGAAATATGCTTTTTGTGCGTATGGAAAATTTCAGGGATATTTGATTTTCAGCTCATGAAACATGGGACCAACACTTTACATGTTGTGTTTACATTTTTGTTGAGTATAGCTGTCATAATGTTGTCATTTGTAAATGCAAATAGTACAATTATGAATCAAAAGATGATGCGGACACGGTCAACCACCCACCACTGCGACTTGTATGCTCTAGTCGGCTGGCCCTCGCTACATATTCATCGCCAGACCCACTGGCTCCAGGTCATCTATAAGTCTATGCTAGGTAAAGCTCCGCCTTATCTCAGCTCACTGGTCACGATAACAACACCCACCCGTAGCACGCGCTCCAGCAGGTATATTTCACAGGTCATCCCCAAAGCCAACACCTCTTTGGCCGCCTTTCCTTCCAGTTCTCTGCTGCCAAAGACTGGAACGAATTACAAAAATCGCTGAAGCTGGAGACTTATTTTTCCCTCACTAACTTTAAACATCAGCTATCTGAGCAGCTAACCGATCGCTGCAGCTGTACATAGCCCATCTGTAAATAGACCACCCAATCTACCTACCTCATCTCCGTATTGTTTTTATTAACTTTTCTGCTCTTTTGCACACCAGTATTTCTACTTGCACATCACGATCTGCTCATCTATCACTCCAGTGTTAATATGCTAAATTGTAATTACTTCGCTACTATGGCCTATTTATTGCCTTACCTCCTTACTCCATTTGCACACACTGTATATAGACTTTTTTTTCTTCTCTATTGTGTTATTGACTGTACCCTTGTTTATTCCATGTGTAACTCTGTGTTGTTGTCTGTGTCACACTGCTTTGCTTTGCTTTATCTTGGCCAGGTCGCAGTTGTAAATGAGAACTTGTTCTCAACTGGCCAACCTGGTTAAATAAAGGTGAAATAAAAAAAATAAAAACGCATTGTCATAACAATTAGCGTGGGGATATTATTACAGTTCCAGTACCATCAGATAAGGTATCTTAAGCTTAGCATTGTGGAACCCCTGCTTGTTGGCCCCTGGCTAAAGTAGTTAGTAGTACACTTACATTGCACCTCCAGTTTCATCTCTTCCTTTGCCTCGGACACCACATTCTTGGCCACACACTGGTAAACCCCTTGGTTGCTGCGGTGTAGCCGGCCCGTGACGTTTCCTTGTGCGTGTCGATGCAGATTCTTGGGCCAGAGCTCCCCTTTTCTCTCCCACTCAATAGTGGGGGTGGGGTGGCCATTACTTCTGCAGCTCATCACCACTTCCTCCTCTTCCATCCCAGATGAGGAAGCACTGATGTTGATCTTGGGTGCATCTGGAACACAACAACACGTTACTATGAGATATCTGAGGACGATTACAAGGTTTTATACCTCAGCCTATTATCATAATGCTTCAGGATCTATCTGATCCTGTCTGATCTACGACTGCCCAGGGAGTGGCGCCTTTAGGGCGATTAGAAATTCAGCATAAGTCAAACAGTTCAATAGCTCAAGGATTAAGTGTACCGTATTGCCATCAAGGCTGGAAGGAGACATCTTTGAACACAGTGAATCATTTCGGTAACACTCTACCGAGAGCATCCAGGTAAAATGGTTTCTAACTTGTTAAAAGCATGTAGGAGCCTTTATAATGTCTTATAACAAGTCTTACAATGCATAGCTGCATCATAATGCATTATACATGGATGCTTTCAGTAACGTGTTACCATTATTTATTCACAAATTAACTAGGGACTATCACTAAGACACCGTATACCCATTCTGAAGTGAATCTGAATTGTAATAAGGTACTCACAGTGTATGTCGAGACCTGTTTTGAGTTATTTCTCATGTCTGCTTTCACTTCACAGGTCAGATTCTTCCCAGTATGGTCCCTCAGGGGAGTAAGAGTCAGTGTGTCTGACACGTTAGCTGCATCCAAAGTCTGCTGTGTTTCATTTTTAAGAAGCTCACTTCCTAGATACCAGCTTATGTGGACACGGTCAACGTGGTCAAATGCATCAACACTGCATGTTACATCACAAGCCACATTTTCCGTCCAAATACTTGGCATCACCAACACAGGTTGACTAAAAGCTGTAAAATCAGAGAGAAGTTGATATAGAGTGATTTTGCTCTTTCACATGATGGCAAAACAAGTTATTTAGGCCTTGGCTGAAGTAGACTAGCATTATAATTTACAGTGTAAATATGTCAAATTATTCAAGACATTATTCAAGGCATTGACAGTAGTTTTTGAGGTTATGTCATCACATGCTACAATTATTCTACTTACCATAGACAGTCATCTTGACAGTTTTTAGTTTTTTCTCTGAACTGCCATCGCACTTTGCATCGCAGGTATATCTACCCGCATCCTCAATCCTCACGCTGGAAAATTTGAGAGTGCTGTTTTTGGTCAGCATACCATCAGAGTCAGTAGTAGCTCTTGTCCACCTGAACTGTGGTGTCTTACAACTACTAACGCAAGCACAGGTGAACTGGAAGGCTGAACCTGCCAGCACAAATACCTCTTTCCCAGGAGGTGAAATGGCGACTTCTTCTATCTGACTACAGACTACAAAACAACAATACATACATTCATTGAATACATAAAATATCCATAGCATAAATGGAATGAATAATATTAATTTATTGATCAGAGAAATGATGTTTACCTGTGACATGGAAGAAGGCACACAGTTGAAGAAGTTGCATCTTTTTCATATCCATTTTTCAGGTAGAATATTGAGCTTGAATGTATAGTTTTGCTGCAGAGCTTGGCCACTCAGTGTAAGGTATCCACCCTTTACTTTAAAAAGACCGGACTGGATATTCCATGATTCTGATGCCAAGAAGGGATAAGCTAGATCTTTTCCTGTTATTATGGGCTCCTTAAGCCATTTCCAAATGAAAACATTGATGGCCACAGGAAACCGTGTGTGTGTGTGTGTGTGTGTGTGTGTGTGTGTGTGTGTGTGTGTGTGTGTGTGTGTGTGTGTGTGTGTGTGTGTGTGTGTGTGTGTGTGTGTGTGTGTGTGTGTGTGTGTGTGTGTGTGTGTGTGTGAGAGAGAGAGAAAGTGATGATAAAGAAGCCCCTAGTCTCCTGTAAAGGCCAGATGTGACAAAAAGTGTTGCACTTAAAAATTCTGCTTTATTAAAATGAACACAAACTGATTTACAATTTGCATATAACACTATTACAACCATGGTCCATAAAACAGTATAATGAAAAATAGATGAAACTAGACAAACTAGTGTTATACACAATGTTTTTACAAATCATTTACTAATTTGTTGAGTGTGCTTCCAGTTGACAGTGTATTCCATAATGGACCTACAGAATAACGCTTTAATAACAGGATCACTAACATTTTCCAATTGAGAGCAACATTATAGTGTCATTTTTGATTGAGTTGTCAGGTAGGCTTTCTAAAACACTGTAGCAGCTGTATCCTTACAATAACCAATGTCAAAGCAGTTCAGATTACGTTCAGCCAAAAATGTGACTATTTTGTCTTGGGACAAGGTGAGATATTGTATTCATCGTAATGGGCTCAACCCCAACTGCAGACCCTCTCCAAAATTCTCCCTTGAGCACGGATCTTTCCTAAACTCCTCGTTCTTCCACGTGTAGAGAAATGGGTTTGTAACAAAGATAGTGCAGAAAATCATCCATGAACATGTCCTAAGTGCCAATGGAACCATGGTAAAAAGTGCTGTTAATAACACCCAGAAAAGAGGCTCTGTAGTGAGGATGAATATGAAACACACTGCCAACACGTAGAACCCCAAACGTTTGTCCTTTCTGGGGAGCGAACAGGGAAGGTTATTCATGATAGGAAAATGTAATATGCTGATCCTCTTCACACTGATCTGCACCCTTCAAAATACACTGCTCAAAAAAATAAAGGGAACACTTAAACAACACAATGTAACTCCAAGTCAATCACACTTCTGTGAAATCAAACTGTCTACTTAGGAAGCAACACTGATTGACAATACATTTCACATGCTGTTGTGCAAATGGAATAGACAACAGGTGGAAATTATAGGCAATTAGCAAGACACCCCCAATAAAGGAGTGGTTCTGCAGGTGGGGACCACAGACCACTTCTCAGTTCCTATGCTTCCTGGCTGATGTTTTGGTCACTTTTGAATGCTGGCGGTGCTTTCACTCTAGTGGTAGCATGAGACGGAGTCTACAACCCACACAAGTGGCTCAGGTAGTGCAGCTCATCCAGGATGGCACATCAATGCGAGCTGTGGCAAGAATGTTTGCTGTGTCTGTCAGCGTAGTGTCCACAGCATGGAGGCGCTACCAGGAGACAGGCCAGTACATCAGGAGACGTGGAGGAGGCCGTAGGAGGGCAACAACCCAGCAGCAGGACCGCTACCTCCGCTTTTGTGCAAGGAGGAGCAGGAGAAGCACTGCCAGAGCCCTGCAAAATGACCTCCAGCAGGCCACAAATGTGCATGTGTCTGCTCAAATGGTCAGAAACAGACTCCATGAGGGTGGTATGAGGGCCCGACGTCCACAGGTGGGGGTTGTGCTTACAGCCCAACACCGTGCAGGACGTTTGGCATTTGCCAGAGAACACCAAGATTGGCAAATTTGCCACTGGCGCCCTGTGTTCTTCACAGATGAAAGCAGGTTCACACTGGGCACGTGACAGACGTGACAGAGTCTGGAGACGCCGTGGAGAGCGTTCGGCTGCCTGCAACATCCTCCAGCATGACCGGTTTGACGGTGGGTCAGTCATGGTGTGGGGTGGCATTTCTTTGGGGGGCCGCACAGCCCTCCATGTGCTCGCCAGAGGTAGCCTGACTACCATTAGGTACCGAGATGAGATCCTCAGACCCCTTGTGAGACCATATGCTGGTGCGGTTGGCCCTGGGTTCCTCCTAATGCAAGACAATGCTAGACCTCATGTGGCTGGAGTGTGTCAGCAGTTCCTGCAAGAGGAAGGCATCGATGCTATGGACTGGCCCGCCCGTTCCCCAGACCTGAATCCAATTGAGCACATCTGGGACATCATGTCTCGCTCCATCCACCAACGCCACGTTGCACCACAGACTGTCCAGGAGTTGGCGGATGCTTTAGTCCAGGTCTGGGAGGAGATCCCTCAGGAGACCATCTGCCACCTCATCAGGAGCATGCCCAGGCGTTGTAGGGAGGTCATACAGGCACGTGGAGGCCACACACACTACTGAGCCTCATTTTGACTTGTTTTAAGGACATTACATCAAAGTTGGATCAGCCTGTAGTGTGGTTTTCCACTTAAATTTTGAGTGTGAATCCAAATCCAGACCTCCATGGGTTGATAAATTGGATTTCCATTGATTATTTTTGTGTGTTTTTGTTGTCAGCACATTCAACTATGTAAAGAAAAAAGTATTTAATAAGATTATTTCTTTCATTCAGATCTAGGATGTGTTGTTTAAGTGTTCCCTTTATTTTTTTGAGCAGTATATTTTGAAATAGCAATACAAAACGACCATTGTCTCACCAATAATAGTCAACAGCAGGGTACCAGCTTCAAATGGGTCAGAGAGAATGGACTTCCTTCCTGAGCACAAATTCCCAGAAATGGTGAGCACTGTTCCTGATAAGAAATAGCACAGGCAAAGTAGATTATGAAACCAGGCAGAGGGGGAGATAAAGGATGGTACTCCTGAGTCAATACCCTCCATGATGGACATACAGTCGTGTACACATGTTTTGTTTTCATCCTGTATGTTGGATACATAAAGTCACAACCTGTCATTCCTATTTCAGAAAATGGCAGCCCTAACACTTTTTATATCTACAACCTTTTGATTTTTATGTGTAAATTCCAAGCTGAGGCAGCAAAGGGGGTGCATACCTTCTACAGGCATTATGCTACTGAATCACAAGAACGTGAGTCTGTGTGAGATCTCCCTTAGGTTTGGCTAATCATAAGCATTTAAACTGAGTATTTACTCATATTTAGCCTGTATTTTATTTTATTATGGGTCAGGCACATAGCCGCGGGAAGTCATGTTGCTGAGGGTGCTGCAGCACCCCCTGAAACCCCACCCCCCCAGTCGGCAAAATAAATACTGCACCCCCACCCCCAAATGACTTCCCGCGGCTATGGTCAGGCGCCTTTTGGATCGTATGAAATTGCTGTGGTATCTCAATGAGATTTCAGGGGGGGCTGGAGGGTGTGGAAGAGCACTGCTCTGGTATAGAATGTACACTCTAAATCAGTCTTACTTGTTGAAAAAGACAATCTAGTACACAGAGTGCTCCGTGTTCATCATTTCTAATAATAACTTTCAGCCAGCTGAGTGCATAAAGTTTCTTCAGGAATGTCCTATTCTTGTTGTTTCGTTTTAAAATCTCAAATTGATAAAGTTGTAATCCGCTGATTCTCTTCACCGCAGACCTAACCAATCACACACCCCTCTTTAAGAGGGCCACTACGCTCCAGATCGCCTTATGTGCTCAGAGGTACTTGATGAGGATCTACCCTATCAATACCCCATGATCTATTTTAAATGTAAGACTATGTTGCAGATTTAAACTTAAATTAGTGACTATGGAAACAAATAGAAATGTGATTAACAATATTTTCAACATCCAACTTTATCCTCTGTATTACTTTTTACAGTAGGTAATAAGCTGTAGCAAGGTGGTCATTATCAGGTTATGATTAGGTCTTAACTATGACCAGTAGGCTACATAATATAGCACCTAATATAGTGGTCAGAATTATGACCAGCTGGTCAAATAGAGGTCACAATGTCGACCAACTGGTCGTATGGTTGTCAGAAAAAGTCATACTGACGTCTTTTTAACCAGGTTTTACCGACTGGGTTGTTTCTATAAAACCATAAACAACAAAACACTGGCAGCTAAAAGCACAGTGGCTCTTCTTGGAGAAAAGCTATAAAACACTTTGATTGCAATCTGGTATGAAACAATCAGAAGCAAAACAAAGGACCTCTTGAACTTCCTTGAATTGTTTTTATATCTGGATTACTATTCATAACTTGGAAATCTTCTTGCTTCAAAACATTACAGAAATATAACAAGTGTGTGTTTGGGGTGGGGGGGGAAGGGCACCGATCATATTTGCAATAGAGATGGTATAGCATTACAGTAAAGCCCATACACAACCTATGTTGTAGACTTTCTGGTAAGGTTCAAATCCTTCCATTGAAAACAAGCACTCCATTTATTTCTGTTTGATTGGTTAAGAACAACCTGTTATCTTTACAATATACACTGTGTTCAAAACATTAGGAATATCTTCTTAATATTGAGTTGTACCCCCTTTTGCCCTCAGAACAGCCTCAATTCTTGCGGTACCGAGTGGCGAGCGGTCAAAGGCACTGCATCTCAGTCCAAGAGGCGTCACTAGAGACCCAGGTTCGACCCCGGGCTGTATCACAACCAGACATTGAATATCCCTTTGATAATGGTGAAGTTATTAATAACACATTGGTTGGTGTATCAATACACCCAGTCACTACAAAGATACAGGCTTCCTTCCTAACTCAGAGTTTAATGGCTGTGATAGGAGAAAACTGAGGATGGATCCACAACTCCAAAACACTAACCTAAATGACAGAGTGAAAAGCAGGAAGTCTGTACAGAATAAACATTTTCCAAAACATGCATCCTGTCTGCAAAAAGGTGCTAAAGTAAAACTGCAAAAAAATGTGGCAAAGAAATGAACTTCATGTCCTGAATACATAGCGTTATGTTTGGGGCAAATCCAACACAACACATCACAGAGTACCACTCTTCCTATTTTCAAGCATTGTTATGGGTATGCTTGTAATCAGCAAGGATTAGGGAGTTTTTTGGGTTAAAAAGAAATGGAATAGAGTTAAGCACAAGCAAAACTCTCGAGGAAAACCTGGTTCAGTCTGCATTCCAACAGATACGTCCTGAGAGTCAAATTCACCTTTCAGCAGAACAATAACCTAAAACACAAGGCCAAATATACACAGGAGTTGCTTACCAAGACAACATTAATGGTTCCTGGGTGCCCTAGTTACAGTTTGGACTTAAACCGGCAAAAAAAAAAAAATCTATTTAATCTATTTTGAATTCAGGCTGTAACACAACAAAATGTGGAATACATTAAGGGGTATGAATACTTTCTGAAAGTACTGTACATTAATCGCTGTTAAGCTCTGCTGTATGAATTGAGTAAGGCACTCTGGTTGAGACCATCTGAATGGCTCTGCAATAGATCCCACACAGTGAGGTGATTTAAGGTAGCATCACTTCAGCCATTTAGCTAACATGAATCCTGCCACGATCCCTCCTGTGATTCCGCTGACAAGACTGCCAGCCACTGCGCCCACCAACTGAGTGAACACCTTAGACTCGGGCTCCGCTGCAGGGACAACAGAGGGACACCACAGTTAAATAACATGGCATTTTAGGGAATGGAGTGCAAGTAGTGCAAAAGCCTGTATTACTAAGCTGTTTAAACATGTGGAACTGGCAATATTAACAGCATTAAGCTTTGACTGGTTAGTCTCCATGTAAAAACCTCCACGTTTCCTTTTTACAAATGACTATCAATCTATAAATCAGTTCTCTTTAACCACTTCATTGCTTGATAGCATGTTCTATTTACTTATACCAGGGCTCTCCAACCCTGTTCCTGAAGAGATACCGTCCTGTAGGTTTTCACTCCAACCCTAATCTAGTGCACCTGATTCTAATAATTAACTGGTTGATAAACTGAATCAGTTAGTCACAACTGGGGTTGGATTGAAAACGGGACGGTAGCGCTCCAAGAAGAAGGATGGAGAGTCTTGACTTATACATAGACTGGTCATTTTGTGAATCAATATCAACTTATTGATGGAGGAAATCATTACAAGGCAGCAAATATGACAACACACGGGTGGCTATATCGTACCTTGTACTGAGGCGGTATAGAATGCCCTCTCGGCAGGGTAGCCTAGTGGTTAGAGCGTTGGGCTAGTAACCGAAAGGTTGCAAGTTCGAATCCCCTAGCTGACAAGGTACAAATCTGTCGTTCTGCCCCTGAATAAGGCAGTTAACCCACTGTTCCTAGGCCGTCATTGAAAATAAGAATTGGTTCTTAACTGACTTGCCTAGTTAAATAAAGGTAAAAATAAAATAAATACAATTCCCACTGTGGTGAATCACTCTATACTCAAAGATGCCTTGGTGGTGCTCTTGGAATTTATCTATGATTAAATGGCTGTTTGTAACCATGGCCACCATGGGTAGGGCCATATCTGGGATCCTGGGCCAGATGTACTGTTTGGCTTTGGGGTACATGTCTGACAAGCAGGTAAGGTTCAGCTGAACCCCATAGGAAATGGCCTGCAGTGAGAAGGACTGGATACTTGTGTTTGCTGGTCCGTCTGCAAAGATCAAACAAATGTTGTTAAAAATGCATAGATAATATGAAAGTATATACACTGAACAAAAATGCTGTATTTCAAAGATTTTGCTGAGTTACAATTCATATAAGGAAATCAGTTAACTGAAATAAATTCGTTAGGCCCTAATCTATGGATTTCACATGACTGGGAAAACAGTTGTGTATCTGTTGGTCACAGATATCTTAAAAAAAAGGTAGGGGGGTGGATCAGAAAACCAGACAGTATCTGTGTGACCACCATTTGCCTCATGCAGCGAGACACATCTTGTTCGCATATAGTTGATCAGGCTGTTGATTGTGGCCTGTGGAATGTTGTCCCACTCCTCTTCAATGGCTGTGCAAAGTTGCTGGATATTAGTGGGAACTGGAACACGCTGTCGTACACGCCGATCCAGAGCATCCCAAACATGCTCAATGGGTGACATGTCTGGTGAGTATGCAGACCATGGAAGAACTGGGACATTTTCAGCATCCAGGAATTGTGTACAGATCCTTGCGACATGAGGCTGTGCATTATCATGCTGAAACATGAGGTGGGGTGGTGGATGAATAGCATGACAATGGGCCTCAGGATCTCATCCCGGTATCTCTGTGCATTCAAAATTGCCATCGACAAAATGCAATTGTGTTCGTTGTCCGTAGCTTATGCCTGTCCATACCTTAACCCCACTGCCACCATGGGGCACTCTATTCACAAAGTTGACATCAGTAAACCGCTTGCCCACACGTCTGCCATCTACCCCATACAGTAGAAACTGGGATTAATCCGTAAAGAGCACAATTCTCCAGCATGCCAGTGGCCATCGAAGGTGAGCATTTGCCCACTGAAGTCAGTTACGGCGCCGAACTGCAGTCAGGTCAAGACCCTGGTGAAGACAACGAGCACGCAGATGAGCTTCCCTGATATTGTTTCTGACAGTTTGTACAGAAATTCTTCGGTTGTGCAAACCCACAGTTTCATCAGCTGTCCGGGTGGCTGGTCTCAGATGATCCTGCAGGTAAAGACGACAGATATGGAGGTCCTTGGCTGAAGTGGTTAATAACACCCAGAAAAGGGGCTCCTGTAGTGAGGATGAATATGAAACACACTGCCAACACGTAGAACCCCAAACGTTTGTCCTTTCTGGGGAGCGAATAAGGAAGGTTATTCACGATAGGAAAATGTAATATGCTGACCCTCTTCACACTGATCTGCACCCTTCAAAATATTTTGAAATAGCAATACAAAACAACCATTGTCTCACCAATAATAGTCAACAGCAGGGTACCAGTTTCAAATGGGTCAGAGAGAATGGGCTTCCCTCCTTTGAGCAGTGATGCTGCGGAAGCAGGGAGATATGAGCATCCTTTCTGTGGGTACCGCGAAGACGTGATCCAGGGTAGTAGAAATCCCAGCGCCGAAAGCCACGACGCAATTAGCATCCATTCTGTGTGTATTTTTTGGTAGATGGACAGATAGGTCTGTAGTGATTTGGTGTGGTTTTGGTGTGATTGGATCTGTGTGTATTTTTTGGTAGATGGACAGATAGGTCTCCAGTGATTTGGTGTGGTTTTGGTGTGATTGGATCTGTGTGTATTTTTTGGTAGATGGACAGATAGGTCTCCAGTGATTTGGTGTGATTGGATCTGTGTGTATTTTTTGGTAGATGGACAGATAGGTGTTGATTACCAAATCACTAGAGACCTATCGGTTGACGGCTATGAGGGAATGGGAGAGAAGAAAGACAGTGATGCCGAGGAATAGGACTTCGTACCCAGCCGGAAAAGGACTACCAGAAGAAATCTCCACTGCCTCGTGCGGCATCCAAAATGCGCACACCAACAGCCGTTCACAATGAACGCATTGCTAGCCGTCCAAAGTTTCTTAATGTCACGACCAGGTAGACAACCAAAAGGTTTCAAATTGTCCCAAACAAGCACATGAGAGAATAGACTGCCGCAAGGCTGATCTTGGCATTGTGTCCCACATCGCAGTCTATCAGTTGCGATGATTCGTTTGGCATGTTTGAAGAATAAAAAAGGTTTTTCATACGAAAAAACGGGAAGGAGTCCTTATGCAATATTGTTTATGCTAATCTCCTATTCAGTGGATATGTTCCCCATGTTAATGCGGCAGTGATACAGTTGCATGGGGGGTAATAGACTATGGGCGCAGCGCGCCTGTGGTGATGCTACAGAGTGCAGACACTAGCTCAACAAAGACCTATAAGAAGAAGAATGGAACAGCACGCAGGTTCATGTTAACACTTAGCCTACACATCTAGCCTATTGCACCCAGCGTCTTCATTAATATTGAATGATTTCCAGGTACTGAAATAACTAGAAGCGCAAATAGGCAGGGACGGATTAATGCAGGCAGGGTAAACAGGGAAAGGCCCTGGGCCCAGGCCCATAGAGGGCCCAATAGGCAAAAAATAAAACTATTAAAAAAGAATTATATACAGTATATATTATATATATACAGTATACAGTTGAAGTTGGAAGTTTACATACACCTTAGCTAATTACTTTTAAACTCAGTTTTTCACAATTTCGTCCTAGTAAAAATTCCATCTTAGGTCAGTTAGGATCACCACTTTATTTTAAGAATGTCAAATGTCAGAATAATAGTAGAGAGAATGATTTATTTTGGCTTTTATTTCTTTCATCACATTCCCAGTGGGTCAGAAGATTACATACACTCAATTAGTATTTGGTAGCATTGCTTTTAAATTGTTTAACTTGGGTCAAACATTTCGGGTAGCATTCCACAAGCTTCCCACAATAGGTTGGGTGAATTTTGGCACATTCCTCCGCAAAGATCTGGTGTAACTGAGTCAAGTTTGTAGGCCTCCTTGCTCGCACACGCTTTTTCAGTTCTACCCACACATTTCTATAGGATTGAGGTCAGGGCTTTGTGATGGCCACTCCAATACCTTGACTTTGTTGTCCTTAAGCCATTTTGCCACAACTTTGGAAGTATGCTTGGGGTCATTGTCCATTTGGAAGACCCATTTGCGACCAAGCTTTAACTTCCTGACTGATGTCTTAAGATGTTGCTTTAATATATCCACATCATTTTCCTTCCTCATGATGCCATCCATTTTGTGAAGTGCACCAGTCCCTTCTGCAGCAAAGCACCCCCACAACATGATGTTGTCACCCCGTGCTTCACGGTTGGGATGGTGTTCTTCAGCTTGCAAGCCTCCCCCTTTTTCCTTCAAACATAACGATGGTCATTATGGCCAAACAGTTCTATTTTTGTTTCATCAGACCAGAGGCGGTTTTGGAGCAGTGGCATCTTCCTTGCTGAGCGGCCTATCAGGTTATGTCGATATAGGACTCGTTTTACTGTGGATATAGATATTTTTGTACCTGTTTCCTCCAGCATCTTCACAAGGTCCTTTGCTGTTGTTCTGGGATTGATTTGTACTTCTCGCACCAAAGTACATTCATCTCTAGGAGACAGAATGCGTCTCCTTGTTGAGCGGTATTTTAAATGTTTATATTATTTAATCTTTATTTAACTAGGCAAGTCAGTTAAGAACAAATTCTCATTTTCAATTACGGCCTCGGAACAGTGGGTTAACTTCCTTGTTAAGGGGCAGAATGACATTTTTAGCTTGTCAGCTCGGGATTCAATCTCGCAACCATTCGGTTACTAGTCCAAAGCTCTGATCACTAGGCGCCCCAATAGTATGACGGCATGACGGCTGCATGGTCCCACGGTGTTTATACATGCTGTGACAGACCAGGGGGTTGGGTCAAGACGTTTACACAGATCAGACACAGACAGAGTATGATTAGCTCGGTTTCAAGGGTGTTAATTAAATAATAAATCAAAAGAAAAGGATAGGTCTCCCCCATGAGACCCTCTCCGGGATACCGTCTTCTGGGCTCCGGATCTTGCTGTATCCTGTCGGGCACACAAACTCAAACTCCCTCGTCTCCAACTACACGGAAGTCATCTTACTTCCCCCAGTCCTCTCCTGTGTGCTGCCCTTCTGGCAGCGTTATGGGGCTTGTACAACTGGTGAGCAATTAGCCCTTGATTACTCACAAACTTCCCGGCCCCAGCCGGCGGAGGCCCGTCGAGACCTGGCACGTCCAGAAGACAGAGCCATCGCCTCGTGATGTATACTCCGTCTGTCACCAGGCCTCGACGAGTCTCCCCCTGGTGGCTGACCTGCTGTACGCCACAATGCGTAGTATTGTTTGTACAGATGAACGTAGTACCTTCAGGCATTTGGAAATTGCTCTCAAGGATGAACCAGACTGGTGGTCTACAATTTTTTTTCTGAGGTCTTGGCTGATTTATTTTGATATTCCCATGATGTCAAGCAAAGAGGCACTGAGTTTGAAGGTAGGCCTTGAAAAACATCCACAGGTACACCTCCAATTGACTCAAATGTTGTCAATTAACATATCAGAAGCTTCTAAAGCCATGACGTAATTTTCTGGAATTTTCCAAGCTGTTTAAAGGCACAGTCAACTTAGTGTATGTTGACTTCTGACCCCCTGGAATTGTAATACAGTGAATTATACGTGAAATAATCTGTGTGTAAACAATTGCTGGAAAAATTACTTGTGTCATGCACAAAATAGATGTCCTAACCGACTTGCCAAAACTATAGTTTGTTAACAAGAAATTTGTGGAGTGGTTGAAAAACGAGTTTTAATTACTCCAACCTAAGTGTATGTAAACTTCCCACTTCAACTGTACATGTTCATATCTTTTTTATGCAACTGCCTACCACAGGATGACTCAGGAGCCCGCTCTGAATGAGTGTAGACAGCCTTCTGCTGCTTTGCTATTTATCAGATGGGGGAGGAGAGGAGGTAGGGGGCCCACGTGGGTAACTGGGGGGCCCCGTCTTGGTTGGGTAACTGATTCAGGACCGGCCCTTGCCTTTTGGGGGCAAGATATGGTTGTGGGGGAGCTCCCCACCTTGCAGGCAAAACACAAAACACGGCAGAGAGAAAGATAATTTCCGCAATTCTACACATGCCATGAGGCCTATAGAAAATGTTGCCATTTTAAAATCAAGTTTTCTGCAATTCTAGACATTTTGCCATGGTGCAGAGTCATTTTTGCGGTTTTAAAGCTAATTACCTGCAATTCTACACATTTTGCCATGACTTCTGCCATGTTAATGATATCTGAGTGAGGGTGACTAACAAAATCAATAGGGGCCCCCTGGAGGTCAGGGCCCCCTGGTCACATAAAACTTGTTAGCTGACATGGCTAATTGAGTGACTGTCAGTGACTGATATAACAAGATTAAACTGCGGATGCACATTACAAATTGCACCTACTATATCCTACTATTCTAACTCAGTAAGTTGACTACAAAAAAACCCCCAGGGCCTATGATTTGTTAATCCGGCCCTGCAAATAGGTCTAGTCTACCCTGCCTAGGCCTACATAATATAATCTAAAGCAATATAGCATAGGCTATCCTCATAATAGAATAAGGAACATCCATAAAGTGATTATCTGGCAGGCAAGTGTCATAAAACCAATGCATCCCCAGAGACTGGCGGATGGCCTGATATTTAATATTAAATGAGATGAGTCGGGGATGCCTTTTGAACATCTATGGTATCAGCCAAGCTAAAAAACAGTTTGTTAAAAAAGTATATATTCCAGGACCTTCCTCGTGGCGGCGCGGTCTAAGGCACTGCATCGCAGTGCTTGAGGCATCACTACAGACCAGGGGTTCGATCCCGTGCTGTGTCACAACCGGCTGTGTCCTACACCACCTTTTGTAGTTTTGATGGATCATCATTGACGGGTTTATATAATTGCTAAAACCCACACCAGTCAATGGCATTCCTCTCATTTCCAAACATGACTGCAGCATTTCAATAGCTAACAAGGCATTCACATGAAAAATAATCAACTTTGGAACAAGCTGAAGGAAAGATAAGGCCTCATGAATCTGAATCAGTTTCAAATTATTCAACAGCGGGTGTCTAACCATAGCTTATACAGGACACTGCACTTTCATACACTATAAAACACTAACAATCACATGTACTTATTTAAAAATAATGTAGAGTACATTATAGGTTACACTTTATGTAATCTCCAACGGTTGATTTAGAGCAAATCATGTAATTTAAAGCAATGTTTTGTAAAAATATATAATTCTGTATCTCTTCACTGCTAAGAAATCTGGACTTCAGCTCCAAACATCCAACGGTCCTATTATGTGTACGTCATTTACAAAACCAGGAGTTTCACGTACACAGGAAGAAATAAATCCAATGCTTCCTTATCTTGAAAGTAGTAAACTCTGCAAAAAAAGAAACGTCCCTTTTTCAGGACCCTGTCTTTCAAAGATAATTCGTAAAAATCCAAATAACTTCACAGATCTTCATTGTAAAGGGTTTAAACACTGTTTCCCATGCTTGTTCAATGAACCATAAACAATTAATGAACATGTACCTGTGGAACGGTCATTAAGACACTAACAGCTTACAGACAGTAGGCAATTAAGGTCACAGTTATGAAAACTTAGGACAGTAAAGAAGCCTTTCTACTGACTCTGAAAAACACCAAAAGAAAGATGCCCAGGGTTCCTGCTCATCTGCGTGAACTTGCCTTAGGCATGCTGCAAGGAGGCATGAAGACTGCAGATGTGGCCAGGGCAATAAATTGCAATGTCTGTACTGTGACACGCCTAAGACAGCGCTACAGGGAGACAGGATGGACAGCTGATCGTCCTCGCAGTGGCAGACCACGTGTAACAACACCTGCACAGGATCAGTACATCCGAACATCACACCTGCGGGACAGGTACAGGATGGCAACAACTGCCTGAGTTACACCAGGAACGCACAATCCTTCCATCAGTGATCAGACTGTCCGCAAAAGGCTGAGAGAGGCTGGACTGAGGGCTTGTAGGCATGTTGTAAGGCAGGTCCTCACCAGACATCACTGGCAACATCACCTATGGGCACAAACCCACCGTCACTGGACCAGACAGGACTGGCAAAAAGTGCTCTTTACTGACGAGTCGTGGTTTGTCTTACCAGGGGTGATGATCGGATTCTCGTTTATCGTCGAAGGAATGAGCGTTACACCGAGGCCTGTACTCTGGAGCGGGATCGATTTGGAGGTGGAGGGTCCGTCATGGTCTGGGGCGGTGTGTCACAGCATCATCGGACTGAGCTTGTCATTGCTGGCAATCTCAACGCTGTGCGTTACAGGGAAAACATCCTCCTCCCTCATGTGGTACCCTTCCTGCAGGCTCATCCTGACATGACCCTCCAGCATGACAATGCCACCAGCCATACTGCTTGTTCTCTGCGTGATTTCCTGCAAGACAGGAATATCAGTGTTCTACCATGGCCAGCCAAGAGCCCAGATCTCAATCCCATTGAGCACGTCTGGGACCTGTTGGATCGGAGGGTGAGGGCTAGGGCCATTCCCACCAGAAATGTCCGGGAACTTGCAGGTGCCTTGGTGGAAGAGTGGGGTAACATCTCACAGTAAGAACTGGCAAATCTGGTGCAGTCCATGAGGAGGAGATGCACTGCGGTACTTAATGCAGCTGGTAGCCACACCAGATACTGACTGTTACTTTTGATTTTGACCCCACCTTTGTTCAGGGACACATTATTCCATTTCTGTTAGTCACATGTCTGTGGAACTTGTTCAGTTTATGTCTCAATTGTTGAATCTTATGTTCATACAAATATTTACACATGTTAAGTTTGTTGAAAATAAATGCAGTTGACAGCGAGAGGACATTTATTTTTTTGCTGAGTTTATTTATGCACCAGAAGAGACTAATTGACCCTTTCGGTTTCGATTGACTATGTAGTATGGCAAACAAAATGCATTAAAAAAAATAGTAACTATTTCAAGTGCATCTTCGTGGAATATTATACAAAGGTATTTGGTCATCGACGCTCATGATAACGATTGTCTGTGGCTGTTTAAAATCTCTTTCAAGATAAGAAATGTAGGTTTACTACCCAGCTTAGCAGAGTTGATGCAGAGCTGTTATTGCAATAGAATGCTCTGAGTTGATGTGCCTTAGTTGTTGTCATTGGAAATAAATATGCTATTTATAAAGAGATGCTATGTTCAGTTAGCGTTTTCAAATAAAGCATTTAACCTTTTTGACAGCTGAAAGGACAGAACAGCTGTCAAACCAAGACAACCAGAATCAGTCAGAGCTTGTGTTCCTTCCTTTGCTATAATGAAAAAATGTGAATTCTTATCTGTCAAGATGGCAAGAGTTCTAAAGAGACAGTAGGAGCAAGAATAAATCATTTACAGAGGCAAGAATTTTGAAGTCTTTTTTTAATTGTGTTACCTCCTTCAGCAACCTCTGTTCCCCGTAAAATATACACATGTAGTACAGTAGACATTTTACTATGCTTACTGTATGAAAATGAAAAATTCTAATCTACAGTTATACATTTTCTTTACATACTGCTTGAAAAAATATATGCAAGTACGAATTTTACAGCTATAAATTGTACATTTCAAGGAGGTAGAATACCTGCATTATTAAGATTCTCCCATCTCGAAACAAAGAAACGCATTTCACTGCCAGGAATGTACAGAGCTCTAACAATAAAAATAATAATAATCCTTGCAGCCATGAACAGGCGCTTCCGTACACATTCATTTAAATCAACTTTGAAATTCAAAAGTTTAAAAAGTAAAAAGCATAGAAATATAGGGACTCTTATAAGGTCCAACAGAAAATGGATGTCAGTCGAGCCACAGTAGGTCATATTCATTGGTAAAAAACAAGCTTTGATAATGACTGCTGCATTGTACACACAATGACATTCAGCAATGGGATTTTAAAGACGGTATTTTGGGGGACAGTTGTGCTTTTCAGTTTTTTTAGGAACCTCTACCTGCAAAGCGGAAATGTTTTTTTCTTCTTCTACAGTCTGAAAGAATCGTAATACGCAGGAAAAGTTTCTGCGTTGTTTTTACATTCTCGACACAAACACAAAAACTGGGAAATATTTCAGTAATAGCGACGAACATCTGTTACCAATGTGCCTTGACGATAACACAACTAACATAACTGGTTCTACAGTAGGTATGTGTTAAAAATAGGCTGCCACAAATCAAGTTCCATCATCCACAGCGTGTCGAATAACACTGAAAATGTGCTCCTTTTCCTTTCAAAGAGCCTTATTGCAGTGGGATCTTGTCTGTGGAGGGGATTGCTACGCTGCCTGGTGTATGGTATACTGCAGGGACTGAGGCTTATGTTGTGTGTGGTGTTGGTCCAACAACACAATACTACATTTTCTCTACTAATGACCACTGTTCATCATGCTCAACATACCTAGTCACAATAACCTAGTCTGGTTATTGGTATGACTTTAGTTGTCAAATCATTGACCTGTGAGGGTTTATGAAATCAGCTACATCCTTTTTGGTGATAATATTCTGTATTTATCCTTTACTTGACCATGTGAGTCCCATTGAGATGCAAATCTTTTTTTCAATGGAGTGATGTAGGCTTGCGACAGAGGAGAACATTAAGCATTAATTAGTTCCAATTGGGGGTTACCAAATCCCACCAGTTCATTGAATCGATTGAATCAATAAAAATAAAAAACTATTTCAAATAGTGAAGAGGAGACAACACTCATCTCTTCCCTATACGTCATTCTCTTCTCTCTGGAGACCACGTCACCCTTTCATTCCATGAGCAGAGGACTGCACACACATGGTTTCCAGACACACTCACTGCTCAGTCTCAGTCTCATTCACACACGCTCACATAGGTATGTACCTACAGGTTTTCATACAGTCTATGGTACATACATTAGCGTGCACGCACACGCGGTCTACATTCTCACACACAAAACAGAATAAGAAATGCAAGAGCACGTCACCCTGAGCCTGGTCCTGTGCTGCCAATACATTGCTGATTAGGAACCTCTCCATAAACCCCTCGCATATTTGGATGTTGTTAGTGAAGTAGTAACACTCAGACAAAAATAGAATTGTGATAAACCAAAACATGTTCATTAACCCACTTGTAAATATAAACATAATTCTTTATCCAGGCAACACAATTGTCATGTTTCATGTATAAAATCCTCTCGTCTAAAAATATCCTATTTTTTCAGTACATGTCATGTGTTGTGTACACAGTAATTTTGCTTAGCACATGTACACATAAATAAAAACGGAAAACTGTGATGCAGGGAAGCAGAGAGCCTCCAGTCTACTGTATATGGCCATATCTCAGCTTTAAAGAGACAGAGCACTCACATAGTTACAGCCTGGCCAAGCCTAACTACAGCCGGGTAATCTCCCTTTGTTAGCATTATACAAACAGTGACTTCAGTTAAGGTGGATGGAGGCCGTCTGAAGCTGACAGAAGAAGCTCAAAACTCAAAGTTCCATAAGCCCTTGTGAGTTTGTGGCTGTCTATGTGCCTGCCCCCAAAGATCACAGCCATCCAGATGCCAAGAGAGAAGAATAAATGTCATACGTCATATAGCGCCTCCTGGCTTATTCATTTCCCTTTTCAGTATGTGGGAGAAAGCAGGGAAGAAGGGGGAAATGGAGAGGGGTGGGAGACTCCATCGCGCCCAGTTCAGTTGTCACGATGGCTGTCCAGTCTTGGCCAACGCACAACCGCAGCTTTAGTATTGAACATATTCAGATTGAAGGGACTGCAAGAGGTGGAGAGGGGAGACAGAGACACAATATGACGTTGAGTATAATGAACGTGAATCACAGGGCATCATAACAACACAACCTATGGCATCATAACACAACCTATGACATCATAACACAACCTATGGCATCACACAACCTATGACATCATAATACAACCTATGGCTCCATGGCAAATGTAAAAGCACATTGCTGCATGTAATTGTTTTCAAAGTGTTGACGGCAGACAAAGAACATGCAGGGAGAAGGTTGTTATATAACAAGCCTGCATGAAATATTATATTCTAACAGGGTACAATAGAACGGTTGGTTGCAAAGGTCCAGAAAAGCCATTCAAATAGACAATCCTTAAAATTCCAAATGCATTTTCCTGAACTAATGAATAGATTTATGGTGGACAAGACAGACAGGGTGTCTCTGTGTGTATGCAGCTAGAAAAGGAATTAGCAGGACTGACAAACAGATGGGGGGAGGCATGTTGCAAGAAGGGAGCAAACGAGAGAGAAGGAAAAAGCTTATGTTATTCTGATGAAGCCACAACTCCACTGACTGGCAAAACAAAGAGACGAGAGGACAGCTGAGACATCCATAACAGATAGTCATCCAATATTCCCCATTGTCAACCACTCCCTCTGCCATAACCCCTCACTATCCGTCACATCACCGGTTACCTCCTATTCACACGATGTGTGGGCCGGTGGCTGCCAGAATGGTGTGCCACTATCACCTAGGAAGGGTTAGGGGAGTATATTTGAAGATGATGCGATTTCATCTACACTTTATTTATTTTGTAGGCAAGGTGATAGCGAACAAACGTGAATTAACTTGATATCTGTGCAAGGGTAGCAGCTTTTGAGTCTGTCCCTCCTCCAATGCTAAATTAATGACAATGGTGCAACACTCTAGGTTGCCTGAGAAGCAGTGGTGAGAATGCTGGCACAAAGCAGCATTCCTATATGACCAAAATGCTACCAGTGGTGTAGAATGAGAAATAACGTCAGCTTACCCGGTGTAATCCAAAGACAGTGATACTGCACCAACCTTATTTGTCTGAACAGAGTCCTTCTATTCTGAGCGGAATCAAGTGTGGGAAGTTCTGGGAATTAGCCTTAGATGTCTGGCCCTCGTGGTCGGGGCCTATGAAAGTCCCCCTCGTGGTCGGGGCCTATGAAAGTCCCCGTCGTGGTCGGGGCCTATGAAAGTCCCCCTCGTGGTCGGGGCCTATGAAAGTCCCCGTCGTGGTCGGGGCCTATGAAAGTCCCCCTCGTGGTCGGGGCCTATGAAAGTCCCCCTCGTGGTCGGGGCCTATGAAAGTCCCCGTCGTGGTCGGGGCCTATGAAAGTCCCCCTCGTGGTCGGGGCCTATGAAAGTCCCCCTCGTGGTCGGGGCCTATGAAAGTCCCCCTCGTGGTCGGGGCCTCCAAATATTCATTATAAAGGAAGAGGATTACTAGGCTGGCCTCTCAGGGAATGAGTGAGCGCTACAGTATGGCTGAGCGTGTCAAATCCTTGTAATAGCAGAGAGCAGCACCAGACTGCCAGCCTAATAACGTAATTTTTTTTATTTAGCACACTCTTATCCACATAGTCTAGATTTAATAATAATGGTTACAGAAAGTGCATCTTTGGGGGAAAAAAAGTTTAAATTAAAAATATGTATACAAAGGCCTTCGGTTGGCCAGCGTCGAATGGAAAAAAAGCACAAAAGTCAGGATGAAAGAGATTTAAAAAAGTTTCCAGGACCGAATCAATTGGAAGTGGAAATGAGTCAAACTATAATCTCTCTTAGGCATATGATGGCCTACGACGTTGGGGGGGAAATTATGGTGTGATCAGCCTTCCCTTGCATCTATCGAACACACATGTGAATATCTTTCAGTTCTTATGTTTCAAGTGTTGTTAGATGGCTCAGATATTAGATGTCCTCATGTTAAAGCCAAACCCAGAAACCGAAATGAATCACCCTGAAATCCAGCCAATCACCCAATGAAATGACCTGCACATCAGCCAATGAGGCCACAGTGTCGAATAAACCTTTGCTTACCCAGAATCCACCTGGTTAGTAGTTAAAGCACATTTTCAGTTTAGTGTTCATTCTGTTGATGAGCTTATTATTTTTAATTGGTATGTGATGCTAGATCCACTCAATAGAGGTGAATACAGTAAACAGCCTAGGAAGAACAGAGCCGCAGAATAACACTCCACCAACACACATTTGAAGAGGCACCATTGTTCATAACACTAATTAGACCTCTGCCCAAATGTGTCAGTAAATTATTTTAACTGGAGACGGGTAGCTAGTGGGAAATGGCCTAATAGCCATGGTTAGTGTGTATGAAGTAGGCATTTAGACTGGAACTAGGCCATCGCAGGTCCTGTTTCAGCACCATGCAGACAACAGACAAGGAACAGAGAGGAGTTCAGTGGAGCCGCCAGAGAGTTAGACACACACAGTGGAGAGCCTGCAGCAGCAGCAGGGATAGGACAAGAATTCCGACTGGCTACGATTATAAATAGACATCATCTACACAAAAAGGGAAGACACTCGTGTTTGACAGAAGTGCAGAGAGGAAATATGACAGTTCAAAATACGGGTAAGAGAGTAGAAATACCAAAAAGATGGTGATGTTGGAGTATTTTTGGGGGCGGGGCACACACTTACGGGGATTGAGCGGCTGAGGTAGCGGCCGGAGGGTCCGCTGAGCCCGGAGTAGCCCTCCTGCTGGGGTCTGAATGGGCTGTACTTATCAGGCCCGGGGCCCAGCCTGCCTGCAGCATGTTGGGGGGCCCCCGCGGGGCTGAACACCCCAGTAGGGGAGGAGTTATACTGATTGTTGTTGACCTCATGATGGTGGTAATTGGCGCCGCACACGCCATTAGCCACGTAGCCGTGAACGGAGACGGCCCAGCCCGACGGAGGGATGGGGGTGGTGACGATGGAGGGAGGAGAGGAGGAAGAGTGTGATGAAGAGGGCGTGTACGGCAGCTTCCTATTGCCCTCGCTCCCGTCAGCTGCGTACAGGTTGCCTAAGGAGCTGGCTAGCCTGCAGTTAATGAAGGAGCTGAAGGAAAGGTAGATGGGAGCGGGGAAGGGGACATAAATACACAGGACACATCCCAAACACCAAACAAACAATGACAAGAGGACTGCCTTCTTTCACAGGCTCAGGAGAGGACGGCTGCCTACTGTGGACTGGTACTGTGGATCTAATAGTGGATTGATTTACTATATTTTCACTAGGGCTGTCACCAACTAAAACAAAATCTTGGTCGACCAAGTGCCATCTGTTCTTTCGACCAATCTACGAAATGTTAAAACGTGTATTTTTCCATATATAGACACACTGTATGTGTTTAAATAAAATCAACTATATGTAAGCTACTCAGCTTGTCTGAGTAGTCTACATAAGCGCACTGTGATTAAATAATGAAGACAAATGACACGAGGGATTCCGAGATCAAGACAGCCTAACCAGAAGAAAGAAACCTGTTCCTGAACCACCTCCTCCTGCTGCTGGCCTTCTCAGATTCTGCCATTAGCTCCTTGCAGGTAATAGGCTACACCAGGGGTCAGCAACCTTTTCCATTCGGAGTGTAAAGTTATCTTACCATTTCTACCAATCTGCGTGCCAGTTACTTTCGTGGAACAGTTTCATTTATTTTATAATAAAGTCTTTACATCTCAAAATCCTTGTCATGTGATTAATAAAAATTATATCGAAATGAAAATTATACAAATCTAAAAGTAACTTCTATTGCCAACTATGTAAAAATAGCTGACATAAAGGCAACAAATAAAAACATTGCATCCTGCAGGTAGAAAAGATCCTGATAAAAATAAATCACATCGCCTATGCATGATCTGACTTGAAACATTGTATCAACTATCAACTTGGTTCAGCCCAAAGCTTACATTAATGATCTTGCATCGTTGTATAAAATATTCTGGACCCTCAGCGTTTCCTGGCCAATGATCTCTGGACAGACACAGCTGTATTTGTGCAAGAGATAACAAGTAACCAGGTAGGCTATTTTATGACGCTTCCACCGGATCAGAGCATGACATTTTTTCCCCAATTCACACCAAGTGGTGGTTATTGAAAGTGAGAGAGCTGGAAAGATCTTTCAAATAGGCTACATTGAGGAACTATTGTCATTCTCAATGGATGTAAAAACAGACTTTGTTTACTTGCTGTTTGAAGTGATGAAAAAATAACTTTGAGAAGATCCACAGCTTATTAGTGGTGGTGAGTTATGACAATCAGAAATATCAGATCCCCAAATGGGAACATTTATAAGACTACATTTGCACGCAGGCCAGGTAGACTAGTCCTACTTCTATGTGTAATCAGGTGCATGTCCTTACTCAACATTGACAGGAGCACTCCAAAAACAAAACAAAATGAATAGATTGACAACTCATAAATGGAATGAAATAAACCAAAACTTGTTTCTCACAAGTGTAGCCTAGATTGTGCTCTCTGCAAACAATGTGTCCACTCCTACAATGAAAACAGTAAGACTGTAATAATATATGTAATGCGTTAACAGAAATGACGGTAACCAAACAGACATTGTAGGTTAGAAATTATGGGAATTAACGTTAAATGTACTACTTGTGATACTGGTGTGCCACCTCTGCAATGGATTAGTCTACTGAGACAGGCGTCAATCAAGACTTGGCGTAAACATCTTTTATTTATTTCTTAACTGCTCGACAAACCCTATCGACCAAACAATCGACCAGTCGACTAAATGGGATCAGCCATATTACACACAACCGATTTACACTGACGGCAAGCAGTCTACATTAGTGGATTGAGTAGGATAGTAATAGCAGATTGATTCAGCCAATCTATATTGCCATGGCTACCTACATACACATTTACTGTTGAATAATTTGATAGAAAAAGACAATAACAAATCCTGAAAAGAGCACAAAGTACAGTAGGTCTGGTACCGCTCCAGAGGAGAGATTGTTGTGGCATATTTCTGTGTTGTGTTATCTGCTAGTCCCTGTCTCTAGTGGTGCAGAATGCGGGGGATTTAGATTTGGTCTGTTGGGAAAGCTCACAGCCTGCAGCGCGTCAACCCTCTCTGTGAATCGGTCTGGTCACTGAGACACACTGCACACGTGTTCCCTGTCCTGCGTATCCTTCCACCTGCAACTTGCTCTCAGGACATGGGGTAGTCACAGACAGGCAGAAACACAACCAGGGGACTGAGACAGCCAAAAAAGGACAGGACAGGAAAGAGAGGGAAAGAGAAATGTTAAAGGAGTAAAAGACAAAATCTTCAGGAGTCAAGAGAAAGGGTAAGTGGATAAATGGAGGGATGGGAGGCTGCGCAGTATTAAACAGAAAGAAAAGGGAGGAAGAAATGGAAGGAGGGGGAAGAATGGAAAAAAGAAAATGAGTCGATAAAAGAGGAGTAAAGGGTAAGACGTGTCGGGGGAGGGGGTCGGGCTCACCTCTTGAGGTTGGACGCCGAGGACGAGGAGCTACGGCTGATTCTCTTGGCCGTGGCGGAAGCAGAGGATGATGGGACTTTGGAGGACTTGAGGGGGGAGATGGTACCCTGAGTGCCCACTCCAAGGTTCATCCTACTGGGAGAGAGAAAGAGATCGAAGAGAGAGAGAGAGACAGACAGAAGGAAAGGAAGAATAATTGGATATACATCGTGTGAGGTGAAATAAAAGTAAGAGCTGTTAACTTCTCTAGGGTAGGGGGCAGTATTTTGACGTCCGGATGAAAGGCGTGCCCGTAGTAAACTGCCTGCTACTCAGGCTCAGAAGGTAGGATATGCATATTATTAGTATATTTGGATAGAAAACATTCTGAAGTTTCTAAAACTGTTTGAATGATGTCTGTGAGTATAACAGAACTCATATGGCAGGCAAAAACCTGAGAAAAATCCAACCAGGAAGTGTGGAAATCTGAGGTTTGTAGTTTTTCAAGTGATTGCCTGAACAGTATACAGTGACTTAGGGTTAATTTTGCACTTCCTAAGGCTTCCACTAGATGTCAACAGTCTTTAGAACGTTGTTTCATGCTTCTACTGTGACTGGGGAGAGAATAAGAGCTGACTCAACAAGTGGACTGCCTGAGGCCAATGAGTGGTTTACTGTGCGGTCACGCAGGCGCTCCGTACCCTTCTTTTTCCTCTGTGATGAATACGCTATTTCCCGGTTGGAATATTATCGAAGATTTATGATAAAAAGACCCTAAGGATTGATTCTATACATTGTTTGACATGTTTCTACGAACTGTAATGGAACTATTTTGACTTTGTCTGAATTTAATGCGCGAGCACAGCGCATTTGGAGTACTTGACCAAACGTCCGAACAAAAAGGAGGTATTTGGACATATATATGGACTTTATCGAAACAAATGAACATTTATTGGGGAACTGGGATTCCTGGGAGTGCATTCTGACAAAGATCATCAAAGGTAAGTGAATATTTATAATATTATTTCTGAGTTTTGTTGGCTCCACAAAATGACGTGTTTGGTTTCGTGTCTGAACGCTGTACTCAGATTATTGCAAAGTGTGCCTTCGCTGTAAAGTTTTTTTGAAATCTGACACAGCGGTTGCATTAAGGAGAAGTGTATCTATAATTCTTTGAATAACAGTTTAATATTTTAATCAACGTTTATGATGAGTATTTCTGTAAATTGATGTGCTCATTCACCGGAAGTTTTGGGAGGCAAAACATTTCTGAACATTACACGCCAATGTAAAATGGGGTTTTTGGATATAAATATGAACTTTATCGAGCAAAACATACATGTATTGTGTAACATGAAG
The DNA here is from genome assembly GCF_965601325.2 of Salmo salar. Lineage (NCBI taxonomy): Eukaryota > Metazoa > Chordata > Actinopteri > Salmoniformes > Salmonidae > Salmo > Salmo salar. Next base: position 46,377,318 of record NC_138306.1, on the reverse strand, counting down.
TCCTATGAGTGCCATCTGATGAAGATCATCAAAGGTTAGTGATTAATTTTAGCTGTATTTCTGGTTTTTGTGAATCCTCTCCTTGCTTGGAAAATGGCTGTGTGGTTTTTCTTGTTTAGGTGCTGTCCTAACATAATCTAATGTTATGCTTTCGCCGTAAATCCTTTTTGAAAATCGGACAATGTGGTTGGATTAACGAGAAGTGTATCTTTAAAATGGGATATAATAGTTGTATATGTTTGAGAAATTTGAATTATGAGATTTTTGTTGTTTTGAATTTGCCACCCTGCTATTTCACTGGCTGTTGAATAGTGTGTCCCGCAGGTGGAACGCTAGCGTCCCACATAGCCCAGAGAGGTTAACCTGTTTGGGATAGGGGGCAGTATTTTCACGTTCGGATGAAAAGTGTGCCCAAAGTAAACTGCCTGCTACTCAGGCCCAGAAGCTAGGATATGCATACAATTGATAGATTTGGATAGAAAACACTCTAAAGTTCCTAAAACTGTTAAAATAATGTCTGTGAGTATAAGATAACTTATTTGGCAGGCGAAACCCCGAGGACAAACCATCCAGGAAGGTTTTTTTTTTTTTAGTTCACTGTGTTTTCTATGGGAACATAGATTTCTGTGGCACTTGGTTGCAGTTCCTATTGCTTCCACTAGATGTCAACAGTCTTTAGAAATTGGTTGATGTTTTTCTTTAGAGAAATGAAGAAGTACGGCTATTCAGAAGGAGGGTCCAGCCTAGTGTACTCTTGTTTGGGGCGCACGACCTGAAGCTCACTCCACTTTCATTTTAGCCGCAATTGAACACAGTGTATTACGTCTTAAATTTTATTGATTATTTACATTTTAAAATACCTCAAGTTGGATTAGGAAAGTTGTTTGAAATGTTTGGACCAAGATTACAGGTAACTTATTAGATATTTTGTAGTCATGTTGGGCGAGTTGGCATCGATATTTTTCTGAATCAAACGCGCCAAAAAAATGGACATTTTGGAGATATAACGACGGAATTAATCGAACAAAAGGACCATTTGTGATGTTTATGGGACACATTGGAGTGCCAACAGAAGAAGCTCTTCAAAGGTAAGGCATGAATTATATCGTTATTTCTGAGTTTTGTGTCGCGCCTGGCGGGTTGAAATATGATTGTCATGTGTTTGTTTGATGGGGTACTATCCTCAGATAATCGCATGGTTTGCTTTTGCCGTAAAGCCTTTCTGAAATCTGACATGGTGGCTAGATTAACAAGAAGTTAAGCTTTAATTTGGTGTATTGCACTTGTGAATGTATGAAAGTTAAATATTTCAAATATTTATTTGGGAATTTCGCACTCTGCAATTTCACTGGATGTTGTGGAAACCTTCCGCTAGTGGAACCCCCAGTCGTAACAGGTTAAAGCAGTCTGGCCGCTGCTTGTGGATGTCTGTGATCTGTCTGTCAGTACTGGGCTGAAGAACTTCCAACGTCATTCAGGACGGTACAGCAATTAGAGGAGACTGTGCTAGTCGGAGTAGCCTCGGCCTCTTTCAGTGACACACACACTCGCGCGCAGACAACACACACACAGACACCCAGACAGACACCCAGACAGACACCCAGACAAACAAACACACAACAAACACACCTACACGCTAACCTTTGAGTAGGTGAAAGAACCAGGGCTAAAGGAGTGGGAGGACGGAGAGCTTTGTAGAGCCTCTTCGAGGAAAATTAATTAAGGGCTGTACTTTAGCACAAAAGAGGGAGTTCCATTTCCATCACTGTTCACACTCCCAAGTCGCCTCTCCTCCTCTACCTCTGACCATCCAGCACTTTGCTGCAGGTAGCCTAGTTACAGCTTGAGTTGAGCTATACTTCGCACCGAATTGAATGAAATATAGACAGGCATGGTAGCATGTGTGAAGGACATTGTGTGTGCAGAGATATGTGTTGAGACTCGAGAGAGAGAGAGAGGTGTCGATGCAACTTATATTGAGGAGACTGTTTTGTGATAGCTAGGATACACCCCTGCCACTTAGACAAACCGCATAGTCAACACTATTGTAAAGGTACCTAAAAGGTTGGGACGGTGACCTGGTGTGCATTTTCATGTCTTCAAGTCTGAAAAAAAAGAGCAAGAAAGATTAATGAGGGTTCACTTCCAGAGATAGCATGTTTGCACACTTACAGTGCATTCGGAAAGGATTCAGACCCCTTGACTTCTTCCACATTTTGTTACATTACAGCTTTATTCTAAAATGGATTAAATAAAACATTTTCCTCAATCTACACACAATACCCCATAATGACAAAACGAAAACAGGTTTTTGAAAAGTTTGCAAATGTATTAAAAATACAATCAGAAATAACATGGGAGTCCACCTGTGCTAAATTCGATTGTGGGACATGATTTGTAAAGGCACACACCTGTCTATATAAGGTCCCACAGTTGACAGTGCATGTCAGAGCAAAAACCAAGCCATGAGGTCAGGGGAATTATCTGTAGAGCACCGACACAGGATTGTGTCGAGGCATAGAGCTGGGGAAGGGTACCAAAAAATGTCTACAGCATTGAAGATCCCAAAGAACACAGTGGCCTCCATCGTTCTAAAATAGAAGAAGTTTAGAACCACCAAGACTCTTCCTAGAGCTGGCAGCCCGACCAAACTGAGCCATCGGGGGAGAAGGGCCTTGTTCAGGGAGGTGACCAAGAACCCAATGGTCACTCTGACAGAGCTCCAGAACTCCTCTGTGGAGATAGGAGAACCTTCCAGACGGACAACCATCTCTGCAGCACTCCACCAATCAGGCCTTTGTGGTAGAGTGGCCAGACGGAAGCCACAACTCAGTAAAAGGCACATGACAGCCCGCTTGGAGTTTGCCAAAAGGCACCTAAAGGACTCGCAGACCATGAAATACAAGATTCTTTGGTGTGATGAAACCAAAATGTAACTCTTTGGCCTGTATGCCAAGCGTCACATCTGGAAGAAACCTGGCACCATCCCTGAAGCACGGTGGTGGCAGCATCATGCTGTGGGGATGTTTTTCAGCGGCAGAGTCTGGGAAACTAGTCAGGATCGAGGGAAAGATGAACGGAACAAAGTACAGAGAGTTCCTTGATGAAAACCTGCTCCAGAGCGCTCAGGACCTCAGACTGGCGCGAAGGTTCACCTTCCAACAGGACAACGACCCTAAGCACACAGCCAAGTCAATGCAGGAGTGGCTTTGGGACAAGTCTCTGAATGTCCTTGAGTGGCCCAGCCAGAGCCTGGTCTTGAACCCAATCGAACATCTCTGGAGAGACCTAAAAATAGCTGTGCAGCATTGCTCCCCATCCAACCTGACAGAGAAGAATGGGAGAAACTCCCCAAATACAGGTGTGCCAAGCTTGTAGCGTCATACCCAAGAGGACTCGAGGCTGTAATCGCTGCCAAAGGTATTTCAACAAAGTACTGAGTAAAGGGTCTGAATACTTATGTAAATGTGATATTTTAGTTCTTGATTTTTTTATAAATTTGCAAACAATAAAAAAAAACTGTTTTTGCTTTGTCATTATGGGGTATTGTGTGTATATTGATCAGGGAAAAAAACGATTTAATCCATTTGAGAATAAGGCTGAAACGTAACAAAATGCGGAAAATGTCAAGGGGTCTGAATACTTTCTGAATGCACTGTATATGTACTTCGTGCACTGGGAAGTGGAAAAGTAGCGATCACTAGCCTAACATTCAAAGCACTTTCCTGAGTCATGTAGGCTACATGACTAAAACCTCAAACGAAAAGCTCAAAAACTACTTTGAGGTTTACAAAACAAAGCAAGTATTTAACAGAAAACCCCAGCATGACACCAAGCCAATATACTGGATAACCTGCCGGACGGTGCCTGTGTTATTTCAGCGGGGTAACCATGGAAACCAGAGCCCTGAATCAGATCACAGAGCCACAGGCTGTCTCACTAGCTAGGAGACAGCGCTAGACAAAGTCAGATAAATCCAAATCATTCCATTTCGTTGGACGATGTATACCATGCATTTCCCGTACATACGACTAATACAACTTGAAACCTCCTTGACACTGAGCCCGGCAGGGCGGTGGTTTCCATGCCAACCAGAACTTGTCGTGCCAGCTAAAATACACTGAACAAAACTACAAACATGTAAAGAGTTGGTTCCATGTTTCATGAGCAGAAAGAAAAAAAATCCTAGATTTGTTCCATATTCACAAAAAGCTTATTTCTCTCAAACGTTGTGCACAAATTTGTTTACATCCCTGTTAGTGAGCATTTCTCCTTTGACTAGATAATCACTCCACCTGACAGGTGTGGCATATCAAGAAGCTGATTAAACAGCATGATCATTACACAGGTGCACCATGTGCTGGGGACAATAAAAGGCCACTCAAATGTGCAGTTTTGTCACACAACACAATGCCACAGATGTCTCAAGTTTCAAGGGAGCGTGCAATTGGCAACACAGACTGCAGGAATGTCCACCAGAACTGTTTCCAGATAATTTGATGTTAATTTCTATACCGTAAACCACCTCCAACATCGTTTCAGAAAATTTGGCAGTATGTCCAACCAGCCTCACAACCGCAGACCACGTGTAACCACACAAGCCCACGACCTCCACATACAGCTTCCTGCGGAATTGTCTGAGGGGGGTTGGGGGGGCTGGGGTGCTGAGGAGTATTTTGGTCTGTAATAGAGCCCTTTTATGGGGAAAAACTCATTCTGATTGGCTGGGCCTGACTCCCCAGTGGGTGGGCCTGTGCCCCCTAAGGCCACCCATGGCTGCACTCCTGACCAGTCATGTGAAATCCATCGATTAGGGCCTAATTAATTCATTTCAATTGACTGATGTCCTTATATGAACTGTAACTCAGTAAAATCGTAGAAATTGTTGCATGATGCGTTTATATTTCTGTTCAGTATACTTCTGGTTTGATTTCTATTTACTTCAGCATTTTGTCTCAGTGCCTTGACGTATACCAGGGATCATCAACTAGATTCAGTCGCGGGACAATTGTTTCTTGAGCGGATGGTCAGGTGGCCGGAACATAATTACAAATAATTCATAGACTGCAAATGAACCGCAAGAAGCCTTAACAGATATAATATTGGAATAAAACATAAATCTTGCTTCCATTTGTTTATGATCACGTGTCTCTATTATTAGTGGAAATACTTCGGAACAGATTTCCCAAATTAAAATCACCTGATTTCCTGGTGTTTTTACATTTTTTATATCCAACAATGAAAATGCAATTTTTATTTATTGCTCAGAAAACTTAGGGGGGGGGGCAAATAAAACCACCCGCCAAATTCGGGCCCGTGGGCTGCCAGTTGGGGAACCCTGAAGTATACTGATCTGATATCTCCTATATAGACCTTTAACCTCTGATAGAAGCTGTAATGACATTATGGTTGAGTAACTGAAACGTGTCCAACTGAAATGTCTAACTGAAATACTTAAATATGTATTACTTTCCATAGAACGGAGGGCAGAGTTCAAACGTGACAAGCTATACAGCTAAAGGAGAAAAGTCCTTGAGATCTCAAAAAGGTGGAAACTAATAAGGTGGGAGGATCTTAAAGGGGACGTTTGGAGTATCCCAGGCAGCTCTTACCTTAGGGCTCCTGTTGTGGCCGACCTGGGCTGGCGCCGGCCCTTTAAGGCACGCAATTTATCTCCTTGGGTCATGCATAGGCCGTTCTCCCCAATATAGTCGTTCTGTGGAGAGAACACATGACCACATAAGATAATGTGGCTAAGTATCTACAGTAGATTGGATTAACAGACCAGAATATGGTACTGTTTTGTGTATAAGAACAATTGTTTATAAAAAATAAATCCTCTAGTCCAGGGTTTCCCAAACTAAGTCCTCGGGATCCCAAGGACTGCACGTTTTGGTTTTTGCCCTAGCACTACACAGCTGATTAAATAATCAACCAATCATCAAACTTTGATGATTGTGTAGTGTTAGGGCAAAAACAAAAACGTGGGGTCCCGAGGACAGAGTTTGCGAAACGCTGCTGTAGTCTGTTTAGTGCTGGTTTGATTAATAAATTAAACACATTCCATTACAGGTATGTACTAAATAATACACCACAGACATCACAGATTTTCTCCAATCAACAGAGAGAACACTAAAAAGGTAGGAGAATATCTGCAGCCTCTTAGCTGGAAACAATGCAGATGTACATCAGATCCACAGGGAAAATGGGGCATTGTCAGGGTCCGGTTCATTAGGCACCAAACGGAAGAGAAACTCAAATTTTGGTTTCAGCCTGTTTTATTCCGTTTGTTGCCTAATGAACAGGACCCAGGGCAGGGTTGTGGGTGGCGCTGACCTCTTGAAGGCGGTCGGTACTGTGGGACCTGAGGATGCCAGCGGGGCTGCTGGTGGTAATAGAGGTGTGGGTTGGTCTGAGGGTGAGATCGTCCATGCTGGAGATGAGGTGAGACACGCCCCTCGGCTGCTTCTGCTGCGAACGCTGCATGTCCCCCTGCATCCACATGGCTGCCTGCCTCCTGAGACAAAGAGAGAGAGGGAGGGAGAGGGAAGGAGAGAGATGGAAAGTTGGAGAGGTTGCATTAGGAAATCCTCGCCTACCATGTGACATTAAGTCTATAACACCGTGTCACTTGTGGCCTGACCAGAGAGAGACCGATACAGACCAGCTTGTCCATCCATACCATTCCATTGCGCTGGGATGGAAACTATGCCAAGAGATAAGACCATAACTGCTGTTGAAGGATTGAATGGAGTGGAGGAAACAGAACCCCATTTAATCTTTACCCTTTGTTCACCCCAGAACATGGACAGATTGGAGAATTAGGAAAACAACATTTACATTGTAGTCATTTGAAAGAAGCGGTCAGGTCACACCTTTAACTGAACTGGTATATATATATATTTTTTTTTTGTAAAGAAAAAAGTATTTAATAAGATTATTTCATTCATTCAGATCTAGGATGTGTTATTTTAGTGTTCCCTTTATTTTTTTGAGCAGTGTATATATATATATATATATATATGTTGCAGGCACCAGACTCTGTCACGTCTGTCACATGTGCTCAGTGTGAACCTGCTTTCATCTGTGAAGAGCACAGGGCGCCAGTGGTGAATTTGCCAATCTTGGTGTTCTCTGGCAAATGCCAAACGTCCTGCACGGTGTTGGGCTGTAAGCACAACCCCCACCTGTGGACGTCGGGCCCTCATACCACCCTCATAGAGTCTGTTTCTGACCGTTTGAGCAGACACATGCACATTTGTGGTCTGCTGGAGGTCATTTTGCAGGGCTCTGGCAGTGCTCCTCCTGCTCCTCCTTGCACAAAGGCGAAGGTAGCGGTCCTGCTGCTGGGTTGTTGCCCTCCTACGGCCTCCTCCACGTCTCCTGATGTACTGGCCTGTCTCCTGGTAGCGCCTCCATGCTCTGGACACTACGCTGACAGACACAGCAAACATTCTTGCCACAGCTCGCATTGATGTGCCATCCTGGATGAGCTGCACTACCTGAGCCACTTGTGTGGGTTGTAGACTCCGTCTCATGCTACCACTAGAGTGAAAGCACCGCCAGCATTCAAAAGTGACCAAAACATCAGCCAGGAAGCATAGGAACTGAGAAGTAGTCTGTGGTCACCACCTGCAGAACCACTCCTTTATTGGGGGTGTCTTGCTAATTGCCTATAATTTCCACCTGTTGTCTATTCCATTTGCACAACAGCATGTGAAATGTATTGTCAATCAGTGTTGCTTCCTAAGTGGACAGTTTGATTTCACAGAAGTGTGATTGACTTGGAGTTACATTGTGTTGTTTAAGTGTTCCCTTTATTTTTTTGAGCAGTATATATAAGATTCTCCCCTGCCAAAATCTACAACATTTCGGAACAATTCAGCATTTAAATCAGAGGGGAATTCACAGATTGCTAGTCGGGAGGGATGAGACGAGGTGAGGAGGGGGGATGATTAAAGATACTCTGATACAAGCTGTGGAGGACCAGGACAGGAGTCTGTTCAGCTTCACAGATGACCGAATAGGAACAAGACCCGAGCACTGTGTTTAAACCAGCGGTTGGAACCGGTTCAGGGAACAGAACAGAAAACCGGAAAATAAATGTCATTTTTCAAGGAACAGAAACGTAACCGGCAACGAACATGAACTGTTATTTTAAAAGCAGTTCCATGTTGTCATGGCTCTATGTAGTACTGTGCGCCTCCCATAGTCTGTTTTGGACTTGGGGATTGTGAAGAGACCTCTGGTTTCATGTCTTGATCTTTGCAAGAGGGAAGGAATCTGATTTCATTGGTCCTCAACTCAGTCGTCATTTCATTCAGGGTAAGTGGGGTTAGCTGTGAGTTAGCCTGCCCCGGAGCAGGTTAGTTCTGAAGGATTCGTTGCCGTAGAATTTACCTGGCTAAAAGGTGGGCCACTTTCATATGACCAGTTATCCCGAGTTGAACGCAGAGTTGACTAAAGTTACCTCGCCAAGTCCTCAAACCCAGTGCTTAATTTGAGACGGATCCTGCCGGAACAGGATCCGCCACCTTTCAGTTTTGGACTGTTTCGTTCCGGAACCCATTTTACAGGATTTGGTACCTCTCTTGGCATGAAAAATTATTTTCACTGTTTGCAATGTAAAAATTCAAATAAAAGCGATCAGTGTTCATTCGAGTTGCCTCCTCTGTAAATTCTCCTGCCCCCTTAAAAAAACGTAATGTGAAAATGTGCCTGATATTCTAATAACTGATTCGTGTTGGGCCGGCCCGGGTTCATGGTTTGCGCAACATTGCAGCCTAGAGACCAACACCTGGTCGTTGCTGTGGTGAGAGAGAGAAGCGCACCTGAATCTCTCACATAACTAGAGTGAGATTCACTGAAATGATAGAATTAACAATACTACAATACTAGGAGTAATTTAGCCTCAGAGGATCAATAGCTTATATAAACATCCAAGATGGCGTAGCAGTCAGACGTCTTCGTTCTTCGTCTTGTGTCCTATGTATATCTTTTTCTTAGCATATCTTTTTATATTTTTCTAAACCTCAACTTCAAAATACTCTCCTGCAACCCGCCTCACCCAATGTGGTGTGGATCTGTTTTTTTCTAAAGTATTTTTATTTACCTCGGAACCGGAATCCCCCAACAGATTGTTGTTGTTATTCTGTCTCTCACTGTTCAAATAAACCTATCATTAAAATCATAGACTGATCATTTCTTTGTCAGTGGGCAAACGTACAAAATCAGCAGGGGATCAAATACTTTTTTCCCTCACTGTACCTCATCTCCATACTGTATTTATTTATCTTGCTCCTTTGCACCCCAGTATCTCTACTTGCACATTCATCTTCCGCACGTCTACCATTCCAGTGTTTAATTTGCCATACTGTAATAATTTCGCCACTATGGACTATTTATTGCCTCACCCCCCTTATCCTACCTCATCCTGTAGGCTACCAAAAGATTTGACCAACTTCCAAAAAGGCATGTCGTTGCATTGTTTTACAAAGTAAAACAAGAGAGATTAGGCTTTTGGAACGAGCGCGCCGGTCATCGGCCAAGCTTTTTTAGGACGGTAATTTCCTCCTATTGTACAATATGTGCGTCTCCACACACACAGGTGGATTCATCATGAGGTCGTTTTTATTGATCTCAGATTCTGCGTTTGTCAGTGTCTAAGTACCCTGTCATTTCAATCATTTCTGAGGTATTAAAAAAAATGCATTCATAAAAAGGCCATATTATTCCTGGACAATAGGCTACAACAACCAAAAAATCCCCATGTGTGCAACTTCTGCAAGCGCCTCTACACTACTGCTCTATGCCAGTACGCAAAAGCGATGATAATGCATGCAATGCTTTATTATGAAAGGTGATTTTTTTTATATGTAATCCGGTACCTTAGAGCCCCCCAGGTCACCCTCCTATCTCGCTCACTTTTTGTTCCGGCACGTCCCGATTTACAAATCAAACATTGCTCAAAACTGGTCATAACCTGAGGCACGAACAATTGGTACTGCAAACATTTTCAGGCACCCTCGACAGCAGCAACTGACTGACCTGTACGAACTGAAAGAACAAGTCGAACTGGCAGTCAAAGGCAAGAAAACAACTTCATGACAGTCTTGGCACCTAATTGTGGAACCAGCTTCCCTCTAACGTCACAGAGTCACAGCAGAGTCCCTACCCATCTTCTGAAAACGCCTGAAACCCTACCTCTTCAAAGAGTATCTTAAATAAACCCCCACGACCCCCCCAAAATAACAAGTGTAATTCCCTACTAACACTGACTTTGCTGATAATTACTTTATTGAGGAATAATGTACTTGCTCGACTGTGATGTGGTTGTCTCACCTAGTTATCCTAAAATGAATGCACTAATTGTAATTCGCTCTGGACAAGAATGTCTTCTAAAATACTATAATGTCAAATGTTTAAAAAATAATATAAAAAATATAAACGCAACATGTAAAGTGTTGATCCCATATTTCATGAGCTGAAATAAAATATCCCCAAAATGTTCCATACATACAAAAATGCTTATTTTTCACAAATTTTGTGCACACATTTGTTTACATCCCATCTAGTAAGCATTTCTCCTTGACCAAGATAATCCATCCACCTGACAGTAGTGGCATATCAAGAAGCTGATTAAACAGGATGACGGTCTAAGGCACTGCATCGCAGTGCTAGAGGCGTCACTACAGATCCGGATTCGATCCCGGGCTGTGTCACAGCCGGTCCCGGCTACCAAACACGGTCACCAGTTGTACAGTTTCCCCAGGTGCCGAAGACATGGATGTCAATTAAGGCAGCCCCCCGCACCTCTCTGATTCATTCACATTTCAGTTGAAGGCATTCAGTTGTACAACTGACTAGGTATCCCCCTTTCCCTTTACAGCGTTTCCACCGGCACATTGGCACGGCTGGCTTCCGGGTTAAGCGAGCAGTATGTCAAGAAGCAGTGCGGCTTGGTGGGGTCTCGACCTTTGCCTCTCCCGAGTCCGTACGGGAGTTGCAGCGATGGGACAAGACTAACTACCAATTAGATACCACAAAATTGGGGAGCAAAAATAAAATAAAAAATAGATATACCTCATTACACAGGTGCACCTTGTGCTCGGGACAATAAAAGGCCACTTTAAAATGTGCAGTTTTGTCACACAACACAATGCCACAGATGTCTCAAGTTTTCAGGGAGCTTGCAATTGGCATGTTGACTGTAGGAATGTCCACCAGAGCTGTTGCCAGAGAATTAAAATGTTAATTTCTCTACCATAAGCCGCCTCCAACTATGTTTTAGAGAATTTGGCAGTACGTCCAACCAGCCTCACAACCTCAGACCACGTGTAACCACGCCAGCCCACATCCGGCTTCATCACCTGAGGGATTGTATGAGACCAGCAACCTCGACAGCTGATGAAACTGTCGGTTTGCACAACTGAAGAACTTCTACATAAACTGTCAGAAACAGTTTCAGAGAAGCTCATCTGCGTGCTCGTGGTCCTCACCAGGATCTTGACCTGACCGCAGTTCGGCGTCATAACCGACTTCAGTGGGAAAATGCTCACCTTCGATGAACACTGGCATGCTGGAGAATATTTGTAATTTTTTTAAGGCATCTGCAACCAACAGATGCATCTCTGTATTACCAGTCTTGTGAAATCCATAGATTAGGGACTAATTAATTTATTTCAATTAACTGATTTCCTTATATGAAATGGAACTCATTCAAATCTTTAACATTGTTGCATTTATATTTTTGTTCAGTGTATATGAATGAGACATGTAGCTGAATGAAACTGATCTAGGACCAGCTATTAGGAGTACTTACTCCTCCAAGAAGTGCTGCTGAGGGCCGATAACGGAGCCTGGTCGGCAGACCCTGATCCAGGCGATGGTCTCTGCTGCCGTGAAGTGGTAGTGCTTCATTAGGTAACAGCCTATCAGGGTGCCAGTACGCCCAAGGCCAGCTGATGACAAGAATGAGCGAGTGAAAATAATTAGAATTACATTTTTCATAAATAAGGAATTGAATAGAACATATTAAAAGTAACAATGTCATCATCAGACTTGATTGAGATTATACGCACACATGTCAAAAGTTTGGACACATACTCATTCCAGGGTTTCTTTATTTTCCACATTGTAGAATAATAGTGAAGACATCAAAACTATGAAATAACACATATGGAATCATGTAGTAACCAAAAAAGTGTAAAACAAGCTACATATATTTTATATTGGAGATTCTTCAAAGTAGCCACCCTTTGCCTTGATAACAGCTTTGTACACTCTTGGCATTCTCTCAACCAGCTTCATGAGGTAGTCACCTAGAATGCATTTCAATTAACAGGTGTGCCTTGTAAAAAGTTCATTTGTGGAATTTCTTTCCTTCTTAATGTGTTTGAGCCAATCAGTTTTGTTGTGACAAGGTAGGGGTGGTAGGATTATTTTCATCTCATATTGCTCAAACAGCAAACCTGGTGTCAAAAAACAGATAAAGCAACACCTTGCGGCACAACACCTTTCCCCTATTTGACCTAGATAGTTTGTGTGTATGCATTGATATGTAGGCTACATGTGCCTTTAAAAAAATATATATATGTAGTTCTGTCTTTGAGCTGTTCTTGTCTATTGATGTTCTGTATTATGCCATTCTGTATTATGTTTCATGTTTTGTGTGGACCCCAGGAAGAGTAGCCGCTGCTTTTGCAACAGCTAATGGAGATCCTAATAAAATACCCCAAAAATACAAAACAATAGCCCTATTATGTAAAAGACCAGCTCCATATTATGGCAAAAACAACTCAAATAAGCAAAGCGAAACGACAGTCCATCATTACTTTAAGACATGAAGGTCAGTCAATGCGGAACATTTCAAGAACTTTGAAAGTTTCTTCAAGTGCGGTCACAAAAACCATCAAGTGTTAAGTTGAAACTGGCTTAAATGAGGACCGCCACAGGAAAGAGTTACTTCTGCTGCAAAGGATAAGTTGATTACAGCTCCCGAGTGGCGCAGCAATCTAAGGCACTGCATCGCAGTGCTAGAGGCGTCACTACAGACACCCTGGTTTCGAATCCAGGCTGTATCACAACCGGCCGTGATTGGTAGTCCCATAGGGCGGCGCACAATTGGCCCAGTGTCGTCCGGGTTTAGCCGGTGTAGGCAGTCATGGTAAATAATAATTTGTTCTTAATCAACTTGCCTAGTTAAATAAAAATATACAAATTTATATATTTATATTTATATATATAATATAAAAAGTTAACTGCACCTCAGATTGCAGCCCAAATAAATGCTTCAGAGTTCAACAGACAGACACATCCTCTGTTCAGAGGAGACCATTACTGAATGACACCAATATGAAGAGACTTGCTTGGGCCAAGAAACACGAGCAATGGACATTAGACTGGTGGAAATCTGTCCTTTGGTCTGATGAATCCAAATTTGAGTTTGGAATGAGATGTTCGACGTGCAGGTGTCCACATACTTTTGGTCATCACCGCCTGGTACGGCAACTGCACCGCCCACAACCCACAAAGCTCTCCAGAGGGTAGTGCGGTCTGTACAACGCATTAACTTCTCACCTTTCTGGACACCTACAGCACCCGATGCCATAGGAAGGCCAAAAAGAATCATCAAGGACATCAATCACTAGAGCCACTGCCTGTTCACCCCGCTATCAGCGAGGTCAGTACAGGTGCATTAAAGCTGGGACCAAGAAACTGAAAAACAGCTTCTATCTCAAGGCCATCAGACTGCTAAACAGCCATCACTAGCACATCAGAGGCGGCTGCCTATAGACATAGATTAAGAATCACTAGCCACTTTAATAATGTTTACGTATCTAGTAGGGTTGCACATTTTGGGGAATATTCAGAGGTGGAAACATTCTGTGGGAATTAACAGGAATATATGGGAACTAACAGAAATATATGCAAATTAATATTAATACCATTTTAAGGTAGATGTTTTTTTTGCATTGGATATATTTACCATATCATACGGAGACAGAAACATAAACCTTTTACCTTAAATTCCAGACTATAAGCCGCAACTTTTTTCCCACGCTTTGAACATCGCGGCTTAAATAATGACGCGGCTAATATATGGATTTTTCCCGCTTTCAAATTTTTTTCTCCTCAAAAAAACACATTCTGTGACGTGCTCAGTTTTTTGGCAGCATGAAGCTTTCATTAGACCAATGAAATTGCCGAACGGGTTAAGGTCAAACAACTTTTTTGTTTACTGTTTAGATTAAATCGAGCGCTCTCAAACTTCCTAATCATTTTGATTACGGTAGTCATTTTGTCACCCTCATCATGGCAAAGACACGGAGAAATGCATATGATGCAGCTTTCAAGTTGAAGGCGATTGATCTGGCTGTTGGAAAAGGAAATAGAGCTGCTGCACGGGAGCTTGGTCTTAATGAGTCGATGATAAGACGTTGGAAACAGCAGCGTGAGGAATTGACTCAGTGCAAAAAGACAACTAAAGCTTACTGCAAATTTTTTATTTTTGTTACAAGCCGTGTTTCGTTAAAGCCTATTTATTTTTGTTACAAGCCGTGTTTCGTTAAAGCCTGTGTAAAGTTCATTTGTTTCAATGTACCGGTAGGCACCTGCGGCTTATAGACATGTGCGGCTTATTTATGTTCAAAATAATATATTTTTTTTTTAATTCAGTGGGTGCGGCTTATATTCAGGTGCGCTTAATAGTCCAGAAATTACGGTACCTTTTCATAAGTAGACATAATTGCAAAGTATTATATCCTTCCAAAATAAAAAAATTTTAATAAAAAAATGTTACGAATTTAACTTTAAATGAGTTGACTCTTCAAATGGGATGATTTCACTGAACAACAAAAGAAAGGGAATATTGAATGATTCCCAATGGTCCATCGCATCTCCCAAAAACATTTTCAACATACATCTGTAAAATGATAGTCTTATTAAATGATTAAATGATACTTATTAACTGAAAATAGATTTATTTCATTACGAGTACACAAGTAGCATTGTCTAGTTGTGGGAATGAGTGAATTTTTCAGCCCATCCCTTAAGTCTATGCTTTCCTGTTAGTTTCACTTTGAATCCTTCTCTTAAAACAACCTCTTAGCCTGACCAGCATTAACACAGCCTTAGCCATGTAATTAAACTAGTCTTAGTCGCCCGATACTCGGGTTGTAGAATGGGAGTGTCTGTATGTTATTATTAAACCACTGAGCCCAGCCTGGTCTCATAAACTAGACGTAACATAGTAAAGTTAAATCAGGGACACTCAAATGAGTATGATACTGTATGTTACGTTTGGTATGGTTACTTAACGGAAAGGAGAGGTCGATGTGTGGGCTTATAATGCGAACGTCTAGCGACTCAAAGGTTGCATGTTCGAATCTGATCACGGACAACTTTAACATTTGCATTTAACTACTACTTTTAAGCTACATTGCAACTATGCAGCTTGTTAGCTAACGCTTTTCCTAACCCAGTGGTCACCAACCGGTCGATCGCGATCGATCAACTTGTCGATCTCCAAGGCATTTATTTTCGAATGCCAAGCATTTCTGTAAAAAACCTAACGATAAAGCCTTGTGTTCCTATTTTGTTTTGTTAGTCTCGGGCTGTTGGTGGTAGGTGCAGCCAATTCCGCTGCCCTGCGTGCCGGGTAGGCAACCTGTTGCCATTTCATGTGTCTGAAGGTACCAACTCTGCCTTCCCGGTGGGCCTGGTGAGGAAATCAAGTGCACTATGCTACCGCTGGTCAATCAGATGACCGAGTCTGCAGTAACGTAGCAGGCAATAAAAAATGAAAAAAGCAATGGCAAAATTGATACTGTGAGATTTCAAAACCATGACTAGAGAGAACGTCAACGAATACAGCAAAGAGCTGCTGTTTTTTTTGTTGAGTGAATTCAAGTTTAATTTCTTACTCAGCACTGTCAACACTTTGTATTCAACACTTTTATAAGCCATAAAATGTGTCTTCTTCCTATTTCCTCTCAGGGCTACAACAAGCAGTGCAGCAGTAATGAATGAGTAGGAAAGTGTATCTAAAGGCTTGCGTTGTTATTAGCCTAGCTAACGTTAGCGGCAACAAGTCGGAATTTGTAACATTTTATACGTATTGCAAATTCATAACACATTGTACAAATTGCTATTTGTAACATATCATACGAAATGGATGATGGACACACATTATGAAATGTAATATGTATTAATGTTTGTATCATACTAAATGGAAAGGAAAGATTTACTATGTTACATCTACCCAAGGTAGTCAAGGTTGCTGAGCCTGGGTAGGTTCCTCTTTCAGCACTGACTAATTACATATAAGCCTAAATCTTCCTGGCTTCTGTCAGGCTAGGTTGCACATTTTGGGAATATTCAGAGGTGGAAACTTTCAGTGGGAATATATGCAAATTATTATTAATACCATTTAAATGTAGCTGGTTTTTTTTGCATTGGATATATTTACCTTATCATATAGAGACCGAAACATAAACATTATACCTTATCATAAGTAGACATAATTGCAAATGATTAAATCCTTCCAATATAAATAAAAAAACAATTTAGTTACGAATTTAACTTTAATTAAATGAGTTGACTCTTCACATGGGATGATTTCACTGAACAACAAAAGAAAGGGAATATTGAATGATCACCGAAGATCAAATGGCATCTCCCAAAAACATTTTTAACAAACATCTGTAAATTGATTGTCTAGAAACTAAAGCTTTGGTTGTCTTCCTCTCAGGCTTCCATGTCTTCTCCCTGGACCTCCTCAATGTCCACCTCTTGAACATCAGACTCTGAGGCCTCATCTTCACTGTCACTTTCCAACATTGTTGAGGATGCCTCGTTGTCAGGCTCAAAAAGCCTCAAATTTGCCCAGGTGGCCACCAATTTTTCAAACCTTGTATTGGTCAGCCTGTTGCGTGTGTGTGTGTGTGTGGGTGTGTGTGTGTGTGTGTGTGTGTGTGTGTGTGTGCCCAAAAAAGGACCAGTTGCGCTCTGAGGCGGCTAATGTTGGTGGGATTTGTAGGATGATGGAGGCAACAAGGGAAAGAGCCTCAGATCCACAAAGTCCCTTCCACCAGGTGGCTGATGAGATATGTTGGCACGACTGCCATATTACATCTCCATCCCAAAGCCCTTGCTTGGAAGTGTACTTCGCCAGACTGCCAAGAACATTGCCCTCATCCAGGCCAAGGTGGCGAGACACGATAGTGATGACAGGCCTTGCTGATCTCTGCACCAGACAGGATGCTCTTGCCAGCATACTTGGGGTCCAACATGTACGCTCCGGGGTGTAAGGGCTTCAGGCAGAAGTCTTCATACTTTTTGATGTATTTCAGAACTGCAGTTTCCTCTGCTTGGAGCAACAGTGAAGTGGGCAGGGCAGTACGGATTTGTTCTCTTACATCTGCAAGCAGAGTCTGAACATCAGACAGGATGGCATTGTCTCCCTCAATCCGTGCAATGGCTACAGGTTTCAGGCTGCTTACCACTCTCTCCCAAAATACATAATCCAGGAGGATCCTCTTGATGGGGCTGTCAATATCAGCAGACTGTGATACAGCCATTTCTTGGAGAGACTCCTTCCCCTCCAGGAGACTGTCAAACATGATGACAACACCACCCCAACAGGTGTTGCTTATTCTTCTCACTTTGCTTGGTGAGGTAGATCGCTGCTATAACTTGATGACCCTTCACATACCTAACCATTTCCTTAGCTCTCTTGTAGAGTGTATTCATTGTTTTCAGTGCCATGACGTCCGAGGAGCAGATTCAATGCAAGAGCAGCACAGCCAAGGGGTGTGACGTGAGGGTAGGACTCCTCTACTTTAGACCAAGCAGCCTTCATGTTCGCAGCATTGTCTGTCACCAGTGCAAATACCTTCTGTGGTCCAAGGTCATTGATGACTGCCTTCAGCTCATCTGCAATGTAGAGACCAGTGTGTCTGTTGTCCCTTGTCTGTGCTCTTGTAGAATACTGGTTGAGGGGTGGAGATGATGTAGTTAATTATTCCTTGCCCACGAACATTCGACCACCCATCAGAGATGATTGCAATACAGTCTGCTTTCTCTATGATTTGCTTGATCTTCACTTGAACTCTGTTGAACTCTGCATCCAGCAAATGAGTAGATAAAGCATGTCTGGTTGAAGGGGTGTATGCTGGGCGAAGAACATTCAGAAATCTCTTCCAATACACGTTGCCTGTGAGTATCAGAGGTGAACCAGGTGCATACACAGCTCGAGCAAGACATTCATCAGCATTTCTCTGACTACGTTCCTCCATTGAGTCAAAAAAACAATCTGATTCCAGGAGGACCATGAGCAGTTGCTATCGATAAGGTGTCTGATTGATCATTTTCACCTCAAATAGATATAAAGGGAGTTTTATCAGAGGTTGGTTGTTGTGAGCGCTGAGGGAACTTTATGCACTTGCCCAGATGATTCTGCATCTTTGTTGCATTCTTCACATTTGATTTGGCACAGTATTTGAAAATGTACACAGCTTTTCCTTCTACATTAGCTGCAGTGAAATGTCTCCACACATCAGATAGTGCCCATGGCATTTTCCTGTAAAGATTAGGAAAAAAATGAGTAAAATAAACAAATACATTTCCATGTACAGATAAATAGTTAACCTCTCTGGGCTAGGTGGGACGAAATCGTCCCACCTACGCAACAGCCAGTGTAATCCCGTGGCGCGATTTTCAAATACCTTAGAAATGCTATTACTTCAATTTCTCAAACATATGACTATTTTACACCATTTTAAAGACAAGACTCTCGTTAATCTAACCACACTGTCCAATTTCAAAAAGGCTTTACAATGAAAGCAAAACATTAGATTATGTCAGCAGAGTACCCAGCCAGAAATAATCAGACACCCATTTTTCAAGCTAGCATATAATGTCACAAAAACCCAGAAGACAGCTAAATGCAGCACTAACCTTTGATGATCTTCATCAGATGACACACCTAGGACATTGTGTTATACAATACATGCATTTTTTGTTCAATCAAGTTCCTATTTATATCAAAAACCAGCTTTTTACATTAGCATGTGACGTTCAGAACTAGCATACCCCCCGCAAACCTCTGGTGAATTTACTAAATTACTCACGATAAACGTTCACAAAAAACATAACAATTATTTTAAGAATTATAGATACAGAACTCCTTTGTGCAATCGAGGTGTCCGATTTTAAAATAGCTTTTCGGTGAAAGCACATTTTGCAATATTCTGAGTAGATAGCCCGGCCATCACAGGGCTAGCTATTTACACACCCACCAAGTTTAGCCCTGACCAAAGTCCGATTTACTATTAGAAAAGTGTTGATTACCTTTGGTGTTCTTCGTCAGAATGCACTCCCAGGACTGCTACTTCAATAACAAATGTTGGTTTGGTCCAAAATAATCCATCGTTATATCCAAATAGCGGCGTTTTGTTCGTGCGTTCAAGACACTATCCGAAAGTGTAAATAAGGGTCACGAGCACGGCGCGTTTCGTGACAAAAAAATGTCTAAATATTCCATTACCGTACTTCGAAGCATGTCAACCACTGTTTAAAATCCATTTTTATGCCATTTTTCTCGTAAAAAAGCGATAATATTCCGACCGGGAATCTGCGTTTAGGTAAACAGACGAAAGAAAACAATGCATGAGGTTGACTCGGGCACGCGCCTGAGTCTCACAGTACTGTAACCAGCCACTACCCAAACGCGCTACTTTTTTTCAGCCAGAGCCTGCAAAGCCACGATTCAGCTTTTTGCCGCCTTCTGAGAGCCCATGGGAGCCATAGGAAGTATCACGTAACAGCAGAGATCCTCTGTAATGGATAGAGATAATCAAGAAGGGCAAGAAATTGTCAGATAGGGCACTTCCTGCATGGAATCTTCTCAGGTTTTGGCCTGCCAAATGAGTTCTGTTATACTCACAGACACCATTCAAACAGTTTTAGAAACTTTGGAGTGTTTTCTATCCAAAGCTAATAATTATATGCATATTATAGTTTCTGAGCAGGAGTAGTAACCAGATTAAATCGGGTACGTTTTTTATCCAGCCGTGTCAATACTGCCCCAAAGCCCTAACAGGTTAAGCAGTTAGATTAAACCACTCCTTTGTAAGATAAATGTTCTAAAATGAAACATGTATGGAAACAGGTGAATTAACACTCCTCAGTTAGCAAGCTCAAGCAAGCTAAAACCCACATGGTAGCAAAAACTAGCTAGCAGAAATTGTTAACAAGTTAAAATTTTTTAAACACTTTGCTGTAGACTACTATTTACTAGTTAACCTCTCTAGGGTAGGTGGGACGAAATCGTCCCAACTACGTAACAGCCAGTGGAATCCTGTGGCGCGTTATTCAAATACCTTAGAAATGCTATTACATCAATTTCTCAAACATATTACTATTTTACACCATTTTAAAAAGACAAGACTCTCGTTAATCTAACCACACTGTCCGATTTCAAAAAGGCTTTACAACGAAAGCAAAACATTAGATTATGTCAGCAGAGTACCCTGCCAGAAATAATCAGACACCCATTTTTCAAGCTAGCATATAATGTCACATAAACCCAAACCACAGCTAAATGCAGCACTAACCTTTGATGATCTTCATCAGATGACACTTCTAGGACATTATGTTATACAATACATGCATGTTTTGTTCAATCAAGTTCATATTTATATCAAAAAACAGCTTTTTACATTAGCATGTGACGTTCAGAACTAGCAAACTTCTGGTGAATTTACTAAATTACTCACGATAAACGTTCACAAAAAACATAACAATTATTTTAAGAATTATAGATACAGAACTCCTCTATGCACTCGCTATGTCCGATTTTAAAATAGCTTTTCGGTGAAAGCACATTTTGCAATATTCTAAGTAGATAGCCCGGCATCACAGGGCTAGCTATTTACACACCCACCAAGTTTAGCCCTCACCAAAGTCAGATTTACTATAAGAAAAATGTTATTACCTTTGCTGTTCTTCGTCAGAATGCACTCCCAGGACTTCTACTTCAATAACAAATGTTGGTTTGGTCCCAAATAATCCATAGTTATATCCAAATAGCGGCGTTTTTCATTGATGTAGCATAGATTTTTAAATCAATTTAAGTGAAAATTGTAACTCGGCCATTCAGAAACATCTTGGTAATTAACTCCAGTATATATTTTGCCATGTGTTTTAGGTTATTCGCAACAAAGCATCCTTCACTCATGCTGCCAAACATACCCTCGTAAAACTAACCATCATACCGATCCTTGACTTTGGCGATGTTATTTACAAAATAGCCTCCAAAACTCTACTCAGCAAATTGGATGCAGTCTATCACAGTGCCATCCGTTTTGTCACCAAAGCCCCATATACTACCCACCACTGCGACCTGAACGCTCTCGTTGGCTGGCCCTCGCTTCATATCCGTCGCCAAACCCACTGGCTCCAGGTCATCTATAAGTCGTTGCTAGGTAAAGCCCCTCCTTATCTCAGCACACTGGTCACCATAGCAGCACCCACCCGCAGCACGCGCTCCAGCAGGTATATTTCACTGGTCACCCCCAAAGCCAATTCCTCCTTCGGCCGCCTTTCCTTCCAGTTCTCTGCTGCCAATGACTGGAACGAACTGCAAAAATCACCGAAGCTGGAGACTCATATCTCCCTCACTAGCTTTAAGCACCAGCTGTCAGAGCAGCTCACAGATCACAGCACCTGTACATAGCCAATCTGTAAATAGCCCATCCAACTACCTCATCACCATATTGTTATTTATTTTGCTCGTTTGCACCCCAGTATCGCGACTTGCACCCATCTATCACCCCAGTGTTTAATTTGCCATACTGTAATAATTTCGCCACTATGGCCTATTTATTGCCTCACCCCCCTTATCCTACCTCATTTGCACACAGTGTATATAGACTTTCTCTATTGTATTATTGACTGTATGTTTGTTTATTCCATGTGTAACTCTGTGTTGTTGTTTGTGTCGCACTGCTTTGCTTTATCTTGGCCAGGTCGCAGTTGTAAATTAACTTGATTAACTTGGCTCCGCCAACATGGCAGCCAAACTACATTGAACTGAAGAGTGAACTCTAAAATCCCTCTTCACATATTTTAAATAGTCAGGGTGCGCGTGATTTAGCTTACCAGGCACACCAATGCAATACATCAATATAGTCCCAAAAAATCAGAGTCCATATGCCAGGCAAGCCATTTTAAATATCTCAACAGATACTGCAGTGTGTGTGTGTGTGTGTGTGTGTGTGTGTGTGTGTGTGTGTGTGTGTGTGTGTGTGTGTGTGTGTGTGTGTCTCACCCTTGCAGTGAACGGCCACGGCGCCATCGGTGCTCTCGCAGATGTGCAGGAATCGGCGGGTGATGACGTCGTTGGGTGTGCTGCCATCCACAAAGAACAAGTCGTAGTGGTCGAAGCCGGCATCCGTGAAGCGCTTGGCGTCATAGATCTTCTTGTTGAGCCGCACCACCGTGGTAATGTTGTGTTTCCGGAAGTAGGGGAAGTACGCCTCTGGGGCATGGAGAGGGTAGCCTGGGTTGGGGTGGGGAGGAGATTAAAGGTAAGCTAATTTGTGTAAAACATAGGTAAGGAAAACTGATTATGTTGAAGCATAGAGCAATCTTCCTTAGTATGTTGTCAAATGTATTACTACACTAATGGTGCCATCTGCTGTTACAGAAGAGAAAGGATTAGCAAGAACAGATGCATAGGGAAAGTCTATGTGAATCTAAACCTGAACCCTGTCAAGGTTCAACGGTCGAGACAACTGTACTAAATTACTCTGGAACAACGGTTGTTTTTCTTAAAAGGGGAAGAGCACATAAAAGGTCAAGGACTGAATCCAAAACTCGTCTCACCATTCTCTATTTTACTTTTGGGATGGGGTCCACTGAAGGCCAGAAACTTCCCCGGCACGATCCAGTTGAAGTCACCGTTTTCCACTCGCTATAACACAGAGAGAAGGGAGAAGACTGATTGTCTCGACTGATTGGAAATGTTGTGAATCTGTATAATTGTGTACATGCAGGGATCCCTTGTAAAGAAGGCTTTGGTCTCAATGGGATTTCCCTGTTTAAATAAAAAAGGTACAAAAATAAAAAATAAAAGGACACATCAAACAGGGGCCTAGACTGATATGGACATTTTGCTCTGACTGAAAAATGTTCCTAAGACTTTAGCCTTTACTTAATCAGATTGGCCTCCAGTTAGTAGCCATCTTCAGTAACCTTACACTGCAGGTGGGCAAGACTGCACAAACCGATCTGGCAAGACGGCACAGACAGGCTAGTTTGGTATGCAATAGGTCATTATCAACAACCGCTCAATTTGCAAATGACAATTCCCTCTTCTTTGCTGCTTTTGTTTTAGTGACCAAGTGCCAAACACTTTTTTTCGGTGACAATATTCTGTCTGTTTTTGCAGAGTTGGGTCAAATGAAACTGATGACGCTCACAGAAGACTATTCATGAATCTAAAAGGTCACGTCAGGTCGTCAGTGGAGCTCAAAGTTTCGTAACATCTTAGAGTGGGATTGTGAATATTGTAGGGGTGCTGCGGTTTGCCTTTACAGATGTTTCGCCGTTCAAACTGATGAGCGGGCACTTATTATTGGAGCGGGTCCAAGGTCACCATGACAACATTACCTCGTAGTGCTCATATTCGTCCACGTCAAATGTCTCAAAGTCAAAGAATCCATGTTGCAGGGCCTGGAGAAAAGAGAGCAGAGACAGTTTAATATATATATATATATATATATATATATATATACTACCCACCACTGCAACCTGAACGCTCTCGTTGGCTGGCCCTCGCTTCATATCCGTCGCCAAACCCACTGGCTCCAGGTCATCTATAAGTCGTTGCTAGGTAAAGCCCCTCCTTATCTCAGCACACTGGTCACCATAGCAGCACCCACTTTGGGTCACCCCCAAAGTATATAAATATATATATACACTGCTCAAAAAAATAAAGGGAACACTTAAACAACACAATGTAACTCCAAGTCAATCACACTTCTGTGAAATCAAACTGTCCACTTAGGAAGCAACAATGATTGACAATACATTTCACATGCTGTTGTGCAAATGGAATAGACAACAGGTGGAAAAAAATAGGCAATTAGCAAGACACCCCCAATAAAGGAGTGGTTCTGCAGGTGGGGACCACAGACCACTTCTCAGTTCCTATGCTTCCTGGCTGATGTTTTGGTCACTTTTGAATGCTGGCGGTGCTTTCACTCTAGTGGTAGCATGAGACGGAGTCTACAACCCACACAAGTGTCTCAGGTACTGCAGCTCATCCAGGATGGCACGTCAATGCGAGCTGTGGCAAGAAGGTTTGCTGTGTCTGTCAGCGTAGTGTCCAGAGCATGGAGACGCTACCAGGAGACAGGCCAGTACATCAGGAGACGTGGAGGAGGCCGTAGGAGGGCAACAACCCAGCAGCAGAACCGCTACCTCCACCTTTGTGCAAGGAGGAGCAGGAGAAGCACTGCAAGAGCCCTGCAAAATGACCTCCAGCAGGCCAAAAATGTGCATGTGTATGCTCAAATGGTCAGAAACAGACTCCATGAGGGTGGTATGAGGGCCCGACGTCCACAGGTGGGGGTTGTGCTTATAGCCCAACACCGTGCAGGACGTTTGGCATTTGCCAGAGAACACCAAGATTGGCAAATTCGCCACTGGCGCCCTGTGCTCTTCACAGATGAAAGCAGGTTCACACTGAGCACGTGACAGACGTGACAGAGTCTGGAGACGCCGTGGAGAACGTTCTGCTGCCTGCAACATCCTCCAGCATGACCGTTTTGGCGGTGGGTCAGTCATGGTGTGGGGTGGCATTTCTTTGGGGGGCCGCACAGCCCTCCATGTGCTCGCCAGAGGTAGCCTGACTGCCATTAGGTACCGAGATGAGCTCCTCAGACCCCTTGTGAGACCATATGCTGGTGCGGTTGGCCCTGGGTTCCTCCTAATGCAAGACAATGCTAGACCTCATGTGGCTGCAGTGTGTCAGCAGTTCCTGCAAGAGGAAGGCATCGATGCTATGGAGTGGCCCGCCCGTTCCCCAGACCTGAATCCAATTGAGCACATCTGGGACATCATGTCTCGCTCCATCCACCAACGCCACGTTGCACCACAGACTGTCCAGGAGTTGGCGGATGCTTTAGTCCAGGTCTGGAAAGAGATCCCTCAGGAGACCATCCGCCACCTCATCAGGAGCATGCCCAGGCGTTGTAGGGAGGTCATACAGGCACGTGGAGGCCACACACACTACTGAGCCTCATTTTGACTTGTTTTAAGGACATTACATCAAAGTTGGATCAGCCTGTAGTATGGTTTTCCACTTTAATTTTGAGTGTGACTCCAAATCCAGACCTCCATGGGTTGATAAATTGGATTTCCATTGATTATTTTTGTGTGATTTTGTTGTCAGCACATTCAACTATGTAAAGAAAAAAGTATTTAATAAGATTATTTCTTTCATTCAGATCTAGGATGTGTTGTTTAAGTGTTCCCTTTATTTTTTTTGAGCAGTATATATATATATTATATATATAGATATATAAAAATATACAGTACCAAAAGTTTGGACACACCTACTCAAAGGGTTTTTAATTTGACTATTTTCTACATTGTAGAGTAATAGTGAAGACATCAAAACTATGAAATAACACATGTGGAATCACATAGTAACTAAAAAAAGGGTTAAACAAATCAGAATATTTTTTGATATTTGAGATTGTTCAAAGTAGCCACCCTTTGCCCACTCTTGGCATTCTATCAACCAGCTTCATGAGGAATGCTTTTCCAACAGTCTAGAATGAGTTCCCAAATCTGCTGAGCACTTGCTGGCTGCTTTTCCTTTTCTCCGCGGACCAACTCATCCCAAACCAACTCAATTGGATTGAGGTCGGGTGATTGTGGAGGCCAGGCCTGTGTGTGTGTGTCTCAACTGATTCATGACCAAGCAAAACTAGTGACCCAGGCAGCCCCAGAACTACATTGACCTCAAACCCTCGGTCTGCTGGGAAGCCTGATGCAGCATCATGATGACGGATTATAATCTGTTATGGCAGAGATCAGCAAAGTGATCCCCGCAGACATTATCAGCTGTATCAAACTAAGCCATGTTGATAATTGTTGCTTAAAAGGACAGGGATAGTAAAGCAATAATAAAAACAAGATGGTATGTGGTACTGTAATTGTTGGCAGGACAACGTGACACGATGCGGTCGCTAAGTACGAGGCTAAATCACTAAAGATAATCATTTGTGCACTTTAACCTCTAATACACTGAGTATACCAAACAATAGGAACACCTTAATATTGAGTTACACCCCCCCCTCTTTGCCCTCAGAGCAGCCTCAATTCATCAGGGCATGGACTATACAAGGTGTCGAAAGCATTCCACAGGGATGCTGGCCCATGAGGTTTCTCACAGTTGTGACAAGTCAGCTGGGTGACCTTTCTTGATACACACGGGAAATTGTGGAACGTGAAAAACACAGGATGGATGCAGTTCTTGACACAAACCGGTGCTCTTAAACCTTTTGTCTTGTCCATTCACTCTCTGAATGGCAAACACAAAATTCATGTCTCAAGGCTAAAAAAATCCTTCTTTAACCCATCTCCTCCCATTCAGCTACACTGATTGAGGTAGATTGAACAGGTGACATCAATAAGGGATCATAACGTTCACCTGGATTCACCTGTTCAGCCTGTCATGGAAAGAGCAGGTGTTCTTAAATGTTTTGTACACTCAGTGTATAGTGTTAGTGATGATAGGTACACAGTGAACAGTCAGCAACCAACCGAGTCAGCATCCAGCCACCATGTTCATGGTGCGCCTGAGGAGAACATGATATCACCATGCTCCTTCCCAGTATTCTATCCTACTCCACACCACTGTGTCCCTCTTGTCTAAGGCCTGTGACATTTGTGGCAGTGGTGTCAAATAGGGAGGGTCTGATTATAAGAGTGAGTGAAGCCAGGACTACACTGTAAGAGCCATATGCTGTAGAACTGTTATCGATAAGTATTAGGTGGTCGTGATTCACACAACACTGTACAAGGAAGTTAATTATTTAGTGAATTTTATAGTTCGGCTGAGCGCCCCCTTCTTTTTATTTTTTAGCTCAAGTCCTGGAGGTCCGGAAGTTTAGACTGGTTCTTTATCCACCGGAAATCAATTATCAACTGGTTTAATGGACTGGACACCGACTTCACAGTTCTGGTTTCTCATGTCTAGATCAGTCACAGACTCCAAAGTCAGTATAATAGCCTAGGAGATTTTTTTATTTACTTTTATCCAGTTGATAAACCAAAAAGTGAGATAGACGGGAAGACCAGGGCTTTGTTCTTAAATCAAAACTGGTTGTGAACAAATTATCCCAGCCATGTGCTGTTCACTCCCTTACCGTGGGGCAGACAGTATCAGAGCATGAGGTCTGATAGAAACTGTCTCTGAGCCTGTTGGTATCTACAAGCCATCACACTGCCGAACACTTGAACTGGACTGACCGCCTGCTCTGATTCTCTGCACTTTAGCAAACATGCACTCACACACCCACAAATGTGTAAATATTGGACTATAAACTGTACCTTCCTGTATCATACTCATGCTAAAATGTTTATTATAGTCAGAGCCATTTACTTTATTTTCGTATTCTTATCTTTTGTTGTTGTTGCATTGTCGCGAAGGAACCTGGAGGTAAGCATTTCGTTGGGACGGTGTATACCATGTGTATCCCGTACATATGACTAATAAAACTTGAAACTTCTACACTGAGCAGGCTAGGCGGTGGTTTCCATGCGAACCAGATAGACTAAAACTATAGCATGTCATGTCACCAGTTGAGTCTTAAAGGGATAGTGCGAGACTTTGGCAATTAAGCCATTTTTCTACTCACTGATACAATTTATTTGTGTGTGCTGTTTGAAGGAAGTTCAAATTGCAATGGCCGGTGCACATTTCAGGGAGGGCGCCGCTCCATATCAAACATCTTGGTTGTAAAATAGTTGCTATTAAGCCAAATAGAGTTGACATACAGAAATGATACCTCCAGAAATCTGAGACCCTCCTCTCTTTGACAGGGACAAGGGGACAAAGCTTCCAAAGCGGTGTTTTTTCCTGCAACTGCATTTTGAAATGTTATACAATCAGAGCACGTTTTTTTTTGCATTTGGAGGAGAGTGGTTTGCTCATCACAGCAGCATGCCCAGGTGAAACAGGCACAGGGCAAAAACTTTCATTAAAAGATGACAATGCACTTTACTGTTTGATAAAATCAGGGTTTTAGCAGCCCCAAAAATAGGTTGTTTTGAGTGAGGTGACAATGTAGAATGTGCTCTGTCTACTTTTATAGGGAGCCTTCCCGTTTTTTACAAACCACAATCTGGGCTGAGAGTCGGATGACAGAGTCGGAGAAAGTCTCTTCGCTGATGCCGCTTTTTAACTTTGAATGTGAGAAACCCAGGCCGGTCCATCTTGGTCAGGGGGCAGCTGATCAGCCAAAAGCTCATTATAGATAAGTAAAGAAATTGTGCAAAAAAATAAAACAATATTAGCAGGCCCATGGGCCGCTGGCCATGTCATGTTTTATTTCTTTTTCCCCTTGATCAAATATTTTTGTGTGTCAATTTTGACCAGCCCATTAAACAAATAGTGCTGCCCATCTGGCATTTGCCAGAATTGCTAGATGGCCAACTCTGCTCCTCACATAACACCGACATGAGCTACTCTGTTACGCATTTCCTTTCCGGTCAGGCATTTACAGGCACTCGTCACACATCTTCATATCACCATTCCCCTGTCCCAGTTTAATAAGACTTGAGTAGTTTATTAAGGCTTTAGTTGAAACATTGTCGGTGAACTTCACAACCATTTAGTCGCATTTTGCGACCCTTTGACTTGGCTGTCAATAATAAGATGTAGTGTACAGCGCAGTCAGGAAGTATTCAGACCCCTTGACTTATTCCACATTCTTTTCCTTCACATTTGTTACGTTATTCTAAAATGGATTCAATTGTCCCCCCCCCCCCCCCAATCAAATCTACACACAACACCCCATAATAACAAAAAAATACAAAAGAGGTTTAGAAATGTTTGCAAATGTATTAAAAATAAAACTGAAATATACACTGCTCAAAAAAAATAAAGGGAACACTTCAACAACAGGTGGAAATGATAGACAACAGGTGGAAATTATAGGCAATTAGCAAGACACCCCCAATAAAAGGAGTGGTTCTGCAGGTGGGGACCACAGACCACTTCTCAGTTCCTATGCTTCCTGGCTGATGTTTTGGTCACTTTTGAATGCTGGCGGTGCTTTCACTCTAGTGGTAGCATGAGACGGAGTCTACAACCCACACAAGTGGCTCAGGTAGTGGAGCTCATCCAGGATGGCACATCAATGCGAGCTGTGGCAAGAAGGTTTGCTGTGTCTGTCAGTGTAGTGTCCAGAGTATGGAGGCGCTACCAGGAGACAGGCCAGTACATCAGGAGACGTGGAGGAGGCCGTAGGAGGGCAACAACTCAGCAGCAAGACCGCTACCTCTGCCTTTGTGCAAGGAGGAGCAGGGAAAGCACTGCCAGAGCCCTGCAAAACGACCTCCAGCAGGCCACAAATGTGCATGTGTCTGCTCAAACGGTCAGAAACAGACTCCATGAGGGTGGTATGAGGGCCCGACGTCCACAGGTGGTGGTTGTGCTTACAGCCCAACACCGTGCAGGACGTTTGGCATTTGCCAGAGAACACCAAGATTGGCAAATTCGCCACTGGCGCCCTGTGCTCTTCACAGATGAAAGCAGGTTCACACTGAGCACGTGACAGACGTGACAGAGTCTGGAGACGCCGTGGAGAACGTTCTGCTGCCTGCAACATCCTCCAGCATGACCGGTTTGGCGGTGGGTCAGTCATGGTGTGGGGTGGCATTTCTTTGGGGGGCCGCACAGCCCTCCATGTGCTCGCCAGAGGTAGCCTGACTGCCATTAGGTACCGAGATGAGCTCCTCAGACCCCTTGTGAGACCATATGCTGGTGCGGTTGGCCCTGGGTTCCTCCTAATGCAAGACAATGCTAGACCTCATGTGGCTGCAGTGTGTCAGCAGTTCCTGCAAGAGGAAGGCATCGATGCTATGGAGTGGCCCGCCCGTTCCCCAGACCTGAATCCAATTGAGCACATCTGGGACATCATGTCTCGCTCCATCCACCAACGCCACGTTGCACCACAGACTGTCCAGGAGTTGGCGGATGCTTTAGTCCAGGTCTGGAAAGAGATCCCTCAGGAGACCATCCGCCACCTCATCAGGAGCATGCCCAGGCGTTGTAGGGAGGTCATACAGGCACGTGGAGGCCACACACACTACTGAGCCTCATTTTGACTTGTTTTAAGGACATTACATCAAAGTTGGATCAGCCTGTAGTATGGTTTTCCACTTTAATTTTGAGTGTGACTCCAAATCCAGACCTCCATGGGTTGATAAATTGGATTTCCATTGATTATTTTTGTGTGATTTTGTTGTCAGCACATTCAACTATGTAAAGAAAAAAGTATTTAATAAGATTATTTCTTTCATTCAGATCTAGGATGTGTTGTTTAAGTGTTCCCTTTATTTTTTTTGAGCAGTATATTTCCATAAGTATTCAGACCCTTCACTCAGTACTTTATTTATGCACCTTTGTCAGCAATTACAGCCTCGAGTCATCTTGGGTATGTCTACAAGCTTGGCAAACCTGTATTTGGGGAGTTTCTCCCATTATTCTCCGCAGATCTTCTCAAGCTCTGTCTGGTTGGATGGGGAGCGTTGCTGCACAGCTATTTTCAGGTCTCTTCAGAGATGTTCGATTGGGTTTAAGTCCGGGCTCTGGTTGGGTCACTTAAGGACATTCAAAGACTTTTCTAGAAGACATTTACATTTAAGTCATTTAGCAGACGCTCTTATCCAGAGTGACTTACAAATTGGTGCATTCACCTTATGATATCCAGTGGAACAACCACTTTACAATAGTGCATCTAAATCTTTTAAGGGGGGGTGGGGGGGGGGGGGGGGGGGTTAGAAGGATTACTTTATCCTATCCTAGGTATTCCTTAAAGAGGTGGGGTTTCAGGTGTCTCCGGAAGGTGGTGATTGACTCCGCTGTCCTGGCGTCGTGAGGGAGCTTGTTCCACCATTGGGGTGCCAGAGCAGCGAACAGTTTTGACTGGGCTGAGCGGGAACTGTGCTTCCTCAGAGGTAGGGAGGCGAGCAGGCCAGAGGTGGATGAACGCAGTGCCCTTGTTTGGGTGTAGGGCCTGATCAGAGCCTGAAGGTACGGAGGTGCCGTTCCCCTCACAGCTCCGTAGGCAAGCACCATGGTCTTGTAGCGGATGCGAGCTTCAACTGGAAGCCAGTGGAGAGAGCGGAGGAGCGGGGTGACGTGAGAGAAGCTACTCCTGAGTTGTCTTGGCTGTGTGCTTAGGGTCATTTTCCTGTTGGTAGGTGAACCTTCACCCCAGCCTGAGGTCCTGAGCACTCTGGAGCAGGTTTTCATCAAGGATCTCCCTGTACTTTGTTCCGTTCATCTTTCCCTCGATCCTGACTACTCTTCCAGGCTCTGCTGCTGAAAAACATCCCCACAGCATGATGCTGCCACCACCATGCTTCAGCACAGGGATGGTGCCAGGTTTCCTCCAGACGTGACGCTTGGCATTTAGGCCATAGTACTCAATCTTAGTTTCATCAGACCATAGAATCTTGTTTCTCATGGTCTGAGTGTCCTTTAGGTGCCGTTTACTAAGGAGTAGCTAGCGTCTGGCCACTCTACCATAAAGGCCTGATTGGTGGAGTGCTGCAGAGATGGGGGAACCTTCCAGAAGGAAAACAATCTCCATAGAGGATCTCCAGAGCGCTTTCAGAGTGACCATTGGGTTCTTGGTCACCTCCTTGACAAAGGTCCTTCTCCTCAGTTTGGCTGGGCAGCCAGCTCTAAGAAGTCTTGGTGGTTCAAAACTTTTTCCATTTAAGAATAACGGCCACTGTGTTCTTAGGGACCGTACATTTTTTTATTAATTCGTAAAAAACAATCAAATGTCAAATCACTTTATAAAACAGAAATCAACAGAAAGGCAGAGTAGGAGACTACCCAATTCAGACAGGGAAACAGAATGGACAAAGATGCACACAAACAGATACGTGAACGTGCCGTGGGCACGTGCACGCACACAGTCTTTTTCCATCCCCTATTCTCCCTGTCAGGTCTGTAGTGTTGACCGCTGTCTGTGAGCTGCTCTCTCCCCCAGGTCTGTGTTATGTACCTGTTCTCAGTTCTCCTGGGCAGTAGGTACCACAGTGAATGAAGCCCTCTGCCAGCCACAGTAAACAATGGTGAAAATGTACTACTCCTGCTCTGTGCCATGTTAAGGTTAACAAAGGAAGGAAATCCCTTTAAAACCTCTTAAGGATCCACCCTTTTGTTTTGTTTTTTCACCTAAAATGACAAATCTAACTGCCTATAACTCAGGACCTGAAGCAAGGATATGCAAATTATTGATACCATTTGAAAGGAAACACTGAAGTCTGTGGAAATGTGAGAGGAATGTAGGAGAACAACAGAGCTTGTAAAAGAAAATACAAATAAGAAAATACGTTTGTATTTTTTTGTACCATCATCTTTGAAATGCAAAAGAACGGCCTTAATGTATTATTCCAGCCCAGTCGCAATTTAGATTTAGGCCACTAGATGGAAGCAGTGTATGTGCAATGTTTTAGACTGATTCAATGAACCACTGCATTTCTGTTCAAAATGTTGTATCAAGACTGCCTAAATGCGCCTATTTGGTTATTAATAACTTTACGTTCATAACTGTGCACTCTTCTCAAACAATAGCATGGTATTCTTTCACTGTAATAGCTACTGTAAATTGGACAGTGCAGTTAGATTAACAATAATTTAAGCTTTCTGACAATATCAGATATGTCTATGTCCTGGGAAATGTTCTTGTTACTTACAACATGCTAATCGCTTTAGCCTACGTTAGCTCAACCGTCCCGCGGGGGACCCACCGATCCTGTAGCGGTTTTAAATAGTTTATACTGTGGTGTCTGACCCACCTGTCTCTGTGTGCTGTATGTACACCTATGTACATTTGTGCGTGTGTACCATGGTTTACGTTAGGAAAATTAGGCGCCGGACAACGTGACCTGCAAGATTTTCATTTACCATACATTCGAGAAATTTACCGAACATCCATATGCATTGGGTGTGTACAGCTTTAGGACGTCCACCCACGGTGCTCAGAATCACATTTAGATTATGGTCATTCATCAGAATAGAAAATAGCCTCAAGGTGTAATAAAAAAGTAGAATGACCTTATACCAACAACAGGTTTTATTGAAAAGTTGTCTTCATCCCCGCTATAAATTTATTTTCATTTAAAGAAAAAAAAAAACACTTATCCTAGTAGAACAAGTTGCCGACAGTAATACTGGAACCGTAAAATCCTTGATTTCATGCATGTTAACATCAGCCTCCTCCCTAAGTTTATTTTACTCACTGCTTTAGCACACTCCGCCAACCCTGATGTCCTTGCCGTGTCTGAATCCTGGCTTAGGAAGAGATTTCCATCCAACTACAACATTTTCCGTCAAGATAGAACTGCGAAAGGGGGAGGAGTTGCAATCTACTGCAAAGAATGACAGAGCTTGCAGGCTTACTTTCCAGGTCTATGCCCAAACAGTTCAAGCTTCTAATTTTAAAAATGAATCTCTCCAGAAATAAGTCTCTCACTGTTGTTCGTTCTGTTAGGTGACCAAACTGGGATATGCTTAACACCCCAGCCGTCCTACAATCTAAGCTAGATGCCCTCAATCTCACACAAATCCTAAAGGAACCCACCAGGTACAACCCAAAAAACGTAAAATGGGCTCCCTCAGATATTATCCTGACCAACTTGCCCTCCAAATACACCTCTGCTGTTTTCAAGTCAGGATCTCAGCAATCACTGCCTCATTGCCTGCATCCGCTATGGGTCCGCGGTCAAACGACCACCCCTCATCACTGTCAAACACTCTAAAACACGTCTGCGAGCAGGCCTTACTAATCGACCTGGCCCGGGTATCCTGGAAGGATATTGACCTCATCCCGTCAGTAGAGGATGCCTGGTTGTTCTTTAAAAAGTAATTTCCTCACCATCTTAAATAAGCATGCCCCTTTCCAAAAATGTAGTACTAAGAACATATAGCCCTTGGTTCACTCCAGACCTGACTGCCCTCAACCAGCACAAAAACATCTTGTGGCGTACTGCACTAGCATCGAATAGTCCCCGTGATATGCAACCTTTCAGGGAAGTCAGGAACCAATACTCACAGTCAGTTAGGAAAGCAAAGGCTAGCTTTTTCAAACAGAAATTTGCATCTTGTAGCTCTAACTCCAAAAAGTTTTGGGACAATGTAAAGTCCATGGAGAATAAGAGCACCTCCTCCCAGCTGCCCACTGCACGGAGGCTAGGAAACACTGTCACCACTGATAAATCCACGATAATCGAGAATTTCAATAAGCATCTCTACGGCTGGCCACGCTTTCCTCCTGGCTACCCCAACCAAAAGCTCCGCACCCCCTGCAGCTACTTGCCCAAGCCTCCCCAGCTTCTCCTTCACCCAAATCCAGATAGCAGATGTTCTGAAAGAGCTGCAAAACCTCGACCCGTACAAATCAGCTGGGCTAGACAATCTGGACCCGCTTTAAAATTATCCACCACCATTGTTGCAACCCCTATTACTACTCTGTTCAACCTCTCTTATCGTCTGAGATTCCTAAAGATTGGAAAGCTGCCGTGGTCATCCCCCTCTTCAAAGGGGGTGACACTCTAGACCCAAACTGTTACAGACCTATATCCATCCTGCCCTGCCTTTCTAAACTCTTCGAAAGCCAAGTTAACAAACAGATCACAGACCATTTCGAATCCCACTGTACCTTCTCCGCTGTGCAATACAGTTTCCGAGCTGGTCACGGGTGCACCTCAGCTACGCTCAAGGTACTAAACGATATCATAACCGCCATCGATAAAAGACAGTACTGCGCAGCAGTCTTCATCGACCTGGCCAAGGCTTTCGAATGTCAATCACCGTATTCTTATCGGCAGACTCAACAGCCTTGGTTTCTGATAGAAGAATTTTAATGTTTAAAGGTAATGACTAAAGCATTCCACCCAAAACTGTATAACTGTGAAATGTGTTAGAATCATAAGAAGATAATCTGAGGATGTGTGTAGCTCTGTTAGAATTCTAGAACTAGGGCATTATCTTATGTAGATATGCAAGCAGGGTGCAGTTGTAAAACAGATAACAGAAAACCATTAGAGGTTTTCAAACCAAGGGGCCCCAACGGAGGAGGAGAAATGAAAGACTTGAAGAATGTGACAAGATTGATAGTTCTTTCTCTATTCTGTGGTCAGTGGAAAAATACTGTTTGTTTGAACAGGGAGTAGCCAAAGATAAGGATTTGTGTGTGTATAAAAGACTGGCTCGCTTTTGAGGGACAGAGCGCTCTCTGAATAAAGTGCTGATCCTTTGTATGCTGGACTTTGTTTATTAAAACAGAGCTTTACAACCTCTAAGATACAGATGGAGTATAAAATTGTTCAGTTAGAACATTGAGATAGCAAAATTCTCATGACAGTTTCTCAAATGACTGCTTCGCCTGGTTCACCAACTACTTCTCAGATAGAGTTCAGTGTTTCAAATTGGAGGGCCTGTTGTCCGGACCTCTGGCAGTCTATGGGGGTAACACAGGGTTCAATTCTCGGGCCGACTCTTTTCTCTTTATATATCAACGATGTCGCCCTTGCTGCGGATGATTCCTTGATCAAACTCTACGCAGACGACCCCATTCTGTAAACATCTGGCCCTTCTTTGGACACTTAACAAACCTCCAAAACGAGCTTCAATGCCATACAACACTCCTTCCATGGCCTCCAACTGCTCTTAAAACGAAATGCATGCTCTTCAACCGATCGCTGCCCGCACCCGCCCAGCATCACTACTCTGGACAGTTCGGGCTTAAAATATGTGGACAACTACAAATACCTAGGTGTCTGGCTAGACTGTAAACTCTCCTTCCAGACTCACATTAAGCATCTCCAATCTAAAATTAAATCAGACGGCTTCCTATTTCGCAACAAAACCTCCTTCACTCACGCTGCCCAACATACCCTTGTAAAACTGACTAGCCTACCGATCCTCAACTTCGGCGATGTCATTTACAAAATAGCCTCCAACACTCTACTCAGAAAATTGAATGCAGTCTATCACAGTGCCATCAGTTGTCTCCAAAGCCCCATATACCACCCACCACTGCGACCTGTATGCTCTCGTCGGCTGGCCCTCGCTACAGATTCGCTTCCAGACCCACTGGCTCCAGGTCATCTATAAGGCTTTGCTAGGTAAAGCTCCGCCTTATCTCAGCTCACTGGTCACCATAACATCACCCACCCGTAGCATGCGCTCCAGCAGGTATATCTCACTGGTCATCCCCAAAGCCAACACCGCCAAAGCCAACACCTTTGCTAAATTGTAACTACTTCGCTACTATGGCCTACTTATTGCCTTACCTCCTTACTCCATTTGCACACACTGTATATAGATTTTTCTATTGTGTTATTGACTGTACTTTTGTTTATCCCACGTGTAACTGTTGTTTTTTGTCGCACCGCTTTGCTTTATCTTGGCCAGGTCACAGTTGTAAATGAGAACTTGTTCTCAACTGGCCTAACTGTTTAAAAGGTGAAATAATAAAAAATAAAAAAATACATACTGGATTTTGTTTTATAAATGTATCATTTTTGAAGGACCTGGCCTATATGTTATCTGTACAAACAGATTAATTAATAAATGACAAAACACAGCAGTTTCAAAATACAATTTAGGCCTCTCTAATTTAATTTAGCCCAACGCACTCCAGACGGCCAAAAATTGAAGAAGTTCTAAAACTGATGTTGGACAATCAAATTCGATATGTAAATAAACATTTGTTAAGGCTGGTTCATTGAGAGAAAGCTTATTTTACAATGCTCCTGTGAAACGAGGCCAGCGCCATGCATTTACAAAAGGAAACATGCTAATTCATGTTATGTTTATTGTAATTTGAACTATCGTGGGGTCATGACTGGTGTCATGTGTGATATAGGTGGCTTATTGATAACAACTCTGTTTCATACTATAGGCAATAGGCAGCCTAATGATTGCAACTCTCCGATGTGACTAGTTGGCAAAAATGTTTAGTTTCCAAGTGCGACTGAATAAGCTCAACTGAAATGCACCAATTGCGCATGATACACATTATTACTCTAGTCTATCAATCCATTCCAAAACTTGATACTATACATGAGGGGCAGCATATGTTGATCTGGCCTAGGGTGGCAGCAGAACTGCTAGGACTGGGCCTGATGAACACAATAATGTGCTTCTAATTTTCTCGCGTTTGCAGCAGACCTTTGCCTGATCAAAGTGAACCACTGCAGTTGGGAAGTAAAAACTGTTAACTCCTTGGTACAGCTTTACAGCCATCAGCCTCATTACTTTGTCCTCAAGGCACGATCGTGAGGCAGTCTTGGTTGGTTTTGGAAAATAATTCCCTCTCGGCGGGCACACTGGACACAGGGATAATCAACACAATTTATGCCAATTTTGCCCAGTCAAGGTACACTTAGGCACTATAGCTATGAGGACCTCACATCTTTTGCGTGAGTAAAAATAGAACACACCTAACACTAATTTCCAAGCAGCTTGAGGATTTATTAGCCTATGAAGTATATTTCACTTTGAAGTTGGAGGATATCGACTGGTATTTCCATGAATGAATAAAAAGCATTATTTTGCAATGGATTTTTTTTTTTTCTCCAGACAACTTAACTTCTTAAAGTATAGGGGGCAGTATTTTCACGGCCGGATGAAAAACGTACCCAAATTAAACTGGTTACTACTCTTGCCCAGAAACGGGAATATGCATATTATTAGTCGATTTGGATAGAAAACACTCTGAAGTTTCTAAAACTGTTTGAATGGTGTCTGTGAGTATAACAGAACTCATATGGCAGGCAAAAACCTGAGAAGATTCCAAGCAGGAAGTGGCCTGTCTGACAATTTGTAGTCCTTCTGTTGCATCTCTATCGAAATTACAGTATCTGTGCTGTTACGTGACACTTTCTAAGGCTTCCATTGGCTCTCTAAAGCCTTCAGAAACCGGATTGGACAGATAACAGCAGCAGAGTTTGTCAGTGGACTGCCTGGTGACAGAGACCGGAGATGCGCGTTCACGAGACCTCGCCATTTTTTTCTTTCCCTCTTTGAATGAATACAACGTTGTCCGGTTGGAATATTAATCGCTATTTTACGAGAAAAATAGCATAAAAATTGATTTTAAACAGCGCTTGACATGCTTCTTAGTACGGTAAAGGAACATTTTGAATTTTTTTGTCACGAAATGCGCTCGCTATATTTGGATATAACTATGGATTATTTGGAACCAAAACAACATTTGTTGTTGAAGTAGAAGTCCTGGGAGTGCATTCTGATGAAGAACAGCAAAGTTAATCAAATTTTTCTAATAGTAATTCTGAGTTTAGTGAGCCCCGAAGTTGGCGGGTGTCTGAATAGCTAGCCTGTGATGGCCGAGCTATGTACTCAGAATATTGCAAAATGTGCTTTCGCCGAAAAGCTATTTTAAAATCTGACACAGCGATTGCATAAAGGAGTTCTGTATCTATAATTCTTAAAATTATTGTTATGTATTTTGTCAACGTTTATGATGAGTAATTTAGTACATTCACCGGAAGTTTTTGGTGTGTATGCTTGCTCTGAACATCACATGCTAATGTAAAAAGCTGGTTTTTGATATAAATATGAACTTGATAGTTATACAATACATGCATGTTTTGTTCAATGTCCTAGGAGTGTCATCTGATGAAGATCAAAGGTTAGTGCTGCATTTAGCTGTGGTTTGGGTTTTTGTGACATTTATGCTTGCTTTGAAAATGGCTGTGTGATTATTTTTGGCTGGGTACTCTCCTGACATAATCTAATGTTTTGCTTTCGCTGTAAAGCCTTTTTGAAATCGGACAATGTGGTTGGATTAACGAGTCTTATCTTTCAAATGGTGTAAAATAGTCATATGTTTGAGAAATTGAAGTTATAGCATTTTTGGGGTAT
Organism: Salmo salar; assembly: GCF_965601325.2. Lineage (NCBI taxonomy): Eukaryota > Metazoa > Chordata > Actinopteri > Salmoniformes > Salmonidae > Salmo > Salmo salar. The sequence goes on along the minus strand of NC_138306.1, from coordinate 46,338,107 downwards.
TTGTATTTCGCGCCACGCGATTCCACTGGCTGTTGAATAGAGTGGGACGCTAACGTCCCACCTAGCCCATAGAGGTTAAGCACGACAACGCGGAGTGCCTGGATACAGCCCTTAGCCGTGGTATATTGGCTATCCCCCAAGGTGCCTGATTGCTATTATAAACTGGTTACCAAAGTAATTAGAACAGTAAAAATATGTTGTTTTGTCATACCCGTGGTATACAATATACCACGGCTGTCTGCCAAATCAGCATTCAGGCCACGAACCACAGTTTATAATTGGTCCTATGAGACAGATGAAAGACTAATTTGTAACCCCGTCACACTCCAAGACTCATCCTAACCCATTAAGTTGAAATAGGTCTAGATTTCATCAGTTTAGGCTGAAGGTGTCACTAACTTCAGGTTATAATGCATAAATACCATGTAGATGTTTGGGGTTTCAAATAATTTGGTAACTCATTCAGAATTACGGTAATTACACATACTACGCATGTCAATGTTGACCTAAGGACAGAACTAAAATAAGTACTGTGTTTATATTTAGGCCACCATGGTAGTTACTGAGTAACTAAAGGCCAGCATCACTTCCTGTAAAGTGTTGGCTTGCCTTGGATATAAGAAAGTACTTAGAGGGAGGAAGAGAGGGCGCAGCTTGAAAGCAATCAAGATGTTACAAAAATTATTAAGTTTAATTTAACATTAATTTACGTTTATCCAATAACTCCATAAATACACTAAACTCACTTTCCGGATTCCTTGTAGGCAGTCGAGAATCGTCAGGTTGTATGTGCAATTTCCAAACGAGGCATCCCTGAAAAAACAAAGAGATGAAGGCGTGAGTGAACGATTAATTGAAAAATGAGTGATAAGAGTGTCACAATGAACACATCAGAGATTGGAAAAGCTGGAGCCCACACATGGGTACTGTATAGGTAGAGCTATGGATGGATAAGAGGGTATACAAGGTGCTCTTTGAATAGGGTAGGCTATATATTCTCCATGTTTTCCTAAGTACTTCAGAGAGATTGGAAGAGGACAGCCAATGTAGCATCCTCATATCAACCCTCCAGAGACACAACCATATCAGATTCAAAATACAGCCAACATCCACATTGCACACAGACACAAATAAGCAACCCTCTATCCAAACCTATAAAATCATGATATCATCTTCGTGGGACATGGGTACCAAGAGGAATGCTCCAATTGAACCAGGCATTGCACCAGGAAAACTTCGATGTCACCATACACTTCTCAGATGACATCCTAGATCTAGAACCCCTGATATACAGGCTGTGGGTGACACAGTCACCTTGGAGACAATTACCATTTGGAGTGTCTCATATTATGTGATAGATGGACACTAAATAATAGGCCAGTGACAAAGGAGAATAAAAAATAAAAAAAAACATTGTTTTCAAAACAGAGCTTGAAACAGGACTGTATATTCATGGTGCAAAGCGTAAGACGTTCTTATGGGGATGTTGCGTGCAGAGTTGGCCCTGAGAGAGGACACCAGACAATGTGGGAGAGATCTTTCTAGAGATATTTCACAAAATCCAAGCATTTGCATTGCAGCCCTATTTGGCATAGCCAATAACATAGTTTCTGTCTCAAAAACACATTTACGCATACACAAAATGAATGTACATTATGCGCGAGTTTACTTGATTCCTCATTTCATATGCATATTGTAGATGTCAGAAATAATCTGGGTCAAATTCAGCTGTTGTGTTCCCTTTCCACTCTAGGTTGGAGTGAAGCTGCAGGCTGAGTGTTCTGCTACTGACAAGAGCATCAACGTGAATGGGAGAGGTTCAACCAAGAACCTTCAAGAGGCCACCTACACAAAACAATGCGTCGGAAGCATGAGGAGCTCAGTTACCGTGACACCACACACAGAAAAAACATTTGTGCATGTGTGTGATTATATGCCACAATGTGTTGAGTCTCTGTACCGTAATGTGTATCTATGTACTACTGTGCATGTGTGGGTCCGTCCGTTTCCCTGTCATGGCAGTGTAACAATCCCATCTCAAACTCCAGTCTGCACACAGCTAAAATAAGTCAACCACTAATTAGTAGGGCTGTGATGATACCAGTAGCGTAATATTTTTTCCATGTAAAAAATTAACACAAAGCAGGTCAAACTCCTTGGTCCTTTATAAACCTGCAGTATGTAAAATATTGCATTCTATAGCTTGGAAAATAAATACATGTGAATCTGGATGACAACATGATAATTGTTTCCAACATTTGGGCCGTTTCCCTAAACAATTCAAATCCGCTTCCTATTTTATTTCTTTGCCACGATACTAGTGAATATCGCAATACAGGTATCGTCCCTGCCCTACTAATTATGGGAGCTGAGGATCAGGGTACCGTCTGTCCGTCCATCACCCCCTCTACGACCCTCTCCCTCCATCACCCCCTTGCGAACATTCTAACCACACCGACTGACCCTCTGAAGGGAACCACTGGGGAGAGACGGAGGAAAAGTCAAGGTCAAAGGCCCAGTTAGAAATAGACTTTCTAAAAGTAGCTCAGAGATATCCATCAAACCCAGTTCAAAAGGATACTAAAAAAAGTGCTGGCTTCGCCGAGTGGAGGGAGGGTTGGTCCAGCCTCTTTGCACAACTATGTAAAACGAGGCCTATATGTTATAGCTTAGTTGGGAATGCTCACACAGCTCTTAAAGTAATTAAAATTGCTGTTTGACTTTAATCGTTTGTGTTCGTAATTCCTCAAGCTACCACTGGGAGAAATTAAATGAACATTACAGTTTAAAGTGCTGGACCAGAGAGCCTAATAATGGAATGATGAGAACACCATCCCCCTTATTCGCCATTCTCCCCTTGTTCATTCTTCACCAATTTCAACATATTATGCAAGTGCCATCCCATTTGCTAGAGGCCCATTACAACTGGTCAAGTAATCTGTCAAAAGCTCCATTCTCCCTCCAAACAAGCAGGCAGGTTGAGACAAGCCCGCAGGGCCAATATCTGTCACTATCATAACTCAAGCCAACAATACCCAAATCAATCCTAGAGCCTGGCTGCCAACCCGTATCACAGGGCAATGAATCACAGTCCTTGTGTACAAGAGTAAAGAAAGCAGTCATACAAGTCAATGTAGTGGCAGAGAGTGGGTAAAACATCTCGACATGCCTTCACTTTATTTACCATATGACGGAACCGCGCTCTGTCCCTTTCCCGCAACACATTAAATGTTCCCCTCCACCCCAATTCCTGACCTCCATGTGGAGCTGGGTTGGAATGCCGATGGGACGGTGGTCATGAGGGTGTGACTCACTCCACAGTGAGTCAAATCCTGGTATTTGTTATCTGATCAAGGAAAAAGGTCAAACTAACACGGAGGTGAACATAATTCCAAATTAAAGATCCTAATCTAATCCAGTTATCTATTCTAAACAGTCCACTCCATCCAGATGCATGAAAACTGGTTGTTTGTGTTATATGACAAGACAAACAAACCAGGCCAACATCAGGATTAAAGAACGTGTGCACGTAACAGCGGTGTGAGTGATAAATCTTTTTTATTCCATTTGTCACTTTCACTCCTCTGAAATGCAGTCCAATCCTATTAAAAAGAGTGAGTCCGCTGATCCACAATAGGCATAGATATCTTATGCTACGGGAAAGCAGATTAGTCCATGTTATGCTAGGGAGAGAGCGGTTGGAATATGCAGAGTAAAAAAAAAAATAACAAATGTGCGTTCTGTTTCAGAGTAGGGCAGATCTAATAACTGAAGAAGAAAAAATGTTCTGGCTAAACTTGTAGGATATAGAAAATGTTTTGTCATTGCCTCAAACCTACCTGGGAAAACCACAGACCTTACTATATGAAGTATAACTACTATCTGAGAGGGCATCGAAGCAACTGCTTTTTCAGGTCTAATACCTGACCTGGTTGAACGACACGAAACACTTCGGAAGTTATTTGAGCCTCACAGGTAATACATCATTATGTACACATACAGTAGCAGTCAAAAGTTTGGACACGCCTACTCATTCAAGGCTTTTTATTTTTTTTTACTATTTTCTACATTGTAGAATAATAGTGAAGACATCAATACTATGAAATAACACTTGGAATCATGTGGCAATTTAATTTTTTTATTTAACTAGGAAAGTCAATCAAGAACGAATTCTTACTTACAATGACGGTCTACCCCGGCAAAACCCAGATGACGTTGGGCCAATTGTGTGCCGCCCTAAGAGACTACCAAGCACGGCTGGATGTGATACAGTCTGGATTCGAACCAGGGATCTTGCATTGAGATGCAGTGCCTTAGACCGCTGCGCCACTCGAGCGCCCAGTTCCATATATTTTTTATTTGTTTAACACTTTTTGGGGTTACTACATAATCCCATTAAATAATATGTTAATTCATAGTTGATGTCTTCAGTATTATTCTACAATGTAGAAAATAGTAAAAATAAAGAAAAAGCCTGGAATGAGTAGGTGTCCAAACTTTTGAATGGTACTGTGTACACACAGGCCCAATCTACTGTAAGACGCACACATTCTGTTAATAAGAGGATGATGACAGGTGGCGCTGTGACCCAGGTCTTTGTCGTCAGGTGGCGCTGTGACCCAGGTCTTTGTCGTCAGGTGGCGCTGTGACCCAGGTCTTTGTCGTCAGGTGGCGCTGTGACCCAGGTCTTTGTCGTCAGGTGGCGCTGTGACCCAGGTCTTTGTCGTCAGGTGGCGCTGTGACCCAGGTCTTTGTCGTCAGGTGGCGCTGTGACCCAGGTCTTTGTCGTCAGGTGGCGCTGTGACCCAGGTCTTTGTCGTCAGGTGGCGCTGTGACCCAGGTCTTTGTCGTCAGGTGGCGCTGTGACCCAGGTCTTTGTCGTCAGGTGGCGCTGTGACCCAGGTCTTTGTCGTCAGGTGGCGCTGTGACCCAGGTCTTTGTCGTCAGGTGGCGCTGTGACCCAGGTCTTTGTCGTCAGGTGGCGCTGTGACCCAGGTCTTTGTCGTCAGGTGGCGCTGTGACCCAGGTCTTTGTCGTCAGGTGGCGCTGTGACCCAGGTCTTTGTCAGGTGGAACTGTGATGTAAGGCAATTAGCCAAGATGTGCTTCCTAGACAAATAACAAATTATTGTTTCTGTGGTTAGAAATCATGCTGCTGTGTAGTAGAGTGGACATGGCTGGTCTGGTCTTACCTGAAGGGAAGATATGAAGCATTGGAGCCTGAGATCAGAGCCCTGTAGGCCTCCTCTGGGGTCTTCTTTAGGTAGATTACCTGGTAGATAGACAGAAGAGAAAGAGAGAAAAAGAAAGAGAGAAAGTGACAGAGGAAGTGTGAAAGAACGCAGTTAGTAAACCATGGCTTGGAATCACTGAAGCCACAGTTTTAATTCCCTCATTTTGGTAATCCTTCAGCTTCCTGATTTACTCTGGTTTTGAAAATATTTGTTCTTAGAGCACTAATATAAAACAGGGAATATAATGAGGACAGGCAATATAACAGGGAGAGAGAGACATGGAGACATTGTGTCACATGAGATTCCCCAGGCATCAGCCTAAATAGGCCAGTAAGGGGCCAGACGGCATGGTCACAGCACGACAGGCTCGCCATACATAAACACACGGTAGCCAACTCATCCATCCACGAACGTGCTGCTCTCCCAACCCCAGGTCAGAAAAGCAGGGCTCATCTGAATCAACACCTCGGCATCCCACATCCATACAAGGAGTTGTAACGACAGAGAGTGGAGGGCAGAGACAAGCAACACGTCTGCTATTTCAGTTCCACTGAAGATCTAGAGAATTAGGCAGAACTATGAACAAAGTAAACAAAGAACATTGACAAACCCCTGGAAATAACAAAACTGGTCTCAGAGCATTTCGTATTATTCTGTACGTAAATCCGGGACACTTCATTTAAAAAAAATAAGAATTCAACATGTAAAATATTGGTCCCATGTTTCATGAGCTGATATAAAAGATCCCAAAAATCATCCATACACACAAAAAGCTTACTTCTCTCAAATTTTGTGCACAAATTTGTTTACATCCCCATTAGTGAGCATTTCTCCTTTGCCATGAGAATCCATCCGACAGGTGTGGCATATCAAGAAGCTGATTAAACAGCATGATCATTACACAGGTGCACCTTGTGCTGGGGACAATAAAAGGCCACTCAAATGTGTTGTCACAGAACACAATGCCACTGATGTCTCAAATTCTGAGCGAGAGCGCAATTGCATGCTGACTGCAGGAATGTCCACCAGAGCTGTTGCCAGAGAATTGAATGCTCATTTCTCTACCATAAGCCGCCTCCAAAATCGTTTTATAGAGTTTGGCACTAAGTCCAACCGGCCTCACCACCGCAGACCACGTGTATGGCGTCGTGTGGGCGAGCGGTTTGCTGATGTCAACGTTGTGAAAAGAGTGCCCCATGGTGGTGGTGGGGTTATGGGCAGGCATAAGCTACGGACAACGAACACAATTGCATTTTATCGATTGCAATTTGATACCGTGAAGAGATCCGGAGGCCCATTGTCATGCCATTCATCCGCCGCCATCACCTCAACTTTCAGCATGATCATGCTGTGACCAAAAGATGCATATCTGTATTACCGGTCATGTGAAATCCATACATCAGGGCCTAATGAATTTATTTAAATTGACTGATTTCTTTATATGAACTTTAACTCAGTAAAATTCTTGAAATTGGATTTGTTTACTTTAAGTTTAGTCTAGGAGACCAGGCTGAAATAACAGGTTCGAACAGCCCTGCTGTGAAAATCTGGCCATTTTGCAAAGGTCGACTGAAAGATTTGCCTTGACTAGGAGGCTTGTATGGGAGAGTGGGCTTGTGTATGCAGTTTGTGTGTCAGTAGGTCTGGTGACATGGAGGCCAAGCAGTGCATGAAGCCTGTGTCCCCTCAGCAAATAGAACAGAGCTTTGTTATTCCTGCTCCCACTTCATGAAATATTCACCAGTCAGACAATTGGATACTGCTGAAATGCACCAGCTGAAATTCTACTGCTGGTGTTTGTGTGCTGTCCCACGTGATCCACGTGACACAGAATTTGGAGTCCCACAGGGACAGCTGTTCGTCCCAAAACATATAATCCTCTTGGGTTCAAAGCGGGTCATTTGTATTAAAACATCTGTAACGAGAGCAGGGCCAGGAGGACTCAACGGAGCCCACACAATCACCTGACCGGATCAATGTTGACCCACTTGGAGAGAAAAACAGGGAGGAAAGCCCTGCCACCTTCCCTGCACGTTCTCTCATTATTAAAGACAACACAATCCCCCTAGGCTAAATAGCTAGACACACAGCAGAACAGAGATTACAACATTGCAGACAAACCTCACATCCCATCTAAGTGGATAAACGCAGTTCGTCAGGCTCGATATTGATTTCTGAATGCTATGTCTTCTGCGTGCATTTGTGAGCCAATGACTCGTGCAGAAGGAAGAAATTATGTGGCCTGGTTTTGAAAGAGGTGCTGATATTTCAGTGTCATTGAATGAGGAGTTCATATTGGGCTTCGGGTCAGGGTTCAGGCTAAATTTAGCGGAGCGCTTCGCCTTGTGCATCTACCCTTGAGAGATTGTCTAGGAAGGAATAAATGACATCAGCTTTAATAGGGTCACTGAGTGACAGATTAGACACCATCATTGCAATTCAACTCCCACAACCCACAAGGTCATCAGTCTCCTATTGGCCAATACAGGAAATGTAAAGGGAAAAGTGACAGGATCTATTTGGTGAGTGGATCAAATGCTATTTTTGGTTGGAAAGCACTGTACATACATTATTTCTAGCATGGACAGACATTGACAAGCATCTGATCATGTGTCAATATGGCTAGACATGCTGACAGGACTAAACTAGCATGGGACTTTGTGAACAGCTAGGATAGCATGATGTACAGGGTTCACCTCAGGGGTAGGTGTTGGGGGGGGGGGGGGTATTATGGCATGCAACTGTCCTCCTGCCACTGTCAACCAGGATTAGAAGCCAAATCCAGATTATAATCCAGCAAGGCCCCTGCTGCAACGATGCTTCAAATCTCCTCCCAGAGCTATGAGACTGGGGCCCTGCCTGGGTTGCTAACAAGACAGTTCTGGGGACCAAGGTCCTTATTCAATCCAACCCTGGCCATTATAAGAATACACTTTGGGATGTATATAGACTAGCTAGTTAAGAAAAACATGTTTACCATGAGAAACTCAACAACTGCATTTTACCAATCACTGTCATAGCCATTAAGGGCCAAAACCAGAAGGGTTGATATAGCCTATATCATGTTTCTAGTCCAGGCAGGGCATCACAATGGAAAAATATTCAGAGAAGGGCCTTAAATTACATGCAAAGTATGTCATGACAGTTGCTGTTCCTCTGTCTGTTCCCTTGGGGTAAGGACTGGGCACAGTCCACTGAGTAAATACTAGTGACCCACATTGCCTGAGAAGATCATCATCATGCCATCGCCGGGCTCTGTCATAAGGCATGTCCTCATCATAGCATAACAACAGAAGAACCGGATAAATCCCCTCATTTACTGCCATGTGACAGAGCGGCCAGCTGGCAAGGGATGCCGTCACACATTACAGTCAAGGCTGGTATCTGACTGGGAGTGAAAGGACAGCCTTCAACCATGGCTGGCAGCAAGAGACCAAATGAATAGGGACTAATGCAACAGGAGCTGCTGGGCATTCAAAGGGGGCAGGAAGATGGGGCCACTGTGGCAGGACAATAGGGCTGTCTATAGCAGTCCTCTCCCATCCGTTTCTCCAAGAGTCAGAGAGAGACCTGGCTGGAAGGGGTTGTGCCACCTTAAAAGGAAAATCAGCACTGACTGAAAGTAGACCTGAAAAAAAGGCCTGGGTCGACAACAATACTGCAGATACAACAAAAACAACATGCTAGGGGAAAAGTGCATTGGGGCCATCTGGGTACATTGATACAAATGCAAAATGAGTTGAGCTGCATTTTTTTTGAGGGGTGCAGCATGACGCAACGGCCCAAAATAAGCTTTTTTCTCCTTGCCTAACTTCCTTCCCTGCAGAGAGAGGACAGTGAGAGAAAGGAGGGAATACTCACAGCATAGGCAGCGATTAAAACCGCTGCATTAGCCCTTTCCCGCTGGTCAAAGCTGGTGTAGTGTACGATTCGCTTTCTGGTCAGTGTGAACGACTGCAGACAAAAGGAGAAAATACACGTAAGAAAAAACTAAAATCACATTCATTTAGAACATCTTCACATTAAAAGTTATTTAAGATTTTAGAATCATTGATAAAGATATGCACAAACACTGGATGACGCACAACAAACTCAACTAAACCACGTCTAAACAACAACTGTTAGGTGACCAAAGGTTGTACAGTACTGTGTATGATGTATTTCTATCTAGCTTAGAAATACACTAGTCCTATAAATACTAGTGTTAATGAAACATACAGAAATCAACAACGATAAACTCGGCAGGCTCCTATCTTGCACTCAAAGAGAAAGACGCAAGAATGTGGCAAGTTTGGGTCTAATTAATAGACCTAAAGGCACATCTGGTTCTGGCTTGTATATGATATTACATTAGGCTATATTATTTGGACAGATGCAGATAGACGCTGACGTAGCTGCTGCTCAGACGCTCAGGACACCACCGATCCGCTAGGGATGCAGGAAGAGGAGCCGCTGGCAGAACAGGTGGGCTGCCGGTGTGTGCCGCTGTCAGTGTTCTCGTTCAGAATCACTGCCCGAGTCGGCCAAAGCACTCAGAAGCAGCACAGGCAAGCTAGAAGATAGACGCATCCATCCATACACACAGTCACTGCTACACACGGCTAAATCAGCGATATGAGGAACAGCATGCTTGAGTCTCTAGCCTAAGTGAAGTTTGGTATGGAAATGAAACCACAAAGGCTTGTAAGGACAAACCCAGTCCCCCCCCCACCCATTGTGGGTCATCATGCAAATTATGTTTACAGGGGTGGATCCCAAAATACATGTGTAAAGTGATAAACTAATTAAGTCAGTTGTTCTAGACATTTTATAGTTAAAGTAGCATGTTGCCTTTTTTTCCTCCTATGACAAAACACAAGCTGATTCAAAGGGGGTGTGGCAGATTTCAAAACTCTTCCACAAAGGACTATCCTCAATGAAAAGGTGGCCATCGAGGAGGGGAGGTCACTTTGACCAGTTTCTTGGTCACAGAGAAGAGAGGACGGAGGTGAGAAGGTGGAGGATGGACTTTTGCACAAATGAGAAAGCCTGAGGGAAGCAACCTAGTTCTTGCATTCAATGGCAACAATATGCTAGTCTTCATAGGAAAAAAAATGCTATATCACAGAAAAATGTAGCCTACTGTCAGAGTTTCCAGTACATTGATGGCTATGAGCAATAGGACATAGCCTACAATGCACTGTGGGGGAAATAGACCCAATCTGCTCAAATACTTTCACTTGATATGTAAAATACTTCAACAGACTAACAAGGCTTCTAGAGGATGTAGGCCTCTGGGTAAAGGTCAGGGTTAAAACAGGTGAACTGCGTCGCTAAGCAGGTTAAGCCAGACCAACCGGAAGCCAGGCCAGACACAAGCATGAGTGGTGAGAGGATGTGGAAATAAGGTAGGTGAGTGGGGGCAACACATATCAAATGGGCTCTGTAAGCCCCAGATCAAGTCCCACAGGTGTGGGATGTTCACATCCTCCAAACGGTGTCATTTCTCAAATCAGGGTTGTCCACTTTTCCTGTCGTTTTTTTTTACATCTCAGCTTTCATGTACCAGATCCAAACCAATGGAGGATCTAAGGAATGCTGTCCCTAAGGCAACACACTGTTCACAACACAAACATTGGAGGGCAAAGCGTGGTGGTGTGGACGGGGAGGGAGGGAGGGAGAGACAGCCATAAAAACATCATGCTTGCTTGAGACTTTACCTTCAACACTGACCAACACCTACATATGACAGACCTACAGATCGTCTGCTTCGACAGAAAAATGACAGGACAAAAAGACGCAGAACCTCTATTAATGAAACTCTCCTGAGAGCAACATTCACATGGGGGTAGAAAGGCATGAGTTAGACAAAATTGGCAACTTTATTGGTGTGTGTGTCTGGGAAGTTGGGAGCTCCCCTTGACCAGGGTCTTATGAGGTTTTGGCCAGGTGGGCTTTTAAAAAGGGCAATTGAGAGCTAAAAATTGAGTAGGCATAGCAAGAACTTCACATCTCCTTTACCTCACATACCTCTGAATATAATTGAGATTGCTTAACAATAAACATATTGGGAGAATTTAAGCACCCAGAATGATAACAATAACTCAAATACTCAGGTTAGCCTAACAGCAACTGAATTCATGTAAAAATTGGCATTAGTGTCATAAATCGTGAACAGCAGAATTGTTGTTACGACTCCTGGATAAAAGCCAGGCCCTGATTGAACTCAAATTATTTATAATGCACATCCACAAACAAGAACAAAGACAGCTTTATAAACCACATGCTATGTACTTGACAGGCATGACCATAACTAGCTAGGTTTCCACCCAATCGGCAACAGATTTTTATGCAAATATTCTCAAATATGCATTTAAACAACATTTTCCCACCGGAGATGTGTTTCCATCAAATTGACTTGATGGGGATAAAAGAATGTGCGTGATGACGTTGTGCACATAAAAATCCCTTCTTGCAGTTAAATCCCCCATGTAACGAATCAAGTTAAATGGGTTTCCATTGTATTTTCTACTCTACTGACAGTTTTCTCACAAAAAAGTTTGCGTTACATAGCAAGTGTCCCCACGCTAGTATTGGCATGTGCGCTGTAGCCAACAGCTCGCATATACTGTGCTGGTATAGCATACATGAGATTATTATGGACAAAAGGGCAAGATTATTTGTTTGTCAAATGGCAAGCATTGATGATAATGTCACCTGAATAAAACCCTGGATATTTAATAGAAAGAAGCATCAAGCTCATCACCTTGCACTTTCACCACCCTGTGAAGGTCATCATAACTTATTATTTCATCTGTATCCTAATAAACAGCATGCTTTCCTGACGAGTTGAAGGAGGACCACACAACATATCATGTGACTCCAAGTTTACTTCACTTTTATGCGCAAATATTGATAGTCATATCGATTCCACCAACATTTTACGCAGACACAGAAGGATCCCACCTTGTCTAGCATATTTTGTTTTGTCAACATTTGGAAAGTTTACCGACAAATATTCTGTTTCCATCAAGCCTGTAATGAGAATTTCTATCAGATATTTACTTTACTCGCATAAAAAGGTAAGATGGAAACCTATTTATAGATTTTTTTTAAAATTATAATACTTTCATTTTAATTGACTATGTATGCCAATAGCCATAGACTTTTTTTTCTGGATGTCGACCACACGCTTATCAATAGTGGTAGCCTAATAAATCACTGCAGATTTTGGTTGCACCGAACATGACAAACAGTAGTATCTAAACATACTTCGGGGAGGCTCCAGAATAAACCAACACACAGTTTACCTATGTTCCTGAAATTGGTTTGTGACCAATGTTCCCTCAAATTTTTCGTCATAGAGCAAATTTCAGGTCTGCTGAGCACAAACTTCAACTTTCGGAAAATGCTGTGAAACTTCCAACGTGCATTTACTGTGAACACTGAGTCTGTACCCGCTTTAAGTTAGAGTTTTAACAGTGACCAAGTTGGCTACTGTGGCTATTTGATCATAATGTAGGCCAACCGGAGTGTCCTACCGTCAAAAACAATGGAGAAAATGCATCCCATAACATTTTAACATTGATAGAACAGCCATTTCCTTCAGCCTACAGTAGCAATGTGTGGTGGTCAATGTAGGCCTACATTCCATGAAACTTCTGAAACACGCAGGGCTCGACATGAACCTGTTCATCCACTTGTCCGTCAGACAAGGAGGTGACTGAAAATGTTTGGGTTGTTTGATGCTGCATGCAGCTCTTAGGTTGATCTCAAAACAAGCACATCAACTCATGACCACAGCTGTAAACACAGTCCAGTTCAAAGTAAACGGCACAGATCCACATATGGCATGTTCTATTTGCATATAGGCCTACTGCAACTTTGATTGTTTATGCCGGTCTAGGTAGAGTACAGGCCGAGTCATGACCATGAGACCCCTATAACAAAACCTCTTGCGTAGTTTGTTTAGTTTTGGTAAGTTGCATCGAAAGTGGCTAATACTGGGCAGATTCTATCACACTTGCCACAGTAAGGGGAAATGTTGATAGTGTTAACTAACAGGGAAAACTCTAGAAAGGTGAGTGAAATTGAATCTTGTGCTTCTCTCCATGAGCTGATAGTTGTTCTGCACTCTTGCCCCGGGGAGCTGTGCAGCAGTCTATGGCTACTTCACACCTGTGCAGGCACACAGCTTAGAAGGAACATTGTGAGGCAGACAGGCATCAAGACATTCAGTTACTGTTTGATTGAATGTTAGAATGGGCTAAATGAGTTACCCAAGTAAGTGTGGTATAATTGTCAGTGCCAGTACCTCAGAAACGGACAGCCTCCTGGGCTTTTCACGCGCAACATTTTCTAGGGTTTACCGAGAATGGTGCGACAAATAAAAAACATCCAGTCAGCGGCAGTCCTGTGAGCAAAAACAGCTCGTTGATGAGAGGTCAAAGGTGAATGGCAAGAATCATGCAAGCGGGCCACAAACAGGCAAATAACAGAGCAGTACAACAGTGGTGTGCAGAACAGCATATCGGAACGCAACAGTCCTTGTCACGGATGGGCTATTGCAGCAGACGACCACACCGGGTTCCACTCCTTTCAGCTAAAAACAAGAAGCGACTCCAGTATGCACGTGATCACCAAAACTGGACAATTAAGGAGTAGAAAATGAACGCCTGGTCCGACGAATCCCTGTTCCTGTTCCGTCATGCTGATGTCAGAGTCAGGATTTGGCGAAAGCAGCATGATTCCATGGCCCCATCCTGCCTGGTACAGCCTGGTGGCAGTGGTGTAATGGTGTGGGGAATGTTTTTCTTCCACACGTTAGGTCATTTGATACAAAATGAACAACATTTCCATGCCCTGAAGAATTCAAGCTGTTCTGGAGGCAAAGGGGAGTCCAACCTAGTACTAAATGGGTGTACCTAATAAACTGGCCACCGAGTGAATATTGTAGCCTACACTACGAGCTGGAGCAGATTGTGTCAGCCCACACAGATTATCCTGGCATCTCTAATGACTCTGTGTCCGAGGGAAAGTGCCAACACAGCTTTGGGACAGGTGAGTCAGTGGCTAAAAACAGAAAGCCAATTACTTTGCCAAAGCTTTGATTTAAATGGTCTGAGGACTTGTGTTTTATCCATTAATTCCATACCTACCCTTCAAGTTTCACAATGGTTTTAAAATGACATGCAGACAAAGAGAAAAAAAGATGCTCATATACTACAGCTAGAGGCCTCTCTGTATTTAGTATTGTCCTTGCAAGTAGCTAAACTCTAGCCGAGGGGGCAGTGTGTGGGTTTTGTAATTATCTAATAACTAACCCCATAAACTACACTACTGTATGTGTTGGCATGTTTTCAAATGCCACAGACCTTGCGGTTGTTGTCAATGAGGGCGTGTGAAGTAGAACTACACAAATTGGTTTTGTTTTCACAGATCCATAATGTACATTCTTAATGAGGGAAGAAAGGCATGAATAGAGAGGCACATGACTTACCTTCAGCTTTTTGTTGAGTTTACAGCTGTATCTGAATAGCATGGCTAGATTGAGTGGTCCAAAATCCGCATAGAAGCTGAAATATAATTAACATAAAAAAATGTCAGACTGGACTGGTTAAAACATTTTCATTCATGATAGAACTGCCTAATATTGAGATGACTTAGCTATCCTAATTCAGGAATGATTTTTCTTATCAATTACATTTTTGTATTGAACTACAATTTTGTGTTTTACTTTCCTGTTCACAAGTTCAACAGGGAGAGTTAATCAAACGCTTGCATTATGTAAACCCGGTATTCCCAAACTGGGGTACACGTAGACCCGGGGGTAAAGAAAATAAAAATAAGATTCCCTTTTTAAAAATATACAGTTTTTTTTTCCCTTCACATTTTCAAACAGTCCATTTATATTTTCCAACGGGGCTATACATTTGGGTGAGGTTTTTTTCTCGCCTGAGTAGCCTCGTTTCACTGCCCAAAATAAAATTAAACCATCTAGTGTTCAGCGAAATAACAACACAATGTCAAATACAGGTAGCCTAGTCAAATAATTAACATCCAATCACATGAACCGTTACTCTCTCGCGGGAATTACACTAACGGTCCGTATGTAGCTGCTGCTCATGTTGGTATCTGTACTGATGGTGCAAAAGCCATGACAGGGAGACATAGTGGAGTGGTAACATGCATGCAAGCAGTTGCTCCTGACGCCACTTGGGGGCACTGCAGTATCCACTGAGAGGCTCTTGCTGCCAAGGGAATGCCTGACAGCTTGAAAGACGTTTTGGACACATCAGTGAAAATGGCTAACTTTGTTAAAGCAAGGCCCCTGAAGTCTACTGTATTTTCTGCATTATGCAATGATATGGGCAGCGGCCATGTAACGCTTTGCTTATCAAGGGGCAAAGTATTGACACGGTATTAACACGTTTTTTTTTTATTGAGAGAAGAACTTAAAGTTTCCTTTACAGATGATCATTTTCACTTGTCTGACTACTTGCACGATGAGTTTCTCATTAGACTGGCCTATCTGGGTGAAGTTTTTTCTTGCCTGAATGATCTGAATCTAGGATTACAGGGACTCTCCGCAACTACATTCAATGTGTGGGACAAAATTGAGGCTATGATTAAGAAGTTGGAGTCCTTTACTGTCTGCATTAACAAGGACAAGACACAGGTCTTTCCATCATTTGTATGATTTTGTGTGTACAAATGAACTCAAGCTTACGGACAATGTCAAATGTGATATAGCGAAGCACCTGAGTGAGTTGGGTACGCAATTACGCAGGTACTTTCCCAAAAAGAATGACACAAACAACTGGATTCGTTATACCTTTCATGCCCTGCCTCCAGTCCACTTACCGATATCTGAACAAGAGAGCCTCATGAAAATTGCAACAAGCGGTTCTGTGAAAACTGAATTTAATCAGAAGCCACTGCCAGATTTCTGGATTGGGCTGCGCTGAGTATTCTGCCTTGGAAAATCGCGCTGTTAAGACTAGAGGTCAACCAGTTACGATTTTTCAACGCCGATACCGATTATTGGAGGACCAAAAAAAAGCCGATTCAATCGGTCAATATATATATATATATATATATATATATATATATATATATATAAATAAAATGCTCAAAAAAATAAAGGGAACACTTAAACAACACAATGTAACTCCAAGTCAAATCACACTTCTGTGAAATCAAACTGTCCACTTAGGAAGCAACACTGATTGACAATAAATTTCACATGCTGTTGTGCAAATGGAATAGACAACAGGTGGAAATTATAGGCAATTAGCAAGACACCCCCAATAAAGGAGTGGTTCTGCAGGTGGGGACCACAGACCACTTCTCAGTTCCTATGCTTCCGGGCTGATGTTTTGGTCACTTTTGAATGCTGGCGGTGATTTCACTCTAGTGGTAGCATGAGACGGAGTCTACAACCCACACAAGTGGCTCAGGTAGTGCAGCTCATCCAGGATGGCACATCAATGCGAGCTGTGGCAAGAAGGTTTGCTGTGTCTGTCAGCGTAGTGTCCAGAGCATGGAGGAGCTACCAGGAGACAGGCCAGTACATCAGGAGACGTGGAGGAGGCCGTAGGAGGGCAACAACCCAGCAGCAGGACTGCTACCTCCGCCTTTGTGCAAGGAGGAGCAGGAGGAGCACTGCCAGAGCCCTGCAAAATGACCTCCAGCAGGCCACAAATGTGCATGTGTCTGCTCAAACGGTCAGAAACAGACTCCATGAGGGTGGTATGAGGGCCCGACGTCCACAGGTGGGGGTTGTGCTTACAGCCCAACACCGTGCAGGACGTTAGGCATTTGCCAGAGAACACCAAGATAGGCAAATTCGCCACTGGCGCCCTGTGCTCTTCACAGATGAAAGCAGGTTCACACTGAGCACATGTGACAGACGTGACAGAGTCTGGAGATGCCGTGGAGAACATTCTGCTGCCTGCAACATCCTCCAGCATGACCGGATTGGCGGTGGGTCAGTCATGGTGTGGGGTGGCATTTCTTTGGGGGGGGCCGCACAGCCCTCCATGTAGCCTGACTGCCATTAGGTACCGAGATGAGATCCTCAGACCCCCTGTGAGACCATATGCTGGTGCAGTTGGCCCTGGGTTCCTCCTAATGCAAGACAATGCTAGACCTGCACATCTGGGACATCATGTCTCGCTCCATCCACCAACGCCACGTTGCACCACGGACTGTCCAGGAGTTGGCGGATGCTTTAGTCCAGGTCTGGGAGGAGATCCCTCAGGAGACCATCCGCCACCTCATCAGGAGCATGCCCAGGCATTGTAGGGAGGTCATACAGGCATGTGGAGGCCACACACACACTACTGAGCCTCATTTTGGCTTGTTTTAAGGACATTACATCAAAGTTGGATCAGCCTGTAGTGTGGTTTTCCACTTTAATTTTGAGTGTGACTCCAAATCCAGACCTCCATGGGTTGATAAATTGGATTTCCATTGATTATTTTTGTGTGATTTTGTTGTCAGCACATTCAACTATGTAAAGGAAAAAGTATTTAATCAGATTATTTATTTCATTCAGATCTAGGATGTGTTATTTTAGTGTTCCCTTTATTTTTCTGAGCTATATATATATATATATATATATATATATATATATATATATATATATATATATATATATATATATATATATATATATATATATATATATATATATATATATATATATAATAATTACAATTACAACAGTACTGAATGAACACTTATTTTAACTTAACATAATACACCAATAAAATCTATTTAGTCTCAAATAATGAAACATGTTCAATTTGGTTTAAATAATGCAAAAACAAAGTGTTGGAGAAGAAAGTAAAAGTGCAATATTTGCCATGTAAAAAAGCTAATGTTTAAGTTCCTTGCTCAGAACATGAGAACATATGAATGCTGGTGGTTCCTTTTAACATGAGTCTTCAATATGCCCAGGTAAGATGTTTTAGGTTGTAGTTATTATAGGAATTATAGGACTATTTCTCTCTATACCATTTGTATTTCATATACCTTTGACTATTGGATGTTCTTATAGGCACTATAGTATTGCCAGCCTAATCTCGGGAGTTGATAGGCTTGAAGTCATAAACAGCGCAATGCTTGAAGCACAGCGAAGAGCTGCTGGCAAATGCAGGAAAGTGCTGTTTGAATGAATGTTTACGAGCCTGCTGCTGCCTACCACAGCTCAGTCAGACTGCTCTATCAAATCATAGACTTAATTATAATAACACACAGAAATACGAGCCCTAGGTCATTAATATGGTCAAATCCGGAAAATATAATTTAGAAAGGAAAAAAAAACGTTTCTTCTTTTGGTGAAATACGCAACCGTTCCGTATTTTATCTAACAGGTGGCATCTCTAAGTCTAAATATTTCTGTTACATTGCGCAACCTTCAATGTCATAATTATTTACAATTCTGGCAAATGAATTACGGTCTTTGTTCGGAAGAAATGGTCTTCACACAGTTCGCAACGAGCCAGGCAGCCGAAACTGCTGCATATACCCTGACTCTGCTTGCACAGAACGCGAGAGAAATGACACAATTTCCCTAGTTAAAAGAAGTTCATGTTAGCAGGCAATATTAACTAAATATGCAGGTCTAAAAATATATACTTGTGTATTGATTTTACGAAAGGCATTGATGTTTATGGTTAGGTACACAGGTGCAATGACAGTGCTTTTTTCGCGAATGCTCTTGTTAATTCATCACCCGTTTGGCGAAGTAGGCTGTGATTCGATGATAAATTACGAGGCACCGCATCGATTATATGCAACGCAGGACAAGCTAGATAAACTAGTAATATCATCAACCATGTGTAGTTAACTAGTGATTATGTTAAGATTAATAGTTTTTTCTAATTTAAGTTTAATACTAGCTAGCAACTTACCTTGGCTCCTTGCTGCACTCGCATAACAGGTGGTCAGCCTGCCACGCAGTCTCCTCCTGGAGTGCAATGTAATCAGCCATAATTGGTGTCCAAAAATGCAGATTACCGATTGTTATGAAAACTTGAAATCGGCCCTAATTAATCAACCTGTAGTTAAGACACTGATGCCCTTTGCAACAACGTACCTATGTGAGAGTGGATTCTCAGCCCTCACTAGTATGAAAACCCAATACAGGCACAGACTGTTTGTGGAAAATGATTTAAGACAGACTCTCTCCAATACAACCCAACATCGCAGAGTTAAGCGCATCCTTTCAAGCACACCCTTCTCATTAATCTGTGGTGAGTTATTCAACATTTTTGATGAACAAATAAGGTTTTATATGTAAGATAGCTAAATAAAGAGCAAAATGGTTTATTATTATTATTATTATTATTTGTGCCCTGGTCCTATAAGAGCTCTTTGTCACTTCCCACGAGCAGGGTTGTGACAAACTCACACTCCTTCAAACAGTCAACCTCCAGCTGCGTACCAAGGCACCAGGGTCAGTTCACTTTCAAATGTTTTTTTGCCATCATGGTAAGCCTGCCACGGCTTACCATGATGGCAAAAAACAACATTTGAAAGTGCACTTACCCTGGTGCCTTGGTGCACAGCTGGAGGTTGAATGTTTGAAGAGGTACAGGACTATAAAAAGTTTGGGAACCACACCAACTACTCCAAGCCGAGTGGAACACAATGGCTTTATTAATCTGAATTGGAAAACGTTCAATTAAAAGCTGTTACATAATTGCAGTGAAAGCTCTTCAGCAGCCCCAGCGACACTTGTTGGCTCTGTCCAGTGGACCGTTGCTAAACAAATGCACTGAAGCTAATGAACGTGCGAAGAGACTGCGAGGGAGAACAAAACTTACTTTTCATAGATAAATTCGTCATCTGTGCAGAAGTAGTGCGTGTTTGCAGTGCTTTTTGGCTTGCTTCTTAGGGTAGCAAAATATAATCGATCTGAAGAAGAAAAAACATGGGTACATGTATGAACAGCAAACCTTCAGGGGCCATAAAAACGGACATCACAACATAGAACTGAGGTTTAGTTATATATAAAAAAAATCTTTAAACACACTTCACCAAGGAAGACTTGGAAACATTGTTTACTCATGCGACTGTCACTCGCTTTCCGCGAGCTGTGATTACAAGGTAGCTAGCTGACTTGCCGTACAAAACTACATTAATCTCAAAATATCATATTCATTCGCTATCTTAGTTTACTTTGAAAATAAGAAAATATACGTTTCAAGTTAGCCAGTAACGTTAGCCATAGCTAGTAGTTCTCGAACCAATTCATGTCAATCACAGACTGCTTAGACTGGCTCGCGAGATGCAAAAGAAGGCTAGCTAGCCAGGTTGGCGAAAATACTCGCGTTGACTTAATTAATTAGCAGAAAGTTTACACATAGCTAACTAGCAAATGTTCACTTACCTTTTATTAATTCACAGGCTCCTATCAATTCAATGTCGTCTGCCATTTTAAACAAAGTTGAAAGGATAGGAGAATGTTTAAGACTGTCGAGAGTCATCGACACAAACAAGTTGCTAACTGACTAACTAGTTAGCTTTTTTACCAGTTAAATGATATTAGTAAACATTTTTTTTAAATCAGAGTAGCTAATGAAGTTTGGATAGCTTCTATCCAACTAGTAGCTAAGTTAGCGGTTTGCTAGCAGCCACGCACTTTGCTCCGGCCAAAATAATAAATTAGACGTAATTTGCCAATATGAAATCCATGACCAAGAAAAAGTAAAGGTCTGCAGAAGAAAGTATTTGCGTGCCTCTTGGTTTCATTCAGCGCTGAGGAAAATATCCATGCATTACAAATAACAGATGTCCTCTTGACTTATTTCCTACCCAGACAGTGCACAAATCTTTTCTCTGAATCCCTGCCATGATTGCGGATAGTCATTCGACTACAAGCAAACATCTTAAAGGGACATCACACAGAAACCCAATCGCCACACAAAGGCACGTTGCCAGGGAATGGTCTCCCTCAACCAATCAGCGATCAAATACGTTGTCTGAACTCGACAATGGAGGGAAGGACACAGTAACACACTTTGATTATGCCTGTTCAGCATGGCCCAGTGGATTACATACAAAAGTTATAGGATGCAGGAAAAAACATCATGACATGCTATAAACCCCGCCCCAGAACTATATAAGTAAATAAATATATAGTTCGAGATGAGCAACTGAAACTTCTGTTAATATTGTAACAACATTTGCCAAACGCCTACTTGGCGACCTCATCAATAATTTCAGACCTCTTGGAGTAACAAAATGTTGGTTGCTGATTTGATTAGATTAGATTTGCTGGACCTAGGATCATGGAGTCTGGGCTATAAATCGGGGCTATAATAGTATAGTAATAATAAAGACCTTTTTTGTGCAAGACATCTTATAGATAAAACAATAGGTAGCATATTGTTTTTAAATGTGTGCATGTTTTTTTCTGACAAAACAAAAACTGATTCAAAAGGGGTGTGGCAGATTTCAAAACTCTTCAGCATTTTCGAATCTGAGAGGAAAATAGAGCCGAACATATTGATAAAAGTAACCTTGTACTTGAGAAATTTACACGGTTATCAAAAAGTCACACCAGGTTAAGCCTACATGAAACACATCCCTTATTTTAAGTGTTTCTAAAATCCCCTATGGGAAAATGAATGGTGGAGAAACCATTGGAACTATTTTCCTGTTTGACCGCTAGGTTTTATGGGTATTATGACTTATACTGTGGTACACTATACATCCCTCCATTTTACTATCCTTACTGTTTTACTAACTTCAACTGTAGATAGAACCTGCCTTAGCTTGAACTACCCCCAACATTTAGTTTTTTGACAATACAGGAAGTAAGTAGAACTGGAGTTAAATGTTATTTGTAAAATGTCTACTGATGTTGCCCTAAAAAGAAATACTTTACCCAAGAGTATAATGATATTTCCCATTGACTGATCATGTTTTTTCAGATCCCCTAACAATACAGTTTGCAGGTCAATCTGAACTCAGATATTATGACATAACAACCATTCACGGGCCGGACTCCAAAAGCAAGCCACCAATGGACAGTACCAGAAAATATGTTATTTGATTATGTTTCCTTGTGTCAGAGTCTGCACAAGGCTGACTGTTCAATGCCCCATATACTGAGCATCCTTTTTGTATCAAGTATTTTATATAATAGCTTAAATTGAAATGAATGGATTGTTGTGTCAATTGTTGATTTACAGTGCCTTCGGAAAGTATTCAGACCCCTTCACTTTTTCCACATTTTGTTACGTTACGGCCTTAATCTAAAATGGATTTTTTTTTTTTTTATCCTCATCAATCTACACACAATACCCCATAATGACAAAGAGAAAACATTTTTTTTTAGAAATTCCTTATTTACATAAGCATTCAGACCCTTTGCTATAAAATTGAGCTCAGGTGAATCCTGTTTCCATTGATCATCATTAAGATGTTTCTACAACTGGATTGGAGTCCACCTGTGGTAAATTAAATTGATTGGACATGATTTGGAAAGGCACACACCTGTCTATATAAAGTCCCACAGTTGATAGTGCATGTCAGAGCAAAAACCAAGCCATGAGGTCGAAGGAATTGTCCGTAGAGCTCCAAGACAGGATTGTGTCGAGGCACATATCTGGGCAAGGGTGCCAAAAAAAGTATGCAGCATTGAAGGTCCCCAAGAACACAGTGGCCTCCATCATTCCTAAATGGAAGAAGTTTGGAACCACCAAGACTCTTCCTAGAGCTGGCCCCCCAGCCAAACTGAGCAATCAGGGGAGAAGGGCCTTGGTCAGGGAAGTGACCAATAACCCAATGGTCACTCTGACAGAGCTCCAGAATTCCTCTGTGGAGATGGGAGAACCTTCCAGAAGGACAACCATCTCTGCAGCACTCTACCAATCAGGCCTTTATGGTAGAGTTGCCAGACAGAAGCCACTCCTTAGTAAAAGGCACATGAATGCCCGCTTGGAGTTTGCCAAAAGGGACCTAAAGGACTCTCAGACCATAAGAAACAAGATTATCTGGTCTGATGAAACCTAGATTGAACTCATTGGCCTGAATGCCAAGCGTAACGTTTGGAGGAAACCTGGCACCATCCCTACGGTGAAGCATGGTGGTGGCAGCATCATGCTGTGGGGATGTTCCCTGTGGCTCAGTTGGTAGAGCATGGTGTTTGCAACGCCAGCATGGTGTGCGCAATGCCAGGGTTGTGGGTTTGATTCCCACGGGATACCAGTACAAAAAAATGCATGAAATGAAATGTATGCATTCACTACTGTAAGGCGCTCTGGATAAGAGCGTCTGCTAAATGACTAAAATGTAAATGTAATGTTTTTCAGCGGCATGGACTGGGAGACTAGTCAGAATTGAGGGAAAGATGAACGGAGCAAAGTATAGAGAGATCCTTGATGGAAACCTGCTCCAGAGCGCTCAGGACCTCAGGCTGGAGTGAAGGTTTACCTTCCAACAGGGCAATGACCCTAAGCCCACAGTCAAGACAACGCAGGAGTGGCTTCAGAACAAGTCTCTGAATGTCCTTGAGTGGCCCAGCCAGAGCCCGGACTAAAAATAGCTGTGCAGCATCACTCCCCATCCAACCTGACAGAGCTTGAGAGGGTCTCCAGAGAAGAATGGGAGAAACTCCCCAAATACAGGTGTGCCAAGCTTGGAGCATCATGCCCAAGAAGTACTAGGTAAAGGCTCTGAATACTTATGTAAATACGATATTTTATTTATTTAAAAATCAATCAATTTGCAACAATTTCCTGTTTTTGCTTTGTCATTATGGGGTATTGTGTGTAGATTGATGAGGGGGGAAAAATATTTAATACATTTTAGAATAAAGCTGTAACCTAACAAAATGTGGAAAAAGTCAATTGGTCTGAATACATTCCGAAAAGAACTGTATGTCACTTGATAGGAATTTAATAGGATCTCCATGGGTATCATCCTCTCGTGCCAGTATTTATGTGGGTCACCCCCAATGAGAGGGAGTAAGTGAGTGAACTGAAAGCAACCCCTTGTTTTTGTTGCCATCATGCACAGTTTGGGACTACACAGAATTTATGCCTCCGGAGCTGCTCTTGAGTCAAAAAAGTCCCCTAAATTGACAGAAATATAATCCAGAACTTGACCAGGACAAACTCTGGCCTTTCAAGGTAGGCTTATTACCTAGGCTTGTATCAACCCTATGCGCATACTCAGGTTTATTTGGTAAGTACATTATATACATTTGTATTTTAATGAACTGTCGTTTAAAGACGGAATCCGCAGTAGGGAAACAGCGTCGCTGTTGTTTTTGTTTTGTTGACGAAGCAGAGCTGAGGAGCGTCGCAAATTGCGCACATTTTTTGGTTGTTGCTATTGTTCTGTAGCATCGGGAATGATGTCCAAGGGAGAAAAAAAGTGTTCATTGTATACAGTAACCTCTTTGTTGTAATATCACAAACGGACGTGGCAGTTTCACTATCTGTAATAGCATGCCTTTATAATAGTAGCTGTTTGTTTCATTTTCATTCAATCACAGGATTGCAATAAAGACCGTGCCTGTTTTCGCCTCAAAGTCCCATAATACAGTTATTGCCAATCAATAAGTGGAGCTTAGAAGAGATACCACATAAAACAAAGCCCAATCCCAGATATAATACTCATTGATCCTAGTAAAGGTTGATGCCTCTGGCAGAAGTTAGGGAGAGAATGTGGTTTTCCATGGATCTAGCTCACCTGCTATGAGAGAGATCCAGACCCGCTGGGGGGCTGATGCTGCGGCTGCAGGCTGGCTCCAGTCACCGTGCTCCTGGGTCCTCCAGGATGCAACGTCTGACATGCCTTCATTGGGGTGCAGCAAAACGGGAGGTTTGGGGGCCACCCGGGACCTCAGCGACAACTCTATGGATCACTGTGCTGCTCCAACCCCAGAATATAAACAAGTCGATGTTTACCAAACGATAGAAAGAGGGGCTTTGTGAGTGCTGTACCCCTGAGCATGCCAGAGGAACACAAAGCTAGCAAGGTGAGATCAGGTAACCACCTCAGGTTACTGCAATGTGATCAGCCCTCACATGGGGCTCCTGTTCCTGTTACACAGCAGCCAAGGTGTGAATTTCAAGCTTCCTTGAGTTCCCTCTCCGATTGATCAACCACTAATGTGCCATTTCCTCTATGTAGATAGAAATCCATCTGCCCTATAAATGCTGCTCACTTGTCATCTAATTGCTGTGCTGTGTATTACAGTATTTCACACACACCATGCATTGACGAGTTGTTTGTATTTGGTGTTGTGTCAATCGGGCACAGGTTGAGACGACTTAATACTCTCCACATCTGACATCATGGAGAAGAAGGACAAGCAAACCTGTACCTGTAAAGCAGTGGACGGCTCATAAGAATGGCTAGAACGGAGCAAATGGAATGGCATCAAACTATGTGTTTGATACCATTCCACTGATTCCGCTCCAGCCATTACCACAAGCCCGTCCTCCCCAATTAAGGTGACACCAACCTCTGTGCTGTGAAGAGATGGCTTACCTGCACTGTGCAACAAGGAAAGCAATTTCAGACAAGAGAATGTTTGGATGTGCATAGTTTCCTCTCATCAGTTTATTCTAAAGAACCACCAGACAATAGGAGTATTAGATCAAGAGAGTTGTCTTGACAGGGTGTTTTGCGAATTTAAAACAGTGACGTGATGCAATTTCCCCAACCTCTCAGTGTTAGTACTGGTTTTGAAACATAGGCTTTTATGGCTCTGCCAACTCTGAGTAAATCTTTTCACTTCAGAAGTGTGTTGACAATAATCCCTTATGCAACCATTGTAAGGGCAGTTCAGAAAGGTTACGCAATGGTTGACGAGGAACAACATACAAGTGTGTATATTTGACAAATACAGGTTACAGTATATTGTTTACATTGTACATTTTCAGGCCTGTTCTTTCATGTCACCCTACACTATGAACCTGATAAGATGTCTATAGTTTGTTTTTCTTGCTTTATCTGCAGTAAAAATGACACAACGGCCCTAAAGTCATGTGGTGTTGACATACTGTATCTATCAGCACCGCCACGGTTTGTGAACGCACAGAGATGACTGATTGTAGGCCTGCGGTACTGTAGCAAACAAATCTTTCTCATTATCATACTTTCAAGTCCTTCTACATCAGCTCCCTAAATGGTCTTTACGGTTTGGAACCTTTTATTGCATCCGAGAACAGACAAACAGGATGGGTGGAGAAAAAGGAAGGACGATGAAAAGATGGAAGGAAACAGGACGAGATGATAACTGATAAGATTACACAATATCCCGTGCCGTGAATACATAGCCAGGACCTGGGGTGTCCCTGAAATAGACAAAGCAGCCTAAAGTTTATATAGTGCTGCTATTATGGGTGTAGTACTTTTGGACTATGTTTTTATTCATGAGAATTTGTAGTTTTATGTACTGTAAAATCAGTATACAATGACTGAGCTACCAATAAAAACAATATCAGTTTCAATCTAAAACAATAGCGTAAAATTAGGAAGTTTGTGGCTACCAGCAACACACGTAGATTACTGTTGTGAATAACTGGAGATTGAGCTTTTTTTTCAATGTTCACAACAACCTCACCAATGACATGTCTACACATTTGGTGGTGAGTGAAGAGAATTGGAATAGGCCACAAAAATAGCTAAGCAACAAGCCTTGCAGTCAACCCTCATGCCCTCACACATTCACCACTTTCATAACCACTCAACAAGCAAAGCTAAAACGTACCATAGTTTACCTTCTCATTACTTTGAGAGCTTGTCAAACGTTGTCAAGTAGTTGCAGACGGGAGGACAAAAAGTCAGCTTTGCTGAGAGAATTTACATAAGGTTTTTCACAGGTCTACACTTCACTCCTGAAGACTTCAAGTAGTCACATGCACAAGTACAGTGAAATGCTCAAGGTGTCTGACTGCATGCTTTCCAGTCAGACAACCCTGCAGCTATTTCTGCTAATGATCTGGAATAAGATCACTAAGCACCTCAACAGTTGTAATGGCAAAAAGCAAAGGTTCTTGCTGGTGAATCATTAGTTGCCAAGTATTACATGACCATGCTATCAAGCTGGGTCAGCTAGACAGTTATTAGCTATCAGACAAGCAACTCCATGCTATGGCTATGTACTCTTCAGCACATCTAAGATTCCTGGAACGAGTCATTCACTGGAATTAAATAGTCTCCTGTACTAAAACAGTTTGAATCACTACCATGATATGTAAAGACATGGATTTACTTTTTTAATGCTATGAAGGGGCTATGAGTGATGACAGATGTCCAGCTACACATTTCTGGGGGTGAGAAGATATCTGAATAAATCCATGATCTGTCAGAAATCCTTTACTCAAGATCACCTCTTGTTCAGATCAGGCAAAAATAAGGTATTTTATTCATATTTTCTCAAAACAATGTGGAAAACAAATCTCCAAATTGTCTTTTAAACATTATCTGACTAATACAGTAGTCAACACAACTCTGCAGTCTAATCTGCATTACCTGAGTGACAAACAATGCACCAAAAAAAAAATCTAATAAGTGAAATAATTGACTTAAAGGAAAACTCCACCCAAAAACAACATATTGGTCTTTGTTTCATAAGTCCATTGTTGTCATAGCCCCAAAATGTTGCCTGTTAGCAATCACGTTTTCAAGACATATCTTTCAAAATACAGAAATCCTCCCCGTATGAAGCAAAATGGAACTACAATGATCAACTAGGGACAGAGACCATGAACAATGTTTTTTTGCCATAAAAGCCTGTATGCACTGAGGCGCTTCAACAGACTGCTGAAACGTACACCCCTTCTACACAGAAATCTAATGTTTTTATTATAACAGTGTAAGGCATTAATACCCTGAGTTATACAAGCTACGAGGGTAATGACAGTTAATGCAATAGGGGGAAAGGACAACGATGACCAACTGTCATGTGGCTGTGCATTTGTAAACCAATAATTCATTTGCTTGAATATCGTGCCATAATAAATCCTAATATAAATAGAAGCAGCATCCGACCGTTAGGTGACACAGTAGTGTCTCCAGTGCCTCTTCTATCCACGGCTGCAGGTGGAGACAACATAAAAGGGGCGGTTAGACACATGGGCGTGGCTAGAAATGAGGGTTGGTGACACCCACTCCTTGGCACTCGATGATGTAGGTGTCATTGCTGGCATTCTCGTCATCTGCCTTGGTCACTGTAAACTTGGCCTGGGAATAAGGAAAGAATTTGATATAAAAAAG
Organism: Salmo salar; assembly: GCF_965601325.2. Classification (NCBI taxonomy): domain Eukaryota; kingdom Metazoa; phylum Chordata; class Actinopteri; order Salmoniformes; family Salmonidae; genus Salmo; species Salmo salar. The sequence continues at coordinate 46,309,645 of NC_138306.1, read as the reverse complement.
TTGACTTTATAAAACCATGCACCGAGTACTCATTTTCCCATCAATTGAGTCTTTGGAAATCAATTAAAATGTGTTTTGGACCCACCTGGGTGAGCTGTTCTGCCACATGGATGGCAGTCTTCGTGTGTAGGGTGACTGGGCCAGTGCGGATTCTGGAGATGCCGTTCGCCAAGGCCATGAAAAGGATGAGCTGCCAGAGAGTGAAAGAAGAAGAGTTCAGCAGCTGACTCCAAATAGAGTAAGTTCAAGTGGCTGCGGTGAAATGGACAGTGAGGAAAAGAGAGGTGTGGTGTCAAGCACCTATTCTTAACTTGAATTTGGAAGTACACGTTAATTACAATGATTCTAGATTACTTACAGGAGGACACCTAAGCTTGCTTTGTGAAATACCCCTGTGTGTGTGCGTGGTACATTGCTAACCTGGTCCTGCAGAAACTCGTCCACACAGCCGTTGTGCCTTATATTCCTGAGCAGCATCTCTGCAGCCTCGAAGCCCACTTTGTCTGGGTAAACACCTGAGACATTGGGGGGGGGGACCAGCGTTAGACAGCCAATCCACTCAGCATTTGTTATAATTTTTTCCAAATTATTTTATCTGGGCCCGTATTTGTAGTGTCTATCTAGGATCAGGCCTCCCTAGAATAATCTAATCATATTATGATCTAAAAAGCAAAACTGACTCAAAATCAACAGATATCTTACTCTTAGATGATTTGAGAATACTGGCCCAGAGGTTATCGGTGTGCGAGGGGGTACCAGAGAGTCACAGGGGAGGTGCAAACCAGGTCATTGGATAGAGCTGGGTTGGATATTTAAATCATTCAGATACATACACTTCCTAACTCTGCCCCCAATAGAACAAACTGTGTTCTTCATGTAACGGTCACAACATTAAAAAAACTACGTACAGATGCATATGATAGCAATTTGAAAACTTTAGCCAACAATATTTTCCTTTTTCTCAATATTTCCCTATTCTCTGCTGTTGACTGCTTACCTTATATGGCCTTAGCAATGCTTATGTTGAAGCACAACTTTACTCACCATCCAAGCTTATATACAGTTTCACATCATAACATTGCCTAGCAAGCCTTTCTTTGTAGAACGTTGCCCACTAGTGGTAGATATTGGTCTGTACACTTCACTTCATAGACCAAACTAGCACAAGAACAATGGATTTCTCACCTTTCTTGCCAAGAGCTGACCCTGCAAATATACAGCCTGTGGAAGACTCTGCGATGATTCTGGGGAGAATAGAGACAACATATCAAAAATGTGGTAGAGGTGGATAGCATTTAAGATGAGCGAGGGAAACCGGTGGATTACTGAATCAAGCACGCCAACTAAACTTACTTTTTTGGGATATAAAGGACTTTATCGAACACTCTTGGGATTGCAAACAGAGGAAGATCTTTAAAGGTAAATTATTTCTTTTAAATTGCCATTTCTGACTTTCGTGACGCCTCCGCTTGTTTGGAAAATGTTGAATGCTTTTGAACGCGGGTCGCTGTCCTCAGATAATCGCATGGTCTGCTTTCGCCGTCAAGCCTTTTTGAAATCTGACAAAGCGGCTGGATTAACAAGAAGTTAAGCTTTTAAACGATGTAAGACACTTGTATTTTCATGAATGTTTATTACAAATTTTGTATTTTGAATTTCGCGCTCTGCAATTTCACCGGATGTTGGCGCACTGATCCGCAATAAGTTAAGGACGGTATAACTAAATAACTATCTCTGAAAGTGTACGCATTCACAGGGTCAGGTTTACATCTAAATGTTGTACAACTTAGATGATTAAATATGAAACTATTTGTGAGAAGATGAAATGTGATTTTAGCCTTCTAATTTAGATTGTTTTTATATAAATACTTTTTGCCAAGTCAGTAACCATGCCCTTCGAAGGTGAGTGCATAAAAGAACTCCTAATAAAATTTACAGTAGACCAGAACACGTTGAAATGGTTGCAATTTAAATATACACCAGTTCATTGCCGGGTATACGCGAGCTGAATACGTGACAAATGGTCTAAAACTACAAGACACTCTCGACAAGTGAAGGCGAAGACTATACCAAACATTCTCAGTCTACAGCTGGGTAATGTAGTCTAGAACTTTGAGCAAAGACACGAGGGAGATCTCAGCAAACGACCATTGTGTACCTTTGATGTATCCATTCTAACAAAAACTTCCAAAACAAAGAAAGACGACAACAAATACAAAGGACATTGTGACCTCTGGTGGACAAACCAGAGACTTCTGTCGAATGACTCAATAGATGGACCGGGCGATTTCAACAGAGACAACAAAGACATACAAGCGTAAATATATACACCATTGCAATTATTTTCGAATGAGCGGTCGTTCATGTGCAAAGTATTCATATTCCCATGAGCATAGCTTCCACATGCATGTACAATAAATGTACTGTCTCTTCTCCTTACATGCCCCTCCCTTTTCATTGTGTACCAAGCTGTCATATCAGGTTAGTCCACTAGAGACTTTTCATTGCATTATGTTAGTAGTCAACATATAATCTATCGTGTATGTGTTTATGTAATTCTGTGTGATTATTTAGTTAGTAAATAATGAAGCCAATTTGTGTATCACTGAATCATTTAGACTACGGTTCATGCAGATTTTAAGTCAACGACGTTCAGAAAGACTGATGAGGTAATAATAATTAATGGATGACTAATTTTACAATATATTCTTTAGTTAATTCGGGAAACGGTAACTCATTAAACAAACTTTGTGGTGCCCCAAGATTGCTAATGAGTTAATTGTTACATGATTAATTTAATCACGTAATAATTAAACCGTTAACTGATTTGATAAAATAACCATCACGATAGTCACTACCAATGAAGCATGTTCAGATGACATCCAAGATCCTCCACTAGTGCAACTGTTTTGACAAAGATCTTCACAGAAAACATTGCCATTGATTGTGATTGATCCAGGTTTACTGGGGTCATACAGGTATAGACATCTTTGAACTGTTTTTACAGTTTTATCTGGTATCCCTCTAATTCTCCCATCGCTTTCCCCTCCCGGAGGACCATCTGGACTGATGACCCCTGGCTGTCCCTAGTCCACCTGGTTGTGCCTCTGATCCAGTTTCTGTGGCGATGGAAAACCTGACCTGTTCACCAGAGGTGCTACTTTGTCCCGGACCTGCTGTTTCGACCCTCCCTCTCCCTACACCTATCCCATCTGCTGTCTCGACCTCAAAGCCAACTGACATTTACTCCTGAGGTACTGACCTGTTGCTCCCTCTACAACCACTGATTATTATTTCACCCTGCTGGTCATCTATGAACGTTTGAACTTCTTGAAGAACGATCTGGCCTTAATGGCCATGAACTCTTATAATCTCCACCCGGCACAGCCAGAAGAGGACCCCTCAGAGCCTGGTTCCTCTCTAGGTTTCTTCCTAGGTTCCTTCCTTTCTAAGAAGTTTTCCTAGCTATCATGCTTCTACATCTGCATTTCTTGCGGTTTGGCGTTTAGGCTGAGTTTCTGTATAAGCACTTTGTGACATATGCCTATGTAAAAAGGGCTTTATAAATACATTTGATTGATAATGCAATGGTTAATGTCATGTAAATACACTCACATGATGCCGTTGCCGCTTCCACAGGCCATGTCCTTCTCCTGCAGTGTTTGGATGTTGATGTAAAGGTCCTTTATCTCTCGCCTGATAACTCTTGTTGCCGTCGTTGCCATGTCCTTGGCAAGCTGGAGGAAAAGGAGTATTTGAGCTCACTCAAATTTGATCTCAGAAACTACTTCATTTTATCATCATGTGCATTTAAGTCCAGAGGGATAGCAGATGGATAGGAAACTGCTCCATCACATGCATGTCACCTGTCCAGAAAGGTCTAATCCGTTGTTTGTAAGTACACAAGTGGAATAAAGACCAAACCGTAAAATTAAAATGTTACTTTATTTGTCACATGCGCCGTATACAACAAGTGTGGACTTCACCGTGAAAAGATTATACAAGGAGTACCGGTACCAAGTCAATGTGCTGGGGTACAAGGTAGTTGAGGTAATATGTACATGTAGGTAGGGCTAAAAGTAATCACTTTAGTACTACATTAAAGACATGCCCTGGTATTTTGGTGACTACCTCCCTCTTTGGGCTGGATGTGTCAATGTGTAGGTCATACATTAAGATTTTTTATTTAACCCTTATTTTACCAAGTACGTTGACGGAGAACACGTTCTCATTTACAGCAACAACCTCGGAAATAGTTACAGGGGTGAATGAGCCAATTGTAAGCATAATGTCTTACCTCAATTAGCCACGAAATCACTAGTTTGAAAGAAACGTTTTCTTGAAGCTGCGCCATTTTCCCTACATTTCCACCCCATGTGGGCCAGCCCCCTAGGAATTTGAATTCTACCCAAAGAGCTTCAGCCCCTCGCATTTGAGTGACAGCTACCAAAAGCCTACCCAGGGTTAACCAATGAGGTTGCAGGGCAGGCCCAACAGCTCAGTGGACACAGCAGAGAGAGAGCCGGAGAGCAATGACATAGTACACAGAATCTCTTTCATACACAGGCACAGACTGTGGTTTTTTTGTTCGTTTCTTTGCATTGTTTGGAACTTATATTTTTTACATAATGTTGCTGCTACCATCTCTTATGACCGAAAAAAACTTCTGGACATCAGAACTGTGATTACTCACCACGAACTGGCAGGATCCTTTTTTCCCTTTAACGAGTCCGACGTGAATGACATACTGCTTTCCCGGGAACAGGCCCAGATCCCCGTCATTTGCATGAAGAGAAGACGGAGAAAATGGGACCGGAGGGCAGGCTGCCTTCTGAGAATTCGTAGGCAAACGAATAAACCCCCACTGCCTGTCATTCTGCTAGCAAACGTGCAATCTTTGGAAAATAAAATCGATGACCTACACGGACGATTAAACTACCAATGGGACATTCAAAACTGTAAAATCTTATGCTTCACGGAGTTGTGGCTGAATGACAACATCAACATACAGCTGGCTGGTTATACGCTGTACTGGCAGGATAGAACAGCGGCGTCTGTTAAGACAAGGGGAGGCGGACTATGTATTTTTGTAAACGAGCTGGTGCACAACATCTAAGGAAGTCTCAAGGTTTTGCTCGCCTGAGTTAGAGTATCTCTTGATAAGCTGTAGCCCACACTATATACCAAGAGTTGGTGTATTTTTCGTAGCTATCTACATAAGACCTCAGATTGATGCTGGCGTTAAGACCACCATAAGCAAACAGGAAAACGCTCCCCCAGAGGCGGCGCCACTCTTGGCGGGGGACTTTAATTCAGGGAAACTTTTTTTATTTATTTATTTATTTATTTATTTTTTTTTTTTTTTTTAAATCGCCCTCCATTTGGCAAATCTGACCATAATTATATCCTCCCGATTCCTGCATACAAGCAAAAATTAAAGCAGGAAGCACCAGTGACTAGATCACCACATCAGTCATTGGCTTCATCAATAAGTGCGTCAATGACGTCGTCCCCACAGTGACCATACGTACATACCCAACCAGAAGCCATGGATTACAGGCAACATCCACACTGAGCTAAAGGCTAGAGCTGCCGCTTTCAAGGAGCGGGACTCTAACCCGGAAGCTTATAAGAAATCCCGCTATGGCCTCCGACAAACCATCAAACAGGCAAAGCGCCAATACAGGACTAAGATCGAAACGTACTACACCGGCTCTGATGCTCGTTGGATGTGGCAGGGCTTGCAAACCATTACAGACGATTAAGGGAAGCACAGCCGAGAGCTGCCCAGTGACATGAGCCTACCAGATGAGCTAAACTACTTATATGCTCGCTTCGAAGCAAATAACACTGAAACATGCATGAGAGCACCAGCTGTTCTGGAAGACTGATCACACTCTCCGCAGCCGATGGGAGTAAGACCTTTAAACAGGTCAACATTCACAAGGCCATGGGGCCAGACGGATTACCAGGAGGTGTACTGCGAGCATGCGCTGAACAACTGGCAAGTGTCTTCACTGACATTTTCAACCTCTCCAAGTCTGTAATACCAACATGTTTTAAGCAGACCACCATAGTGCCTGTGCCCAAGAACACCAAGGTAACCTGCCTAAACGACTACCGACCCGTAGCACTCACGTCTGTAGCCATGAAGTGCTTTGAAAGGCTGGTCATGGCTCACAACACCATTATCCCAGAAACCCTAGACCCATTCCAATTTGCATACCACCCCAACAGATCCACAGATGATGCAATCTCTATTGCACTCCACACTGCCCTTTCCCACCTGGACAAAAGGAACACCTATGTGAGAATTCTATTCATTGACGACAGCTCAGCATTCAATACCATAGTGTCTCAAAGCTCATCAATAAGCTAAGGACCCTGGGACTAAACACCTCCCTCTGCAACTGGATCAGGAACTTCCTGATGGGCCGCCCCCAGGTAGTAAGGGTAGGTAACAACACATCCGCCACGCTGATCCTCAACACATTGGCCCCTCAGGGGTGCGTGCTCAGTCCCCTCCTGTACTCCCTGTTCACTCATGACTGAATGGTCAGGCACGACTCCAATCGTTAAGTTCGCCGATGACAACAGTGGTAGGCCTGATCACCGGCAAGACAGCATATAGGGAGGTCAGAGACCTGGCCATGTGGTGCCAGGACAACATCCTCTCCCTCACCATGATCAAGACAAAAGACAAAAACAAAAAGACAAAAACCCTACCTCTTCAAAGAGCATCTTAAATAACCCCTCTCCTTTTTACGTATGCCTTTTTAAAAATGTATGTATTTCTGTCCTTGAGCTGTTCTTGTCTAATGATGTTCTGTAGTATTTCATGTTTTGTGTGGACCCCAGGAAGAGTAGCTGCTGCTTTTGCAACAGCTAATGGGGATCCTAATAAATACCAAATACCTTGTTTTTAATAATACAATAAAACAACTTTCCTAAACCAGCACTTGCACTTCACAAAAGTCTTGCCATAGATTTTCAAGCAGATTTAAGTCAAAACTGTAACTTGGCCACTCAGGAACATTCAGTCGTATTGGTAAGCAACTGCAGTGTAGATTTGGCTTTATGTTGTAGGTTACTGTCCCGCTGAAAGATTAATTCCTTTCCAAGTGTATGGTGTAAAGCAGACTGAAGCAGGTTCTCTTGGATTTTGCCTGTGCTTAGCTCAGGATTTCCCAAACTCGGTCCTCTGGACCCCAAAGGGTGCACGTTTTGGTTTTTGCCCAAGCACTACACAGCTGATTCAAACAATCAACGAATCATCAAGCTTTGATCACTTAAATCAGCTGTGCAGTGTTGGGGCAAAAACCAAAACGTGTACCCCTTTGGGTCCTGAGCACCGAATGTGGGAAACACTGGCTTAGCTCAATCCTGTTTCTTTTCATCCTGAAAAACTGCCCAGTCTTTGCCGATGTCAAGCATACCCATACCATGATGCAGCCACCACCATGCTTGAAAATAAGGAGGCAGTTACTCAGTGATGTGTTGGATTTTCCCCCAAACATAAGGCTTTGCATTTAGGCCAAAAATAGCATTCCTTTGCCATGTTTTTTTCTTCCTCGGTTTTCTCCCATCATTGCCATTGAACACTGTAGCAGTTTTAAAATCCCTAATGGCCTTATGGTGAGTCCATATAACTTGTGATTTGTTAAGCCAGTTTGCCTAAACAAACTGTGTAATTTGTAAAATGCGTAGAATTCTCTTTTCACTTTGACATTATGGAGTATTTTGTGTAGTACAATTACAATCTTCTTAAATCCCACTTTGTAACGCAACAAGATGTGAAAAAAGTTCAAGCTGGTGTGGACTTTCTATTGGCACTTAAAGTAAAATTCATAGGCAACTAACCCAAAGCCATTGCTTGGTATGGTACCTTATAGGGTAAAACCCCAGCAACAAAGGACCTTCCATAGATCTTGGAGATGGTTCCTCGTTCGGTCATGTTGACAGGGCTCAGCTCGCTCACTGGGCTAACCTTAGCCACCACCTCACCTCCGCCTTTGGGGTAGTAGCCCCTATTCAAGACAAGAACACGTATGGTCATATTTTGGGGACCAGGCAGTATTTTTTTTTTTTACACCAACACTAATCTAACAGGGGGGACGATACTAACCTCATTCTCAAGTCACAGTTGAAATGTACACCAAACTTCTCCACAATGGGCTTGAATACCTGGAGGAAAATGTAAAACTGACTTTAGGAGTACATATAATGGTAACAAAACCTGGACAAAATGCGTGAACAAAAAGGAGGTATTTGGACATAAAGATGAGCTTTATTGAACAAAACGAACATTTGTCTAACATGGAGACCTGGGAGTGCCATCAGATGAAGATCAAAGGTAAGTGATTAATTTTAATGCTATTTCTGACACCTCTCCTTGGTTGGAAAATGGCTGTATGGTTTTTGTGGCTAGGCGCTGACCTAACATAATCACATGGTGTGCTTTCACCGTAAAGCCTTTTTGAAATCGGACACAGTGGCTGTATTAACAAGAAGTGCATCTTTAATCGTATGTATAACACTTGTATCTTATATCAATGTTTATGATGAGTATTTCTGTAATTTGATGTGGCTCTCTGCATTTTCACCAGATGTTTGTTTGAGACAATGCATTTCTGAACATAACGCCAATTTCAAATGAGGTTTTTGGACATAAAGATTAACTTTATCGAACAAAACAAACATTTGTCTAACATGGAGTCCTGGGAGTGCCACCAGATGGAGATCAAAGGTTAGTGATTAATTTTAACGCTATTTCTGACTTTTGTGACACCTCTCCTTCTTTGGAAAATGGATGTATGGTTTTTTGTGGCTAGACGCTGACCTAACATAATCACATGGTGTGCTTTCACCGTAAAGCCTTTTTGAAATCGGATACTGTGATTGGATTAACGAGAACTTTATCTTTAAAATGGTGTATAATACTTATATGTTTGAGGAATTTTAATTATGAGATTTCTGTTGATTGAATTTGGCGCCCTGCAATTTCACTGGCTGTAGGCCAGGTGTTCCGCTAGCTGAACCCCCTTCCCAGAAAGGCTAACTGCCTTGCCTAGTTAAATAAAGGTAAAATAAAAAAATGGAATTACAAACACTGGTACCTCTCCCAACACAGGTTAAGGTTAGCCATACCTTGATGGTGTAGTCAATCTGCGGGGCCATGTCCGCGTTGGTGCCCCCCTTCAGACAGAGCTCAGAGGGGCCATCAGCATACAGGGCACAGGGTAGAGAGACCTGCAGCAGCAGCCCCACACTCCTGGAACAGAGCAAGATAGAAGTATGAGATAGATAGGGAAGGTAAATGGGATACCTAGTCAGTTGTACAACTAAATGCATTCAAACAAAATAAACGCAAACCCTCTGAATCAGAGAGGTGCGGGGGGCTGCCTTAAAATCGACATCATAGGTGCCCAGGGAGCAGTTGTTGTTGGGGGTTAACTGCTTTGTTCAAGGGCAGAACAGCAGATTTTTCCACCTTGCCGGCTCGGGGGATTCAAACCAGTGATCTTTTGGTTACTGGCCCAATGCCCTTACACGCTAGGCTATCTGCCGCCCCAGCAGATTAACAGGGGGTTCCATACTCCCAAATGTAAATATCCCCCATCGTTATACACAAAATGAATTTACATTTAAAAATTGACAGTGAAGTATATTGTATCATCTGAGGCAAAATTTGTTTTTTTTTCCTATTTTGTGAAATTGTCAAACTCTACATAGTTTTGGGTAATGTTTATATGGGTATCAAGTATCATGTCAGCTTGATAGTAACAAGGTTTTTAACAAGTGCGTTTGGATAGCCATCCACAGCTCTGTCTTTCTTTGGGGCGGCAGGTAGCCTAGTGTTTAGAGAGCTAGGTTGCTAGATCGAATCCCCGAGCTAACAAGGAAAAAATCTGTTGTTCCGCCCCTGAACAAGGAAGTTAACCCACTGTTCCTAGCCCTTCATTGTAAATAAGAATTTGTTCTTAACTGACTTGCCTAGTTAAATAAATAAATAAAAGTAATTATTGTCTGAGATTAGGAACCAAAACTCTCTGTCCCATACTCCCATTGAATGTGTGCCGTCAGGAATAACGGTGGTGCAGCCTAACATGATTTACCCTGCCGTTTGTGGGTCTGCGGTGTGATTCCCAGCTTTTATTTTCCCAGGGGTGAGTGTGACTTCTGTAGATCCCACTGAGCCTCCCTCAAGATTTCCACAACAAATGTCCCTCACCAACTCCAACCCTGACAGATGCTGTGGTCTAGTAGTGAAAAGGGGAAGGGGGGCAAGGGGTTAACAATGAAAGGAAAAAGACTTAGCTATTTCAATTGAATAATGACAATATGTAGGCTATGATATTATCTGCGCTGAATAACACAAGGCAATGAGGGAAAAGTTTTCTAGTTCAGTTGTTGATAGAAATAAGTCAACTGCCATGTGCTTGCACATTACCAACAAAGGATCACATGAAAAATGTAGCTATGAGGGTGGGCATCTGCCATTAAATATTAAACAAAAGTTAAGACAAGTTATAGACCATGGGCTGTAAAACAGTTATTAATTGTCAGAGATTAAAGTTGACGCTCTATCTATCTGCTTGGAAAATAAAGGTCCTATAAACCAACTTTGCTTTGTTTTCTGATTAACTGAACTTCAGTCTGGAGACGCCGGCGATTGCCCCAGGGCAATAGACTACAACTCGAATGAAGCGTTCTTATATTAGTAGGATGACATGTGGCTTTTGTTGTCATCTAGCCACATAATCTACAATATCATGACATGGATTTAGGAAATGAATACCTTAATCCTGGTGTACCTCTACCTGCGCGAATTTTGTTTATTCTGATGGAAGCGCCGTTGATGCAACTCAGTGCGGCAGATACTCTCAAAATTTGCCCGCCCTGAAAGAGGACAAAACATAATATACATAGTAAAGACATATTCTATGTTCAATGTCAAATCATGTTGATAAAATATGTAGTAGAAAGTGTATTTTAATCGTGTGAAATACTCACACCCTCCATTATACTTCCGTCCATTTCCACCATTGCTGCGGCCATTTTTGAAACAAGAAGAAAAATATTTATGTTTTTCAATGACTTCCCCACTATACGAAATGTATGATGTCTGTCCCTAAAGATGTCAAAACACGCAAATGTGGATGGTCTGCTCTGAAGTAGCTTTTTACAGCGCTTGATGTAACAGACACTCCGCCGGCGTCTGGGGTAGCTACTCCAATTGTGAACTTCCCCCAACCGTCACTGCGCAGTGCGGTAGTTATCAATGAAAGCAATTTCTTATTACTTGGGAGAGAAAAAAAGGAAAATCCCACAACCATACGGAAAAACGGGTTATATTTGAACTGCGATGTTCACGTGTTATTCACATTTTTCCATGAAATGTTGCTCAGCATTAAGGCTGCTACTCTTGATCGTATTGACTGTTAGCACATGCGCAATTGTGATCAGCAAGCAATCCATTGACTCACCCTCTCCCTGTTCAAAGTTGTAAAAGTTGTGGGAAAGGCCTAGAAAAAAATACCAAAAAATCATAACAATTAATTAATGCATAGGCATTAAAGGGATGGTTCACCAACATTACATTGGTTTCCTTACCTTAGATATTTAGCATTTTCGTGCTTCATGACCAAATCATCCTAAAGTATCTAAAAATGAATTGTGTAATTCAACCGCACTTTAATACGCATTACAGTGTGTGTGTGTGTGTGTATGTGTGTGTGTGAAAGAGAGCGAGAGAGCGTTTATTAAGTCATGGCATTGCAACGAGCAAGACCGCAGATATTGAGATGAGCGAGATGCAAGACTTCGCTCTCACACGGTCACACACAGTATCTGCGCAAGCGCACGTGTTCGCTTCACACTGTAACAGCTTAAAAGCCACGGGACTGAAACTTCGGAGAAGTTGAGCCTCGCGCTTGTTGAAGGAAATTGACCTAATATGCTGTTTACTTTCTGCGTCTACGTCATATTGCTGAGTCTACCTTAATAAACACTGCCACACATTTTTTAAGTCTATATACAAAATGCTAATTTCTCTAAAATTTTGTGCAAAAATTTGTTTACATCTCTGTTAGTGAGCATTTCTTCTTTGACAAGATAATCCATCCACCAAGCGTGCAATTGGCATGCTGACTGCAGGAATGTCCACCAGAGCTGTTGCCTGAAAATGTTGTGTTAATTTCTCTACCATAAGCCACCTCCAATGTCGTTTTATAGAATTTGGCAGTACATCCAAGCAGCCTCACAACCGCAGACCACATATAACATGGCGTTTTGTGGGCGAGTGGTTTGCTGATGTGAACAGAGTGTCCCATGGTGGTGGTGGGGTTATGGTATGGGCAGGTATAAGGTATAAGGTACGGACAACGAAGACAATTGCATTTCATTGATGGCAAATAGAACGAGATTCTGAGGCCCATTCATCTGTCGCCATAACCTCATGTTTCAGCATGATAATGCACTGCCCCTTTCGCAAGCACCTGTCTCATTTGTCTCAAGGCTTAAAAATACTTCTTTAACCTGTCTCCTCCCCTTCATCTACATTGATTGAAGTGGATTTCACAAGTGACATCAATAAGGGATCATAGCTTTCACCTGGATTCACCTGGTCAGTCTATGTCATGGAAAGAGGTGTTCTTAATGTTGTGTATACATTTACATTTACGTCATTTAGCAGACGCTCTTATCCAGAGCGACTTACAAATTGTGGAGTAATTACGACTTACAAATTGGTGCATTCACCTTATGATATCCAGTGGAACAACCACTTTACAATAGTACAGCTATATCTTTGTTTTTTTTTTGGGGGGGGGGGGGGGGGGGTTGGAAGGATTACTTTATCCTATCCCAGGTATTCCTAAAAGAGGTGGGGTTTCAGATGTCTCCAGAAGGTGGTGATTGACTCCGCTGTCCTGGCGTCGTGAGGGAGCTTGTTCCACCATTGGGGTGCCAGAGCAGCGAACAGTTTTGACTGGGCTGAGCGGGAACTGTGCTTCCGCAGAGGTAGGGAGGCGAGCAGGCCAGAGGTGGATGAACGCAGTGCCCTTCTTTGGGTGTAGGGACTGATCAGAGCCTGAAGGTACGGAGGTGCCGTTCCCCTCACAGCTCCATAGGCAAGCACCATGGTCTTGTAGCAGATGCGAGCTTCAACTGGAAGCCAGTGGAGTGTGCGGAGGTGTGGGGTGACGTGAGAGAACTTGGGAAGGTTGAACACCAGACGGGCTGTGGCGTTCTGAATAAGTTGTAGGGGTTTAATGGCACAGGCAGGGAGCCCCGCCAGCAGCGAGTTTCAGTAATCCAGACGGGAGATGACAAGTGCCTTGATTAGGACCTGCGCCGCTTCCTGTGTAAGGCAGGGTCGTACTCTGCGAATGTTGTAGAGCATGAACCTACAGGATCGGGTCACCGCCTTGATATTAGCGGAGAACGACAGGGTGTTGTCCAGGGTCACGCCAAGGCTCTTAGCACTCTGGGAGGAGGACACAATGGAGTTGTCAACTGTGATGGCGAGATCATGGAACGGGCAGTCCTTCCCCGGGAGGAAGAGCAGCTCCGTCTTGCCGAGGTTCAGCTTGAGGTGGTGATCCGTCATCCACACTGATATGTCTGCCAGACATGCAGAGATGCGATTCGCCACCTGGTTATCAGAAGGGGGAAAGGAGAAGATTAATTGTGTGTCGTCTGCGTAGCAATGATAGGAGAGACCATGTGAGGATATGACAGAGCCAAGTGACTTGGTGTATAGCGAGAATAGGAGAGGGCCTAGAACTGAGCCGTGGGGGACACCAGTGGTGAGAGCACGTGGTGCGGAGACGGATTCTAACCACACCACCTGGTAGGAGCGACCTGTCAGGTAGGACGCAATCCAAGAGTGAGCCGCGCCAGAGATGCCCAACTCGGAGAGGGTGGAGAGGAGGATCTGATGGTTCACAGTGTCAAAGGCAGCAGATAGGTCTAGAAGGATGAGAGCAGAGGAGAGAGAGTTAGCTTTAGCAGTGCGGAGAGCCTCCGTGACACAGAGAAGAGCAGTCTCAGTTGAATGACCAGTCTAGAAACCTGACTGATTTGGATCAAGAAGGTCATTCTGAGAGAGATAGCAAGAGAGCTGGCCAAGGACGGCACGCTCAAGAGTTTTGGAGAGAAAAGAAAGAAGGGATACTGGTCTGTAGTTGTTGACATCAGAGGGATCGAGTAGGTTTTTTGAGAAGGGGTGCATCTCTCGCTCTCTTGAAGACGGAAGGGACGTAGCCAGCGGTCAAGGATGAGTTGATGAGCGAGGTGAGGTAGGGGAGAAGGTCTCCGGAAATGGTCTGGAGAAGAGAGGAGAGGATAGGGTCAAGCGGGCAGGTTGTTGGGCGGCCGGCCATCACAAGTCGCAAGATTTCATCTGGAGAGAGAGGGGAGAAAGAGGTCAAAGCATAGGGTAGGGCAACGTGAGCAGGACCAGCGGTGTCAATTGACTTAACAAACGAGGATCGAATGTCATCAACCTTCTTTTCAAAATGGTTGACGAAGTCATCCGCAGAGAGGGAGGAGGGGGGGGAAGGGAGGAGGATTCAGGAGGGAGGAGAAGGTGGCAAAGAGCTTCCTAGGATTAGAGGCAGATGCTTGGAATTTAGAGTGGTAGAAAGTGGCTTTAGCAGCAGAAACAGAGGAAGAAAATGTAGAGAGGAGGGAGTGAAAAGATGCCAGGTCCGCAGGGAGGCTAGTTTTCCTCCATTTCTGCTCGGCTGCCCGGAGCCCTGTTCTGTGAGCTTGCAATGAGTCGTCAAGCCACGGAGCAGGAGGGGAGGACCGAGCCGGCCGGGAGGATAGGGGACATAGAGAGTCAAAGGATGCAGAAAGGGAGGAGAGGAGGGTTGAGGAAGCAGAATCAGGAGATTGGTTGGAGAGGGATTGAGCAGAGGAAAGAGATGATAGGATGGAAGAGGAGAGAGTAGCAGGAGAGAGAGAGCGAAGGTTGCGACAGCGCAATACCATCTGAGTAGGGGCAGAGTGAGTAGTGTTGGAGGAGAGCGAGAGGGAAAAGGATACAAGGTAGTGGTCGGAGACTTGGAGGGGAGTTGCAGTGAGATTAGTAGAAGAACAGCATCTAGTAAAGATGAGGTCAAGCGTATTGCCTGCCTTGTGAGTAGGGGGGGACGGTGAGAGGGTGAGGTCAAAAGAGGAGAGGAGTGGAAAGGAGGCAGAGAGAAATTAGTCAAAGGTAGACGTAGGGAGGTTAAAGTCACCCAGATCTGTGAGGGGTGAGCCATCCTCAGGAAAGGAACTTATCAAGGCGTCAAGCTCATTGATGAACTCTCCAAGGGAACCTGGAGGGCGATAAATGATAAGGATGTTAAGCTTGAATGGGCTAGTGACTGTGACAGCATGGAATTCAAATGAGGAGATAGACAGATGGGTCAGGGGAGAAAGAGAGAATGTCCACTTGGGAGAGATGAGGATTCCAGTGCCACCACCCCGCTGACCAGATGCTCTTGGGGTATGCGAGAACATGTGGTCAGGCGAGGAGAGAGCAGTAGGAGTAGCTGTGTTTTCTGAGGTAATCCATGTTTCCGTCAGCGGCAAGAAGTCGAGGGACTGGAGGGTAACGTAGGCTGAGATGAACTCTGCTTTGTTGGCCGCAGACCGGCAGTTCCAGAGGCTGCCGGAGACCTGGAACTCCACGTTGGTCGTGCGCGCTGGGACCACCACGTTAGAGTGGCAGCGGCCACGCGGTGTGAGGCGTTTGTGTGGCCTGTGCAGAGAGGAGAGAACAGGGATAGACAGACACATAGTTGACAGGCTACAGGAGAGGCTACGCTAATACAAAGGAGATTGGAATTAAAATTAACTAAACAACTGGGGAAGCGAGAGCGCAGGGACTCCCTCACTAACCATTCACTGAAACACTCAAATATAACTTTTCCTACTTCCACTTTAAAATGATAATTGATGTAAACTACAGTGGTTCAGTGTTTCCAGGAATAGGCTCAAACTTAGTTTATTCAGCTAGATAACTTGGTACAGTATTCTTCCGTGAAACCCACCCAGTGCACCGTATCCTTTGACGCCGTAGCTAACTAGCATGCTAGCATCCAATAACACACGGTTAGCACCAATACTTGGTTACAGCAAACTACCAATGGATCATTCGTGTCCGTGTCTAGTTCCTTTCATAACGCTGAAGTAATTTAACGTTGGCTAGCTAACACAAAGTCAGTCCTGCTAGCTACACAAGTGGACTACACGTCTCGAAAGTTCAGAAAGTTAAGCTTACGTTGCAAAAATCTTATTGACTAAAAATGATACAATACTGCTAGCTGGTAGAGTTGGCTAGCTAGCAATGGCTGCGAACGAATACAGCTGGCTAGCTAACCTTGTTAGTTTCTCAAAGCTACACCTTTATCCTTGATACAAAGACAGCAAAGACAACTATGTAGCTAGTATATATATATATATATATATATGTTGTTGATACATCCTCAAAATACATTTTATATTTTATATTCTTGCCTTGATGACAGCTTTGCACCCTCTTGGCATTCTCTCAACCACGAAGGGTCAACGATCCACACACAATACTCTGTAATGTCTTAAGTGGAAGAAAAATTATACTATATACTATTATACTAAGTATTCAACCCCCTGAGTCAATACATGTTAGAATCACCTTTGGCAGAAAATTACAACTGTGAGTATTTTTGGGTAAGTCTCTCTTGGGTAAGAGCTTTGCATACCTGGATTGTACAATATTTGGCCGTTATTCTTTTCAAAGTTCTTCAAGCGCTGTCAGGTTGGTTGTTGATCATTGCTAGACAGCCATTTTCATGTCATCGATTTCAAGCAGATTTAAGTCAAAACTGTAGCTAGGCCACTCAGGAACATTCAATGTCGTTTTGGTAAGCAACTGACAGTGTATATTTAGCCTTTTAGGTTTAAGGTTATTGTCCTGCTGAATGGTGAATTTGTCTCCCAGTTTCTGTTGTAAAGCAGACTGAACTAGTTTTTCTTCAAGTATTTTTCCTGGGCATAGTATTATGTTTGCTTTATCCTAAATAACTCCCTTGTCCTTGCCGATGACAAGTATACCCATAACATGATTCAGCCACCACCATGCTTGAAAATATGAAGACTGGTACTCAGTGATGTGTTGTGTTGGATTATCCCCAAACATAAGTTAATTTATTTGCCACATTTTTTTGCAGTATTATTTCAGTGCCTTATTGCAAACAAAATGCATGTTTTGGAATATTTTTGGCTTCCTTCTTTTTACTCTGTCATTTAGTTTTGTGGAGTAACTACAATGTTGTTGATACATCCTCAGTTTTCTCATATCATAGCCATTAATCTGTAACTGTTTTAAAATCCCCATTGGCTTCATGGTTAAATCCCTGAGTGGTTTCCTTCCTCTCTGGCAATTGAGTTAGGAAGGACGCCTGCATCTTTGTAGTGACTGGGTATATTGATACACCATCCAAAGCATAATTGATAACTTCACCATGCTCAAAGGGATATTCAGTGTCTGCTTTTTTTATTTTCACCCATCTCACAATAGGTGCCCTTCTTTGCAATGCATTGGAAAACCTCCCTGGTCTTTGTGGTTGAATCTGTGCTTGAAATTCACTTCTTGACTGAGGGACCTTACAGATAAATGTATGTGTGTGGTACAGAGGTGGGGTAGTCATTCAAAAATCATGTTAACCACTATCATTGCACACAGAGTGATTCCATGCAACTTATAATGTGACTTGTTAAGCACATTTTTTAAAATGTAGGCTTGCTATAACAAAGAGGTTGAATTCTTATTAATTCAAGACATTTCAGCTTTTCATTTTTTATTAATTTGTATAAAATTCTAAAAACAGAATTCCACATTGATAGTATGCGGTATTGTGTATATATCAGTGACACAAAATCTCAATTGAATCCATTTTAAATTCAGGGTGTAGCACTACAAAATGTGGGAAAAGTCAAAGGGTGTGAATACTTTCTGAAGGCACTGTATTTCCATGCCAAAAGACACATCACGAATCTACAGCCATCAACATACTGTCCTGCAAATCTAATGTGCTTCCTCTACCTATCATCAGGTACTGACATTGATTGTATTATGTACTATTTTTGTCATTGTTTTGATGTTTGATTACAAAAAACCTAGTCTGATACTGACTGACAAGCAACGAATCACAAATCTACAGCCATCAACATACTGTTGTCCTGCACATCTAATGTTCTTCCTTGTGTCTATCGTCAGAATAAACACCAATAAACCTCGATCGCTGGCTGGACAGTCCTTTCTTTAAAAACACAACACAAGAGAGTTACAAAGTACAATGGCATCTTTTACATGAACATCCCCTCAAATAGTTGTACTGCGTATGTGTTATGAACTTGCTATTACATTTGACATTTTAGTAATTTAGCAGACACTCATACACAGAGCTACTTCCTGGAGCAATTAGGGGTAAGTGCCTTACTCAAAGGCACATCAACAGATTTTTCACCTAGTCGGTTTACCTCATCACATAGTCGGCTCAGGGACTCAAACCAGCAACCTTCAATTACTGGCCCATCACTATTAACCCCATTAACATCGCCTCAAGTAAAGTTGTAACACAGACATAAGACAAATATTTTTTTTAGAACTAACCCAAGACAGAGTGTGAGATGGAACGAGATGGATTTTGGCCGACATTCTGCACATTTTCTCGTCGATTAAACATTTTATTTCAAAACCGTTTTCTTAGCCCAAAACTAAAATCTGTTATGAACTGAGTGGACAACGTTTTTGTAGACTTTACCGTTTGCAAAAGTTTTAAAAAATCGCAATGTTTAGGAGTGCAAAGGCGAATGTAGTTTCTGCACAGGCGCAATTCACATAATATGCGTTCCCTAACGGAAATATGCAGATATATGCTGGAACGCGCCAATAGGATCTCGCTAGCTCGTGCTTGTATCTGCCCACCTCATTGCTTTTTCTGTCCACTATGACTCATTTATTCCCATTGAAAACAATAGGCTGTGGTCTATCTTGGTTCAGTTGTAAAACTCTTTGGCTGAAGCATCCGTTTAGAACGTTTTCTCACCCCCAAATATGGTAGTGAGAGGCAGTCCAGTCACGGGTTACTTAGCTCAGTAAATACATGTATGTTCCTTAAACTAGAATATGTTAAAATCACAGTGCACTTAGTTTTATAGATTTGACGAGCAATTCACGACGGAGGCGTTCCCCTACGGCGACTGATCTCTGGTTGGCCATTGAAAGGGGTGTGCATTGTTCGTCAGATCCGGACGGAACAAAGATGGCGGCATTTACTAGAGGCTCATTCACATTTATGAGACGCTTGGTATGTTTGTTTGAGTTTTTCCAAATGTTAATCCCCACCTGAAAGTTTTGCATAAATAGTTGATGATGCACAAGTATCTTACATTTATAAAATCTGCCACTATACCTCAATCTAGAGACTTTACCCATGCAGCTGCTAGCAAACAAGCTACCTAGCTGAATGGCTAACGTTAGTTAACTAGTCTACACTACAGTGGGATTGAAATGAATGTTTCGTCATTGCTTTGTATTGACAAAAATTGCTATCTGCTCGCTACTACTAGCCAAAATATGTAGTTAGCCAACAAATTGACTCAAACTCTTGACGATGTGTGTGATGACAGAATTGAACATGCATGCCAATGTCAAACCTCGGTTACAATGTCTTTTCAACAAGTTTCCAGTTAACGTTAGCTAAAGTAACTTTGATAAACAATTTAGCCATGAATGGCTACAACACTTTGGGATTGACGATTTAACTTTGTTGGATGTTAGGTTGGTTAGATAATAAATAACTTTAACTTGCTTTGCATCTAGTTAACTTTTGATAGCTACCCAACAGTCATGCAATATAATAACTGAAGATGCTGTGTATAGAAGTAGCGAGCTCCCGCAGTGCCCAGCCCCATCAAATTA
Source organism: Salmo salar (assembly GCF_965601325.2). NCBI lineage: Eukaryota > Metazoa > Chordata > Actinopteri > Salmoniformes > Salmonidae > Salmo > Salmo salar. The sequence goes on along the minus strand of NC_138306.1, from coordinate 46,289,685 downwards.
ATGATAATCACATGGATCTATTTGTCAGCGTTTATCATCCCAGATTTTGGAATATCGGCACAAGCGTTGCTGCTCCAGGGTCCAAACTGGCCGACCAGACTACACCCTCCATCCCCACCATGTCTTCGTCCCTCAGCTGTGCAGCGCTAGGTTTTTTCGCACAAGTTATGGTAGGTAGGCTTCTGCACTAACAGTATATTCCAACTGAGTTCTTTTTGTAGGTCCCGGTGCTGGGGGCTGGGTTAGCTTTTTTTTTTTTTAGACCATTCCCTTGGTCCTTAAGTTAAATCTCCAACCACCCTGGCATTGTACCATGCAAAACGAACTAGCCCAATGAGGAAGAACGCTGTTGACAGTGTACACACAGGCTGTAAACAATCAATCTTACAGGTTCAAATTATGTAAAAAATATTTTATTTTAAATAATTGGGTTCTATTACAACAGATGTTATAGACATAAGGCTATGTGGAAGTTATAGGCTAAATAATTAATGTTGTTTTAATGATCACTTGTTCTCTTTACAGGCACACCAGGACCAATTGTGCCATTCAAACTTTCAGATATTGGCGAGGGCATCATGGAGGTGACGTTGAAGGAATGGTATGTTTTCAAAATATGGTACACCGATGTGAGCACCACTTTTTTATGAATTAGGTTTTTATAAGAGTTGCCACTAGAAGGCACACAAGTTCAATTATTACAGGGCTTTGCTGCTCCAAGATTTGCTGCTCCAAGATACATATTTTGTTTAGGTTCAATGTCTCTTTCTCTTTCTGTAGGTATGTAAAGGAGGGAGACAAGGTGTCTCAGTTTGACAGCATCTGTGAGGTACAGAGTGACAAGGCATCTGTCACCATCACAAGTCGCTATGACGGTGTCATTAAAAAGCTCTACTATGAGGTGGATGCTACAGCCTTAGTGGGCACAGCGCTGGTGGATATTGAGACAGAGTCCGGTCCGGGTAGGTAGGGCACCAACACTAGAGTAATGGGAATCTCCCAACTTCTTACGTATGAAGTCGTTGACAGTGAACATTTTCAGAACAGTTGGAACTGGAAACCTTGAAGCCATTTCCTTTACCTTTTTATATTACCGTTCATCATCAAAATAAACATTTAGGAACACAACAGAATATCTGGAAGTCCGAAAACAACATTGACTCCCATTGGTTGGTGGTGGTGATGACTTTGTGGTCGATCTTTCAGAGGTGGCCAATGAGGAGGATGTTGTGGAGACCCCGGCGATGTCACACGATGAGCACACACACCAGGAAATCAAGGGACACAAGACCCAGGCCACCCCTGCAGTCCGTCGTTTAGCTATGGAGAACAACGTGAGTTATTAAAACACACACTGTCAACACAAAGTATAGCAGCACACTGCCCCTTTAAACCAGTGGTACCAATGCTCATCCTAGAGAGCTAATGGGTGTGCAGGATTTTGTGGATGTCCACTAGGGCTGGGAATTGCCAGGGACCATATGATGTTATCACGATACCTAGGTGCTGATATGTATTGCATTATGATGTTCCAAATATATTGCTCGCTATATGTCTACTACAGAGAGACAAGAGCATGAGAAAATTAGTTTTGATCAGTCAGGAAAATAAGTGCTAAAAACATGGTGTCTCACTGTTTAAAAAGAAGATCGACCACAAGTTATAGTTAGGAAAATACCACCATTTTGGCGCAGGTACAGCTGACTAGCGCTATCTACAGTAAAAATATATATAAAACAAATAAATAACATTGCGATATGTAAGTGTATCGACCACCATCACTAATGTCCACCTGTCTGTCCTTTTACCTCATTGCCACTCCCCATTATTCCTTTACCTCATGTCCACCTGTCTGTCTCATTACTCCTTTTCAGATCAAGCTGAGTGAAGTGGTTGGAACGGGGAGAGACGGACGGATCCTCAAAGAGGACATCCTCAACTTTCTGGCCAAACAGACAGGGGCCATCTTACCCCTGACCCCATTCCACGAGATTCAGCCCCCACTTCCCACAGCATCCGCCCCCTCTTCGGCTGTCAAGCCAAAGGCGAAGCCCCCACCAAGTGTCCCGCTCCCTGCAATCTCTAGGCCCGTCTTCTCGGGCACGGACAGCACTGAGCCCCTGAAAGGTAGAGGCAGTTTTACAGAGATGGTTAATGCTTCCAATAAATGTATTTGCTTTCTGGGATACATCTCTGATTCAGATAATAATCACTATGGGTGATGGGCTGCTCTTTCATCAAAACTTTATCCCTTTTTCCCATTGTATTCCTTGGAACGACCAGGTTTCCATAAAGCGATGGTAAAGACCATGACTGCTGCCTTGAAAATCCCCCACTTTGGGTACTGTGATGAGGTGAACCTGACCAGGCTGGTACAGCTGCGCAAGGAGCTGAAGGGCCTGTCAGAGGCTCGTGGTGTCAAGCTCAGCTACATGCCCTTCTTCATCAAGGTGACCTTTGACTCCCAACATAATATAATGACGTTGTAAGGTGACATTTGGGTGTCAAGGTGGTACTATTGTCAAAATGCACTATAACACTTTATTTGACATGATTGTTATGACATTGAAATGAGTGTTATAAGCTCATGTCAATTTATGACCACCAATGCCAAATGACATATTATTGTTATGACAAATTAAATGGCTTCTGTTATGACTGAAGTGATTTAACATCTTGGAGAGCAACCTCACTGCAACGGGTGTCATAAGTCTCATGATGCAGTGGGATGCATCATGCCATACCAAAAGGACTATGTTGGAGGATTTGGAGAAATAGTCTGTTTTTGCTGTGATGGTGATAAATATCTTGTCTGTTTGAGCAGGCTGCTTCTCTGGGCCTACTCCGTTTCCCCATCCTCAACGCCTCGGTGGACGAGGCTGTTCAGAACATCACCTACAAGGTAAGGCTGCCGGAAGGTCCCCCAGATCTAGATATTGCAGTGTTATTGAAGACAATGATGCATCAAAATATTCAAATAAATGGTGTATTTGTGCTTGCTCATGGCGAGCACAATTCTGGACGGTAGAAATAGAATGAATCATTAACATGAACATGAAGAGAGTTTAAACTTCTCAGATCTCCCCCGTCGAAAAGATTGAGAACCCAAACTGGGTCTGAACTTCTTTTTCGTCTCCTCCACCAGGCGTCCCACAACATTGGCCTGGCCATGGACACGAGCCAGGGTCTGCTGGTACCCAATGTGAAGAATGTGCAGGTGCTGAGTGTGTTTGAGATCGCCGGGGAGCTCAACCGCATGCAGACCCTGGGCGCCACGGGCCAGCTGGGCACGGCCGACCTCACAGGAGGCACCTTCACCCTCTCCAACATCGGCTCGGTGAGCTGGGGAGAGGGGGTGGGGTTTAGGGACCTTGGGAGAAACTAATGCTAAAGCTGGGAGAATGAGCTTGATCAATAAGTAATACTGATAAATCAAACTGGTTGGCCTTTGTGGTAGCCATCTAGTAATGCTTACTTGAATAGTAATTGACTGCTAGCTACTGCGTTATTTGTTTCCTATGCTTGCTTGGGTCGCTTGTTCAGTATTTACATGTCATGTATTTGTGTATTCCCTTGAATCAGATTGGAGGCACGTATGCAAAGCCAGTGATTTTGCCTCCTGAGGTGGCGATTGGCGCTCTGGGAAAGATCCAGGTTTGTGAATCGTAAATGACTTTATCAGCTACAGTTGAAGTCGGAAGTTTACATACACCTTAGCCAAATACATTTAAACTCAGTTTTTCACAATTCCTGACATTTAATCCCAGTAAAAATTCCCTGTCTTAGGTCAGTTTGGATCACCACTTTATTTTAAGAATGTGAAATGTCAGAGTAATAGTAGAGAGAATGATTTATTTCAGCTTTTATTTCTTTCATCACATTCCCAGTGGCTCAGAAGTGTACATACACTCAATTAGTATTTGGTAGCAATCCCTTTTAATTGTTTAACTTGGCTCAAACGTTCCGGGTAGCCTTCCACAAGCTTCCCACAATAAGTTGGGTGAATGTTGGCCCATTCCTCCTGACAGAGCTGGTGTAACTGAGTCAGGTTTGTAGGCCTTCTTGCTCGCACACTCTTTTTCAGTTCTGCCCACAAATTTTCTATGGGATTGGGTCAGGGCTTTGTGATGGCCACTCCAATACCTTGACTTTGTTGTCCTTAGGCCATTTTGCCACAACTTTGGAAGTACACTTGGGGTCATTGTCCATTTGGAAGACCCATTTGCAACCAAGCTTTAACTTCCTGACGGATGTCTTGAGATGTTGGTTCAATATATCCACATAATTTTCCTACCTCATGATGCCATCTATTTTGTGAAGTGCACCTGCAGCAAAGCACCCCCACAACATGATGCTGCCACCCCCATGCTTCACGGTTGGGATGGTGTTCTTCTGCTTGCAAGCCTCTCCCTTTTTCCGCCAAACAGTTCTATTTTTGTTTCATCAGACCAGAGGACATTTCTCCAAAAAGTACGATCTTTGTCCCCATCTGTAGTTGAAAACCGTAGTTTGGCTTTTTTATGGTGGTTTTGGAGCAGTGGCTTCTTCCTTGCTGAGCAGCCTTTCAGGTTATGTCGATATAGGACTTGTTTTACCGTGGCTATAGATACTTTTGTAGCCGTTTCCTCCAGCATCTTCACAAGGTCTTTTGCTGTTGTTCTGGGACTGATTTGCACTTTTCTCACCAAAGTACGTTCATTTCTAGGAGACAGAACGCGTCTCCTTCCTGAGCGGTATGATGGCTGCGTGGTCCCATGGTGTTTATACTTGCGTACTATTGTTTGTACAGATGAACGTGGTACCTTCAGGCGTTTGGAAATTGCTCCCAAGGATTAACCAGACTTGTGGAGGTCTACAATTTCTTTTCTGAGGTCTTGGCTTTCTTTTGATTTTCCAATGATGTCAAGCAAAGAGGCACGGAGCTTGAAGGTAGGCCTTGAAGTACATCCACAGGTACACCTCCAATTGACTCAAATGATGTCAATTAGCCCATCAGAAGCTTCTAAAGCCATGACATAATTTTCTGGAATTTTCCAAGCTGTTTAAAGGCACAATCAACTTAGTGTATGTAAACTTCTGACCCAATGGATATGTGATACAGTGAATTATAAGTGAAATAATCTGTCTGTAAACAATTGTTAGAAAAATTACTTGTCATGCACAAAGTAGATGTCCTAACCGACTTGCCAAAACTATAGTTGGTTAACAAGAAATTTGTGGAGTGGTTGAGAAACGAGTTTTAAGGACTTCAACCTAAGTGTATGTAAACTTCCGACTTCAACTGTATGTTGTCCATGATGGCTATGGTGAGAAGCACAAGGGTACGGAACTCTGCTGATAATGGGAGCTGAGTGTTGGTGTTGGTTCTTAGTTCAGTGGGCAGGTGTCCGGCTGACTGAGAGGTGCAAACACAATACAGACGCCTGACTGAGCCTCATGACTCTCTCTGTACTTGTTACATTATATTTATTTGGTGGTTATGGATGTCTTGATTGCTTTATGAATAATAGTCTCCTGACATGTTCATGCCCCTTTCAGGCCCTGCCGAGGTTTAACTCGAGGGACGAGGTGGAGAAAGCTCACATCATGAATGTCAGCTGGTCAGCAGACCACCGGATCATCGACGGGGCCACAATGGCGCGGTTCTCGAACATGTGGAGGGACTACCTGGAGAACCCAGCATCAATGGTCCTGGACCTAAAATGAGCCTGCGGCACCCTGGACGGCCTCCTCTGGATGCAGCCCTGCAACACAAAACCAGTCACCATGATTATGTGAAAATGTTCTACTGTACTCTGACTCTCTGGGTAGTCACATTGACTGGGTGTTACTGGTCCCCATACTGCTCCCGCCTCCTTGGCCTTCCAAAACCTTTCTTCCTCAGAATATGAATGGCTGCACATGCCACAGACACTACAAGTTACCTACTACTCAACATTGTGAAACTAATATCTAGTTGCAGGCTGTTTTATCTTTGTGTGTGGCCTTAGTTTTATTTCTCTCTTCCGGTTGCCTTACTGATATAGGATGGTTATAAAAAGTAGTGATTTTTGCTGAAGAGCTGAATGTTGGAAAACAGACCTTTAGTAAACCTGTATTTCTGAAATACTGTATGTCTCTGTTAAAAAAAAGAAGAAAAGGCCGAAACCATGGAATAACCTTAAAGGTGCAGGGCCTTTTTTATGTTTTTATGGCCCCACACATTCCCTCAACACTAGAAAGCTCTTTTCAAGAGAATGTGTGTTTTAGTGATTCCCCTTGAAAAGCATCATTGCACAACACGCACTTGTGAGTGTACACATCTGCTATGAGAATGGACATAAGGCTCCTACAATAGTTCCACAATTGTTAGTTTGATCAATTTATCTGTTACAGTTGCTGCTTTTCTAGAATGGTGCTTTTATTGCTGTCTGATAATGTATTGCTTTAAAAAAAAGTATAAAGTAATGGTTGGAAGTGAACACCTAGTGTAGGATTTGGGGGAATGGATTTTGGGAAATGTGTACTGTGATCTCTCTGTACTTAAGTGAGATTGGCATTTCTCCTGTCCCTTTAAATAATACAGACTGACTCAACAACCACTGTTCTTTCTGATAGTGTGGATCCTGAAAAGTTTAAATCAATTTAATGCGTAAAGATTTGCTTTGTTGTGTTGTACATTATATGTTCCCCAAAACTCGTGAAGCTCAATATTTTGGTAAAATAAAGCATTTCATTTATCTATATCACGTGTCAATCTCATTCCACAAAGGGCGGAGGGCCAATTTGTAAGTCGCTCTGGATAAGAGCGTCTGCTAAATGACTTAAATGTAAATGGGGTCTGCGGGTTTTCTCCTTATCGATCTACAGCTATGTATGTCAGCTCAATTTGGAAATGACCTTAGTTTCTGTAACGTTTCATCAATACAGATTGAACAGAGCCCTAGGTCTTCATTGAAAGGAAAAAAACAGCAGACACTAGGACAGGGATCAACTATACTGAACAAAAATATAAATGCAACAATTTCAAAGATTTTACTGAGTTACAGTACATAAGGAAATCTGTCAATTTCAATAAATGCATTAGGCCCTGATCTATGGATTTCACATGACTGGGAAAAGTTGCGGGCCTGGGAGGGCATAGGGGAGCCAGGCCCAGCCAATAAGAATGAGTTTATCCCAACAAAAGGGCTTTATTACAGACAGAAATACGATCCCGCAGGTGAAGAAGAGGGATGTGGAAGTCCTGCGCTGGCATGGTTACACGTGGTCTGCTGTTGTGACGATGGTTGGACGTACTGCCAAATTCTCTAAAATGACGGAAATGGCTTATGGTAGAGAAATTAAACATTCAATTCTCTGGCAACAGCTCTGGTGGACATTCCTGCAGTCAGCATGCCAATTGCGCGCTCCCTCAAAACTTGAGACATCTGTGGCATTGTGTTGTGTGACAAAACTGCACATTTTAGAGTGCCATTTTATTGTCCCCTGCACAAGGTGCACCTGTGTAATGACATGCTGTTTAATCAGCTTCTTGATATACCACACCTGTCAGCTGGATGGATTATCTTGGCAAAGGAGAAATGCTCACTAACAGGGATGTAAACAAATTTGTACACAACATTTGAAAGAAATTAGCTTTTTGTGCATATGGAACATTTCTGGAATCTTTTATTTTAGCTCATGAAACATGGGACCAACACTTTACATGTTGTGTACATATTTTTGTTCAGTATAGATTCAGCCGTGGGCCGATTTTGTTCTTGAACAGAATTGCTAATAATTTGTAATCCTGCAAATTTACCACAAGAAGCCCAAACATACAATATGTGACTGAAACATAATAATTTGTAACCTTGCTTAGATTTGTATACGAGCACATATCTCTATGATGGGAATTATTTGGAACAGTATTCCAAAATTAAAATCACAATTTTGCTGGTGTTTTTACAGTATTTTTTGTCCAACAATAATGGAAAAAAATATTATTCTTTTTTTTTGGGGGGGGGGGGGGGGGTGCAAATTTGGCCCGAACCTTGCACTAGGCCCTCCATGGAATGAGTTTGACTGCCCTGATCTATAGGAAATGAACAGTTGTTACCAAACCTGAAAGTAAAGCATGGGACAGAAGTACAGGTTGAAAATTCCCAGTATTTCTTTATGGCTAATAAAAGGTCTGTAGATCACATAGGCCTACAGTCTATTTAAAATGTAACCATCTTTCCATTGACCATTGCTCAGTCTTTTAGTCTATCTTTCAGATTTTGAAACAAATAGAGCTGATCCTAAATTATTCTTATTTCACTCCCCGTTAAACAGAGGACAAACATGTTGCATGGACATTGAAGGTTTTCCAACACAAACTATTTCACTCTGTTCGTCCTACCATTTTCTGAAAAAATGTGTGGTCAGGGGCGACAGAAGTCCATGTGCCAAGTTTAGCATGTGACCACCAACACTATTTTCAGTGTTCTACCCCTGACTAAAATTAGACCTCCTCTAGGGTCACGTTTCATCAAGGAACACCACTGACAGACATGGGACGAGGTCTATTGCTACTCTTACAAGATTTTCAAAGCAAAGAAGCTATTCCGTCAACACAATGGAATACACTGAAGAGATTTGTGAGGAATTTATTACAAGGGTTTTCTTGATGCAAATTTGTCCAATCTAGAAAGTACTATTTTACAATTTCTTACAGGACTACTACAGCTGTGCTCCAATCGGTTTTGAACTCGCACATTGTGTTAGTGCTTCCTTGAACTTTACAGTCTATTTGGGGTGACAGATGTATTTAATCATTTTTGTCAATTATGTGAAAGAGTTATCTACTCTTGATATGGAAGATGAATGAAGATCCTAATAAAAAACAGGCTACATAATCTTATGTTATCAATCATCATTATGAGTGAGTTTCCTTCTGCAGTCAAGAAATCTGAGCAGAGAATTTCCTGCATCTGTCCTTGTCTAGCTCTGTCCATCTAATTAAGGGAAGCAGTGATCAACCAGACTCCAGTCCTGTTTTGAGTTTAGACTTTTTTGGGAGCTGTTTGAACAGTTGGTGTAGGGTCACCATGACCGGGGTGGCAGTGTGCAGTGGCTCTGTCAGCTCTATCAAGTCCCTTTGGGAGACTAGAATTAAGAAAACAAAACAAGATCTGCAGAAGCAACAAGAACAAAGGGCCGGTGTAGGTAGGTGAGTGATATTTATCCATCATTTTATTGAATATTTAATACCCATGGGTAAGCCAATAGGCTTAATTGAAAGTGAATGAGCCCAAACCCACTGAGATAACTTGGACCTGTCTAATACTTATTGCTCTACATCTATACCAAAGGGTGAGACATAACTGGGAAGATCGGATAATATTGGCCAAGCTGAAAGAGAAGGTGGTGACAGAGGAAGGACGTGTCATTTTAAGGATAGAGAAAGAAGAATGGAAGGTATCTTCCATCATCTTAACTCTATGTCGTATGATTGTGTAAAAACACTTGCTGTTCTATTTTGATGACAAATTCTACTTTTGGGGAAAATTGACAAGCATACCACCAGATAACCCTTTTTTTATGTTGACTACTCTTCTTTGACAGACTTTGCCTCGAGCCTTGGTTCACTTTCCTCAGCTCATGGAGTGGCAGCTTCACAGGGTTGGACTACAGACAATCCCCCGCTTCATTTCCAGCTTTGAGAATCTGCTTGTTCTTGACCTGTCCCGAAATGCCATCACAGAGATCCCAAAAGAGATTGGTCAGTAAACCAGTTGCATGTAACATGCCCTCAATGAATGTATCACAGGCGCTGCCCACTGGGCACACACTGGTTGAATCACGAAGTGTCCACGTAATTTCATTGAAAGTATGTTGAACCAACATGGAATAGAAATTGAATTGTCGTCTGTGCCCAGTGGATGATGACTTGTGCTTCATGTCAGAACACATGGCCTACTGTGTAGCTTTCTCTCTCTAGGTAAACTGACCAGGCTAAGGGAGCTGCTGGTGAGCTACAATAGAGTGCAAAGTGTTCCAGAAGAACTGGGCTGTTGTGAGAACCTGGAGAAACTGGAGCTGGCAATGAACAGGGACCTTGACGAGCTGCCTTCAGAGGTACCCAACATGGCATGATTGTTGGTTTAATGTTAAAGGGAAACTAAACCATTTTTCAACTTCATATTCATCCTCTCCAGCACCACCCCACCATCAACATATGTGAAAATTGTGCTTTTTTATGTTTTGTAATAAAAAGGATATAGGAATTGAAGTGTTTCCAATGACATCATTGGTGTGCATCGTGTGATTTTGACCAATTGTGAGTGGGCATTGCCTACTAATTTGTTGATGTCATTGGAAACGCTCATCTTTCTCAATATTTTTTACTACAAAACATAGAAACGCGCCATTTTCACATATGTTGATGTTGGGGTGGTGCTGGAGATGATGAATATGAAGTAGTGTTTTTTTAATTTTTTATATTCCTTTAATGGAACCTTCTAGGTACATGATGATTTATGTGCGTGTCCCTCACTGTGCTAATTTCCCGTTCTGTTGTCCTCAGATTGGCAACCTGAAGAAGCTTTGCCACTTGGATCTCTCCATGAACCAGTTCACCGAGATCCCAGAGAGTGTGGTGAGTCTGCCTGCCCTGGAATGGTTGGATATGGGTGGAAATCGGCTGCAGAGCTTACCACATGACATCCACAGGTAGGCTTACACACATCTACCATAACCATATATCCAAGCACAGCATATTGATAGAAATACACGAGAAAGAAAAAAAACGACATACATATGTGCTTGCTCTGTCCAGAATGGAGAAGCTGCATACTATGTGGCTGCAGAGGAATGAACTGGAGTTCCTGCCTGACAACATCTGTTACATGCGAAGCCTGGACACGCTGGTGCTTAGCAACAATAAGCTACATGACATTCCCTCAATGATGGAGGATATGAACAACCTCAGGTGAGAGCCATGTCTAGGGGTGGGAGCTATTGGTTGTTTTGGGGATGAGTGGACTGTAGACAAACAAATGTATTGGCCCAGATCGGCAACAATTAACCTAATAAAAGCGGGTAAACAAATATGTAAGCCAGGAGTCATTAATTGTATTTACAAATGCTTTATATTCATATTAAAACTAGCAAAAGATTTCCACCAATGTATTTTATATCAAAACAAATTAATCTTCATTCATCATGTTCGCTATACTTGCAGGTTTGTGAATTTCAGAGACAACCCTCTAACATATGAAGTGGAGCTGCCTGCTGCCCCGAAGAAATCTGAGGATGAGGAAGAGGATGACAGAGAGATGTTTGGCCGAGATTTCATGCGCGTCTACTGCCAGGAGGCACGGAAAAGAGTTAACGCCATGCTAAATATGCATCGTGTAAATCGTATGTACCAACAAATATGTACTTGAACTGTATGGTGATCTGTTGACTAATAGCAGGGTAAGCTGACATCTTATTGAAACGTTTATTCCAGTTAAATGCACGCAGAAAAACATGCTAACGTTACCACTCACAGTCCAAGAGGTGAGAAAAGTCCTCAACTCATCCAGCTAACGTTACGTTCTGTATCAAAGCGAACGGTGCCATCTAGTGCAGTTTGACTCACTAGCTAGCTTCCAAGACACGTTGTCATTTGCTGACTACTATGAATATTTATGAGGGATATTACTAATTGTTCCTGGAACAAATCATGCCAAAAGGTATTTGCATTTTTGTAGACCCCCCCCCGGAATTGCTCTTTAATGACACTGTCCTTTTGAAATGTCTGTTTCAGCACCTGAGTCAAACTACACCTCAGAACTAAATGTGATCCTTGAAGCTGTGGCAGAATCTGCACCGTCATTGTGACCTACTGTAGCAGTCATTCATGTTGGCCTCTGTCGGTTCCTGCCTTGTCCGTTGTGGACAGCGTCTCGTCCTCCGTGTGGTGACGGCCTGGTCTTGTCAAGCATGTCCTTCTGAGCATTTCTTCATCTTTTTGGGAAATCTAACTTGTCCAACATTGGGGTCAAATCCACTTAAATTTCCTGGACATTTTTAAAATAATTTACAAAAATTAATTGACTACACTTTAAATGGAATTGACTCCAACCATAGTCTTGTCTGCTATGTCCTGAGCTTTTTGCCCTGTTAACAGTCTGTTTTCTTCTGTTGCCAGTCTGTTTTCTTCTGTTGCCAGTCTGTTTTCTTCTGTTGCCAGTCTGTTTTCTTCTGTTGCCAGTCTGTTTTCTTCTGTTGCCAGTCTGTTTTCTTCTGTTAACAGTCTGTTTTCTGTAACTGCAAACAGGTTGCTTGCTTTCTTGGCTTAAAAAAAAAGGGAAAAGTATCAAGATAAATAGCACTGCTCAAAATAGAGAGTTGTGCTGTCCGTGCACCGCGCATGTTGCACTGTCAATGGAATTTATTTTCACCGCGAGGCGGGAAGTGCAGTTAGCAACACGTTTTCTAGAGAAACGTCTGAGCTGGTGTAGTAGAGTAGGCGGGAGTCAAATCCCTTCTGCTGCAGGAAGTGAACCCTGCCCTGGTCAATCAGCAGCTTGCACAGGCGTCCTATGTGTTCACGGTCCTCAGCATTCAACACTCTAATAGTACAGAAGAAAATAAAAGATGAAGCAATTGAGGTTTATGTTGGACACAATGTGATGACAGGTCTTCAGTCTATGTTACAATGACTATGCGACATGGGTGCAATTTATGTCTACAGCTCAACGGCAATACTCACCCTTCCAAGCTGTCTAGTTCAGCCTCTTCTGTCGCCTCGTGCTCCTCTTCCTCAAACGTTTGGTCAGTTTGACCTTGTGGTGGAGAGGTCTGTCTTGCTTGTCTCGAGCCACAGGTCGCCCAACTTGACATGCGCAGGAAGGCAGCGAACTCAGAGGCACCTAGTCCTTTCTCCTTGAAGAACTCCTTGCCTACATAATGCCTCCAGTCACAGCGGTGGTGGCAGCACAAGGCGATGGCCACCCCACCTACCCTCAGCTCCTGGCCAGCAGCAGTCTCCCCTGCCGCCCTGGGAATGGGCTGTAGCTCCGGTCCTGTAGACTCTCCAGGCTGCTGCTGGAGCTTTGAACGCTTGCTGGGTGGCTGATCTTCGATCCCATGGGGCGCAGTCTCCGGGTTGCCCAGTAGGCATTGAAGAGCAAGGTCTATTCAGTGCGGTGGAGGTTAGTGAGCAAGGAGTGAATCAAAGACGCATTAATAAATAACTATTCTTTTTGGAACCACTTCTATGATGCCTTTCAAAATTCAACACCATTCAAGATTCCAGTACAAGATCTTACCCCCCTGGTGAGACCTAGTACTCAGATGTAGTGCCTGGTCTTACCTGTTGCTGCGCCACACAAGTGTTTGCCCACTCCAACCACTGGAAGTCCCTTTTCTTGGAGGAGAGGAACTTTACCTAAAAGGCAAATAACAGGAAAAGGTTTCAGAAAAGCTCAACTCATCGTGCCTGCTAGTGCTTTGTTCAATTCTTAAATCAACTCTGTACTTGGCTGTACAAATCCTTCTAATCTTCATAATATATAAGTGTGCTTCCCAGGCAATTTGTCAGTGCCCACTTGTGTTTGAAGGGTGATCTCATCACGTACATTTTTAGAGGGTGTGGCATCTCTTTCACTGTGTTGAAAAGTATAATCCACTTCACCTCCAGAAAACACTAACAGGGTAGGGTGCCTGTATGTGATGACGTCTTACATGATAACTGATTGACTGTTTTATGTGAATAAATATTATTCAAATTAAATGTGGCTTTTAAATTTAGTTACTTACGCAAATCAAGGTGCTGAATATCCACTTGTAGTCTTTCAAATTTGGTATCAGAATTTTGGTGTTTGCCATCTACCTGAATGAGATAATGAATTGGGGGGACAATTACCTAACAGTGAAGATGTGTGCACAGCCAAATAAATCACTTTATGTATAAACGGTTTGAAAGATAAAACATAGCTTAACAGGTGGTGTTATACTTTAAAACGAGCGCTTGATCTTTCCACAAGCAGGAAATGGATGTCGTCATGGGCTTTCAGAGCGACATGGATCCAGTGGGAAAGCTTGCCTTTCCCTGCACCAAACTCAACAAAACACCTGTTAGGTCCAAGCAGGTGCAAATCCTCCATGTTTCCTAAAAGGGACGCCTTTTAAAACAGGCAAATCATACATTAATTTATATCGAAAGATAATGTATATAAATAAATGCAAATCATGTGAGATTAAAGTACCTGTTGCTTCAGGTGTTTGAACGCAGAGTCCCCATTCTTTGGATCATTCAAAGCTTCATGGAGAGCAGGGTGAGATTGTATATTTTCTTCATGTTTGCATTTGAACCCTGCAGAAACATTGGGGGCTCATACATTAAACACCACATTGGATTAATCATGTTAAGCATGTCAGTGAATGCTGTTAGGTATTGCTTACCTTTGACGGCAGTCTTCAGTTTTTTTATGAGCAGGTTCAACTCTGCTTTGCTGCGATCTGATAAAGGTACCTAAATAAAAGTGAATCATGTAAGTATGGCCTTAATCATGGTGTGTCTCTATTGTAGGTCATGTCAGCATCTTTCTAAGGTTCTGCTCATAAGACATACACCCAGTTTCTAGTAAATAATGTCACTTTAGTGACTAAATGCTGAAATCAGCTAAGCTTCCAACACTAGCAAAATGTTGAGAATTCCCTTTCATGTCAATGTGTATGCGTCTTTGACATTACCTCATCTTTGGGGGTGTCCTCAACAATGGCTGGTCCAGCATTAATATCTTGCACATAGAACAGCTACATTTGCATAGGAGAAAGAAAGATTCATAATTTTAGGCAGATAGAAGGGATATTTAGGCCAATGTATTTGAGATACCTGGGTATGTATTCTCATAATTACACTGAACAAATGGGGAATACAGATATGCATCTTTTGGTCACAGATACCTTTAAAAAAAAGTGGGTTATGGATCAGAAAACCAGTCAGTATCTAGTGTGACCACCATTTACCTCACGCAGCGCGACATATCTTCTTTGCATAGAGTTGGTCAGGCTGTTGATTGTGGCCTGTGGAATGTTGTCCCACTCCTCTTCAATGGCTGTGTGAAGTTGCTGGATATTGGTGGGAACTGGAACACGCTGTCGTACACGTTGATCCAGAGCATCCCAAACATGCTCAATGGGTGACATGTCTGGTAAGTATGCAGGCCATGGAAGAGCTGGGACATTTATCTTCCATGAAATGTGTACAGATCCTTGCGACATTTTCAAGCTGAAACATGAGGTGATGGCAGCTGATGAATGGCGCGACAATGGGCCTCAGGATCTCGTCACGGTATCTGTGCATTCAAATTGCTATCGATAAAATGCAATTGTGTTCGTTGTCCGTAGCTTATGCCTGCCCATACCATAACCTCACCGCCAACATGGGACACTCTGTTCACAACACCGACATCAGCAAACCGCTCGCTCACACGACGCCATCTGCCCGGTACAGTTGAAACTGGGATTCATCCGTGTGCCATCGAAGGTAAGCATTTGCCTACTAAAAGCGTTTACGACATCAAACTCGAGTCATGTCAAAACTCTGGTGCGAACAACGAGCACGCAGATGAGATTCCCTGAGATGGTTTCTGACAAATTGTCCAGAAATTCATCTCAGAAAATCCTTCAAGTGAAGAAGCCGGATGTGGAGGTCTTGGGCTGGCGTGGTTATGGTTATGAGGCCGGTTGGACGTACTGACAAATTCTCTAAAACAACGTTGGAGGCAGCTTATGGTAGGGAAATAAACATGACACTCTCTGGCAACAGCTCTGGTGGACATTCCTGCAGTCAGCATGCCAATTACACCCTACCTCAAAACCTGAGACATCTGTGGCATTGTGTTGTGTGACAAAACTGCATGTTTTAGAGTGGCCTTTTGCCCTCAGCACAAGGTGCACCTGTGTAATGATTATGCCGTTTAATCAGCTACTTGATATGCCACACCTGTCAGGTGGATGGATTATCTTGGCAAAGGAGAAATGCTCACTAGCGGATTTGTGCACAAAATTTGAGAGAAATAAGCTTTTTGTACTTTGGAAAAATTTCTGGGATCTTTTATTTCAGCTCATGAAACCAACACTTTACATGTTGCGTTTATATTTTTGGTCAGTGTATATTCAACTTACAGGTTTGGGTTTCTCTCTGGAGTTGCACTTCTTCAGATGTTTTGCTAAAAGGTCTTCGAATACAGTGCTACAAAGACAGAAGAAATCATAGATTTAGAGATTCTCCTGAAATTGTACAATTTACCTTTTTAAAATTCTGGATTTTGTCTCTCCCAAGTACCAACTCACTGTTTTGGATCCAGAGGACATGGTATTCTTTTTTTCTCACAGTCCTTTTCCTAAACACAGCACAAGAGAAGAAGTTGCCATATGAAACTTATAATCACTCCCACTAGCTAGGTTTTCATCCAATTGGCGACAGATTTTCATGTGCATATTCTAAAATCTGCATAAAAACATATGAGATGTTGATGTTCCATCAAATGTACAAAGAAAAGGCGCTGCGTGACGACGTCATGCACATAAAAATACCTTTTGCAGTTAAATTCCCATGTACCGAATAAAAACTCAAAGTTGAATGGGTTTCCATCGCATTTTCAACTCTACTGATGGTTTTCTCACATAAATGTTTGTTATAAAGATTGGCTCTAGCCAAAAGAATGCAGATACAGTATTGCCCGCTGTTAGCTAGAGCGCATCTATAGCCTATATCAGGGGATTATTATGGACAAAAGAGCAAGATTATTTTTATTTGTCAAATGGCAGCCTAGTATCGATGATCATGTCACCTGAAACCCTGGATATTTAATAGAAAGGAGCATCAAGCTCATCACCTTGCACTTTCACCACCCTGTTAAGGTCATCATAACTTATTTCATCTGTATCCTAATAAACAGCATGCTTTCCTGACGAGTTGTAGGAGGACCACACGTCATCACGTGACTCCAAGTTTACTTTGATATGTTATTATATCAATATTTGCGAATAAAGGCGTTTCCACCAACATTTCTCGCATAATTAATTTTACAGACAAAGATACCTTGTCTAGCCTATTTTGTTTTGTCGACATTTGGA
Organism: Salmo salar; assembly: GCF_965601325.2. Taxonomy (NCBI): domain Eukaryota; kingdom Metazoa; phylum Chordata; class Actinopteri; order Salmoniformes; family Salmonidae; genus Salmo; species Salmo salar. Next base: position 46,272,603 of record NC_138306.1, on the reverse strand, counting down.
AAGCTCAACATTTTTCCCATTTCCATCAGGCCGGTCATAAAAAAAGGTACTGTACTCGCATTAAAAAAGGTGAGATGGAAACCTGCTTACTGTTGCCATCTCATGAGTTAGCTAGCTGTTCCTTGTATTGTAAACATCAACCACAGTAGCTGACTAAATTCCACTCCATGGAGCTGGAAGTGTCTGATCAACATTATCAGCTTTATGGAATTCAGCTCAGACTTCATCGATTCGTCCAATGTCAAAACTTAAACGCTTACCGTGTACCTATTTTTGTTCTCTGTAGTTGCGTTCCTTTCTTTGTTTGCTGAAATAGATCATTTTCTAATAAACGTTAATCAAATACAACTGACTGTTTGTTCATTGCTGTTGCTCTAAGATGGCAACTCAGTGCAAATGCACATGTGCCAATTGAATCTCAACAAGGAAACAGTTGTGGTTGTATCTGATTAACGTTTATTGAAAAAGTATGGATTTCTGCTAACAAAGAAAGCCACGGAACCAGAGGATAAACATAGGTACAAGGTAAGTGTTTCAGAATGTAATCTTTTTTTAAGTATTGACCTTGGACGAATCCAGGGAGAAACGACTGCCACCTCGCATTGAGGATTTCAGGTTGAAGGCCGACCGCGGTACCGCAGTGTCATGACTTCCGCCGAAGTTGGTGCCTCTCCTTGTTCCTGCAGCGTTCGACATCACTGGCTTTCTAGCTGATCACTGATCATGGTTTTGTGAGTGTTTGTTCTTTGTTTAGTGTTCAAGACTTCTGTGAGCTGGTGTGTTTTTCCCTGCGTGGAAATTGTTGTTTCTTTTCGAGTAAAGTACGTCTTTTACTCAGTTCTGTGTCCTGCGCCCGACTCCGTCCTACCCGCTGCACACTGACACCAGACAGAAATACGCACCTAATATGGAGTCAGCAGGTGCACCCAGTCCTCCGTTACCAGTGGAGGAGCCCGTCCAGCAGCACGCGACGATGCTCCAAAATCTTGGCACAGCCATGGATCGCGTGCTGCACACCATGGAGCGATGGGAGAGAGGTTTTCCCACACCCCCATCAACTTCACCCCAACCCACAACGCTGTCCACCCCTCCGTCACCTGGACCCAGTGGGATTCGGCTCTCGCTCCCGAGGGCATATGATGGGACGGCTGCTGGGTGCCAGGGGTTCCTGCTCCAGTTGGAGCTCTACCTGGCGACCGTCCACCCGGCTCCCTCGGGACACGAGAGCGTGTCCGCCCTCATCTCCTGTTTGTCGGGGAAAGCGCTTGAGTGGGCCAACGCCGAATGGGGAGGAATAGACGCAGCATTGGTCTGCTATGAGGATTTCACCCGCCGCTTCCGGGCGGTCTTCGATCATCCACCTGAGGGGAGAGCGGCGGGGGAACGCTTGTTCCATCTCAGACAGGGGATGAGGAGCGCACAGGACTTCACACTGGACTTCAGGACCCTGGCTGCCAGAGCGGGATGGAATGAGAGGGCCCTGATCGACCATTACCGGTGTAGTCTAGGTGAGGACGTTCGTCGGGAGCTGGCATGCAGGGACACCACCCTTACCCTCGATCAGCTGGTGGATTTATCCATCCGGCTGGATAACCCGTTAGCCACCGGCGGACGTCCGGATCGGGGTCCGTCCATTCCATCCCGCAGCACCTCCGATCCTACACCTATGGAGCTCGGAGGTGCTGCCCTAAGGGTGACCGGAGGGGAGGAGGGGCGTTTCCTGCACCACCTGTGGCCGCAGAGAGCACACTGCTGGTCGGTGCTGGGGAGGTTCCCCAGGGAGTCGAGGCAGCAGGCAGGGCACTGGTGGATCATCCCAGGTGAGTAGGCACCCGACTCATCCAGAGCTCCCTGTTGCACACGTGTGTATGTATAGAATTTCCTGAGTTTTCCCTGCATTCCCAGCATAAGGCGCTAGTAGATTCAGGCGCAGCTGGGAACTTTATTGACTGTTCATTTGCACTTAGATTAGGGATCCCTATTGTTCCTGTTGATGTGCCCTTCCCGTTACAGTGAGGGAAAAAGTATTTGATCCCCTGCTGATTTTGTACGTTTGCCCACTGACAAAGAAAGGATCAGTCTATAATTTTAATGGTAGGTTTATTTGAACAGTGAGAGACAGAATAACAAAAAAATCCAGAAAAACGCATGTCAAAAATGTTATAAATTGATTTGCATTTTAATGAGGGAAATGAGTATTTGACCCCCTCTCAATCAGAAAGATTTCTGGCTCCCAGGTGTCTTTTATACAGGTAACGGGCTGAGATTAGGAGCACACTCTTAAAGGGAGTGCTCCTAATCTCAGTTTGTTACATGTATAAAAGACACCTGTCCACAGAAGCAATCAATCAATCAGATTCCAAACTCTCCACCATGGCCAAGACCAAAGAGCTCTCCAAGGATGTCAGGGACAAGATTGTAGACCTAGACAAGGCTGGAATGGGCTACAAGACCATCGCCAAGCAGCTTGGTGAGAAGGTGACAACAGTTGGTGCGATTATTCGCAAATGGAAGAAACAAAAAAAAAACTGTCAATCTCCCTCGGCCTGGGGCTCCATGCAAGATCTCACCTCGTGGAGTTGCAATGATCATGAGAATGGTGAGGAATCAGCCCAGTACTACACGGGAGGATCTTGTCAATGATCTCAAGGCAGCTGGGACCATAGTCACCAAGAAAACAATTGGTAACACACTACGCCGTGAAGGACTGAAATCCTGCAGCGCCCGCAAGGTCCCCCTGCTCAAGAAAGCACATATACATGCCCGTCTGAAGTTTGCCAATGAACATCTGAATGATTCAGAGGACAACTGGGTGAAAGTGTTGTGGTTAGATGAGACCAAAATGGAGCTCTTTGGCATCAACTCAACTCGCCGTGTTTGGAGGAGGAGGAATGCTGCCTATGACCCCAAGAACACCATCCCCACCGTCAAACATGGAGGCGGAAACATTATGCTAAGGGGGTGTTTTTCTACTAACGGGACAGGACAACTTCACCGCATCAAAGGGACAATGGACAGGGCCATGTACCGTCAAATCTTGGGTGAGAACCTCCTTCCCTCAGCCAGGGCATTGAAAATGGGTCGTGGATGGGTTTTCCAGCATGACAATGACCCAAAACACACGGCCAAGGCAACAAAGGAGTGGCTCAAGAAGAAGCACATTAAGGTCCTGGAGTGGCCTAGTCAGTCTCCAGACCTTAATCCCATAGAAAATCTGTGGAGGGAGCTGAAGGTTCGAGTTGCCAAACGTCAGCCTCGAAACCTTAATGACTTGGAGAAGATCTGCAAAGAGGAGTGGGACAAAATCCCTCCTGAGATGTGTGCAAACCTGGTGGCCAACTACAAGAAACGTTTGACCTCTGTGATGGCAACAAGGGTTTTGCCACCAAGTACTTAAGTCATGTTTTGCAGAGGGGTCAAATACTTATTTCCCTCATTAAAATGCAAATCAATTTATAACATTTTTGACATGCGTTTTTCTGGATTTTTTTGTTGTTATTCTGTCTCTCACTGTTCAAATAAACCTACCATTAAAATTATAGACTGATAATTTCTTTGTCAGTGGGCAAACGTACAAAATCAGCAGGGGATCAAATACTTTTTTCCCTCACTGTACATGCCTTAGATAGTCGTCCTTTAGGGTCGGGCCTGATTAGGGAGGTCACAGCTACACTATGTATGATAACGCAAGAGGGTCATGAGAGAATTAGTCTCTTCCTGATCGATTCTCCTGCGTTTCCTGTGGTGTTGGGGCTTCCCTGGTTGGCCTCTCATGACCCCACTATTTCGTGGCAACAGAGGGCTCTCAAGGGATGGTCACGTCAGTGCTTAGGGAGGTGTGTAGGTGTTTCCATAGGTTCAACTACGGTGGAGAGTCCAAACCAGGTCTCCACCATGCACATCCCCCCCGAATATGCCGATTTGGCTCTCGCCTTCTGTAAAAAGACGGGGGGGGGGGGGGGGGATTGTAAGTCGCTCTGGATAAGAGCGTCTGCTAAATGATGTAAATGTAAATATCTAAAATGATTGTGCGATAAATCTCCTGGTAGATGCAGCACTTCCCAGGAGTCAAGTGTATCCTCTGTCACAGGAGGAGACTGCGGCTATGGAAACATATGTCTCCGAATCTCTGGGACAGGGATACATTCGGCCTTCCACTTCACCTGCCTCCTCGAGTTTCTTTTTTGTGGAGAAGGAAGGAGGTTTACGCCCGTGCATTGACGATCGAGGTATAAATCAGATCATGGTGAAGTACAGTTACCCGCTGCCTCTCATAGCCAGTGTGACAGAGTCACTGCAGGGGGCGCGCTTCTTCACCAAATTGCATCTCAGGAGCGCTTACAACCTGGTGCGTATCCGGGAGGGGGATGAGTGGAAGACGGCATTTAGTACCACCTCTGGGCACTATGAGTACCTCGTCATGCCGTACGGGTTGATGAATGCTCCATCAGTCTTCCAATCCATTGTAGACGAGATTTTCAGGGACCTGCACAGGCAGGGTGTAGTCCTGTATATAGATGACATTCTAATATACTCCGCTACACGCACCGAGCATGTGTCCCTGGTGCGCAAGGTGCTTGGTCGACTGTTGGAGCATGACGTGTACTCAAGGCTGAGGAATGTCTGTTCTTCCAACAGTTCGTCTCCTTCCTAGGGTACCGCCTGTCCGCGTCAGGGGTGGAGATGGAGAATGACCACATTTCAGCCGTGCGTAATTGGCCGACTCCAACCACGGTAAAGGAGGTGCAGCGGTTCTTAGGGTTTGCCAACTACTTCTGGAGGTTTATCCGGGGCTTTGGTCAGGTAGCGGCTCCCATAACCTCCTTGCTGAAGGGGGGACCGGTGCGACTGCAGTGGTCAGCTGGGGCGGACAGGGCTTTTGGTCACCTGAAGGCTCTGTTTACCTCGGCTCCCATGCTGGCTCATCCTGATCCCTCCTTAGCATTCATAGTAGAGGTGGACGCATCCGAGGCTGGGATAAGAGCTGTGCTGTCTCAGTGCTCGGGTACGCCACCAAAGCTCCGCCCCTGTGCTTTCTTTTCGAAGAAGCTCAGCCCTGCGGAGCGAAACTATGACGTGGGGTACCGGGAGCTGTTGGCTGTTGTCAAGGCTCTGAAGGCGTGGAGGCATTGGCTTGAGGAGGTTAAACACCCTTTCCTCATTTGGACTGACCACCGCAATCTGGAGTACATCCGGGCGGCGAGGAGACTGAAACCTCGCCAGGCAAGGTGGGCTGTGTTTTTCACCCGTTTTGTTTTCACCCTACCCTACAGACCAGGTTCCCAGAACGCTAAGGCAGACGCACTGTCCCGGATGTATGACACAGAGGAGCGGTCCATGGGTCCCACTCCCATACTTCCGGCTTCTTGCCTGGTGGCACCGGTGGTATGGGAGGTTGACGTGGACATCGAGCGGGCGTTACGTACGGAGCCCACTCCCACCCAGTGTCCAGTTGGGCGTCTGTACGTTCCAAATGATGTACGCGATCGATTGATCGGTTGGGCCCACACGTCACCCTCCTCTGATCATCCTGGCATCGGTCGGACAGTGCGCTGTCTTAGTGGGACGTACTGGTGGCCCACTTTAGTTAAGGACGTGAGAGTTTATGTTTCCTCCTGCTCGTTGTGCGCCCAGTGCAAGGCACCTAGACACCTGCCCAGAGGGAAATTACAACCCCTACCCATTCCACAACGGCCGTGGTCACACCTATTGGATTTTGTGACGGATCTTCCTCCGTCACAGGGAAACACCACAATTCTGGTCGTTGTGGATCGGTTTTCTTAGTCCTGCCTCCTGTCTCCTTCCTTTGCCCGGTCTCCCTACGGCCCTACAGACTGCGGAGGCCCTGTTTACTCACGTCTTACGGAACTACGGGGTGCCTGAGGATAGTGTCTGATCGGGGTCCCCAGTTCACATCGAGGGTCTGGAGGGCGTTCATGGAATGTCAGGCTGACCGAGACCCCCAGACCTCAGGGTTTCACCCCGAGAGTAATGGGCAGAGTTAACCAGGATGTGGGTAGGTTTCTGTGGTCCTATTGCCAGAACCGTCTGGGGGAGTGGGCGGCTTTCATCCCTTGGGCAGAGATGGCCCAAAACTCCCTCCGCCACTCCTCCACTAACCTGTCTCCGTTTCAGTGTGTACTAGGTTATCAGTCGGTCCTGGTACCGTGGCATCAGAGCCAGATCGAGGCACCTGCGGTGGATGAATGGTTTCGGCGATCGGAGGAGACATGGGACGCTGCCCATGTGCGCCTGCAACGGGCCATCCGGCGACAGAAGGCGAGCGCCGACCGCCACCGCAGTGAGACCCCGGTGACCAGGTCTGGCTCTCGACCCGAAACCTGCCCCTTCGCCTGCCCTGCCGGAAGCTGGGTCCGCGGTTTGTGGGGTCATTTAAAGTCCTGAGGAGACTGAACGAGGTATGTTATAGGTTACAGCTCCCCCTGATTACCGTATTAACCCCTCGTTCCATGTGTCTCTCCTCAGGCCGGTGGTGGCTGATCCGCTCCAGCAGTCTGAGGTGCGGGAGGTTCCTCCGCCCCCTCTGGACATCGAGGGGGCCCCGGCGTATACTGTGTGAGCTATCATGGACTAAAGGCGTCGGGCGAGGGGCCTTCAGTACCTCGTGGAGTGGGAGGGGTACGGTCCAGAGGAGAGATGCTGGGTGCCGGTGGAGGACATCCTGGACCATTCCTTACTGCAGGAATTTCACCGTCTCCACCCGGAACGTCCTGCGCCTCGTCCTCCGGGTCATCCCCGAGGCCGGTGTCGACGCGCGTCAAGGGGGGGGGGGGTGTAATGTCACGACTTCCGCCGAAGTTGGTGCCTCTCCTTGTTTGGGTGGCGTTTGGTGGTCGACGTCACCGGCTTTCTAGCTGCCACCGATCTACGTTTCTTTTTTCAATTTTTGTCTTGTCTTGATTGTACACACCTGGTTCCCATTAAGTTATAATTTATTCCCTATTTAACACTCTGGTTCCCACATGGTTTTGTGCGTGTTAGTTCTTTGTTTAGTGTTCAAGACTTCTGTGAGCTGGTGTGTTTTTCCCTGCGTGGAAATTGTTGTTGTTTCTTTTTGAGTAAAATACGTCTTTTACTCAGTTCTGTGTCCTGCGCCTGACTCCGTCCTAACCGCTGCACACTGACACTTGACACGCAGGCATTGTTTCCAGATAACAGGATTCCCCCATTATAGTGAATGAGGAAATGGCAATCTTCGTGGTCAATATTCATGGATATATATAAAAAAGAAAATCAGAACACAATCATTGCTTCTATTTCACTAGATTTTTGTATTTGAACTAGTGATGCACTGATATGACATTTTGGGCCGGAACCAATAAACAGACACCGATAACCGATATTTAACATTTTAGCTGCCTTTTAAGCATTCTAGTACAGTTAAATAGTTAACACACACACACGGACGCAGCGGTCTAAGGCACTGCATCTCAGTACAAGAGGTGTCACTACAGTCCCTGGTTAGAATCCAGGCTGTATCACATCGGGCCGTGATTGGGGGTCCCATAGGGCGGCACACAATTGGCCTAGCGTCGTCCGGGTTTGGCCTTCATTGTAAATAAGAATTTGTTTTTAACTTCTATGGGCTACGTGGGACGCTAGCGTCCCACCTGCGGGACACAGCCAGTGAAATATCAGGGCGGCAAATTCAAAAACAGCAAAATGTCATAATTCAACTTTCTCAAACATACAACTATTTTACACCCTTTTAAAGATCCACTTCTCCTTGATGTAACCACATTGTCCGATTTCAAAAAGTCTTTACAGCGAAAGCAAAACAGATTATGTTAGGAGAGTACATAGACAAAAATAATCACACAGCCATCCATTTTCCAAGCAAGGACGTGTCAATAAAACCCAAAACACAGCTAAATGAAGCACTAACCTTTGACGATCGTCATCAAATGACACTCCTAGGACATTATGTTGCACAATACATGTATGTTTTGTTCGATAAAGTTCATATTTATATCCAAAAACAGCATTTTACATTGGCGCGTGATGTTCAGAAAATGTATTCCCACCAAAACGTCCGGTGAATGTGCACATCAATTTACAAAAATACTCATCATAAACGTTGACAAAATATAACAATTTTTTAAAGAATTATAGATGGACTACTCCTGGATGCAACCGCTGTGTCAGATTTTAAAATAGCTTTACGGAGAAAGCACATTTTTCAATATTCTGAGTACATAGCTCAGCCATCACGGCGAGCTATTCAGACACCCGCCAAGTTCGGGGCAACCTAAACTCAGAATAAGTATTAGAAATATTGTCTTACCTTTGCTGATCTTCGTCAGAATGCACTCCCAGGACTTCTACTTCCACAAGAAATATTTTTGTTCGAAATAATCCATATTTATGTACAAATACCTCAGTTTTGTTCGTGCGTACAGATCACTTATCCAAAGGCATAACGTGTGAGCGCGGAACCAGAGACAAAGTCAAAATGTTCCATTACCGTATTTAGAAGCATGTCAAACGCTGTTTAAAATCTATCTTTATGGTATTTTTAGAGTAGTAACCTGTTTAAATTGGGTACGTTTTTCATCCGGCCGTGAAAATACTGCCCCCTAGCCCAGACAGGTTAACTGACTTGTCTAGTTAAATAAAGGTTACACACACACCAAAAAGTTATTTTGTTGGCATTGACGTATGTCCCCATTACCAGTAAAACATAATCAAAACCTGTTTATTTCACTTACTTGTTTCGTTGTTCATTTTCAACCAGGACTTCTATGGAACGCCCTTTGGTCTTTGCGTGTCAAAAAAGATACACGTCAAACTATTTTTTTCAAGTAACACTATTTGACGTGTCAAATAAGCTTGTTGACCAATCAGGACCTGAATATGACTGCACGACACAAAATAATTGAACTCGTTCATGAATTTTTTACGCAGTTATTACATATTGATTACACTATAACTCGTACTTCATATGTCACAACGATTCATCGATACGTATGCTATGAATGCTGGTCGTAAAAAAAGCTAACTAGCTCATGGATGCAAACAATGTTCTTCCCCAAAAACATAGCAAACCGACAATCTTTTTCAGTAGCTATAGTTAGCTAGCTACAGTTGAAGTCTGAAGTTTACATACACCTGAGCCAAATAAATTTAAACTTAGTTTTTCACAATTCCTGACATTTAATCCAAGTAAAAATTCCCTGTTTTAAGGTCAGTTAGGATCACCACTTTTATTTTAAGAATGTGAAATGTCAGAATAATAGTAGAGAGAATGATTGATTTATTTCAGCTTTTATTTCTTTCATCACATTCCCAGTGGGTCAGAAGTTTACATAGACTAATTGAGTGTTTGGTAGCATTTCCTTTAAATTGTTTAACTTGGGTCAAACGTTTCAGGTAGCCTTCCACAAGCTTCCCACAATCAGTTGGGTGAATTTTGGCCCATTCCTCCTGACAGAGCTGTAGTAACTGAGTCAGGTTTGTAGGCCTCCTTGCTCGCACACGCTTTTTCAGTTCTGCCCACAAATTTTCCATAGGATTGAGGTCATGGCTTTGTGATGGACACTCCAATACCTTGACTTTGTTGTCCTTAAGCCATTTTGCCACAACTTTGGAAGTATGCTTGGGGTCATTGTCCATTTGGAAGACCCATTTGCGACCAAGCTTCAACTTCCTGACTGATGTCTTGAAATGTTGCTTCAATATATCCACATAATTTTCTCTCCTCATGATGCCATTTATTTTGTGAAGTGCACCAGTCCCTCCTGCAGCAAAGCACCCCCGTGCTTCACGGTTGGGATGGTGTTCTTTGGCTTGCAAGCCTCCCACCTTTTTCCTCCAAACATAACGATGGCCATTATGACCAAACAGTTCTATTTTTGTTTCATCAGACCAGAGGACATTTCTCCAAAAAGTATGATCTTTGTCCCCATGTGCAGTTGAAAACCATAGTCTGGCTTTTTTATGGCGGTTTAAGAGCAGTGGCTTCTTCCTTGCTGAGCGGCCTTTCAGGTTATGTCGATTTAGGACTCGTTTTACTGTGGATATAGATACTTTTGTACCCGTTTCCTCCAGCATCTTCACATGGTCCTTTGCTGTTGTTCTGGGATTGATTTGCACTTTTCGCACCAAAGTACGTTAATCTCTAGGAGACAGAACATGAGCGGTATCCTGAGCGGTATGACGGCTGCGTGGTCCCATGGTGTTTATACTTGCGTGCTTTTGTTTGTACAGATAAACGTGGTACCTTCAGGCATTTGGAAATTGCTCCCAAGGATGAATCAGACTTGTGGAGGTCTACAATTTTTTTTCTGAGGTCTTGCCTGATTTCTTTTCATTTTCCCATGATGTCAAGCAAAGAGGCACCAAGTTTGAAGGTAGGCCTTGAAATACATCCACAGGTACACCTCCAATTGACTCAAATTATGTCAAATAGCCTATCAGAAGCTTCTAAAGCCATGACATAATTTTCTGGAATTTTCCAAGCTGTTTAAAGGCACATTCAACTTGGTGTATGTAAACTTCTGACCCACTGGAATTGTGATACAGTGAAATATAAGTGAAATAATCTGTCTGTAAACAATTGTTGGAAAAATTACATGTCATGCTCAAAGTAGATGTCCTAACCGACTTGCAAAAACTATAGTTTGTTAACAAGAAATTTGTGGAGTGTTTGAAAAACAAGTTTTAATGACTCCAACCTAAGTGTATGTAAACTTCCGACTACAACTGTAACTATATAGCTAGGTGTCATGATTTAAAATAACCCTAATTTATAAGACAATTCTTATTTGATTAATTGTGGTCGGACCAATCTATGTGGAGCTAGCCACAATAGGAATTAGCCACAGTAGTGGACTTTGCGGTTAGCCTTCAAAATAAAATATGTCATTGACAGTGATGCAAATTAATACAAATAGTAGAATTATGCTATAATTGAATAAATCCTGCAAAACAAGGTTGGAATGTTATATAAAGTCAAAAGACAATAATTTGTTAATTTGACAAATCTGTTGAAATCACACTGGATGTATTATACTTTATAATTGCATTGGGGGCATACTTATTTCACTGTACAGCCTTACCCCATGTCATTGATCCACAATCCATAGGTATCTACTCAGTGACACCCAGAGAACATTAGTGTCGTAGCACTTATTGCGGGACTCTGAAACAACTGAATTGAGCTACATTTATTGTCAACCTATGTGTATTGAACAGTATTCCAGAGGAAAAACAATACTGCGTGGATGTTTTGGAGTCTGATAACTTTGAGGTGGACTTTGGGAAAACATATATTGGGTATTGAGTAAACTGATACCACATTTCATTGATCCCCAATCCTTAGGTAAAGCTGTACAGTGCAATATGAATGTCAATACACAATTGGCTGACTGGGGAGGTGATTTCACAGTCACAGTTCTGTGATAAGAGCTACAATGCTAATATTTGCGTAAACTCTTCCCAGTTGTGTTCTGTGGGTGTCACCGAGTAGACGGATACCCACTTCATTGCTTCACATTCCAATCTTGTTTAATATTATCTAGTCTAAATATGGTATGATTCCACCAATTGTAACCTTCTGCATCACTTTCAAAAAGGTACTTTTATTTTGAAGGCAAATCACAAATTCCACTATTGTGCCTAATCCTTATTGTGGCTAGCTTCACAACATATAACCCAGTCCGGTGGAGCATCACTAGCCAGATGAAGCTAGTTGGCTGCTTATAACGTTAGCTTTGGGCAACAGGGTTAAGTAGCTGGCTAGCTATTTATTTTCATGAACTGATAATGAAAATGACTGCAGTTTCTACTGGTAATTGTTTTCAGGGTGGTTGTATTGGTGCTCGTAAGGTACCAAGGTAAAGCTAGCTAGCTACCCCAGAAGTTGCGGTCGAACAAATAATGCTTTATTACCAATGCGGTATTGTAAACACATCGTTTGTGGCTTGTTTTCAGACTTTTTTGTACAGCTTTGACAGTGCTACTGATAGTAGTGGTGGAGCTTGGCTTGCATGTGCAAATTGAGAGCACACAACATTCTATAATAGAACTGTGTTATTTGACAAGTGTCAAATTAAAATCTTATTTAATGCGTCAAATATTGTTATTTGACGTGTGTCTTTTTTGACACGCAAAGACCCAAATGGCGTTCCATAGTATGTCGTGAAGCTAATAGCAGTGACGCTATTACCTTGTAACTCCGGTAGGTCAACATCTGAAAAATAGCATGCATGGTAGTGTGTACCGGTGCTCGACCAGTCGCGAAAGCCAACATCACCCACGACAGAGAACAGTTGATTGTCAAGGGCAATGAATTCCATTATCTTGGCTTTAATGGATTTCACCTTTGAGCTGTCTCGCTGAAATATTCTTCCTCTTTCAAATGACTGCTCGACTTGTTGACTGCTCGATCCACACAGCAGACGTTGTGGGCTAGGTTAGGAATGCTGTGTTGCACATGTAACGCAACATTTTACGTGGCGTCATAACGTAGGTACATGACGTAATATAGGTATGCACATCAGCTTTGACATCGGTCTTGCACATCGGCGTTAAACTAGACATCGGGCCGATACCGATGTTGGCATTTTTAGCTATATCGGCCGATTACGATATGTTCACCGATATATTGTGCATCCCTAATTTGAACCAATTACTTTAAAATCATACACAGACAATGTTATAAGGATAATTTTGTTGCTAATGCCAGCCTGCAGTACCTTGGTCAGCATTCAACTTGAGTTACTCCATGAGCGGTGGCAGCACTGAGCTAGTCTGCAACATCACTTCTTAGAGCAGGGATCATCAACTAGGTTCAGCCTCGGACCGATTTTTTTCTTGACTAGATGGTCGGGGCCGGAACATAGCTACAAATAATTTGTAAATTGCAATTTGACTGCAAGAACCCCAAATAGATCATTTCAAACCTTGCTTACATTTGTATACAAACACGTTTCTCTCTATTATGCGTGTGAATACTTGGGAACAGATTTCCTAAATGAAAATCACTTGGAGCTGATTTCCTGGTGTTTTTACAGTCTTTTATGCTTAGAAAAATTGTGGGGCCAAATAAAAACCACCTGCATGCCAAATTCGGCCTGCGGGCCACCAGTTGGGGAAACCTGTCCTAGAGTAACTCAAACTGTACATGCAACGTTTCCAAAAACTCCTCCATGTAGTAAGATGATGACCTGCTGAAATGACTTCCTGATAATCAAATGTGCCACTGAGCATTCTCATAACAAACAATGGGGTAATGGCTTCATCCATATTTTTTTGGGGTCTGGTTCACGTTCTAGTCGGAACTAGGAAACTCGGAAGTTCCGACTTGCTAATTGGTTGTAGTTATACACGTGCTGCGTCTAACATTTTCGAGGTCCCTAGTTCCGACTGGCACATGAACGCGGCATTTGCTTCATCCATATTTTGTTACAGTCTATGGCCGAATCGATGTAGTCGGAGATTAATTTCACTTAGCCTGGTCTCTGCATCACTCCGTTGGTGGAGTTAATCTGAAACTTCATTCACCATGGAGTGGAGTTTAGTCACCTATCTTCAGTTGCCATAACAGTAGCCTACACCAATCCCCCACGGTCAGGTGGTAGTTTATGGGGCTAACCCTGGCTGGGAATACGTTGACAGTTGTGTCAAACAGTGTGGTGGTGTCCTGCTCTACTTACCGCATTAGCATGTTCCCCACAATATGCTTTTCCACTTCCAACTATCATTTTGCAGTATCGTTTTTTCTTTTCCACGTAAAAAGCACATCTTCCAGGCAGAGGTGCAGACAGGCCGTCCGCGGTGGGGAGCTCCATGTTTACAACTTCCGTATAGTTACCGCGTCATCAAACTACAGTACCATAGAATGGGGACGCGTTCCAGGTGGTCTACATTTCACGAAGCGGCAACTCAATGACTGAGTATGTTTTACACATTTATATCCAGTAGTAGCTATGGCGTGTCGTTAATTTGGTGTTGTAGTAGTTTGACTGTAAGATCGACCAACAAGTGAAGCAGCACATTGTGCTACTCCACCACTCGTCTGCAATCTAGACGATCTGGAACGCGCACATTATTTTTCGACGTTACTTCCGTCGCCTCTTTCTCGAGTGGATGTTTCCCCAACGGTTATTCGCGGGAGAGAAGCGCCAAACTCGAAATTGAAGAGCCTATTTATTTTTTAACAAAGGCCATACAAATCTAACCTTGGAATTTGCAATTTAAACACTACATTTTTGGGAGTATGAAACAATCATGACAGAAACACTTTTTAACAAGCGATTGCAAGTGCACGTCAAATGCAAAGATTGCGAAGAAAGGTAAGTTCGATTGATTGCTAACGTTACCGTAAACTAGCTAACATAATTAACGTTAGCTAGCTACTGTAACTAGCTAGATATCAAGCAATATCGACACTTGCGGCCTAACTAGATAGCTCATCAATTTGATATAGCCGTGTTTGGGCATCAGCTAGCTACAGACTATCCAGCAAGCTGTGCTACGTGTTACATTGCTAGCTAGCTAAGTTAGCATGTTCAGTAACGTTAAATGTCATCTTCGCCACTCGCCAGATGGCGCTTGATGATAACAAATATCCCTAAATATACGACTAAAAATACATTGATTGAATCTTTCTTGCTAACTTTACATTACAGGAGAGGAAATATCAGAGTCGGCATTGAGCTTCAATTAACAACTAATCCAGTCCACAAAAGGGTAAGTGGTGCTCACAACCTTGGTTGGTGTTTTACAAGACTGGATTATTTTCCCATCATCACCCTCCCTCCTTTTATATAGTGTGAATGAGCAGTGTTTCAGAAACCAGTGCATTGATCTCGAAATGCATTGCTTACTACTGTGGGCATGCATAAATACCCAACTTAAAGATAGACTCATCAATACAACATCATACCACAGCGGGGTAACTTCCTCAGAACAGACATCAACACAATGTTTCCAGTCTCTCACTTCATGGTAAAACGCCATGGAGAAGCACCAGTCCTAATTAGCAATGCAGCGTTACAGCCACATAACTGTTAGTGGGTGTTTTAATGGAAGTGAAAGTTGCAAAAGGGTGGCTCTCTGGGGAGGCATGTATGGATTAGGCTATTCATGGACCTTAATGGTTTTCAAGGGCTGACCTACAAACATTAGCGACTGGATTCTGCATAATGATTGACGTTAGTTGACGATGCACGTCCCCTGTTCAAGGGATTTCCTATCATGTCTGCTTTTCCCAAATGTCAGTCCTTCCCTCAAGGTAGTAAGTAGTTAGTGACAAAGCCACTGTAACTAACACAACTTTGCGTTCTAGGATCTGCTGGTGAGACTGACAGATGACACCGACCCTTATTTTCTGTACAACCTTGCCATATCAGAGGAGGACTTTCAAAGGTATCTTACAATTCAGTCATTGTGCCCACTATAATGAGCATACACTAATCCTACGTCTTCTCTGTCATCAGTTTGAAAGTTCAACAGGGCCTGTTGGTAGACTTTGCGTCCTTTCCTCAGAAGTTTATAGACCTGCTAAACCAGTGTATCTCGGAGCAAGACAAAGAGAATCCAAGGTGAGAAGACTCTCTCAGCTTGTTGATTGTCTCCGCTAACTGTGAGATCATGGACGTGACGTCTCTTTGCTCTCCTTTCCCTAGATTTCTGCTCCAGTTGTCATCTCCATCATCCCCAGTATTAGACCACAGCCCTGCCAACCTCAATGTTGTGGAGACCAACGCATTCAAGCACCTCACTCACCTGTCTCTGAAGCTGCTACATGGCACTGACGTGGAGATCAAGAAGTACCTGGCAGTTTGTCTCTCCTGTGTGAAGGTAAGTGAATCTCCCGTAACTCCCTCAGAAACACTAGTTTCAGGGACACAGATTTAGCCTAGTCCTGGATTTAAAAAAAAAAAGATACATTTTTGGTGGAGTTTTTCCATTGAGGTTGGTTTTAGTCCTGGACTAGGATTCATCTGTGTCTGGGAAACCACCCCTAGTTGTCTTTGTGACCTCAGTCTTGGGAATGGTTGATGGCAGACCTATGAAGGAGATTCCGTGAAGCAACACAGACTGCAGTATACTAAAGTCTGAGATACTTCTTCGTTGTATTTTAAGTTATCCCCCCATTTTGATCTGTCAGGAGGAGAAGCAGCAGTTGGAACAGAGGCTGAAGAAGACTGAAGATGATCTCTCGAGGCAGCTCAGCTACACACAACAGGTAAAGCAGTAGTTGATCTGAATTGATTGATTCATCTAAAAATGTAGGCGGGAGAAGTAACATCTTAAGTGGGTCGCGATTTTTGAAACGGTCACCTTTCATATAAACGTGTCTTACAGACTCTGTCGGAGAAGAGCAGAGAGCTAGACAAGCTTCGGTCTGAGTGGACCAGCCAAACAAGCGCTCTGTCGAGCCGCCACTCTCAGGACCTCACTGCAGAGCGGGAGAATGCTTTGGAGGTATCAAGTAACTTCTCATATTATAAGTCTGATGTTTAGTTAACTGCCTGAAGTAGTCTAAGTGCTATTCCAGTTATCAGGAGCCATAAAACCTTGAATGTTTTTTTTATCTATTTGAGATGACGGGGGTCTTCAACAGGTTTATAGCGAGCTACCAGTAGCTCACAGCCCACCTATGAGAAGCTCGCCAAACAATTCTGAAATTACATGCAATTTTCACGTGTTCCACCAAAAACTGTCATGAACAAATCTCACAAGTAGACACCGCAAGCTCCCAGCTACTATCTAATCAACACAACATTGAAATTATCCCGCCCTTGGTTAGCCACTATTGGCTTAAAAAGCCAAACCTAACACTCAGCCAATTGATTTCCAGAAATATTCCCCTGTCTGTCTGTATCGTGCGCGTGTTTGTCTCACTCCATGTGTGGCCAGTTGATGTGATAATTGTCTTGTGGGTTGACAGAAACTTAACCAAAAACCTTCTCAATTAAATGTTAACTGCAAAGTAGGTTTACCTGGGAGAATTATATAATGAGTAAGTATATCATTTGTATCTATTATTTATTTGTAAACTTTGCTGTGAAATGAGCAGCAGCAGCACAGAACCATCACTAGACCAGAACATTCAATGGCACATTCCTCACTCGCTAGATGCACAATTAAAGGGCCAGATGCGCAATTAAAGGGGAATCACACACAAAAATCTACCCAGACGTAAAATAAATGGTGTTCTGTGATTTAAGCATTGACATCAACCCAGAACATCTGTTTCTTTATGAACTATTGTAATTTTGAGAGTGAAAAACAAAAGAAATCTAAAACCCGGAAAAATAAACTGAGAAACAGAATTTGGGAAAATATAAAACAGAATTTGGGAGAGAAAAAAGGGCCCCCTTAGAGTTGTTTATTAATAAACCATTATTTTACTATGTATATTGACAGAAAACATGGTACACTACTTTCTCTTGTACACTGAGAAGCTCACTTCTTCTTTTAAAGTAGTTCTCATGCTACTAGGTTTTATATGATTTCTCTCAAAATAAGTGGTTTTCTCTTGTGGTGTTTCTCATCTTGCCCTGTGCAGACACAAACCAGGCTGCAGCAGCAAAACGAGCAGCTGCGCCGGGAGCTCGAGGGAGCCCACACTAAGAGCACCCAGCAGCTGCAGAGCAGGCTGGCCGAGCTTGAGGCCTCCAACAGGGACCTGACTGAGAAGAGATACAAGAGCGAGTCCACCATCCGCGACTTCAAAGCCAAACTAGTGGGACTGGAAGAGGTGAGGGGGGGAAGCAAGGGGCCTTCAGTTAGTGGGGGAAATTTCACAAAAACTGCCACTTTTGTGAACAGTTAAACCTTTTAAGTCTGAAACGCTCCTAGGATAAGTATCTGTCGGTTCATATCATGCGTGTTTTTTTTGGACATCCATATTGAATTCCTGATTTGATAGAGAAATTTAAATCTTGCCGCCATGTTGACCACCAATGTCTAAATAACCTGCTGACGTGTGTGTGAGTGAACAGGAGTCTCAGCGAGCGAAGCAGCAGGCCCTGTCTCTTCGGAGGGAGAACGGCACCCTGGACACGGAGTGTCACGAGAGGGAGCGTCAGGTGAACCAGCTGCAGACGCGCGTGGCAGTCCTGGAGCAGGAGATGAAAGATAAGGAGCAGCTCGTGCTCCGCACCAAGGAAGTGCTGGAAGCCACTCAGCAACAGAAGGTATGTAGTCAGTCCCCTGGGCAAATGGAGAGCATTTACCCCCTCAATACTGTCAGAAAAGCCAGGATCTTTGTTAAAATGAATATTAATGAATTATGTCAATTATGACATTCTGTGTTTGTGTGTAGAACTCAGTTGAAGGAAATGCCGAAAGCAAACAACTCCAAATAGGAAAACTGGAAGCCACAGTGAAATCCCTGTCTGAGGAACTCATAAAGGTGGGTTACTTACATTTCCAGTCATGGCTTTTTGTTATGCATGTCATGGTCTGAAAATACATGGTCACAGACTCAATCCAGTCAAGTTCAAATCCACAACTCCTTGTCCACCCATGCACTTATTTGAGTCTAAATATTGATACCAATTTTGTCTTGGGTCTGATCACGTCCCCTTTGAGAAAGAACACGGTGGGGGTGAAGTATCGTCTTGACACTACTTCATGTTGACTTCCTAGGCCAACGGCATCATCAAGAAGCTGCAGGGAGAGCTGAGGGGCCTGGTGGGGAAGATCAAGGTGAAGAACACTGTGATGGTGTCTCAGGAGAAGGTGCTTCAGGAGACCCAGGAGAGGCTGCACAAAGCCCAGAGAGACCTCCAGGACACTCAGCAGCAGCTCAAGCATAGAGACGAGGAGGTGTGTGTTTCCATTAGTGTCTACTACCTTAAATGCGAATCTGAGGATAACAAAAATTGTCAGAAATGGCTGCCGAAAGACCGTGTGTGTGTGCAAGCCAAGTTCTGAGGAGTAGTGGGCGCTGACATCATTCTTGGTGTCAAGTTTGGACTGATCTTTTTTGTTGTAACTTCCACTGTAGGTGTCGAAATTGAAGAAACAGTTGGAAGAGACGGTTCAGAAATTAGACGAAAGCAGGGAGGTGCTGAAAACAAACGAGAATGGTATGGAAGGTCTTTTAAAGAAATGGTTCACACAAAATACAACTACATGATTTTGCGCTTAACCTTGGCTGTTATCAAATGACCTACTGTTTGTATTCCTTTAGTCTTCCCCCTCAACAATGGATTTGTTTTATCCTTCAGTTATAATGTGGCTGAACAAACAGCTGAATGAGAACCAGTTATCCAGGAAGCCGGAGACCCTTGGAAAGTTTGAGACTCCTTCAGCTCTCTCAGCCTCAGCTGGACAGAGGATGGGCAGTGCATCTCACAACATGGTAAGCACTAAACATGTCATAGTACACGTTAAGATATTGGTTTGATATGTTTTAGTTGCAGTGGGTATTGTGTTTGTTTTTAATTGCAGCTTTAGATACGTGTGTCGATTTTTAAAGTTAATTTGAGTTGTATGCATGCATCTTAAAGGCAGATTGCAATAAGACATCATACACAGGCAGGGAAACGTCCTGCTTATAGACTTCAATAAAAGTTGAATCTGCTAAGACGATCTGCTGCTATTGGCATTTGGCAGATTTAAATATGATTGTTTTCTGTTAGTAGGGACGTGTTACGCAGGCGGCAAGACACAAAGATTTGGAGTTTTCAGATATATGAATAAACTTGCCTCCGACATGTATAACAAGGAATCATGTCGGCTCTATTCATTGTATTTCTATCTGCAAGTTTCGACAATGTTGTGAATGCTATCATATTGTCAAGTCTACCTTTTTTAAAGTTACGATTCAACCAGCAAAGTGCACACAATCAGATCAGCTCAAGTCATATGTGCTTGACTTTGTTTTCAGCTGGACAGCCGAGCATGTCCCCCCTCGGCCGGACAGGGCTACCCCATCACATCTACGCTGAACTCCAAACTCCCTCTGTCCAGCCGCTCCGTCTTCTCACTACACAACCAGGGCCCTGGAGCCAAGGCAGGCTCATCTTTTCTCCTTTGTTACTCTGAATTCTAATTAAACTTTCATGCTATATTTAGAAGTGTGTTGAAATAGGTGTGGTTTTGCAATGACACAGCCTTGAATTTGGCCCACATCATGAATAGCAACCTGGATGATTTACCTAAACACTAATAATTAAGTTTCCTTACGTCGACGATAATTTCATCCTGGAAGAACCAATACAATTCTATGAGGTGTGGGTTAAGGCAGCTTGAACTCAATTGTATGTTGTGGTTTCTAACTCGTTTCAACTGTATTCGGGGGTTTGCTTGAATTCTGACTCTTTTGTTGACCTGGACTGAATTGCAGGTCCAGTTTAACCCCATGAGTACCAAGCCCGGCATGTCTCCTCTGGATGTGAGGGACGGGAGCCCCACAGTACAGCATCCCCTTCAGCCCTCCAACAAAGAGAAGTGAGTCCAGCTCTTTGTTTGGGGATTCCATGTGTGGTTCCAGTTTACGTTGTGCTTTCAGCATCAGAATTAACTTGGAAGTGTTCAGAAACGTTTTCTCTGCTCACTGTTACACGAAAGTAGCTCCCGGTTTATTGGATGGTGCATCACCATCAGCAAGAGCCCAAGACCATCTACGTTATTCTCTGGGCCTTCCATTCAGACTGCCTTTTTCCCACCTTCATAACTGTCTTATTCTTCTTTCTCTTTTTTGAACTTGTAGTGGCGAGCCTGCTGGGTTGGAGTCCAAGTACTTCGAGAAGCGAGACGACAGCATTCCCCTCCGTGGTCTGTTGTCTGGCATGCACCTCAACAGAGGTAAAACCACATCCATACCTGCTTTGTAGACACTGGGGGTTATTTGTTTTTGAGTGATTCATGCCAGTTTATGAGGGGAAGTTCACTCTACATGCCTCTTAATAAGTCCCTTCCCACTGGGCACATCATTTCAACATGGAAATGTGGGTAATATTTGGTTGAGACGTTGATCAATGAGATTTCAACCTTTTTAAATGTAATCTCAACTGCAATCCAGGTCATGTGGTTCTGTTATTAGATGAAGCACAGTGAAACTTAAAATGGGTGAATAAAGTACATGGTGCAAGAGATCAAAGTTGTTTGAGATTCTGCACAGATTATTATAGCAATCCACAGACCTGCAACATTTGCATGCTATCTAGAACATGCATGCTTTCTATGATAACAAGACATTACTAGTTAGGCTACTACAGTAGGCTAACCTCAATGTGGCCATGGATGTGTTACTCATTTTAAGGTTGAATAAATACTGTTACATTAGTTTGTAAGTCAGCCTTAACTTTAGGCTATTTACTATATTATATTTGGTTGATAACGCAACCAAATATTAACATTTTAATGCTTGGATCGTTTAATCTGAGCCACTGGTTTAATCCTATTCTTTTAACTTTTTGTTTTAGTTGGAGACAGGAATCCAACACATCATTTGTTAAGTTAATAGGTTATTTACTGTATTGCAAAAGTGATATTGAAGGATATGTATCTTTTGACACTGACTTAGTCTGATTTTAATTCCAGTTTATCAAAAAATGTATAATTTGATATGTTGGCTTCACGTCTCCATCTCAACCAAAAATCCAAGTTAAAGAATAGGACTTAATATAATCAGACTTAAATAAAGTTTGATTTGATTTATTCCTATTCTTTAACTTAGATTTTTGTTTAAAATCAACCAAAGCTTGAAACCCTAGGCCTATATGTATTGTCAATTTTTCTAGTTTAACCCTTGGTTTAATTGAAACTAGTGGAGGATGACTTTGCAAATGCTATATAGGCCTAAATACTATCATTGATTATATATGACTTCTAAAGTATGGTTGCATTTAATTTGCTCTGTTAAACCTACCCTTTGGAATGACTTCGATAGGAACAATAAATATATTTAGTTATTAAGAGATCTCTCAATCATTCTCATGATGGCACATTGGTAGTAGTCTGTGACAAAGTGTTGGAGCAAAATAATTTTATTAGTCTAATGCTGTTGAGACTGCAAAATGTTTTTGTTACAGTCACTGGTCATTTCCCACAGCTGTCCAGTAATCTCGTCATACACTCAACAAAGGAGTGATTTGTTATTTGTTCCTTATCTCTGTGGCACTGAAAGCCATCCAGGTTTGAATTCTTCTCCTGTCTGTTTAGGCTCTAAAGCTCATCACTCCCCTATCTTAAGACACATAGGCTGTAAGAACTGGTTAGAACCTGTTTTTGTTTGTTTGAATTCTTTAAGGCAGTATAACTAATTACCCTTATGTATCTCTTTTGTAAGCTTGCCTCCCTCTTTGAGGGATAAGAAGCTTTTTGTGTTGGTGGAGCATATAAAGACTGAGGGACTTGTAAATAGTCAAGATCCTATCTGGGTTTATCCTGAGAGGGAGATCATCCTTGCAATTGCTCGAATAAACCTCGTATTGCTGATAGGAGTTCTGCCTGATTCCATGACGCAGAGGTCTAAGGCACTGCATTGTCACTACAGATCCGGGTTCACACAATTGGCCCAGCGTCGTCCGGATTAGGGGAGGGTTTGGCTGGCCGGGATGTCATTGTCCCATAGTGCTCTAGCGATTCCTGTGGCGGGCCGGGCGCATGCACGCTGACACGGTCGCCAATTGTACAGTGTTTCCTCCGACACATTGGTGCGGCTGGCTTCCGGGTAAAGCGAGCAGTGTGTCGAGAAGCAGTGCGGCTTGGCAGGGTCGTGTTTCGGAGGACACATGGCTCTCGACCTTTGCCTCTCTCTCTCGAGTCCGTACGGGAGTTGCAGCGATGGGACAAGACTGTAACTACGAATTGGATATCACAAAATTGGGGAGGAAAAAGGGGTAAAAAATTTTTTTACCTTGGATGGGAGACCAAATCAGTAGGAGGTGCTGCCCAGCCTGTACATCTAATTTAAAAAAAATTAGATGGTAAAGTTTGCACTTAGTGTACAAAACATTAGGAACACCTTCCTAACATTGAGTTGCACCCCCCCTTTTGCCTTCAGAACAGCCTCAATTCTTCGGGGCATGGCCTCTACAAGATGTCAAGCATTCCACAGGGATGCTGGCCCATGTTGACTCCAATGCTTTCCACAGTTGTCAAGTTGGCTGGATGTCCTTTGGGTGGTGGACCATTCTTGATACACATGGGAAACTGTTTAGAGTGGAAAAACCCAAACAGCGTTGCAGTTCTTGACACACTCAAATCGGTGCGCCTGGCACCTGCTGCCATATCCTGTCCAAAGGCACTTAAATACTTGTCTTGCTCATTCACCCTTTGAATGGCACATATACACAATCCATGTCTCAATTGTCTCAAGGCTTAAAAATCCTTCTTAAACCTGTCTCCTCCCCTTCATCTACAGTTGTGGCCAAGTTTTGAGAATGACACATTCATTTCCACAAAGTTTGCTGCTTCAGTGTCTTTAGATATTTTTGGTCAGATGTTACTATGGAATACTGAAGTATAATTATAAGCGTCAAAGGCTTTTATTGACAATTACATGAAGTTGATGCAAAGAGTCTATTTGCAGTGTTGACCCTTCTTTTTCAAAACCTTTGCAATCCGCCCTGGCATGCTGTCAATGAACTTCTGGGCCACATACTGACTGATGGCAGCCCATTCTTGCATAATCAGTGCTTGGAGTTTGTCAGAATTTGTGGGTTTTTGTTTGTTCACCCGCCTCTTGAGGATTGACCACAAGTTCTCAATGGGATTAAGGTCTGGGAGTTTCCTGGCCATGGACCCATAATATCGATGTTGTTCCCCGAGCCACTTAGAGCACCTTGCCATAAGGCAAAAGTGATAACTATCATTTTTTTCATTTTCGTCATTTAGCAGATGCTCTTATCCAGAGCGACTTACAGTAGTGAGTGCATACATTTCATACATTTTTTTCCCCGTACTGGTCCCCCGTGGGAATCGAACCCACAACCCTGGTGTTGCAAACACCATGCTCTACCAACTGAGCCACACTATCATGCTGGAAAAGGCATTGTTCATCACCAAACTGTTCCTGGATGGTTGGGAGAAGTTGCTCTCGGAGGATGTGTTGGTACCATTTCGTTATTCATGGCTGTGTTCTTAGGCAGAATTGTGAGTGAGCCCACTCCCTTGGCTGAGAAGCAACCCCACACATGAATGGTCTCAGGATGATTTACTGTTGGCATGACACAGGACTGATGGTAGCGCTCCAGACAAGCTTTTTTCCGGATGCCCCAAACATCGGAAAGGGGATTCATCAGAGAAAATGACTTTACCCCAGTCCTCAGCAGTCCAATCCCTGTACCTTTTGTAGAATATCAGTCTGTCCCTGATGTTTTTCCTGGAGAGAAGTGACTTCTTTGCTGCCCTTCTTGACACCAGGCCATCCTCCAAAAGTATTTGCCTCACTGTGCGTGCAGATGCACTCACACCGGCCTGCTGCCATTCTTGAGCAAGCTCTGTACTGGTGGTGCCCCGATCCCGCAACTGAATCAACTTTAGGAGACGGTCCTGGCGCTTGCTGGACTTTCTTGGGCGCCCTGAAGCCTTCTTCACAACAATTGAACCGCTCTCCTTGAAGTTCTTGATGATCTGATGATATGGTTGATTTAGGTGCAATCTTACTGGCAGCAATATCCTTGCCTGTGAAGCCCTTTTTGTGCAAAGCAATGATGGCACGTGTTTCCTTGCAGGTAACCATGGTTGACAGAGGAAGAACAATGATTCCAAGCACTTAAAAAAAAAATGTTGTCCAATGTACTTTACACAGATTCCATGTCATAATACTGTAACGACCCTGGGTTTATAAGCGTGGAAATCGACTCTGCCGCTCGAGCATGCTATTGCGGCACAGTCGATAGGCGCCTGACTTCGGGCTTTAAGGTCGAGGGTTCGAGACCTGCTCCCTGCCTGCTGTTTCATTACAATACGTTGACAACTTGCATTGAAACAAAGTTGATTCAACCAGTTTGTGCCCGGTGGGTTTGTTCTGCATTTTTTTCTTTTTTAGCGTGAGTTTAAATCATACACATTAGCTGTGTTCGAATACCCATACTAACATACTGTATACTACATAATGAGTGTATATACTGTAAGTTAATTTTAGTATACTGTAAACGAACAGTATCCTTTCAGTTGAGCGTACTAGCTCTTTGCCGGTCTACCGGAAGTTGATGCTGTTGCTATGCAACCTCTTGCTAGCTAGTTAGCATTACAAATGACTAGTTAGACATTTTACGACTTCGGGTGTGGTGTTAAATTCAATCTGGATTGTCGCTCCCGGAGCGCACACTGGACGCTCCGCCGAGGAATAGGGTTGATTTGAGCGTTCTGACTTTACAGCGGCAGTCAAGCGCCCAAGCTAATGTTGGCTAGCTTGCTAGCTACTTCCAGACACAAGTGAGACGACTCTGACCATTTTACTCGCCCTAGCAGAGCCGGTTAGGCAGTTTATTATCCAGAGCGTTTGTGACTGTAACTGTGCTGCTGGCAACAATTTAATTACGCTTTTTTTGGCCGACGTTTACTGACACCGGCCACATTCAACGGGTGTTGAGCGCTCGTAAATTCATTATTCTGCGCTCTGGTACACTCAGACGAGAGCGAATTTACGAAAGCAGCAGAATGTCCATTGAACGCACAACGACGATACCATTTAGCTGAGAATGACGTGAATAATCAAGTCAAAACGTTGTGTAGTTAGCCTATACTTATCATACTGTCAAGTTTGCTGTATTATTAGCCAACTGACGTTAGCTTATATACAGGTGCATACGGTTGTAATGAGGTTCGTAAGGACAGCGTAACTAACAATTTGTCAGCGAACATAACATGTAAGGTAACTTATTTGAAAAGTCATTACTTTTTTACATGGTTTAACATTGTCCTAATTAGTTAAAGCAATGAATTTGTATCTGCTGTCGTTGTACTTTGGCTGCATATTTTCCGCCATTTTCTTAAAATCTGAAAATGACTGAAGCCACGCCCATTTCCTGAAGAGTTGCAATATGGTCCCTAAAGTACAGAAATAGTGTACTCTTCATGTATACTTAATATTTTGGTGAATTTAGTACGACAGCCAGGAACTTTGGCATACTAACTATCCATATTAATAATAAGCATACTATATACTCAATTAACGTCACAAATAGTGCATTTAGTATGTGTATTTGAACACAGCTATTGTCTTGCACATTATGTCAGTAACCTTGCTGAATTAAGATTCAGATTTTGTCTGTCATACAACTTCATTTTCCCCCCCTGTTGTCTCTAGATGTTCCAAGGCCACCACCAGCCAAGCCTGGCCTGCACTCTCTGTCGTCCGCTTACTTCCCTGGCTGAGAAGGAATGGAGCCAAGAACTACTGTAATGTCCACTCCACAACACACCACTGAATACAACAGTGACTAAGGAGAGTGAACTGTTAGACCAACCACAGATTCTCACAGTACCTCCACCTATGTTAATGTTTTTAACTTGTGCTGTGTTTCCAAGTATTTATTAAAAAGATAACCAATCAATAGTAATTAAGCCACTTGATCGGTTTGCCAAATATTACAGTTGTTGGTTTGTTTAAAAAATAACTTTGTCATCACGTCTTACTCGTAATTAGCATTGACATAACTAATGCTGTCATCATGTTGCTCTGGGTGTTTTCATAACTTTTAACACTCAATAGTACTCAAGTCCTGGTACGAATGATACTTGAGCCAGTGTGAAAACATTCTACCAACGAAAAGCTGCCGTCTGTTCACATGGTGCAACAATTTGCTAAAAGATAACCATAGAGTTAACATGTACATGCTAATCGCAAGTCATCACCAGCGTATTGATGAACAGAGCCTCAACGACAGAATGATTGCTACTGCAGTGTTTGCTGTGTAAAAACTGTACATATGGGTGTATGAAATGGATCATTAATGTGTGTATATATCTGTAGATTAAAGCTTTTTGTTTTCAGAATCTGTTAAGTCTCTCTCTGATCAACTAGCTACAATGAACAAAAATATAAACGCAACATGTAAAGTGTTGGTTTCTTGAGCTGAAATAAATGATCCCAGAAATTTTCCATATGCACAAAAAGCTTATCTAATCTTGTGCACACATTTGTTTACAGCCCTGTTAATAAGCATTTTTCCTTTGAATATACCATCCACCTGACAGGTGTGGCACATCAATAAGCTGATTAAACACCAGTCTCAACGTCAACAGTGAAGAGGCGACTCCGGGATGCTGGCCTAGGCAGAGTTCCTCTGTCCAGTATCTTTGTTCTTTTGCCCATCTTAATCTTTTATTTTTATTGGCCAGTCTGAGATATGGCTTTTTCTTTGCAACTCTGCCTAGAAGACCAGCATCCCAGAGTCGCCTCTTCACTGTTGACGTTGAGACTGGTGTTTTGCGGGTACTATTTAATGAAGCTGCCAGTTGAGGACTTGTGAGCTTTCTGTTTCTCAAACTAGACACTAATGTACTTGTCCTCTTGCTCAGTTGTGCACCGGGGCCTCCCACTCCTTTCTATTCTGATTGTGTGGAAAGTCACAGTCCCCAAGTCCAGAACAGACAATGGGAGGCACACAGTACTACATAGAGCCATGACTACGTGGAACTCTATTCCGCATCAAGTAACTGACGCAAGCAGTATAATTAGATTAAAAAAACACCTTATGGAACAGAGGGGACTGGGAAGCAACACAAACATTGGCACAAACATGCATACACACACGCGATAACATACACACTATACATACACATGGATTTAGTACTGTAGATATGTGGTAGTGGTGGAGTAGGGGCCTGAGGGCACACTGTGTTGTGAAATCTGTGAATGAATGTTTTAAAATTGTATAAACTGCCTTAATTTTGCTGGACCCCAGGAAGAGTAGCTGCTGCTTTGGGGACGATGAATTGATGAAGCTTGTGACTGATGTGGTGTACTCCTCAATGCCATCGGAAGAATCCCAGAACATTTTCCAGTCTGTGCTAGCAAAACAGTCCTGTAGCTTAGCATCTGCTTCATCTGACCAGTTTTTTATTGACTGAGTCACTGGTGCATTCTGGTTTAGTTTTTGCTTGTAAGCAGGAATCAGGAGGATAGAATTATGGTCAGATTTGCCAAATGGAGGGCGAGGGAGAGCTTTGTAGAGGTCTCTGTGTGTGGAGTAAAGGTGGTCTAGAGTTTTTTTCTCCTCTAGTTGCACATTTAACACGCTGGTAGAAATGATGAAAACAGATGTAAGTTTCCCTGCATTGAAGTACCCGGCCACTAGGAGCACCGCCTCTGGATGAGCGGTTTCCTGTTTGCTTATGGCCGTATACACCTCATTGAGTGCTGTCTTAGTGACAGCATCAGTTTGTGATGATAAATAGACAGCTACGAAGAATATAGATAACTCTCTTGGTAGAGAGTATCTCATGATAAGCTGTAGACCACACTACCTCAGGCGAGCAAAACCTTGAGACTTCCTTAGATATCGTGCACCCGCTGTTGTTTACAAATATACATAGACCGCCACCCCTTGTCTTACCAGAGGCTGCTGTTCTATCCTGCCGTTAGTGTATAACCCGCCAGCTGTATGTTATTCATGTTGTCGTTCAGCCACGACTCGGTGAAACATAAGATATTACAGTTTTTAATGTCCCGTTGGTAGGATATACGTGCTTGTAGTTCGTTCACTTTATTATCCAGCGATTGTACGTTGGCCAATAGTACCGATGGCAAAGGCAGATTAGCCACTCATTGCCGGATCCTTACAAGGCACCCCGATCTCCTTCCGCGATATTTCTGTCTTTTTCTCATGCGAATGACGGGAATGAGGGTCTTGTCTGGAGTAAAACCCTCTCGCCCGACTCATTAAAGAAAAATGATTTGTCCAGTTCAAGGTGAGTAATTGCTGTTCTGATGTCCAGAAGCTCTTTTCGGTCATAAGAGACGGAAGCAGCAACATTACGTACAGAATAAGTTACAAACAATGCAAAAAACAAACAAAATAGCACAGTTGGTTAAGAGCCCATAAAACGGCAGCCACCCCCTCTGGCCCCATCTTCTATGGCCAATGAGCAACGATATGTTTTATGTGTAATTTATTTTCATTATTTATCTTCATATGACAAGGATTGAAAAGGATTTGCCAGTAGATTGTCGACTTGATTCATGACGATGACTGCTTGTCTAGCAAGATTTTGAAAGTATGTTGATATGATCAGTCCAATGAAAGCGACGGTATATATGTGATTTGACAACATTTTAGTTGTGGCCAATGATCTTAGATGGGTACTTCTAATGGAACTCTATGGCAGCACCCAAGAGGCTTGAATTTGAGGTACCCCCCATAGATTTTGTATGACGTAGTGTCCCCATGAGTGACAGAACACTGAGCCAAGCATTGCACAATTAGAGAACATGACCAACCCCTACGCTCCGTATTTTCCGCTGGCTTCCCCTCCTGCATTGAATGACGGTCGCCACTGGGCCTGCATACTCAGCATACATGTCACCCATTTGTGATACTCTGGATCGACAGCGTGTTCCAGTTCCCGCCAATATACAGTAACTTCACACAGCCATTGAAGAGGAGTGGGACAATATCAACCCTATGTGTTGCCCTGCATGAGGCAAATGGTCACACCAGATACTGACTGGTTTTCTGATCCACACCCCTACCTTTTAAGGTATCTGTGACCAACAGATGCATTCGGAAAGTATTCCGACCCCTTCACACATTGTTACGTTACAGCCTTATTCAAAAATTGATTAAATCGTTTTTTCCCCCTCATCAATCTACACACAGGAGCCCATAATGACAAAGCAAAAACATTTTTTAGTTTTGCAAATGTACTACAACAAAAAAAACGGAAATATCCCATTTACATAAGTATTCAGACCCTTTACTCAGTACTTTGTTGAAGCACCTTTGGCAGCGATTACAGCCTCGAGTTTTCTTGGGTATGATACTACAAGCTTGGCAGCCCTGTATTTGGGGAGTTTCTTCCATTCTTCTCTACAGATCCTCTCAAGCTCTGTCAGGTTGGATGGGGAGCGATGCTGCACAGCTATTTTTAGGTCTCTCCAGAGATGTTCGATTGGGTTCAAGTCCGGGCTCTGGCTGGGCCACTCAAGGACATTCAGAGACCTGTTCTGAAGCCACTCCTGCGTTGTCTTGACTGTGGGCTTAGGGTCATTGCCCTGTTGGAAGGTAAACCTTCACTCCAGCCTGAGGTCCTGAGCGCTCTGGAACAGGTTTTCATCAAGGAACTCTCTGTACTTTGATCGGTTCATCTTTCCCTTGAGCCACTGAAAAACATCCCCACAGCATGATGCTGCCACTACCATGCTTCACCGTAGGGATGGTATTGGCCAGGTGATGTGCGGTGCCTGGTTTCCTCCAGATGTGACGCTTGGAATTCACGCCAGAGTGGTTTCATCAGACCAGAGAATCTTGTTTCTCATAATCTGAGAGTCCAAGCGGGCTGTCATGTGCCTTTTACTGACATGTTGCTTCCATCTGGCCACTCTACCATAAATGCCTGATTGGTGGAGTGCTGCGGAGATGGTTGTCCCTTTGGAAAGTTCTCCCATCTCCACAGAGGAGCTGTCAGAGTGACCATTGGGTTTTTGGTCACCTCCCTGACCAAGGCCCTTCTCCCCCCGACTGCTCAGTTTGGCCAGGAAGAGTCTTGGTGGTTTCAAACTTGTTCCATTTAAGGATGATGGAGGCCACTGTGTTCTTGGGGACCTTCAATGGAGCAGAATTTATTTGTTACCCTTTCCCAGATCTGTGCCTCGACACAATCCTGTCTCAGAGCTCTTCGGACAATTATTTTGACCTCATAGCTTGGTTTTTGCTCTGACTCAACTGTGGGACCTTATATAGACACCTTTGTACCTTTCCAAATCATGTCCAATCAATTGAATTCACCACAGGTGGACTCCATCTCAAGGATGATCAATGGAAACAGGATGCACCTGAGCTCAATTTCGAGTCCGTTTTCACTTTGTCATTATGGGGTATTTTGTGTAGATTGATTAGGATTTTAAATTTTTATTGAATCCATTTTAGAATAAGGTTCTAGCGTAACAAAATGTAGATAAAGTGAAGGGGTGTGAATACTTTCAGAATGCACTGTATCTCTATTCCCAGTAATTTAAAATTCATAGATAAAATTCATAGGGACAAATGTATTTATTTAAATTCAGTCAATCAATCAAATGTACTTATAATGCCCTTCTTACATCAGCTGATATCTCAAAGTGCTGTACAGAAACCCAGCACAGTGGCTAGGAAAAACTCCCTAGAAAGGCCAGAACCTAGGAAGAAACCTAGAGAGGAACCAGGCTATGAAGGGTGGCCAGTCCTCTTCTGGCTGTGCCGGGTGGAGATTATAACAGAACATGTCCAAGATGTTCAGATGTTCATAGATGACCAGCAGGGTCAAATAATAATAATCACAGTGGTTGTCGAGGGTGCAACAGATCAGCCCCTCAGGAGTAAATGTCAGTTGGCTTTCATAGCCGATCACATTCAGAGTATCTCTACCGCTCCTGCTGTTTCTAGAGAGTTGAAAACAGCAAGTCTGGGACAGGTAGCACGTCCGGTGAATAGGTCAGGGTTCCATAGCCGCAGACAGAATAGTTGAAACTGGAGCAGCAGCACGACCAGGTGGACTGGGAACAGCAAGGAGTCATCAGGCCAGGCAGTCCTGAGGCATGGTCCTAGGGCTCAGGTCCTCCGAGAGAGACAGAATTAGAGAGAGCATACTTAAATTCACACAGGACACCGGATAAGACAGGAGAAATACTCCAGATATAACAGACTGACCCTAGCCCCCCGACACAAACTACTGCAGCATAAATACTGGAGGCTGAGACAGGAGGGGGTCGGGAGACACTGTGGCCCCGTCCGACGATACCCCCGGACAGGGCCAAACAGGCAGGATATAACACCACCCACTTTGCCAAAGCACAGCGCCCACACCACTAGAGGGATATCTTCAACCACCAACTTACCATCCTGAGACAAGGCCGAGTATAGCCCACAAAGATCTCCGCCACGGCACAACCAAAGGGGGGGGGGGGGCGCCAACCCGGACAGAAAGATCACGTCAGTGACTCAACCCACTCAAGTGACGCACCCCTCCTAGGGACGGCATGGAAGAGCACCAGTAAGCCAGTGACTTGTAATAGGGCTGAGAATCCCAGTGGAGAGAGGGGAACCGACCAGGCAGAGACAGCAGGGGCGGTTCGTTGCTCAAGTGCCTTTCCGTTCACCTTCACACTCCTGGGCCAGACTACACTCAATCATAGGACCTACTGAAGAGATGTCTTCAATAAAGACTTAAAGGTTGAGACCGAGTCTGCGTCTCTCACATGGATAGGCAGGCCATTCCATAAAAATTGAGCTCTATAGGAGAAAGCCCTGCCTCCAGCTGTTTGCTTAGAAATTCTAGGGACAGTAAGGAGGCCTGCGTCTTGTGACCGTAGCGTACGTGTAGGTATGTATGGCAGGACCAAATCGGAAAGATAGGTAGGAGCAAGCCCATGTAATGCTTTGTAGGTTAGCAGTAAAACCTTGAAATCAGCCCTTGCCTTAACAGGCGGCCAGTGTAGAGCCTAGCACTGGAGTAATATCACATTTTTGGGTTCTAGTCAAGATTCTAGCAGCCGTGATTAGCACTAACTGAAGTTTATTTAGTGCTTTATCCGGGTAGCCGGAAAGTAGAGCATTGCCGTAGTCTAACCTAGCAGTGACGAAAGCATGGATTCATTTTTCTGCATGATTTTTAGACAAAGTTTCAGATTTTTGCAATGTTACGTAGATGGAAAAAAGCTGTCCTTGAAACAGTCTTGATATGTTTGTCAAAAGAGAGATCAGGGTCCAGAGTAACGCCGAGGTCCTTCACAGTTTTATTTGAGACGACTGTACAACCATCAAGATTAATTGTCAGATTCAACAGAAGATCTCTTTGTTTCTTGGGACCTAGAACAAGCATCTCTGTTTTGTCTGAGTTTAAAAGTATACAATTTGCCACCATCCACTTCCTTATGTCTGAAACACAAACTTCCAGGGAGGGACATTTTGGGGCTTCACCATGTTTCATTGAAATGTACAGCTGTGTGTCATCCGCATAGCATTGAAAGTTAACACTATGTTTCCAAATGACATCACCAAGTGGTAAAATATAGTGAAAACAATAGTGGTCCTAAAACGGAGCCTTGAGGAACACAGAAATTTACAGTTGATTTGTCAGAGGACAAACCATCCACAGAGACAAACTGATATCTTTCCGACAGATAAGATCTAAACCAGGCCAGAACTTGTCCGTGTAGACCAATTTGGGTTTCCAATCTCTCCAAAAGAA
Organism: Salmo salar; assembly: GCF_965601325.2. Classification (NCBI taxonomy): domain Eukaryota; kingdom Metazoa; phylum Chordata; class Actinopteri; order Salmoniformes; family Salmonidae; genus Salmo; species Salmo salar. Next base: position 46,239,276 of record NC_138306.1, on the reverse strand, counting down.
CGTGGTGATCGATGGTATCAAATGCAGCACGAGGACAGATGCAGAGCCTCAGTCTGACACCATTAAAAGGTAATTTACCACCTTCACAAGTGCAGTCTCAGTGCTATGATGGGGTCTAAAACCAGACAAAATTGCCTGATTTCCTTATGAATTGTAACTCAGTAAAATCTTTTAAATGGTTGCATTTATATTTTTGTTCAGTATACATTAGCTGGTTTGTCATCTTCAAACTGAGAAGTTGATATGCATCTTGTGGATTTCCTGAAATCGTTGCATTGCTCAATGACCTTACCTAAAAGAAATTGTAAGATAAGAAACATAGCATGAGGTTAAATGTTTTCTTGGGAATATAACTGCCTGCAATGTATATTTGACAACAGGCGAGATGGAGTCTGCTGCCCAACACAGTATAACTTGGAAAACAAAAATAAAACAATATTATCTTAGAGTGTACAATTAAAGGATATGGGTGGAACCATAAAATGCATTGACTACCAGATGCATTAACTACAGTATGGACTTGTCATAGTGGTTTGGATTTGGCTCAATGTTCTGTTCACCTAAAACAGCACAGGTTTCCCAGCCATAAATCCAACATACATCAAAATATTCCACTTTATTGAAATGCATGGTTCTATTCTTAATGTATATTTACAAGGTCAGTCAACAATTATGTTTAAAAGGTTGAACTAAGGCAGCAAAACAATATTACAATACATGAAAAAGAAAACAGCATACAGTATTAAGAAATTGCAATGTTTTACAGAACACCAACTCATAAATAACTAGAGCACACAACTAATATTTCACAACTTTCATGATTCAATATGTACTTTTTTGGTATTTGGTCAATTAGCAAGTTAAAACAAGAGCGCATTGTTTGTACAAGTGAAATGGTTTATAGAAGGCCACTGGAGATGGATCTACGGATTCCGTAACTATGCAACGTGTTGGCTGACGACGAGATATTTAAAAAAGGCAAACCCTTCTTGTATGATCATTTCCTGTAACTGTACGATCCGTACATGTCAGGGACTTGGCCGTGTACACATACAAATGAGAATAAAAGACTAAAAATACCAAGCCAATCTGTCACACATTCCGTGATGTCAGAGAGAGCGATCAGGGGGCAATTCAAGATCTCATTGTGGTCCCGTCAAAAAGTAACACTCCCAACCCCCCAAACAGCATTTTCAAAGCCAAGGGAAGGCACCAGTCAGTCTGACGAAGTGGTAGTAGGAATTCATATAGGCAGCAGTTTGATATGAGCGTCAAAATAAAGGTTGCTTTAAAAATTCAGCTGTACCATTCCAAGTCCATTGCGTTTTCACATTCCATGGTTATGTGGATTAAGGCTTTTTATGCTGAGATCTGGGGAAATGCCACCTGAATTTCCAACTTGGCCCAGCAGTGTCTTTCTCACACCACGTTCCGTAAAGCTGAATTCTAGAGGACTAACCAGTCTTTGTGATGCGTTTATCTTTCTAGGTTGCTTTTGTTGTGCAGATGCCCTCTTCTGATTGTGGAACACTGTTCAGAAACAGCCCCGTCTTACCAGGTGTATGTCCCTGAGTGAGCTATGCCCCTGTTCAATATCATCAAAACAACGGTCCAGGGAATATTTTTGTTGTTGTAAAAGTTCAAGGAAAAAACAAAAAAAATCAATAAATATAAGCCATTGCAAATAGTGCCTTTGGATAGAACTTTCTCTCAACAACATATACTCCTATGTATACATATATAGTGGTAACTCTTAATATAGCTTTTAGATTGCTGTCTGTTATACCTATATAAGGAGCTCTCTTTCTTTGTGAAGAGGGAGGGCATCTGGCCTAAGTAGCCAGTGTTACACGTTTGAGTCCTGCAGTAGGGGCTCTTTGGCCTCCCCGGGCGGCCGCAGGCTGTGAGGGTGTCCGTGGGGAGAGCTGTGCTTCTTCCAGCTGCCGGGCCGGAGGCCTAGGTGAGGTTGCTCTGGTATGAAGAGTGCCACCAGGAGCGCTAGTAGCACTGAGCATGCTCCGAAGAGGAAGGGCGGGCCAGGAATGATGGAACTCTGAGAGGAGGAAATAAAAGGTTCACATCTTCCATACCTGAAGTGACAAAATTAGGAACATTTAACAAATTAGAGTTACACAAGTGTATTGATACTTGATAACGGCCTTCCCTGTAGCTCAGTTGGTAGAGCATGGTGTTTGCAATGCCAGGGTTGTGGGTTCGATTCCCACGGGGGGCCAGCACAGAAAAAAAATGTATGAAATGAAATGTATGCATTCACTACTGTAAGTCGCTCTGGATAAGAGCGTCTGCTAAATGACTAAAATGTAAAAAAATAAAAAATGTAAAAAAAAATAACTAGTTAACATTAAATAGCGCCCAAAACCCTCTAAGTGTGCATAGTGTCTAAATAATCATAGTAACTTTTAAGACAGGGATAGAACCTTGTTAAACTGTCTGGTCATTTTTGAGGAGGTATCCTGGCTGTCAAAACAAACCTTCAAAGTCTACGCTAACTAAGTCAAATGTATTATCTGGCTGGTTCCGGTTGTGTATTGTGAGGCCGAGTAGAGGTTTGATTGGGCCTGAAAATTCAAGCCCCATCGGGTTCGGGCTAAAGATCTAAACAATAAGGCGGAGGAGCAGAAAAGGTTGGGGATGTGGCTCTGGGGGCTAACCTGAGGGAGGAGCAGAAAAGGTTGGGGATGTGGCTCTGGGGGCTAACCTGTGGGAGGAGCTGAAAAGATTGGGGAGCTGGGGGCTAACTTGTGAGAGGAGCAGAAAAGGTTGGGGTTGGGGAGCTGGGGGCTAACCTGTGGGAGGAGCTGAAGGTGGGCTTGAGTATGGACCGGAGTGTCCCCGTTGCCATCTGGGGGCGCATCCAGCTCCACGTGGAAGATGTAGAAGATGAAGCCGTAGAGCGCTGGGCCCAGGCCGTTACACAGCCCCCGGATACCTGTCACCATCCCCTGGCCCACTCCTGTGAGATGACAGCCAACAATAATTTATCGATTGGATTGCATTCAACCTTTACTTCACCAGGCAAGTTAAAGGGATAGTTCAGAAAAATTACATATTTATAATTATTTCCTTTCCTTGAAGGAAACAAACATCTTAAAATGTAATTTCACTGAACTCCCCCTTTAATTAACTGAGAACCATTTCTCATTTCCAATTACGACCAGGCCAATAGATGAATCGAAGAACGTGCAAAATCAAATAAAAATGTATTTGTCACATGCGCTGAATACAACTTACCGTGAAATGCTTACATATGAGCCCTTAACCAACAATGAAGAGTTAAAAAGTAAAAAACAATGTGCTAAATAAACTAAAGGAAAAATAGTAATAAAATAACTACAGTATAAAGAGGCTATATACAAAGGGTACCAGTACAGAGTCACTGTGCAGCGGTATGGGTTAGTCGAGGTAATTTAGCTAATATGTTCATGTAGATAGAGGGTAAAGTGACTATGCATAGGTGCAAAATAAAACTATAACAAAGTACAAACCTTGTTGGTCTGGTTCAGCAGTGCGGGAAACCAAAGCACTGATTGCTGGGAAAGTGATGCTTGACATGGCTGCTAGAGCCCCTGCTGCCCACATCATCCTGTAGAGATGAGAGAAAACAGATTAAGTCACTTGAAAGAGTATCTCTTCATTGACCTGAATCAGATGAGTCACTTTAAAAAAGCTTACCATGGCTCGGAGCCAAACCCATACCAGGCAAGCTGTAGTATCTGGAACCCGAGGCCGAGCAAGATAGTGTTCTTGTTCCCGATGGAACGCATGAGTAAACTTAATACTACTGTCTGACAAAGGAAAGAAAAAAAATATATAAATATATATAAATAAATAATTGGAAAGCATTTATTTGAATGTTAATATTGCATATAATGAATGTTCTCATTAATGCCCAAACCAGGTTAACATAACATGGCAGAGATTGGGATTACAGCGCCTTCAGACGGTATTCATACCCCTTATTCCACGTTTTGTTGTGTTACAGCCTGAATTCAAAATGGATGAAATACCCCATAATGACTAAGTGGAAACGTTTTATACATTTTAACACATTTATTTTGAAGAGTCAATAATTTGTAGAAGCAGCTTTCAGTTATCTTGGGCATGTCTGCATCACCTTTGCTTATATTTATTAATCTGGATTTGGGGATTCCCCCCCATTCTTTCTTGCGTATTTTCACAAGCTCTGTTAAGTTAGATGGGGAGTGGCAGTGAACAGCAATCTTCAAGTCTTTCCACAGATTTTCAATGGGATTCAAGTCTGGACTGTGGCTGGGTCACTCAAGGACTTTCACATTCTTGTTCTGAAGCCTTCCCAGCATTGCTTTGGCTGTATACTTGGGGTCATTGTCTTGTTGGAACGTAAATCTTTGCCCCCCAGTCTAAGGTCATTTGCACTTTGAAGCAGGCTCTCATCAAGGATTTGCCTGTTTTCATTGTTTCCTCTATCCAGTCTCAGTCCCTGCTGCTGAAAAGCATCCCCATAGCATGATGCTGCTGCCACCATGCTTCATGGTAGGGATGGTTTTAGATGGGTGATTAGCTTTGCATAGCGCTTTGAAATCAGACCAAATAGTTACATTGTCTCATCAGACCACAGAATATTTTGCCTTATGCTCGCAGTCTTTCACATGCCTTTTTGCAAACTCTAGGCGTGTGGTCATGTGACTTTTTCTCAGGAGTGGCTTCCGTCTGGCCACTCTTCCATAAAGCCTAGATTGGTGAGGTGCTATAGATTGTTCTCCTTCTGGCAGGTTCTCCCATCTTAGCCAAGGAACTATGCAGTTCTGTCAGTGGTCATTGGGTTCCTGGTCACCTCCCTGACCAAGGTCCTTCTTCCAATTGTCTCATTCTTCCCCACTCCTCTCCTCTGTAACTATTCCCCAGGTCGTTGTTGTAAATGAGAATGTGTGGTTAGTCAACTTACCTGGTAAAATAAGGGTTAAACAAATGTTTTCCTTGGTTGCTCAGCCAGATCTAGGCAGTCTGTGTAGTTCCATATTTTTTTTATTTTATTTCCCAATGTTGGAGACAACTGTGCTCTTGGAAACTTTCAACACTGTAGAAATAGTTTTATACCCTTCCCCAGATATATGCCTCATCACAATTCTATATCAGAGCCCCACAGACAGTTCCTTGGGCTTCATGGTATAGTTTCTGCTCTGACATGCACTGTCAACTGTGGTACCTTATATAAACAGTTGAGTTTCTTTCTAAATCATGTTCAAACAATTGAATTGACAACACGTGGACTCCAATCAAGTTGTAGTGAAATCCCAAGGATGATCAAAGGAAATTGGATGCACCCAAGCTAAATTTGGAGTGTAATAGCAAAGGGGTGTGAATACTTATAAAATAATATTTATTTTTCATTTTCAATAAAATTGCACAAAAAAATAATCTCTAAACACGTTTTCACTGTCGTTATGGGGCATTGTGTGTAGATGGGTGAGAAAATAACCTATTTAATCCATTTAGAATTCAGGCTGTAACACAACAAAATGTAGAATAATTCAAGGGGTATGAGTACTTTATGAAGGCACTGTACGTGTTAATTGAATGACAACTAACCTGTGCAACGATTGAAAGCAGTCCTAGAACAGCTATGAAAGCTGCAACACTTTCAGGTGAAAATCCCATAATCTGTAGGGGAAAAAATTAAACAAAATGCATGTGATTGTACTGCCAGTGAGACCAAAGTAACTACACCCATCATCAAGCAAAGACAATGATTTAGCTGAATATACACTACATGTAGACACCCCTGAAATTAGTGGATTTGGCTCTTTCAGCACACAGCCATTCAATCGCCATAGCCAAACATTGGCAGTAGAATGGCCCATACTAAAAAGCTCAGTGACTTTCAAAGTGGCACCACCATAGGATGCAACCTTTCCAACAAGTAAGTTTGACATTTCTGCCCTACTAGAGCTGCCCAGTCAATTGTAAGTGCTGTTATTGTCAAGTGGAAACGTCTAAGAGCAACAACGGCTCAGCTGCGAAGTGGTAGCCCACAAGCACAGGACCGCCGAGTGCTGAAGCGCGTAAAAATAGTCAGCACAAAAACTGTTTGTCGGAAGCTTCCAAGAAATGGGTTTCCATGGCCGAGCAGCCACACACAAGCTTAAAAATCACCATGCGCAATACCAAGCGTCAGCTGGAGTGGTGGAAAGTTCGCCGCCATTGGACTCTGGAGCAGTGGAAACACGTTCTCTGGAGTTATGAATCATGCTTTACCATCTGGCAGTCCGACGGAGAAATCTGGGTTTGGCAGATACCAGGAGAACGCTACCTGCCCCAATGCATAGTGCCAACTGTAAAGTTTGTTGGAGGAGGAATAATGGTCTGGGGCTGTTTTCCATGGTTCGGCTAGGCCCTGTAGTTCCAGTGAAAGGAAATCTTAACTCTACAGCATACAATAACATTCTAGACAATTCTGTGCATCCAACTTTGGGGAAGGCCCCTTCTTGTTTCAGCATGACAATGCCCCCATGCACAAAGTGTCCAACCTCACTAACGCTCTTGTGGCTAAATGGAAGCAAGACCCTGCAGCAATGTTCCAACATCTAGTGGAAAGCCTTCCCAGAAGAGTGGAGGCTGTTAGCAAATGGGGGACCATCTCCATATTAATGCCCATGATTTTGGAATGAGATGTTCGACGAGCATGTAGTGTAGCTGCAAGCAGCAAAGAACAGCAATGAACAGTGTAACGGACCATTTATGAAATTACTTTGCAATGTTCTTCAAATGAACTATAGTCAAACCCCCTCGACAAGTCTGCCAAATATTTTGACTATGAAGGGGACTTGACCTCCGTGACATTGATCATGGCAATAACAACTCAAAAGGTAAATTTGTCTTATGTACAGGATACACCGTCCAACGAAATTCTTACTTGCAGGTTCTTCTCGACAATGCAACAACAATAAGAAATAATACAATATAAGAATACAAACAAAGTAAATGGTAGTAGAATAGAATAAACATTTGAGCATAATTTTAATACAGGAAGGAGGTGGACACATCTGACATGCATCTCACACACACGCACTGTTTATTTGGGCCACACGTTTGACAGAATACATTGCAGACAGACCTGTCGTAAGTAGAGAAAGAAGCTGGAGTACTGGCCAGCCTCGGGAAGGTAGGACAGGAACACTGTTATACAGATGAGCAGCACAGTGGAATCCTGGCCCACTTTCCTTAGAGACTGGAGACAGAAAGCAAAGGTTTAGATTGTACATCATATTGTTATCACCAATGAACACCCATCCACTCCTTCACACATCTCATGGCGGAAAGAAAGCCTTCTATGAGAACTGGGTCACAACCAGAGAGCAAGGGAGAGATTTCGCTCAGACTAAAAAATAATAATCCTTTAGCCTCATTGTTGTAGGTCAATCCAGGGCTCTAGACTAGCTTTTTCCACTAACCTTTTGGTCGCACCAATTTTTAAATGACCTGACTAATAATGACTAGCCATCTTCGCATGCCCTTCTGTTCTTGCATTGATTTGGATAGATTTACTCATGGTTCAATGTTAACTTTTTTCCCTCACTGGCAGTTAATGCATTGGGGTGTATGCTTTCTCTCTATATCCAGCTAGTAATAGGCTACATTTGGTTATTATTTAATTATGTATTAAAAGCTGTATGATATAATTTTACAATGCAAGACATTACTCTATTTGATACAACTGCATTAGATTAATTGCATAAATGTTTGTTTCTAAAGCAGGTCTGTAATTATTTATTACATCTCAAAATAGGATGTTGCCCCTTTAAGACCGACTGCAAAATAGATATTGATACTGTACGCCTACAGTGGGCTAGCCAAGGCCTACAGTGGGCTAGCCAAGGCCTACAGTGGGCTAGCCAAGGCCTACAGTGGGCTAGCCAAGGCCTACAGTGGGCTAGCCAAGACCAATGCTAGGTGTCTTTTTGTAGCTCTCTCTTTATAGACTATCAACAATAGCCAGTAGAATATATTTTTTTTTAATCAGTGACAAGTAAGACAACAGATGGTAGCCTATGATTAAAAAAGTAAGCCATTTCATCTAACATATCCAGAGAATTAGGGGTGTAAGGGTAAATGTATTCGTATTGAACATTCGCTATGGGGACCTTGGTTCGGTCCGCACGGTGAACCCGAATAACATCAAATAAATTAGAATAATCAAACAACACCTATAGGCTATGCACGTTGTAATCAAAATTCGGGAACTTGTTCTGTACGATTACGAGTGGTGGGGTCGATAAACCAGGATTCTCCATCATCGTCTAAATCTCCAGTTTGAGAACATTTTGGCTTCACAGTAGATTACACTGGCAATGGACAGAGCGTTAACAGTAGTACGTAGCCACTGCTCAACCAGAATAGCCTATGCAGCTCCCAGCACCTCAAATATGTTGACACATTTACGCTGACATCACCCAAGGATTCATACCACCAGGAAGGAGCAAGACGGAAACGCAAAACGCTGCATTCAATCAGCTCTTCGCAGCGGATTCTGAAAAGGCCAAATAAATTACAATAGCGATAGGTATGTTTAGCCTATAGACACAGATATGCTCCCATTCTCGGTGGTTTAGAATAGGGGATTTCAGCACCTTGTGTAAATCATAATCCTATTTATTTGCATATCTGATTCCAAATCGGTTATTTTTCCTGCAGTTGGAACAGACTGGAATCTGATTTCAAGCCACCTTCATAGGTGGTTTGAAGTCAGATAGAAATCTGATTCCTGGCCATGTGACTTGTGTCTGAACGGTCAAATCTGATTTATTTGCCCTCAAGTAGTTTTTAGACTTAAACATATCTTGTTGCTTGGTAGCTACACTGTTGACAGTTTGACAAGAACATGTGGTAGCTAACTACCTAGTAAATTGTTTACAAACAAATGTGTGAATGTGCTAGAATGCTAAACAGCTACCTAGTTGACTGCTGTGGCTAGCCAAAAAGGACTCATTTTGAAAGTTGGATCATCTTATCCTTTGAGGCTTTAAAAGTGTTTTTACACTATGATTTTGAACATTCAAAGCAACTGAGAAACGTCCATGATAGGAAGGGTTGTCACCTTAGTTTGAAACACAACTTCTGAGTGATAGGAAGCACCAGTACCGCCACCAATCAGCCTACGCCACTGCACACCTGTCGTTAGTATGACAACTAGCATAGCCTTGTCAGTAAATGACTGCTGTCTGAACACACACACAAATCTGATTTGGTCACTCGTAACTTGCTGTTTTGACCATCAGTAGTCCAAAACAGATTTAAAAAACAAAACTGATTTGAGCATTAAGGCTTGCAGTGTGAACAAGGCTTTAGTGACAGCCCATCTCATTGCCCCGGAGTGGGAGAAGTACTGTGCTACAGACCCCTTTATGAGAGTCTCAAGAGTGCATATTTTTCTCTTTGTAAGAAAACCTTATAGCATAGGCCTATACAATGTCCGAGCCATGTTTACATATTGATTTCACACGCATATTGCACTTTATTTGAGTGTTGTTGATTAATCGTGTTTTCATTTAAGAAAAGTTGTTATTCCTGATGGTGTTCTCATCAGGCATTATATGACACATGATCATATGGAATCAGGAATATCAGCCCTTTGTATTTTTATTTAACTACAGTAACTGTTGGCATTTCATTTTCCCGCTGTACCGAAACGTGACCCCAAAACTGCAATACGTACCAAACCGTGGGTTTGGTGAACCTTTACACCCCCACTTAATAGTTAACTACCGAAAAACTACTAGCCAGGCTACACGATGTGTTGAATTGGATATCTCGTTAGTCTGTCATTTTTTTATGGGCTAGGCCTACCTGCTGTAAATGTCTAACTCTCTCCTCTAGCACACACATGTCTAACTCTCTCTGGCACACACACAGCTGATGCACACCAAGTAATAGCTATAACTCAGTAAATAGCAAGTAATATCAACAAATGTGCCCACATGGGTCTCAGTGTTTCCCTTATATTCATTTAGCAGTTGCGGACCACTCCAAAAAATCTATACCAATAAAAATTGTAAAAATGTGTAGAATTTCAGGAAATTCTTTCTCAGTCCCATGACAAAGTGAGCAGAATTGCAGGAAATTAGCTTTAAAACTGCAAAATGTACCCCCCCAATTCTGATCAGAGTAATTGTTTAATATGACCTTGGACAAGTAAAACAAATCTATTCGGTCAACTCAAATCTATATTCTTCTAGTCAGACTATTTTCTTTTCTTGTTCCGGACAAGCGTTAATGTCAAGTCCTGTGTGAGGTTGATTTATTTTAGCAACATAGCCTTCCCACTCAACATTGCCTGAGGAAGACCTGTTAAGTTGTGCCATGAGTAGCTGCTGTACATTGTGTAATTTAGCTTCAAACATTTAATGGCGCAGCCCCTAGGCGATTTGGAGTATTATGAAATGTGCTTTTCAGACCCCTCTCTGTATATAGTATGTTAATAATGCCCCCGTTTTGCCTCTGTGTATACCATGTAGCACTCCCTCCCCCCTTCAAACAGTTTGGGATGTCCCTACCCCCCAATGAAATTGACATTTCAAACGGTTAAGGTAAGAGTTACGTTTAGAGACGGGACATCCCAAGGATACCAGATAGCACGGACCATCAAACAACCCATTTTAGGAGAGGTCAGGTTTGCATGATGTAGAACACACCCTGGTCTAAACGCTTGTTCCTTGTGCTGGGTAAATCCCATTGTGGTTTTAAAAAATGATGTTTGTGTGCCATTTCAGCACGGTTAACCGGTTTAGGGCACTGTTGGTTTCTATGCCCAATTAGAAAGACATTGTTCAGAACGCTGAGGTACACTAACATGGCCTGTACCAAACAATTCAGTCCAAATGCATGAACAAGACCAACTGAGATGTATGCATTTGTGAAGAGAAACTGACCAATTGTAATGTGGTTCGTTGTAAGGGTGTAACCTCTTGCAACTAACCACATTACAATTGGTCAGTTTCTCTTCCCAAATGCATACAACATCTCAGTTGGTCTTGTTCTTTTATGAAATCTAATGAAAACATTAATTTTAAGTGATTGAGTTATTGTGGAGGCAAATGGTAAGACTGAAGAGGACCACTGGTAACATGAGAAGCTAGTTGAAAGTGTCAACACACAACCAGATGCTATAATGCTTCCATAAGGGAAGCCATGGCTGTCAGTCAAGAGGACAAGGTCTTGCAGCACAGCCATTCTCACCACATTCTATTACTGAGCCCTCTTTTTACCAAGAACAATACCTGCCTCCACCACCAATTCCGTTGATACCATTGTGTGGTGTGTGTGTCATCAGGACTGTGACGCGGTAGAAAGGAAATGTCCATTTTCTCCTCGGTCTCAGAGACCCACCAAATTCTAGCTACTACCACTGATCAGTGCCGAAGTGAAGCACACATCTTCAACAGGTTTGAGAATGTTTCCCAAACAAGCCAATATATTTGTACATTGGTAGGACTAGGCTAAACCTTTATTTCTTGAATCCTCATGTAATTTGCCATAAAGCCTATCGATGTCAAGAGAAGGCATCTCATCTGGCCAATCCAAATCATATTGAACTCTAAAAGCACACTAATGGGGTACATAAACATAACAGTTGGATAATTCATGGGGTAGAGAAACTGACAGCCTTTAGAAGTGGACCATGTACTCACAGCAAAGGGGTCAGCCTGCTCCCAGGAGATGGGAGCCCCCCAGGATGCTGGCCGCATCTTCTCAGGCAGAGACTCTGGCACGGCCACCAGGATGAAGCAGATGTCCAGCATAGCGATGGCCGAGGCCAGCACCACCACCAGGCCGTCACCATACACACGGCCCAGGTAGGCTCCGATGGCCGGGCTCGTCACCAGGCTAGCAGCAAAGGTGGCCGACACCTAACGGACAAGAGTAGAGGTGGTTTACTGACTAAATCTTCAACTACCACTCTTTAAATCAAATTGGAGTTTCACTTTCTTGAGTTTGTGCAAAATGTCTACTTTGTTAAGTGGGACCAAAATGCAAATAGGTTCTAAAGGGTATAACTATTTTAGCCAGAAATGGACCACAAATCACTGAACCAAAAAAGGTGAGGTGGTAAACTTGAAGATTAGAATAAATTGTGTAGGTAATGTCTGATACACACCAGTCCATAGGCCATGCTGCGTTCATGCTCCTGCGTGATGTCAGCCACATAGGCAAAGACCACGGAGAAGGTTACAGCAAACACACCGGACACTGATATAACTGCAAAATACCACCTGAAACAGAGGCAGGATATGGCACTCAGTTATTATTACACTTGACTCTCAGTTCCATCTCAACACATCACATTATATTAGCTAATGAATCTTGCATAAAATATAGAATAGTGTAGAGTAGAACAGTATGAAATTCAGCATGAAGTTCAGATCTTCCCAATTTGTTTAACCACAATAGATTCCATAGAACTAGGATTCATTTGAATGGTGATCTCAGTAACTATGGACGCTCTCTGGTTGCGTGCCATCGTACCAGGGGCTTATCTTCATCAGTGGAATGGGAGCGCAGGTGAAGAAAACAGTAAGCAGGAGAAAAGACTTCCGACCCCACACATCAGACAGGGCACCAATCAGAGGAGCACTCAGGAAAGACAGCAGGCCCTGAAAGACAATAAGACACACCCAATGAATGGAAATAGAATTGAAGTGTAACTATATGTGCTGTTCAAAATAATAACACATGTTCAAACACCATACCTTTACCCCCTGGATCAAGCCATTCATTAGAAACGTATGCTTCGGGAATGTCTCATGTAGGACCTGGATAACAAGGGGATAAGGACACATAGTGGAGACTTAATTGTGATTATAAACTGGGTGGTTCGAGCCCTGAATGCTGATTGACTGACAGCCATGGTACATTTAAGCAAGAAGGCCCAAGGGGGTATGGTATATGGCCAATATACCACGGCTAAGGGCTGTTCTTAAGAATGACGCAACACGGAGAGCCTGTATACAACCCTTACCCGTTGTATATTGGCCATTTAACACAAACCCCTGAGGTGCCGTATTGCTATTATAAACTAGTTAAAATGTGATTAGAAAAGTAAGAATAAATATTTTGTCATACCCGTGGTATACGGTCTCATATACCACGGCTTTCAGCCAACCAGCATTCAGGGCTCGAACCACCCAGTTTATAACAGACCGTATACCACGGGTATGACAAAACATGTATTTTTACTGCTCTAATTATATTGGTAACTAGTTTATAATAGCAATAAGGCACGTCAGGGTTTGTGATCTATGTCCAATATACTAAGGCTAAGGGCTGTGTCAAGGCACTGCGTTGCATCGAGCATTAAAAACAGCCCTTAGCCGTTGTAAATTGTCCATATACCAATCCCCCAGGGGCCTTATTGTTTAAACAGTTTCATCAGCAGCCAACAAATCATTCTGTTTGAAATAATAGGTAATAAAGACGACAACCTACCACCAAAGTGGGTGCTGTAAGAAGGCCCCAGGCAAAAAATTCCAAAAAGATGACAATTACAGCATGGTAGACGCTGGGAGCTCCGAAACCTTGTGCCTGGTGAACAGAGTAGAAGTATGTCAATGTAAGTATGTCAACAAGCAATACTCAATGATCTTACTTTCAAATAAGATATATTTAAAGGTAAACTCAGCAATAGGACATCATTATACACAGTATGGCAACTTCCTGCTTACAGTCATCAACAACAGAATTCATATCTGCCATTATTGACTCTCCTAAAGTTACATTTCCCACATTGGAAGAGCCAGTAGTGGCAGTCTTGGCAAATGTGACTTTTGTTAGCAGGAATATGGTCCCCTGTGTATGATTATACACTATGGCCAAAAGTATGTGGACACCCCTTCCAATTAGTGGATTCAGCCGTTTCAGCCACACCTCTTGTTGACGGGTGTATAAAATTGAGCACACGACCATGCAATCTCCATAGACAAACACTGGCAGTAGAATGGACCGTACTTAAGAGCTCAGTGACTTTCAACATGGCAGTCTACCGGTATTGATGCATGGACTGATTCGGGTTTTTACTTTACCTTCTATAACGGCATTTGAATGTTTGATTTGTTAAATGTGATACGCCATGTTCAATTTTTATAGTTTATTTCGCTACTTGAGTCATCTCTCTCCGCTCTCTCTCCATGCAGCTTTCCACACAGACCAAGCCCCGCCCTGCCACTCAAGGAGCGCATTTGTTGTCAGTGATGCCAACTTTGCAATTTGTTGCTAGATTTAGCAACTTTTCAGACTACCCTGGCAACCTTTTTTTCCAAACAGCACCTAGCAACAAATTTAGCTACTTTAAAAAATTTATTTTGAACTTTTAGCAACTTTTGAAAAGTGACTCAAATGATAAAATGCATGCATTTCCCCTCTAAATGACACAAAAACGATTTTCTCTGTCACACAATCAGTCACAACATACGTGCCTGGCTGCAAAAGTGCATTGCGAGTAACGTCAGCAGCAGGCGCTCATCTCGAACACTGGCAGCAGCAGGCCAGCAGCAATTACAGCAAATTGCAAATCATTGTTGGCTGACTGCAGCAGAAGTAGTACAGGTTCGACGAGCCAAACCCAATGAATATAGTTGGTCACGAATGCTTGATCTTGAACAGAATTTACGACATCAATCAACATGTCTCAATCAAAATTGTACAGCCAGAAGTACAGAAAAGAGCGGGAGTCTGTACCTGAACAAATGTCAAATCATATTTTTTGCCGAGATGGCCAGTCAATTTGAGAAACGTTATTGTGTATTCTACGTAATGACGCAGTTTTACATTATCGCGCAATAACATCACAACGTCATTTAGCAACAAATCAACCTGCCTCCAGCAACTTACCCCGAAAATTAGTTGGCAACTCTGTTAGTTGTTCCTCGACCACAAGACACCTGCGTTCAGTCTGCATGGTCAAAGCAGCACATGCAACAAAGCTGTTTTCAATCTGCTTCTTCATATAAATCCAGTAGCGTTCTATAATTACACTACTAGTTTGTTTTGCTCACATCTGCAAACAGCTAGTTTGTCTTTTCTTAGCAAGTTGGGCCTAAATCTTGTTAGCCGCTAATGCTAATCGCTAGGTAGCTAGCTAATAATTGTACAGGAGTCAGAATAAACATAATTAGTTATACTGCCTGATAATACCAGTGATGGTGTAGTTCAAAATCAGCATGTTGTTTGTGCAACTGTACCTTCTAAATCAAAGAGCAATACAAGAGGCATTAATATGTTAGCTACATGAAGTAGCTAAGAGAAAACAGTCAATGTAGCCAAAGATTATAGGGTCCCATAGGAAACAATTATCTACACTTTCGTTCCTACCCTATCACAATAACTCCTCCCTGGCATGCTCCTTCGTTTTCATGTCAAACAACACTATTCAAAGTGCCCACTATCATATTCTAACTATAGAATTAAAATAATAATTCTATTTCCATGATTCCAACTTTTCACTTAAGTGTTTTGCTCTAAATTATATGTCAAATCGCGATTGCAATATTTGGTTCAAAATAAGTTTTAGATTGTTTGCCTATACAGTGCAGCCCTACATGGCAGAGTGGAAATTATCTCAAATGAGTGCAGTAAATGCAGAAATATATGAAAATGGAAAAAAAATTATTTTGGGTTGAATTGAACAGTATAAAACAATCAGAATGGAGAAAGACCCATTGAAATCACTTAGAATGTATGTGTTGCCACCCTGAGCTCATGCACTACTTATAAAGCAAAAAAAAAAAATGTTAAAAATAGTGTCAACATTTTTTTTTAATACCGCGATATGGTATTTTGGCCATATTGCCCAGCACTACGTGGCACCCTAATAAGCTGACACCTTTCCAACAAGTTAGCTTGTCAAATTTTTGCCCTGGTCAACTGTAAGTGCTGTTATTGTGAAGTGGAAACGTCTAGGAGCAACGAACCGTACCGCTGAGTGCAGAGGCGCGTGTTTAAAAAAATAAAAATTGCCTGTCCTCGGTTGCAACACCCATTACAGAGTTCCAAACTGCTGCAGGAAGCAATGTCAGCACAAGAACTGTTCGTCTGGAACATCATGAAATGGGTTTCCATGGCTGAGCAGCCGCACACAAGCCTAAGATCGCAATGCCAAGTATTGGCTGGAGTGGTGTAAAGCTCACTGCCATTGGACTCTGGAGCAGTGGAAACATGTTCTCTGGAGTGATGAATCATGCTTCACCATCTGGCAGTCCGAAAGAAGAATCTGGATTTGGCGGATGCCAGGAGAACGCTACCTGCCAAAATGCTGCCTACTGTAAAGTTTGGAGTAGGAATAATAGTCTGGGGCTGTTTTTCATGGTTCGAGCTAGGCCCCATAGTTCCAGTGAAGGGGAATCTCAACGCTACAGCATACAATAACATTCTAGACGTTTCTGTACTTCCAACTTTGTGGCAACAGTCTGGGGAAGGCCCTTTCCTGTATCAGCATGACATTGCCCCTGTGCACAAAGCGAGGTCCATACAGAAATGGTTTGTCGAGATCAGTGTGGAAGAACCTTACTGGCCTGCACAGAGCCCTGACCTCAACCCCATCGAATACCTTTGGAATGCCAACTGTGAGTCTGGCCTAATCGCCCAACATCACTACCCGACCTCACTAATGCTCGTCGCTGAATGGAAGCAAGTCCCCGCAGAAATGTTCCAACATCTAGTGGAAAGCCTTCTCAGAAGAGTGGAGGCTGTTATAGCAGCAAAGTTGAGACCAATTCCATATTAATGCCCATGAATTTGGAATGAGATGTTCGACGAGCAGGTGTACACATACTTTTGGTCATGTAGTGTAGCTACCATACTGCTGAGTGAGAAGCTATACCTTTACGAGAGGATAACTAGCTAACGTTACACGGAACTAAACAAGAAGCTAACGTTACACGGAACTAAACAAGTAGCCAACGTTAGTTAGCACCAGCAGATACGTTAGCTAGCTGACGTAGCTAGCACTGTTGTTTTTGAGAGGACTAGGAAGAGGCATTGGAACTTCCCCCAGGGCGCTGGCAAGCAGAACGAGCTAGCGCGTTAAATTTCACATATTGTAGACAGACATACCACATGCGGCAAACTAATCTCAAGAAATTCGATGCCAAATAGTGCGATTTTGGTGTAAACTCACCGTTCCTCCATCCTTGATAATAATTTTTTTCGCCAGCAGGAGACTGCGATTCGCCCGTTTCTTCTTTTTGCTCTGTGTCATATTACCATTCTAGTTATTTGTTTAATCAGAATATATCTGTTAAGACATTTAAGACAAACTATTTAAATCAGATTATGTTGGATAAGAAACGGAATAAATCAAATGTTCGAACTAAAAGGGCTGTTTCGTCCATTCACTCAGCCACCGCCATCTTTGCAAAAACATTGTTAAAACGTAATGACGTCTCATCACACGATGTTCTGACGTGCATGTACCCGCGATCAAAGATTATGCCGCGTTCAAAACAACTGCGACCTGGGAATTTGAAATTCTCCGACTTCCGACTTGTGCGTTCAAAACAACTGGGAACTTGGAAAAAAACGAGCTCCGACTGGGAAAAGTCAATTTGAACGGTCATCCAACTCGGAATTCCATCTCCTGAATTCGGGCCTCTTTCTTGAGCTCAGACCTGAAGATCACTAACGTCATGAATTGACCTCGTATTGCCGCGTTCAAAACTACTGGAATCTCGGAAAAATATAAGGTCAAATCATGACAAACATATTCAGTTGATATACATATTATTCATATTTAATTCAGTGATCGAAATTATGACACCATCCTCGGTAGCCTATTCCAGCAGGCTATTGGGAAACAAGTACTTCTTTCCTTGCAATTAATCTTAAGCAAGCTGCTTAATCGTTCAGGTTACATTTTGCCTACATCTTTTCTAGGCTACTGTAGACTACTTGAAATGAGATGTAGGCCTATCAGGGGCTATAGGCTTCCTGCCTTGATCTAAGGAAACCATAGCAAAGTCAAATTACAATCATAAACCCAGATTTTAATCTGCAGCCTATGCCTATTAAAATGCAAATCTTGCAAATGGGCCATTTATAACGGTTTGAAGTCTTAACTCCCGAGTGGCACAGCGGTGTAAGGCACTGCATCGCAACGCTAGAGGCGTCACTACAGACCCGGGTTTGAACCCAGGATGTATCACAGAAGCCGTTATCTGCAGTCCCATAGGGTGGCCCACATCGTCTGGGTTAGGGGAGGGTTTGGCCGGGGGGGCATTACAAGTAGGCCGTCATAGTAAATAAGAATTTGTTCTTAACTGACTTGCCTTGTTAAATAAAGGTTAAATAAAAGAAAAATGAAAACTTCTGGCACATAATGACAGCACAATTGCCAGAAAATAGCCTAGCATCATTTTTTTAAAAATGTTCTTCCAAGTGTTCCTTGCTCAGAGATTGAGATCCTCCGTCCAACTTTCATCCCTAAAACTTTCCTGTTGGATTTAACTATAGTAATGCACATGCACAAAGGGGATTTATTTACAATTATAAACTAGGTAGTTCAAGCCCTGAATGCTGATTGGCTGAAAGCCGTGGTGTATCAGACAGTATACCACAAGTTTGACAAAAAATTATTTTTACTGCTCTAATTACGTTCGTAACCAGTTTATAATAGCAATAAGGCACCTCGGGGGTTTGTGATATATGACCAGTATACCACGGCTAAGGGCTGTATCCAGGCACTCAACGTTGCGGCATCCTTAAGAACAGCCCTTAGCCATGGTATATTGGCCATATACCATACCCCCTTGTGCAAATAATCTGGCGAGCTAAATAAGGGCAAATTATTTTTTCTCTTGCAACATTATTCAAATAGATTGTATTAAGTCATGTCATAGCTTGCAATATTTATTATTTTGAGGAAATCTGAATTTTGCTTCTAACGTCCTACAAGTTACTGTGATATTCCTTCTTAATTGGCTCGATAACGTTATGGAAAAAAGTTTATATTGTATAAATATGGCAACTGGATGGCCATAGAAACTGCCATGTGGGGAATCATAAGTGACTCGTTTCAGCTAGCTTAATCTTGTTCTTGATACCATGGCTGCATTCCAAACACTTAACAGACACACCAGCTGCATTTCAAACTCATAAAAGACAAACCCAGTCCACTTACCCTCGCCTTATGCCCTTGGGGGAATCCCCTCGGCCATTTTGTCGTCGGTCCAAATGATTAGCCAAGCAAGAAAAGTTTACAACGTAAGTGTAACAGTGTAGGTTCCATCCCTCTCTTCGCCCCAACCCTGGCTCGAACCAGGGACCCTTGCACACATCAACAACTGACACCCACGAAGCATCGTTACCCATCGCGCCACAAAAGTCACGGCCCTTGCAACGCAAGGGGAAACCCTACTTCAAGTCTCAGAGCGAGTGACGTCACTGATTGAAATGCTATTAGTGCGCACCACCGCTAACTAACTAGCCATTTCACATTGGTTACATAAGCCCCTCTGCCCTCGTTTTTAATGGAGTTTGTGAGTGTACAATTATGTTCACTTCGGGGTCTGAAACACCCCACAATTAAATTTGCAATGATTGTACATCCACTAACAAAAGTCAGCCAAAACTTAAAACCTCAATGTCAATATGGAGTCAACATACAAGTGTAAGTAAAAACAAATGTAAATAAGTTAGAAATTGTGCTACTAATGCACAAACACGTCTTGTAAAAGTAATTATGTTTTTGTTTGGTTAGCTTTTGGAGAAATAAAACATTGTCCTTCTTCAGAAGTTCCAGCTAGGCAGGCTAACGTCAATTAGTTAATTAATTTGCTAGCTATCACAAAGTAGGCCTATATTAATAATTATATAGTTAATATAAGTAGACATGCAATCATAATTGACTGTAGCGCATATAAAGCACCCACAAGCTACCGGTGGCTGACAACACAATCATCGCGGGATGAACGAGTGACGAATTTCCGGGCAAGGGCAGTCCATTTAAAAATCATTCCTTCCGGGAGCACGTGATGCCGCGGAGCTGAGCAGACGTTGACAAACCGAGCTCTTCAAAGTTATTCCATTATTACCTAAATAACAACGTTGAAACAATATTCTAACATCGGCTGATAAATTGTCAAGTACTTACCTTCCCAAAGAGCCATGGACCTCCGACCGAGAGGCAAGAAGGACGACCAAAACGTTGTTGATTCCCAAGATAACGATAACGCTTCAGCTAGCAAGATTAGCATTACCCCTCATAACTCAGTTATGAGGGCTAATGCTAGAGTAGCAAGCGAGCCTGCCGACATGCTTGCTACTCTCCTCCGGGAAATTCAGGATGGTAGCAAAGGTCTTTCTCTGAAAATTGACAAGAAATCGGCTGAACTCCATTCTTCCATAGACAAACTGAAATCCTCCATGAATGATCTCCTTTTGAGAATGACTGAAGCTGAGTTGCGCATTAACACAGTTGAAGATACCATCATTCGACATGACCAGGTTCTGATACAACTGCAGAATGACAATGCCTACCTCAAAAACAAGGTAGACCAGATGGAGAACCAGAGCAGACGCAGCAATATCCGTGTGGTGGGATTGAAAGAGGACAGCGAGGGCTGTGACCCGGTCCGTTTCTTCACTCAATGGATCCCGGATGTCCTAGGCATAACCAACTTCACCAAGCCGCTGGAAATCGAACGCGCCCACAGAACATCAGCGTCGAAACCCCGGCCAGATGACTCCCCACGGGCCGTCCTGATCAGGTTCCTCCGTTTCCAGGACAGAGAGAAGATACTGCAACTCCCAAGAGCCAAAGGGGAAATCACCATCGATAGCAAGAGGGTCAGCCTTTTCCCGGATATGAGTGCGGATCTCGCCAGACGTCGCAAGCAGTTCAGACCTGCCGCCAAAGCACTGAAGGAGAAGAACATCACCGGCTACCTCATCCACCCTGAGCGGATGAAAGTTCCGTACAAAGGCCGAAGCCATCTCTTCAACACACCGGGAGAAGTGTTCACTTTTCTCAAAGAACTGAACAACGTCTGAACCAGGATGGTCTCTCTGGGGGATAAGATGCAGTTTGTTTGTTTTTTGTTATCCGTGCTGTCCTGGGACTGAACTGCTGATATCTTCTTGGAATTTGGATCCGTTACCCCGCTATCCAGTCGTTGTACATTTTCAACTAACCGTTTCTTTCCCCGGGGTGAGTTCTATTACATTTACAGGAGAGTATATTTTGGTTTAGTCAATATCCACTGGGTGAAGCAAATTAGTGGGCTTAGGCCCACTGGTTTCCCCCCCATTTATGTTTCTCCTCTCTGTCATGGCGTTGCCCTCTTTGGGTTTTCTATGCACCATCCCCCTACCTCCCCCTACCCAGACTCTGTGAAAGCAGTCGTAAATTCCTAAAAGAATGTCCTGCCTCATGGCCACAGTTTTGAGACAGAGTGGGTTTCATAGAAAGAACCCATGAATTCTTCCACCTCACAGGACTGGAGAACCGAACGACATTTATGTTCGGGAGAAGGTAAAAAAGATCGGTGACGAATCCAGCTACGAACTGGTCCGTTTGGTACAATTTTGTGAAACTCATGAGAGACAATACGGCCACATTACCATGGCGCTGTTTATATACGCTGTTTATATAATAGCCTCAGTTGTGAGACTTACATCTAATGGTTGTATAAAATGAATGAATAAGGATAAAGCTATTTGGAATATGTTGGGATGCTTGTAAGATGTTAATGTGAGAGAATTGAATTTCTGTTTGAAGTTTCACCAAGTCATCGGCACGCCCCCATGAACAGACGGGACCTGGCGTCATGAGACAGCCTTTTTCCGAATTCCGAATATAACCCCCACCCAGGGTTTCTATCACCAGACCGAGCTTAACCTCCATTACGAGTGGCTAAACGTTGGAGACCATGCATTACTCTGTCTGAACTTTAACCATACCACGTGGTTAAACTCTTAGACTATTGATACCGACAGAATAATAACAAGTCTTTGATATTGATTACTAGTCTGCAGCTAGGAATTCGGTATCATTGAACGCGAAGACCGACGAAACATCTGTCCTATAACGACATTAATGAATGTCACTTTGAAATATCCATTCTAACCGAGAGAGAGAGAGAGAGAGAGAGAGAGAGAGAGAGAGAGAGAGAGAACGCGGGGACAAAACTCTCCAACAGGACAAACTTTTCAACAAAGACCCCGACGACACACTGAGCGTAAATAAATGTATTGATTGCAATTGTTCCCGAACGAGTGAGCGTTCATATGCAAAGGTTTAGCATATCAATTGTTATAATTATCAACTCTTATCAACCTTTTGTCTAACAAGCCGCCATGCCGGTTTAGCCCACTAGGGCACATTCTCCTATCATTTCCTTGAAACCATAGCTACTGTTTGTTATGAATTTCTGTGAATTACTTAGTTAGTAAATAAATGATTTTAAGACAATTGATGTATGGATGACTCATAGTGAAGCCTGGGATCGTGCAGATAACCAACAATTTACGACGTTTGGAATGAGACTGACGAGGTAAACTAATACATCATTAATCAGAAGACTAATAGATCAGATATTATAATATCTGAAAATTATATTAGAAAAATTATAACTTTGTGATCTGAATATTTTCCTTGGTGCCCCGACCTCCTAGTTAATTACAGTTACACGATTAATCAGTTTAATCGCGTAATAATAATTACAGAGAGTTATTTGATAAACATGTCTTCAGTTTAATGATGCCAAAGACACGACATCTCCTAAAATGAGACTCAAGCAGCCCTTACTGTGGGCAGTAAATATTCAGCCATAAATGTCTATTCACAACGTTTGTTTTCAAGTCAGAGAGCTCGCAGGTTTTAGTTTACGCCAAGGTTTAGCTAGTAAGAGCAAGATGGAAAGCGAGCAACAACGTATCTCTACAAGTGTATTCATGTTTGATTGTTGGGATTGTTGTTTTAGTCTGACAATCGGGGTGGGTGGGGTTTCTGTTTTTTTCTTTCCTAAAGAGACACATAGGTCACTTCAGTGTTCAAAATAAAGTTGAACATTTTCCTGACTATTTACATATGAGAGATTTCCATTTGGTTACATATTTGAAACCCAACCTATGCTTAATCCACTAAAATATGTCACATTCAACATAAAAGGTCTTAACAGCCCGATTAAGAGGAAAATAGTCTATACATACCTTAAGAAATGAAAGGCTGACATTGTGTTTTTACAAGAAACACATCTTACAGCCAGTGAACACAAGAAATTGAAGAGGGAATGGGTAGGACAAGTTCCTCCATTCCACTTGGCAGTGTTCAAAACTACACGGTTTCTGGCAGGGGGTATGCAATACCATATCCTCAATTCACGGGGTTGCATTCCCTTTAGACCCATAGGTCTGTCTACTGGGTAATTTACTAACTCCAATCTTAGGCAAAGCCATACTATAAAGCTAACAGAAATATTGCTAGCGATTGCCAAGAAATGTATTGCCTTGAAATGGAAATCGGATTCCCCCTGCCAGTTGCAATGTGGCTATATGAAGTAAATAGTTGTATCCCACTGGAGAAAATCACTTACTGCTTGAGGAATAAGTTAAAGACATTTTACAGAATTTGGCCTTTTATTCACTATATGGAGACTCTCCCCTCACATCACATTGATTGAATCTCTATATAATCCTTATATAGTGTTTCACACGTAATGTATAATATGTAGCTTACGGCAGGACCATATGATCCAATGTCTCATTATTATTATTTTTATTATGACTTAGTTATTGTATGTGTCACATTCTTCTTCGTCAGACGATAAAGAGAAATCATTGTCGGACCAATACGCAGCGAGATCGTATGTACTCATCTTCTTTATTAAAGAAAATAAGGGAAACCAAAACAAACATGTACACAAAAGACACAACAACGAATAACAGTCTGGTAAGGCACAAGGCTATACACAGAACAATCTCCCACAAACTCCAAACACAAACACATACCTAATTATAGGACTCTCAATCAGAGGCAACTAGGAAACACCTGCCTCCAATTGAGAGTCCAACACCCAATACCTAAACATAGAAATACTAAACTAGAAAGAACATAGAAATACAAAAACATAGAACATAACCTAAAACCCGGAAATAGTAAATCAAACACCCTTCTAAGCAAACCACCACCCCGAACCACATAAAACAAATACCCTCTGCCACGTCCTGACCAAACTACAATACAAATAACCCCTATTACTGGTCAGGACGTGACAGTATGTTTGTATATATAATTATAATTATTTTTATTTTTTTTTGTTATGCTCGTCTGTTACTGTCACTTTGTCATATTGTTGTCTAATATTTTTTCACTTTTGTTTTGAATGTTCTTAATTAGAAAATGCAAAAATAATATCAATTAAATTTTTTTTTAAATCATTCCTTCCTCCCTTGCCCTTTGCCCTGCAAGTGTATACTCGTCAGATGTCATAATACGTCATCAGAAGTGTCCACTTAATTTGAGGGCTGAGGGGAGTTGGTGGCTGCATTCCAAACACTTAAAAGACCAACCCTATCTGTATGATAGCTTGCAAATGAATTAGCGAAATAACGTTAGCCTGCATAGCTGGAACTTCTGAAGAAGGAAAATGTTTTATTTCTACAATTTCCAAAAGGTAACCAAACAAAAACATCAACTTTTATGAGACGTGTTTGTGCCGTCATGTGCAATTTCTAACTTATTTACATTCATTATTACTTACAGTTGCATGTTGACTCCATATTGACGTTGAGGTTTAAATTTTTTTTTATATATATATATATATATATGTATTTTTTATATTTTTATTTTTTTCTATTTTTTAATTTCTTATATTAACAACAAATCAATACATAAAGTACATGAGGAACACAAGTATATATAAAGAACATACAAAGGACATTTGGGCTAGGGGGTACAATATCACATTACACAAGGACCTTAAGGGACATACACACATTTATAATCCCAACATCTTTTTTGTTGGCAGAGTATTTAAAATATAGTTCAATTTATTTTTGCAAGGTAAAAAAATGTGGTGTTTTGTTTGTAAATTTACATTTGTGAATATGACATTTGGCAAAAGAATAATGAAATCAATTACATAAAATAGTTTCAACTTATTTTATCAAAAGTAAAGAATCCAAGCAGCAGATCTCTCCATAATAGTGTAAAATCTTCAAAAATGTGTTCAATTATAAATCTACTGATGTCTTGCCACAAATTCCTTACATGAATACAATGGCAAAAAATATGCAACACTTTTCTGGGTGGTCATTACAAAAGGTACAATTTCAATTTATGTTTTTTTTTACTTCTTCATATAGTGGTTGGCAGGATAATATTTATGAATAATTTTAAAAGAAACTTCCTTAATTTTGTTAGTAAGTAGGTATGTGTGTGGCAACATCCAAACTTTTCCCCAACAGACATTATCAATAAAACCAATTCCAATATGGCATGACATAATGTGTAGATAAAAACATCCTTTTGAAACAAGGCTCGTATAGCTCCTTTGTTGTTCAATGGACTTAAAGAAAAACAAATCTTTCCTACTTGATGAGTCAACAGGGTCAATGGAAGGTAGGCTCTGAGGGTCATGTCTTGACCCGTTCCCGAATAATAAAGCAACACCTGAGGGAATGGCATCTAAAGCAATTGCAAAATCTTTAGATGTTACAGAAATCTTGTAAAGTGATAAGAATTCCTTATAATTAAGTAAAAGACCCTCTGCATTTACAAGTTGGCTGTCACGACTCCTACCGAGGGTGGCTCCTCTCCCTGTTCGGGTGGCGCTCGGCGGTCGTTGTCACCGGCCTACTAGCTGCCACCGATCCCTTTTCTGTTTGTTTGGTCTAATTAGTTTCACCTGTTTTGTATTAGGCTTGTTAGTTGGGCTATTTAAGCCTGTAAGCCTGCCTGCTCTTTATGCGGGCTTAATTCTTCCTTCCACTGTGTTCTGGATATTATTATTGGGCGTTTGTATTTTGGTGCGCCCAGCATTTTGGGCGAATTACTTTTAACACATGGCCGGGCCCGGGTCTCTCTGACCCGGCCTAGACGCGGGGGAACGGCTCCTAACACATGGCCGAGCCAGCGGGTCGCTCTGACCCGGCCAAGACAACGGGAGGGTTATCCCTGTAGATCATTACCCAGCAAACAGTTTCATTCCCCTGAGATTAGGGAAACCTTGAGGGGTACTCCCTCTCATATCTTAAACCCTCAGAGTTCAAGCTAGGGCAGGTCAACCACAGTTTAACAGTTCTTGGTGGTTAAACACAGACACACATTCTTCTCGTTCCCAGTCCAACCTTGTTAGATTTATGCTTAACCTTTTAGTTACTCATTCTACATGCTATATAGACCATATCCCTATTAGTTAAGTTTCAGGGTAGAATTATTTAATCATTACATTCAAACATAAATCCCTTAACTACTACTTGGTGACAGTGGATATGGTCAGAGTAACTTTTTATTCACGCCATACGTAAATCCCACAACCGCTGAGCAGCAAAGATACAACCAAGCTCATATCTGCACGAGAGGGATGGTCGAATGCATGTTTGGAGTACGGAAAAATCTATTCCAGTGTTTACAAAATACACTTCGTTTCAAGCCAAAAAGATGCTGCAAGGTGATCATTGCTACAGCTGTGCTGCACAACTACCTGAAGCAGCATTGCTGTCTTGATCCTCTAATGGAATATCAGGATCAAGCAGATGTGCCCATGGCTGAGGCAGGCAATGACCAACGAGGACTTGCACAGAGTTGCTTTCACATTGCAGCACCTCAACTAGATGGAATGCATTTAAATATGGAATGTATTCATTATGGCTTATTTTTGCTTTGATAATGTTTGTTCTGTACAAAATTAAAATAGTGTGCAGCAAAATTTAAATGAGTGACAAAACCAAGGCTGGTTTAAAATGTAGTTTGTGGTGATCAATAAACTCACTCATGAATATCCAAACGACAAAACATTTATTTTTTACATGTCATATTGTTCACCATGCTGGTAATCACAACTGTCTCGTTACTGTCTCTCTCTTCAAACTTCATATCCAATTCAACCTGTAGAATTGCTATCTTCATTTCATGTTCTTCCTTCAGATATTTCATTTCATTCTCATGAAATTCTCTGGCTAATCCCAGGTGTTCTCATTTAGGCTTAATTACCTTACTCCAGGACTCCATTGTCTCCTACTAACTAAGCTATGTTCATGAAAGCTACTTCATGTCACACCCTGATCAGTTTCACCTGTCCTTGTTATTGTCTCCACCCCCTCCAGGTGTCGCTTGTTATCCCTGGTGTATATATCCCTGTGTTATCTTTCCCTCCGTGCCAGTTTGTCCTGTATGTTCCAAGACAACCAGTGGGTTTTCTGTGCGCCTGCCTGTTTCTATTCTCTTTTACTAGTCCTCCTGGTTTTGACACTTGCCTGTTTTCTGGACTCTGTACCCGCATGCCCTGACATTGAGCCTGCCTGCCACACTATACCTCCTGGACTCTGAACTGGTTTTGACCTTTAGCCTGTCCACGACCATTCTCTTGCCTACCCTCTTTTGGATACAATAAACATCAGATGCAAACCATCTGCCTCCCGTTGCCTGCATGTGGGTCTCTCCTCGTGCTTTTATACTTAAATGTCCTCGTTTAACTAGTACACATTAAGGCCTAATCCTGGCTTAGATTATGAATCCGGCCCTAAATGTGAATATGTCCAAATACTTTTTCAAATAGGGGGACTAGATGCTTTAAGTGCTTTCATCTTTAAACAGGGAACAGATGTATATGAAAACATGCTCAAATAAAAGCTGGCATTCTGTATTGTCACCTAATATTAAACATCTCTCTAATGTAAAAGGCTGGAATGTAGAGCCAAATTAAACCATTTAACTTCACTGTCCAATAACATATGGAGGGAAGTGTAGATCATGTTTTTCAATATTGTTTTCCTTCGAACCTCAGGGTTGGGTCCTGGGGAGAATGTCTGAGACTTTACAGTCAGGTAATGGCTTTGACTTTCCACTGACTGGAGGGGAAGAAACTGAGGGTGACTTATTTTACTGTTTAGAATATTATATTGCATTATACAGAGTAGTAGCAACATACTGTAGTGGCATTGTTTGCTTTAAAACTGTTCATATTCATTTGATCTCCTCACAGAGGGCTTCGGCCATGAGGATGCTGGCATTGTCTTTCAGGTGAGAATGTGGATCTTACAACTTAGTGTCAGTTTCATTCCTCTAACTCTAATCATAGGGCTGGTCTAATTTTTCTAGTTTGAACAAATATTTTTGGCACAGCCTAAATATCATGCAAGTCTTCCAGTTCTGGAGTTTCCAAAGCCTTTGGTAGGTCTGGTGAGAAGGAAAAGGGATTGGGTCGTTCCTCCCATGAACTTCCCAGAGAACGACAGAGGCCCTTTCCCCAAGTCTGTGGCGCAGGTGAGTGATTGTAGATTTGTTGGCAGGAACAATGGTTGGTTCAGGATTTTGCTCTGGTTTTAACAATGTTAATTTTTATACATTCAGATTAGGTCCAACAATGATAATGATGTGAAGATCGTGTACAGCATCACTGGTTCTGGAGCAGATCAACCCCCTGTGGGACTGTTCACTGTGGACAGAAACTCTGGGATTCTCTATGTGACCCAGCCTTTGGACAGAGAGAGACAAGACCGTTATGTGGTAATGTTTGTAAATAAGACAAATATCTGGTAATGTGAGTTTGTTTTGCCTTTTAAATTCTAGAACACTGAATGCATGTTATTTTAACAATTTTCTATCTTTTCCCCTTTAGCTTTTGGCTCATGCTGTTGCAGTTGGTGCGGGTTTAGCAGAAGACCCCATGGAGATCATTGTTAGAGTAATTGATATGAATGACAACAAGCCGGTTTTCACTGTAGTTACTTTTAAAGGGCTTGTCCCTGAAGCATCCATACCAGGTGTGTCTCAGTCAACATTGAGTCAAATACACTCAGCTGAGTTTTAGAATAAAAGTACAATATCATATTCAATATATTTGTTACTGTCATCCATGAAAATCATTTATGTTGAAATATTTTCTTCTCAGCCTTTGAGTTCATGCAGGTCACAGCCACCGATGCAGATGAGCCTGGCTCAGCCAATTCTGATGTCAGATACACTATTATAAATCAGGAACCTGAACTGCCGAGTCCCAACATGTTTGTCATGAACCCTGTCACAGGAGCGATTCAGGTCAATGCTGCTGGACTTGACAGAGAGGTTAGTGGCTATACTACTAGCATACAATTTTAACTTACAGTAACCGCTACATTTCACAATGTGCTCCATCTGGTGTCATTTTCCAGAATATTCCAAAATATACATTGGAAATCCAAGCTGCTGATTTGGAGGGTAATGGTCTGACATCTTTCGGAAAATCCATAATTACTGTAGCGGACATCAATGACATAGCTCCTGAATTTGAGAAGTCTTCGGTAAGTGTACAATCAGCAAACCGTACCGCTCATTAAACAGTAAAGGTGACTTGAAGAGGGAAATATTTTGATTGAAGGAGCTGACGTGAGGAAAATATGATGAACTTGATGAATGGCATACAGCACATGTTCTCTTCATGTATTTTCTTTTCAGAACACGGTGTCTGTCCCAGAGAATAAAGTGAATGCCCTGGTGGTCAAAATGCCAGTGAGTGATGGAGATGAGCCACACTCTTCCAACTGGGCCACCAAGTACAGGATTGTAGATGGAGACCCAGGTGGAATGTTCACTGTAAGCACTGGACCTAGCAGACTGGAAGGAATCATTACCACAGCCAAGGTACCTGCTTGGTTTCTTTGTTTCTTTTTTCAGATGAGTATGTGAATGGAACCCAGTTACAGAAAATACGTATTTGACAGAGGTCTGAATTTCACTGTAGATCAATACAAATATTTGACACAATTGTTGATGTTTTTGTCATTGTGTCATGAACCTGGCTGTGTCTCGTTCCCGTTTAGCCCCTTGACATTGAGAAGGACAATCACTACACCCTGTTGGTGGCTGTGGAGAATGAGGTCCCATTTGCCACCCCCTGCCCACCTCCACTGCCACAGTCCAGGTGAATGTGGAAGATAGGAATGATGTCCCTGTCTTCGACCCAGTGGAAAAGGTTTTTTCTGTATCTGAACACCTGCCAGTGGACAGTGATTTGGTTCTGTATACAGCCATTGATCCAGACATCATGGCACATAAATTCATGTGAGTTCATGAAACTTTCTTTTATCTGCAATTGATTTAATTAAGTTGAGGTCCTGGTATAAATATGGAGACAGATACATTATGCTGATAAGTCAATTCAATGATGTACATGCCCTTTATGATAAAGTACATTCAGATGCATATGCATTAAGATTGCAAGAAGCCTTGTGAATAGCGATGTTTTAACTCAATATACTGTATATTCTAGGTATCGCATGGACAGAGATCCTGATAAACGGCTGGATATCAACAACGAGACCGGAATGATCAAAACCAAACACCCCCTGGACAGAGAATCTCCCTTTGTCAAAGATGGCAAATACAGAGATTCTCATTCCCGCCATTTAGCCAGCTGTATTCGTTCG
Organism: Salmo salar; assembly: GCF_965601325.2. Lineage (NCBI taxonomy): Eukaryota > Metazoa > Chordata > Actinopteri > Salmoniformes > Salmonidae > Salmo > Salmo salar. Next base: position 46,208,667 of record NC_138306.1, on the reverse strand, counting down.
TTCGCGCCGTTTTCCAAACGTCGTCAACATCACAACACCACAGCCACTGCTAGCTAGCCAACTTTACCCACTAGTGGTACTGTAGAAACTAAATACATTACAACGGAACGATTTGATTAGTGTAACGTTAGCTAGCTACATAGTTGTCTTTGTATTAAAGATAAAGGTAAACGCAGCCACTGCTAGCTAGCCAACTCTACCAGCTACCAGCTAGCAGTACTGTTTCATTTTTAGTCAATAAGATTTTTGCAACGTAAGCTTTCGAGTTGTGTAGTCCACTTGAGTAGCTAGCAGGACTGACTTTGTGTTAGCTAGCCAACCTTTAATTGCTTCTGCATTATGAAAGGAACTAGACACGGACACGAATGATCCATTGGTAGTTTGTTGTAACCAAGTATTGGTGCTAACCGTGTGTTATTGGATGCTAGCATGCTAGTTAGCTACGGCGTCATAAGACACAGTGCACTGGGTGGGTTTCACGGAAGAATACTGTACCAAGTTATCTAGCTGAATAAACTAAGTTTGAGCCTATTCCTGGAAACATTGAACCACTGTAGTTTACATCAATTATAATTTCTAAGTGGAAGTTGGAATAGTTATATTTGAGTGTTTCAGCGAATGGTTAGTGAGGGAGGCCCTGGTCTCTCGCTTCCCCAGTTGTTTAGTTCATTTTCTTTCCAATCTCCTTTGCATTAGCGTAGCCTTTCCTGTAGCCTGTCAACTATGTGTCTGTCTATCCCTGTTCTCTCCTCTCTGCACAGGCCATACAAACGCTTCACACCGCATGGCCGCTGCCACTCTAACCTGGTGGTCCCAGCGCGCACGACCCACGTGGAGTTCCTGGTCTCCGGCAGCCTCTGGAACTGCCGGTCTGCGGCCAACAAGGCAGAGTTCATCTCAGCCTATGCTACCCTCCAGTCCCTCGACTTCTTGGCACTGACGGAAACATGGATTACCACAGAAAACACTGCTACTCCTACTGCTCTCTCCTCGTCTGACCACGTGTTCTCGCATACCCCGAGAGCATCTGGTCAGCGGGGTGGCGGGACTGGAATCCTCATCTCTCCCAAGTAGACATTCTCTCTTTCTCCCCTGACCCATCTGTCTATCTCCTCCTTTGAATTTCATGCTGTCACAATCACTAGCCCATTCAAGCTTAACATCCTTATCATTTATCGCCCTCCAGGTTCCCTTGGAGAGTTCATCAATGAGCTTGACGCCTTGATAAGTTCCTTTCCTGAGGATGGCTCACCCCTCACAATTCTGGGTGACTTTAACCTCCCTACGTCTACCTTTGACTCATTTCTCTCTGCCTCCTTCTTTCCATTCCTCTCCTCTTTTGGCCTCACCCTCTCACCGTCCCCCCTACTCACAAGGCAGGCAATACGCTTGACCTCATCTTTACTAGATGCTGTTCTTCTACCAATCTCACTGCAACTCCCCTCCAAGTCTCCGACCACTACCTTGTATCCTTTTCCCTATCGCTCTCCTCTGACACTACTCACTCTGCCCCTACTCAGATGGTATTGCGCCGTCGCAACCTTCGCTCTCTCTCTCCTGCTACTCTCTCCCCTTCCATCCTATCATCTCTTCCCTCTGCTCAATCCTTCTCCAACCAATCTCCTGATTCTGCCTCCTCAACCCTCCTCTCCTCCCTTCTGCATCCTTTGACTCTCTATGTCCCCTATCCTCCCGGCCGGCTCGGTCCTCCCCTCCTGCTCCGTGGCTTGACGACTCATTGCGAGCTCACAGAACAGGGCTCCGGGCAGCCGAGCGGAAATGGAGGGAAACTAGCCTCCCTGCGGACCTGGCATCATTTCACTCCCTCCTCTCCACATTTTCTTCCTCTGTTTCTGCTGCTAAAGCCACTTTCTACCACTCTAAATTCCAAGCATCTGCCTCTAACCCTAGGAAGCTCTTTGCCACCTTCTCCTCCCTCCTGAATCCTCCTCCCCCTCCCCCCCTCCTCCCTCTCTGCGGACGACTTTGTCAACCATTTTGAAAAGAAGGTTGACGACATCCGATCCTCGTTTGTTAAGTCAAACGACACCGCTGGTCCTGCTCACATTGCCCTACCCTATGCTTTGACCTCTTTCTCCCCTCTCTCTCCAGATGAAATCTTGCGACTTGTGACGGCCGGCCGCCCAACAACCTGCCCGCTTGACCCTATCCCCTCCTCTCTTCTCCAGACCATTTCTGGAGACCTTATCCCTTACCTCACCTCGCTCATCAACTCATCCTTGACCGCTGGCTACGTCCCTTCCGTCTTCAAGAGAGCGAAAGTTGCACCCTTTCTCAAAAAACCTACACTCGATCCCTCCGATGTCAACAACTACAGACCAGTATCCCTTCTTTCTTTCCTCTCCAAAACTCTTGAGCGTGCCGTCCTTGGCCGCTCCGCATCTCTCTCAGAATGACCTACTTGATCCAAATCAGTCAGGTTTCAAGACTGGTCATTCAACTGAGACTGCTCTTTGTGTCACGGAGGCTCTCCGCACTGCTAAAGCTAACTCTCTCTCCTCTGCTCTCATCCTTTTAGACCTATCTGCTGCCTTTGATACTGTGAACCATCAGATCCTCCTCTCCACCCTCTCCGAGTTGGGCATCTCCGGCGCGGCTCACTCTTGGATTGCGTCCTACCTGATAGGTCGCTCCTACCAGGTGGCATAGCGAGAATCCGTCTCCGCACTACTTGCTCTCACCACTGGTGTCCCCCACGGCTCAGTTCTAGGCCCTCTCCTATTCTCGCTATACACCAAGTCACTTGGCTCTGTCATATCCTCACATGGTCTCTCCTATCATTGCTACGCAGATGACACACAATTAATCTTCTCCTTTCCCCCTTCTGATAACCAGGTGGCGAATCGCATCTCTGCATGTCTGGCAGACATATCAGTGTGGATGACAGATCACCACCTCAAGCTGAACCTCGGCAAGACGGAGCTGCTCTTCCTCCCGGGGAAGGACTGCCCGTTCCATGATCTCGCCATCACGGTTGACAACTCCATTGTGTCCTCCTCCCAGAGTGCTAAGAGCCTTGGCGTGACCCTGGACAACACCCTGTCGTTCTCCGCTAACATCAAGGCGGTGACCCGATCCTGTAGGTTCATGCTCTACAACATTCGCAGAGTACGACCCTGCCTCACACAGGAAGTGGCGCAGGTCCTAATCCAGGCACTAGTCATCTCCCGTCTGGATTACTGCAACTCGTTGTTGGCGGGGCTCCCTGCCTGTGTCATCAAACCCCTACAACTCATCCAGAACGCCGCAGCCCGTCTGGTGTTCAACCTTCCCAAGTTCTCTCACGTCACCCCGCTCCTCCGCGCACTCCACTGGCTTCCAGTTGAAGCTCGCATCTGCTACAAGACCATGGTGCTTGCCTACGGAGCTGTGAGGGGAATGGCACCTCCGTACCTTCAGGCTCTGATCAGTCCCTACACCCAAAGAAGGGCACTGCGTTCAGCCACCTCTGGCCTGCTCGCCTCCCTACCTCTGCGGAAGCACAGTTCCTGCTCAGCCCAGTCAAAACTGTTTGCTGCTCTGGCACCCCAATGGTGGAACAAGCTCCCTCACGACGCCCAGGACAGCGGAGTCAATCACCACCTTCCGGAGACACCTGAAACCCCACCTCTTTAAGGAATACCTGGGATAGGATTAAATAATCCTTCTACCCCCCCTCCCCCCCAAAAAGATATAGATGTACTATTGTAAAGTGGTTGTTCCACTGGATATCATAAGGTGAATGCACCAATTTGTAAGTCTCTGGATAGGAGCGTCTGCTAAATTACGGAAATGTAAACGGAAATGAAAGGGGTATTTTGATTTTGTTTTAATCTCGTTCACTAGCAGGCTTCAACCTGGGAACAAGATGAATTTAGTTGTGACTTTTTCATTACTCCTTTTGATAAAATGATCTTGTTTTGGGTTATCAGATGAAATCCCTGCAACTGGAACTGGAACCATTCTGATAGAGCTGGAAGATGTAAACGACAATGCTCCGACTATTGATGACACCCCGTTGAAGCTCTGTAACCAAGACCCCCGTCTAGTGCATTTGGCTGTGACAGACAGAGACGGCCCAGGCTTTTTGAGGCGGCAGGAAACCTAGTGGTTAGAGCAGTGGGCCATTAACAAGGTAAAAATCTGTCGTTCTGCCCCTGAACAAGGCAGTTAACCCACTGTTCCACGGCATGCTGTCATTGTAAATAAGAATTTGTTCTTAATCGACTTGCCTAGCTAAATAAAGGATACTTTTTAAATTATTATTACTGAAACCAGTGTAGAATTTCTAGAAGGGTCCAAGAAGGGTCCGAGAAGTATTGCACTGCCCAAATGGACAAAACAGGTGAGAAATAGGGGGATATGTCTGTTAATGGTTCTGCAATCTTTAGTGTTAAAACTGCACTGCAGGTGCACAGTTCATTGCTTTTCACATATTCACTCTGTATTAGTCTGTTCATTTGTATTCATAATAATATCAACAGACCAAGTATGTCACTGTTTTGTGCATGTTCTTTTGACAACATCAACATATTCTTCACATTCAATGTTGAAATGTGTCCCATTTTTCTCCTGTCCCAGGAACTGTGGTTGAATTGACATTCAAGGCATGAGGGAGCAGATACATTTCTACATTAATCTGAGGGTCACTGATGCTGGCGGGCTGAACCAAGACCATGTCATTCACGTCACTATAAACGAGGACAGCTGCATGATTTGGGGGGATTTCTGTGTTAGACCCTGACATATATGATCATTTTGACATTTTCTTAGCGTTTTTATAGCTACCAGAGCTAGATTGTTTTGCAAATGTTGACTGTTGAATTTATTTGGCATCTGGGGTATGACACAAAGTCGTTGACTCTGTCAATTACTACATTCTTATCGGCAGACTCAACAGCCTTGGTTTCTCAAATGACTGCCTCGCCTGGTTCACCAACTACTTCTCTGATAGAGTTCAGTGTGTCAAATCAGAGGGCCTGTTGTACGGACCTCTGGCAGTCTCTATGGGGGTGCCACAGGGTTCAATTCTCGGGCTGACTCTCTTCTCTGTATACATCAATGATGTCGCTCTTGCTGCTGGTGATTCTCTGATCCACCTCTACGCAGATGACACCATTCTGTATACCTTTGGCCCTTCTTTGGACACTGTGTTAACTAACCTCCAGACGAGTTTCAATGCCATACAACTCTCCTTCCGTGGCCTCCAACTGCTCTTAAATGCAAGTAAAACTAAATGCATGCTCTTCAACCGATCGCTGCCCGCACCTGCCCGCCCGTCCAGCATCACTACTCTGGACGGTTCTGACTTAGAATATGTGGACAACTACAAATACCTAGGTGTCTGGCTAGACTGTAAACTCTCCTTCCAGACTCACATTAAGCATCTCCAATCCAAAATTAAATCTCGAATCGGCTTCCTATTTCGCAACAAAGCATCCTTCACTCATGCTGCCAAACATACCCTCGTAAAACTGACCATCCTACCGATCCTCGATTTCGGCGATGTCATTTACAAAATAGCCTCCAACACTCTACTCAACAAATTGGATGCAGTCTATCACATTGCCATCCGTTTTGTCACCAAAGCCCCATATACTACCCACCACTGTGACCTGTACGCTCTCGTTAGCTGGCCCTCGCTTCATACTCATCGCCAAACCCACTGGCTACAGGTCATCTAGAAGTCTTTGCTAGGCAAAGCCCCGCCTTATCTCAGCTCACTGGTCACCATAGCAGCACCCACCCGTAGCACACGCTCCAGCAGGTATATCTCACTGGTCACCCAAAAAGCCAATTCCTACTTTGGCTGCCTTTCCTTCCAGTTCTCTGCTGCCAATGACTGGAATGAACTGCAATAATTACTGAAGCTGGAGACTCATATTTCCCTCACTAGCTTTAAGCACCAGCTGTCAGAGCAGCTCACAGATCACTGCACCTGTACATAGCCCATCTGTAAATTGCCCATCCACCTACCTCATCCCCATACTGTATTTATTTATTTATTTATCTTGCTCCTTTGCACCCCAGTATCTCTTTTTGCACATTCATCTTCTGCACATCTATCACTCCAGTGTTTAATTGGTATATTGTAATTACTTCGCCACCATGGCCTATTTATTGCCTTACCTCCCTTATCTTACCTCATTTGCACACACTGTATATAGACTTTTTCTACTGTATTATTGACTGTATGTTTGTTTATTCCATGTGTAAATCTGTGTTGTTGTATGTGTCGAACTGCTTTTCTTTATCTTGGCCAGGTCGCAGTTGTAAATGAGAACTTCTTCTCAACTAGCCTACCTGGTTAAATAAAGGTGAAATAAAAATACAAAATAAAATAAATACACCACACAAGCAGAACATGACCATACTCCCCAGATCTGGTAAGGGCAGTGAACCTACTGGTCATCCACTGAATGGTGTGTGCCGTCCGCATCGACACATTGATGCCATCTCCCACAGAGATTCTATATAAATTGTACAGTATTTAATCTCCATTGGAACTGATTTGAGTGTGAGAGAGAGTTAATCCCAAGTGCCATCCCAGATAGTTAGCTGATGGGACCATGGGAACCTCTTCCCCACCCTGGAGTAGTATAGACCTATGTCTGATTGAGATGCATGCTATCATTGCTCCCATGTCCTCACCATGCACTTTAATTGTATTTTAACTCTGATGTGGTCCATGTTAATTACTGTCCTAGTTAAAGAATAAATCAAATATGTGACATCTGTGTAGTTCAGGGAAATTGGCTTGGACATTAAACTATTTCCCACACTCTTAAAAATAACCAAAAAGGGTTCTATTGCTTAGTTCGTATATGGCATCCCTAAAGTTTCTATGTAGAGCCCTTTCGTAGGGTTCTTTGAGAACCCCAGGGGTTCTTCTTTAGTGAACCAAAATTGGTTCCATATAGGTTTAGAAACTCAGCAAAAAAAGAAACGTCCTCTCACGGTCAACTGCGTTTATTTTCAGTAAACTTAACGTGTAAATATTTGTATGACCATAACAAGATTCAACAACTGAGACAAACTGGAGAAGTTCCACAGACATGTGACTAACAGACATTTAATAATGTGTCCCTGAACAAAGGGGGGTAAAAATCAAAAGTAACAGTCAGTATCTGGTGTGGCCACCAGCTGCATTAAGTACTGCAGTGCATCTCCTCCTCATGGACTGCACCAGATTTGCCAGTTCTTGCTGTGAGATGTTACCCCACTCTTCCACCGAATCACCTGCAAGTTCCCGGACATTTCTGGGGGGGAATGGCCCTAGCCCTAGCCCTCACCCTCCAATCCAACAGGTCCCAGACGTGCTCAATGGGATTGAGATTCGGGCTCTTCGCTGGCCATGGCAGAACACTGACATTTCTGTCTTGCAGGAAGTCACGCACAGAATGAGCACAATAGCTGGTGGCATTGTCATGCTGGAGGGTCATGTCAGGATGAGCCTGCAGGAAGGGTACCACATAAGGGAGGAGGATGTCTTCCCTGTAACACACAGCGTTGAGATTGCCTGCAATGACAACAAGCTCAGTCCGATGATGCTGTGACACACCACCCCAGACCATGACGGACCCTCCACCTCCAAATCGATCCCGCTCCAGAGTACAGGCCTCGGTGTAACCCTCATTCCTTCAACATTAAAAGCGAATCCAACCATCACCCCTGGTGAGACAAAACCGCGACTTGTCAGTGAAGAGCACTTTTTGCCAGTCCTGTCTGGTCCAGAGACGGTGGGTTTGTGCCCACCGTTGTTGCCGGTGATGTCTGGTGAGGACCTGCCTTTCCTGTAGCTCAGTTGGTAGAGCATGGTGTTTGCAATGCCAGGGTTGTGGGTTTGATTCCCACGGGGGGCCAGCACAGGAAAAAAAAAAAAAAATGTTTAGAAATGAAATGTATGCATTCACTACTGTAAGTCGCTCTGGATAAGAGTGTCTGCTAAATGACTAAAATGTAAATGTAAATAGGCCTACAAGCCCTCAGTCCAGCCTCTCTCAGCCTACTGCGGACAGTCTGAGCACTGATGGAGGGATTGTGCGTTCCTAGTGTAACTCAGGCAGATGTTGTTGCCATCCTGTACCTTTTGCTGAGTTTATATGGAACCAAACCAGATCCTTAAATGGTGCCATATATGAAGCAGATCCTTTTTTTCTAAGAGTCCAGCTAGAATCGTTAAGAGGAAATTGAAATACAATAAGTCTTTGAGGACAGTGGAAGTTGATAATGCTTCTGTAATATTAAAACCAATATGTTTCGGCCTGAAGACTTCATCAGAGTTTAACAGATAGAAAAATGAGAGGCCAGTTTGAATAGTTCAAATTACAGCTCTTCTTACTTCCTCAAAATGTGTAAATGAGCTGAATAAAACAAAAAAGCCAAATGATGGAAACGTTTCTTTAACAAACTCCACATTGTCAGTGATCATTTTTGAGAACAAGATGCTTTTTGTAAATGTTCAAACTAGACTCTTTTATGGAGAAGGTAAAACTGTTGTTTTTATTCTAATTTGAATTAAGCGTTTGGTTCGTAGTCATCTTTGTCACCTCCAATCTGTATAATGAAACCTCCCACTGGCCACAAACTGGTTGAATCAGCCTTGTTTCAACGTCATTTGTCAACGTATTGTGACGTGGAATATACATTGGATTCAGGGTCATCAGGGGGGAATTTCTACTAAAGGATCATGTCGTCATGATAGCCACATTTCAACATAGACAATCCTTGTATAACATATGTAGAATTTGTTTCTTTAAGACAATGTCAGATCTTCAACTTTATATCCACTATTAGAAAAAAAATACAGTCTTGGCAGCAACTCCTACAGGAGAATTGATCTATCTACAGCTACCCCACAGAGTTTCTAAACCCAGAGCAACATCGCGAGACTTCCGGGATCACTTGCGAAACAGACCAAGCAGACCAGGCCGGGGTTTGGGGTTTGAGAAGTCAATGAGAGAAGTGATTTCTTTCCCTTCATTGTTAATTTTTCTCCAAATCTAAATGCACAAGGTACAACCTAGATTAGAGCAAATGTCTTAAGTAGTTGAACATATTATTACTCCAACCTTGTGAATGTGACAAAATTACATGCTTTCAAAAGGATTTGACAGCTTGCACATGCGCAGTTCGGTGCGAGATGAGCGTTATCCCCAATGACGTTTTTCTGCGCCTGAGTTTAGCTAGCCAATGACGCCATGACATCGCCTATAAGTGTGATCAGGGATTCCTATTGTAGAAGCAGTTTCTGCCTATCATTGTACTGTCTTTGGCTACCCTTTGGTGTCCCATCCAGGGTTTTTAACAAGCCCTGTTTATGATATTTGTCACTGATTATTACCAAAGTTCTATCGCGACAATGATTGTTGAGAGATCTCCACTTAAAAACAAAATAGATTCACTGTTGCTATTTAAGTCATTCCAAAGGGTAGGTTTAACAGAGCAAATGAAATGTAACCATACTTTATGAGTCATATACCGTATCATCAAACATGTTACTTAGTCATCAACAGCTATTGTTTCAATTCAACCCAGAATTCAACTCAAACTAGACCATACAATAGGCCTAGGGTTTCAAGCTCTGGTTAATTTCAAATGTGACAATATTGTAACAAATTCAGGGGGTAGCCCCAACCAGGACTCAAACCTTGTTCCATCAACTGTCAAGCCAACACCTTAACCATTACACCAAGAGGTCTGAGCCTCTTGACGATGTCGCTAGGTTTTGGGTTAAGGTCGCAATATGAACACCCTTCCTTCAGGAGAGCATGTCCCCACGCTTCTCTAAATCAAGTCCCTCACTTGTACACACCCCTCCGATGGCCTCACGGGCGCCATCTCACTTTTGATGACAATGAATGGAATTCAGGGTGTAGCCCAACCGGGACTCATCCCAGGGTCCAGTGACTGTCAAGCCAACACCTTAATCATTACGCTAAAATACCCGAACCTCTTGATGAGGTGGTTAGGTGTTGGATTAATGTCGCTACAGTATTCAGTCATTTCTCTATACCAAGTCCCTCTCTTGTACTCGCCACTCCAATGGCATCATCTCTCTTTTGACACCAATGTAGTGAATTCCGGGTGTTGGTTGAAATGGAGTTGTGAATTTCACTTTTGAAATTCAATATATAGCCTATTAACTCGTGGACAAGTTAACATATATTGGATTCACCTTTCCGACACCAACTCAACCAAAAATCTAAGTTAAAGAATGGGATTAAACATGTTCAGGATAGCATGCAAACGTCGCAGGTCTATGGAGATCTTCACAATTGCTATAATAATCTATGTAGAATCTCGAACGGTACTGATCACTTGCACCATGTACTTTTAATGTAATCTCAACTGCAATCCAGGTCATTTAGTTCTGCTATTAGATGAAGCACAGTGATAATAAATTAATCTGTTGTATTTGAACTTTTCTGTACTTTTAAAATGGTTGAAAGCGCAGTGATAGACATTTGGGTGACAACTGAACCAAAAAAATCTGACATTGTTTTTCCATTGGAATTTGGTTGTGCTACAGGGAGGAGGTGAGGGCTCTTGGAGTGTGGTGTCAGGAAAATAACCTCTCACTCAACATCAACAAAACAAAGGAGATGATCGTGGACTTCACGAAACAGCAGAGGGAGCACCCCTCATCCACATCAACGGGACAGCAGTGGAGAACAAGGAAAGTTTTAAGTTATTCGGCGTACATATCACTGACAAACTGAAATGGTCCACCCACACAGACAGTGTGGTGAAGAAGGTGCAACAGTGTGTCTTCAACCTCAGGAAGCTGAAGAAATTTGACTTGTCACCTAAAACCCACAAACCTTTACAGATGCACAATTGAGAGCATCCTGTCGGGCTGTATCACCAACTTATATGGCAACTGCACCGCCCACAACCGCAGGGCTCTCCAGAGGGTGGTGCGGTCTGCGCAACGCATCACCAGGGGCAAACTACCTGCCCTCCAGGACACCTACAGAACCCAATGTCACAGGAAAGCCAAAAAGATCATCAAGGACATCAACCACCCGAGCCACAGCCTGTTCACCCCCTACCATCCAGAAGGCGAGGTCAGTACAGGTGCATCAAAGCTGGGACCGAGAGACTGAAAAACAGCTTCTATCTCAAGGCCATCAGACTGTTAAAAAGCCATCACTAGCACAGAGAGGCTGTACATCCTTGAAATCATTGGCCACTTTAATAAATGGAACACTTAAATAATGCCACTTTAATAATGTTTGCATATCTTGCATTACTCATCTCATATGTATACACTGTTTTCTATACTATCTATTGCATCTTAGTGTCACTTCCTGGCCAGTATAAGGATTAATTGTTATTGTAGTTTGGTCAGGACGTGGCAGAGGGCATTTGGTTTATGTGGTTCGGGGTGGTGTTTTTTTTAAAAAGGGCATTTGATTTATGTATTCCGGGGTTTTTGGGCACTGTTCCTTGTTTATGTAATTCTATGTTTAGTCTAGGTAATCTGTTTCTATGTTGAGTTAATTGGGGTGGACTTCCAATTGAAGGCAGCTGTGTGGTGTTGCCTTTGATTGGAAGTCCTATATTATTTGGGTGTGTTTGTCTGTGTATTTGTGGGAGATTGTTTCTTGTCTAGCATGTATGAGCCTGAGAAGACTGTCGGTATATCTTGAGTTCGTTTTGTTGTTTTTGTGTTCATTTTGATTTAATAAATGTTCAAAATGAACAAACACAGTCCTGCTGCATTTTGGTCCTCCTTCACCGACGATAACCGTGACACTTAGCCTATGCCACTCTGACATTGCTCATCCATATATTTATATTAATACTTTCTTATTCCATTCCTTTACATAGATTTGTGTGTATTAGGTATTTCTTGTGGAATTGATAGATATTACTTGTTAGATATTGCTGCACTGTCGGAACTAGAAGTACAAGCATTTCACTACACTCGCAATAACATCTGCTAACCATGTGTATGTGACCAATAAAATTTGATTTGAAAAATGGTTGAAAGCATAGTGATAACACATTGGATATTCAACTAACTTTTGCCTGTCTTTTTGAGTGGGTGAATATAGGTTGTAATCACATTGATCAGCATCTCAACCAAATAACTCCCAATTATCCCTGTTGTAATTGCATGGTGTATCTCAGTGGCCTGTGGCTACCACACAACCCTTGAATCTGCAAACATGCACAACACATGTGTCTACTTTCTTGGTCATTAGTTTTTTACCAAGACTGCAAGAGTGTCATTTCTGCTTTTTGTTTCAAAACATTGTTGTGCCCTACTGATCATGGCCCTTCATCTGACTGCTTGTCCAGTCATTAGTTTATATATCTGAGGCCTTGTTAATACAACATTTATTTTCTCAATATTGTGGTAGTGATTGTTTTCTAATATATCCTTCAGTCCATGCAACCATTTTTCAAAACCATGTGATCTTTTGAAGAGTGTCACTTCTTGTTTCCATCAGGAAATTGTGGCTTGACAAACTGATATTTAATGCAAAACTGGTTGATGAGAAGTGTCACTTCAGTCAAATTGAGTTATTTTGTCACGTTTTTAATATTAATCAGTTGTTGAAATTACTAGTATTCTGACCGATGGCATATGACATCACCATCTTCTTGATCTGGGTGAGTTCTGGTTAAATTTGATTAATGAATAGGTCTATATTTTATGTTTACTACAAAGGAAAATCAAGAAATTAAATATTTTCTGAATGTGGGGCACACAAGTGCTTGACCCAATACCTTGTGCTTGTATACTCTACAACATTTATAAATATAAAGATTTATGCATATGATATCATATACTGTACCGCTTTGGCGTGACAGGTGAAGTACACTCCCTTCAATTTGTTTTTGGACATTGAAGCTAAAATTTAAATTAGGCTCTATACTACAGCATTTTGGACTTGAGATCAAATGTGTTAGATGAGGCGACAGTACAGAATGTCACCTATTATTTGAGTTTTTCTTTTAAACATATCTGTTTTACAGTTTAGAAATGAAAGCACTTTATTTATCTAGTTCCCTCCCATGTTAGTAAGTCATAAATATTTGGACAAATTCTCTTATAGTGTATAAAAGCAGTCAAAGGTTTAGGATTTGGTCCCATATTCCTTGCACACAATGACTACATCAAGTTTGAGACTCTAATCTTGTTGGATGCATTTGAAGTTTTTGTTTTTATGTTATGTTTTGCACAATAGGAACTAAACGGTGAATGGTGACTTGAATAATTTCCTTCTGAGATGTTTCTGAACATTTCAAGATAAATCCTGATAATCATGGCATTAAGAAAAATCATGAATAAATCATGAATAATGATGAGTAAGATGCCTTTCAGAGGCAACAACAAACATTCTAACATCTTATCATTACCAATAACAGGGGAGGTTAGCATTTTAATGGTGAAAATGCTTACCCCAAATTTGAAACTCACACGCAGCCTATGTATGCCGGTTAGGCTCTACACTGGTTATAAAGCTGATTAATGTGCTAAACTACCCCCTTCCTTCAAGAGAGCGTGTCCCCACGCTTCTCTAAATCAAGTTCCTCACATGTACACACCCCGATGGCCTCCAGTGACTGTCAGTTCAACAGTTTTTTAGGGGGTATGATCCTTGTGCCTCTGTAACCTTCTTTTAATTCACGGTTCATTCATAATTATCCATAATCATAGTAGGATCCACATGAATGTAGACGTGTTCATAAACATTTTCTATTCTTACTTAGAATAAAATTTACTCCAAAATGGCACAAAAAATTATTCGCCATTCTTTTAGTTCCTATTGGTCAAGGTCACACCAATCAGTATTATATCAGCCTATCAACAATAGAATTCCCGGGACATTCAGTGTAGGACCCCGGCACGGGCAGGCCAGATGTCAGAAACGTGCTTTCCCTACCATGACAAGCACTCCTACTACTCCTCCTCCTGTGGTCACACACCTTTGCTGTCTGATATTTTACTGTGCGTAAATCAACATTTATGTTGGGATTGTTAGCTAGCTCGCTAGCGTTAGAATTTCCGTTACGAATGCATTAGTATTTAGCATTCCTGTTAGCGATAAACCGCAGTTCTCACGAGTGCTGCAAGGCTATTTTCTGTGTTCACCGCTCATGGTTAATGTGTTCATGTTGTGTAGACGTACTTACAATACTGCATTGTTTACATGAGTATATTTACCATTTCTACAAGATCCATAGCCTGTGTAGGTTGTCATGTGAACACACATTTCCTGCTACAGTGGTACAGCCCTTGCTGTTATATACATTCCTGTGCTTTCCTTGTTAGTCAAGTCATGCATACAGTATCAGAGCTATAATCTTTTACCTCTTTGTTTTCAGAATCACAATCAGTTTTAGACACCATTACTGTGTGTGTGTGTGTGTGTGCGTGTGTTGATCATTTTTGAAACCTCCTGGAACTGAAATACTGCTTCCTCGTGTTCTGGACGGACACACTGTGGTGGTTGCTACCGGCCTAAAACCAGCACCTACGTTTCCCCACCTATTTTTCCTGGTCCTTTCTAGCTGGATCCAGTAACTGCTACAGCCCAAGGATGCCAGTTAACAGAGAAGATCTTCCACAAGATGTGGTCTATCTGCGCCGACCAGCTCACCTGCAACAATATCTTGATAATTATGGCATGGCTACAAGTCAAGGAACAGACTACCACACACATACACTTACCACTCCTACCAGGGAGAGCAGCTAGAAGGTTCTCTTGAGCACTCGAGACATGACATACTGCATTCAAAATGACCTACTTCCCCTTCAACGACTCATCACCGGTCCAAGTCACCACCCAGGCTGACCAGCAGAATAGAGGACAGAGCCTCTCCCTTTTCATCGGTTGCTAATTCACCGGGTTCCCACCTCAAGCTAACCTCGACCAGAGATCGCCAAGATCAGGGCTGAACCTCGACCAGAGATTCTGAGGATCAGCATCGAACCTCAACCAGATATCACCGGGATCAGCGTTGACCTGAGCGTGGACTGCCAGTGACAACCGGAGAGGAGGCACTGTGTTTACACAGCCAGCGTGACGAGATTGATGAGCTCATAGAAGCGGTCAGGAAGATGGAGGGTTCCTACAGTCCACCATCGCCAGTACTTACCTGATGGACACTGCCAGTTATTACCTGACTGTTTCAGCCAGTCCTTCAACAGTTATCCCCTCTTACAACTGAAAGGTGTCTTAGAGAGGGAGAACAGGGACCTGGGCCACCAAGCTGCCCAAAAACATGACATCTCAGAGATTGTCATGCAATAGATACTGAAACAGAAGCGCCAGATTGAGTTTCTGCTGCACCAGCGCTGCCAACTCCACGAAGCCAGAAGTTGCTTGAGAAGCTACGGCCTTCCACATCAGCTTCACCATCAGTCTTGGTTTTGTATCCAACCCTTGCTATGGACTCCCTCACAGCGTTGCTACAGCATTCTCCATGGCCTGAGGAACTACCAGAGCTCACCACCACTGTGCTCCAGCCAACCCCAGAAATGACGATCAAGCCTGCTCTGACCATGGAGCTCAAGTTAGTAGTGGGGCCTACTACACCTGCTCCTGCCATGGAGCCTCAGCTTGCCACTCCCACCGCTGTGCTTCATCCAGCTCCTGCTATGGAGTCTCAACTGGATCAACTCTCGGGAAGCACCCCACCATGCTCCAACATGCTACTGCCGCGGACTCTCAACTGGTTCCCACAGTGGTACCCTCACTCTCTCCATTGACAGAGATTCTGCCGACCCCCTGTTCTGGACCCAAGATCAATCCACACCTCCCTGCCTGATCGGGAGCAGGAAGACCTACAGCTTTATCCATGGACAGAGGAGCTACCTTAGCTGACCCTGAGAGAGCACCCTACCACTGTGCTCTAAACTGATGTCTCCGAATGTCAGCTGGTCCAATATGTGGGAGTCCAGCTTGCAGCCGTTGTATGTGACAAGTCCAGCCCTGCCACTCAGACCTCTCCGGTCCATGTCTGGTGGGAACCACCTAGTCCATCCTTTTATGTCCAGCCTGCTGCTGTCCAAAGACGCCCTGGGTTTCCCCTCCAGTCTTTACAGTTCATGTCTGCTATCCAGGTCCTGTCAGATTCGGCCTGGTGGGACCTGCCTTTAGCAGTCTTGGGGTTTATGCTAGCCCCTCTGAACTGTGTCCCGCTAGTTCCAGCCATGGGAGACCCGCCTCACGTCCCTGTAGAGGACCCACCTCACCGAGGTGTCCAGTATCCTGTCATAGGTGACACCTCACCTTCTGTCCTACTAGGTCCTCAGTCTATAGCCCCTATAGTGCCAGTAGGTCCAGAGCATCTTAGCCCTCAGTTCCCTGATCACCTAGTGTCTTCAGTCACCTGCTATGCTAGGTCTCCAGTTATCACAGTAGGCCCAGAGCTTTCCGTCCTAATAACCCTAATATCCCCTAGCTCAGTCTGAAGCCCAATCAGGCTCCAAGTCACTAGCTCTGTCAGGCCACATGTGGTCACATTACCTGTGTCTGATATTTTATTGTGCGTGCATCTAAAAGTAGCTAGCTCGCGCTCCCGCTCGTGTTAGCGCTAACATTAGCATTTCCAATCAGAATGAATGAGTATTTAGCGTGCCTGTTAGTGATTAGCTGTTTGTTAGCATTTCTCACTTGTGGTGTTAGGTTCATTTCTGTGTATATCGCTCATGCTAACCTTTTACCTCAGTGGGCTAAATCAAGGTCACATAGTGTTTCTTGTTAGTCTTAAACAAATCTACTTCGAAACAAAAGTATACACCTCACACACATGGTTATGGGCTTTAAGAAAGGCACCTGTTCCAATCCAGATATCGAGTTGAAATGTATTGGCAAAAACATTATCCAAAAGAAACCTCAAATGCATCCATCAAGTTTGTATTGTCACAAGCTTGATGTAGAATATGCAACCAAATACTAAACTTGGACTATTTTTTAACACACCATGGGCCGATTTCCCAGACAAGGCTTAAGCCTAGTCCCAGACTAAAATGCCTGTTTGAGCTGTCTTAACTCAAAGCGACTTGCACAGACTTATCTTAAAATAGTCATAGATTTAGCCTGTTCTGGATTAAACAAAGCCGACTGCAAGAGGGAGGATTAAAGCTACTCTAGGACTAAATTGCAGTTTAAGTGAATCCTTCAAAGAGGCAAGTTT
Organism: Salmo salar; assembly: GCF_965601325.2. Lineage (NCBI taxonomy): Eukaryota > Metazoa > Chordata > Actinopteri > Salmoniformes > Salmonidae > Salmo > Salmo salar. Next base: position 46,191,507 of record NC_138306.1, on the reverse strand, counting down.
AACTTCTGCTTAGTACTGTTTGTGAGGGAGCATGGACTATTTGGAATTTTTTAATTAAGACCAACCTGCACTACAAAGGCCGAGTTCTTGTGGATAGGCGTAATCCATGAAATTACTTTGATGAAATAGCTTTTCGAGACCTCTTTAGTATGTAGAAAGAAAATGCATTGGAGATATCTTTGCTTGAGCCTCGACTTTCCTCTCGGTCTCAAAGAGGAAGGCCTTCACCCAATTCTCTCCAAGTTCTGATCATTTTGAGGTTTTTGGCATCTGGAATCTTTCATTGTGAAACTGTTGATTTGTGTGGTGCCAGTGAAGCAACTGTGTAGAATAGTTCAAAGTCTGCTGGGACATTTGTGAACTGTGGAGTCTTTACATCAAGTTTCCTGATGCTGCTGGCCAAGGCAACTATAAAGTACAATTCTCTGAATATGGGCACTTCCCAGGAGTGATTGGCTGTATAGATGGATGTCATGTTCCCATCAAGTGTCCATCAACTCCTGATGCTGAGGAGTACAGGAACCGTAAGAACTGGTTTTCCATCAATGTTCAGGGTGTATGCACACCTAATTTAGAGTTTTCAAACATTGTTGCTCGTTGGAAAGGTCCAGCTCTTCAATGGGTAATCAGTTGTAGAGAGGATAACATAGTGGACTACTGTAAAGAGAATTTTGTTCTCAATGTTCATAAACTGAACTTCAATTAAAATACTCAGTCTACAACCCTGAATTTGTAAGATTCTGGTTGAATAACACAGAGTCCCAGCTTACAATAGTCAAATATGTTTATTCACAAGAGCGCTCTCCAGTCCATTGTACAGAGACATGATTTTTATAGTTCACTCCTTCCTTACACACACACACACACACACACACATATTAAGGCCCCTGATCTCTTAACTCTGTAGCTCATTACCCAGCAGACAGTTTCATTCCCCTGAGATTAGGGAAACCTTGAGGGGTACTCCCTCTCATATCTTAAACCCTCAGAGTTCAAGCTAGGGCAGGTCAACCACAGTTTAACAGTTCTTGGTGGTTAAACACAGACACACATTCTTCTCGTTCCCAGTCCAACCTTGTTAGATTTATGCTTAACCTTTTAGTTACTCATTCTACATGCTATATAGACCATATCCCTATTAGTTAAGTTTCAGGGTAGAATTATTTAATCATTACATTCAAACATAAATCCCTTAACTACTACTTGGTGACAGTGGATATGGTCAGAGTAACTTTTTATTCACGCCATACGTAAATCCCACAACCGCTGAGCAGCAAAGATACAACCAAGCTCATATCTGCACGAGAGGGATGGTCGAACGTATGTTTGGAGTATGTAAAAATCTATTCCAGTGTTTACGCAATACACTTCGTTTCAAGCCAAAAAGATGCTGCAAGGTGATCATTGCTACAGCTGTGCTGCACAACTACCTGAAGCAGCATTGCTGTCCTGATCCTCCAATGGAAGATCAGGATCAAGCAGATGTGCCCATGGCTGAGGCAGGCAATGACCAACGAGGACTTGCACAGAGTTGCTTTCACATTGCAGCACTTCAAATAGATGGAATGCATTTAAATATGGAATGTATTCATTATGGCTTATTTTTGCTTTGATAATGTTTGTTCTGTACAAAATTAAAATAGTGTGCAGATAAATTTAAATGAGTGACTAAACCAAGGCTGGTTTAAAATGTAGTTTGTGGTGATCAATAAACTCACTCATGAATATCCAAACGACAAAACATTCATTTTTTACATGTCATATTGTTCACCATGCTGGTAATCACAACTGTCTCGTTACTGTCTCTCTCTTCAAACTTCATATCCAATTCAACCTGTAGAATTGCTATCTTCATTTCATGTTCTTCCTTCAGATATTTCATTTCATTCTCATGAAATTCTCTGGCTAATCCCAGGTGTTCTCATTTAGGCTTAATTACCTTACTCCAGGACTCCATTGTCTCCTACTAACTAAGCTACGTTCATGAAAGCTACTTAATGTCACACCCTGATCAGTTTCACCTGTCCTTGTTATTGTCTCCACCCCCTCCAGGTGTCGCTTGTTATCCCTGGTGTATATATCCCTGTGTTATCTTTCTCTCTGTGCCAGTTTGTCTTGTATGTTCCAAGTCAACCAGTGGCTTTGCGCCTGCCTGGTTCTATTCTCTTTTACAAGTCCTACTGGTTTTGACCCTTGCCTTTTTTCTGGACTCTGTACCTGCCTGCCCTGACCTTGAGCCTGCCTGCCACACTATACCTCCTGGACTCTGAACTGGTTTTGACCTTTAGCCTGTCCACGACCATGCTCTTGCCTACCCCCTTTTGGATACAATAAATATCAGACTCAAACCATCTGCCTCCCGTGTCTGCATCTGTGTCTCGCCTCATACCTTTATACATTAATGTCCTCGTTTAACTAGTACACATTAAGGCCTATTCCTGGCTTAGATTATGAAACCCGGCCCTAAATGTGAATATGTCCAAATACTTTTTAAAATAGGGGGACTAAATGCATAAAGTGCTTTCATCTTTGAAAACATGCTCAAAAAGCTGGCATTCTGTATTGTCACCTAATATTAAACATTCTGTAAAAGGCTGGAATGTAGAGCCAAATTAAACCATTTAACTTCACTGTCCAATAACATATGGAGGGAAGTGTAGATCATGTTTTTCAATATTGTTTTCCTTCGAACCTCAGGGTTGGGTCCTGGGGAGAATGTCTGAGACTTTACAGTCAGGTAATGGCTTTGACTTTCCACTGACTGGAGGGGAAGAAACTGAGGGTGACTTATTTTACTGTTTAGAATATTATATTGCATTATACAGAGTAGTAGCAACATACTGTAGTGGCATTGTTTGCTTTAAAACTGTTCATATTCATTTGATCTCCTCACAGAGGGCTTCGGCCATGAGGATGCTGGCATTGTCTTTCAGGTGAGAATGTGGATCTTACAACTTGTGTCAGTGTCAGTTTCATTCCTCTAACTCTAATCATAGGGCTGGTCTAATTTTTCTCAGTTTGAACAAATATTTTTGGCACAGCCTAAATATCATGCAAGTCTTCCAGTTCTGGAGTTTCCAAAGCCTTTGGTAGGTCTGGTGAGAAGGAAAAGGGATTGGGTCGTTCCTCCCATCAACTTCCCAGAGAACGACAGAGGCCCTTACCCCAAGATTATGGTGCAGGTCAGTGATTGTAGATTTATGTTGGCAGGAAATATGGTTGGTTCAGGATTTTGCTCTGGTTTTAACATTGTTAATATGTACATATTCAGATTAGGTCCAACAATGATAAAGAGATGAAGATCCAGTACAGCATCACTGGTTCTGGAGCAGATCAACCCCCTGTGGGACTGTTCATTGTGGACAGAAACTCTGGGTATCTCTATGTGACCCAGCCTTTGGACAGAGAGAGACAAGACAAACATCTGGTAATGTGAGTTTGTTTTGCCTTTTAAATTCTAGAGAATTGAATGCATGTTATTTTAACATTTTTCTATCTTTTCCCCTTTAGCTTTTGGCTCATGCTGTTGCAGTTGGTGCGGGTATAGCAGAAGACCCCATGGAGATCATTGTTAGAGTAATTGATATGAATGACAACAAGCCGGTTTTCACTCTAGTTCCTTTTAAAGGGCTTGTCCCTGAAGCATCCATACCAGGTGTGTCTCAGTCAACATTGAGTCAAATACACTCAGCTGAGTTTTAGAATAAAAGTACAATATCAATATTCAATATATTTTTTATTGTCATCCATGAAAAGAATTTATGTTGAAATATTTTCTTCTCAGGCTTTGAGTTCATGCAGGTCACAGCCACCGATGCAGATGAGCCTGGCTCAGCCAATTCTGATGTCAGATACTCTATTATAAATCAGGAACCTGAACTGCCGAGTCCCAACATGTTTGTCATGAACCCTGTCACAGGAGCGATTCAGGTCAATGCTGCTGGACTGGACAGAGAGGTTAGTGGCTATACTACTAGCATACAATTTTAACTTACAGTAACCGCTACATTTCACAATGTGCTCCATCTGGTGTCATTTTCCAGAATATTCCAAAATATACATTGGAAATCCAAGCTGTTGATTTGGAGGGCAATGGTCTGACATCTTTCGGAAAATCCATTATTACTGTAGCGGACAGCAATGACATAGCTCCTGAATTTGAGAAGTCTTCGGTAAGTGTACAATCAGCAAACCGTACCGCTCATTAAACAGTAAAGGTGACTTGAAGAGGGAAATATTTTGATTGAAGGAGCTGATGTGAGGAAAATATGATGAACTTGATGAATGGCATACAGCACATGTTCTCTTCATGTATTTTCTTTTCAGAACACGGTGTCTGTCCCAGAGAATAAAGTGAATGCCCTGGTGGTCAAAATGCCAGTGAGTGATGGAGATGAGCCACACTCTTCCAACTGGGCCACCAAGTACAGGATTGTAGATGGAGACCCAGGTGGAATGTTCACTGTAAGCACTGGACCTAGCAGACTGGAAGGAATCATTACCACAGCCAAGGTACCTGCTTGGTTTCTTTGTTTCTTTTTTCAGATGAGTATGTGAATGGAACCCAGTTACAGAAAATACGTATTTGACAGAGGTCTGAATTTCACTGTAGATCAATACAAATATTTTACACAATTGTTGATGTTTTTGTCATTGTGTCATGAACCTGGCTGTGTCTCGTTCCTGTTTAGCCCCTTGACTTTGAGAAGAACAATCACTACACCCTGTTGGTGACTGTGGAGAATGAGGTCCCATTTGCCACCACCCTGCCCACCTCCACTGCCACAGTCCAGGTGAATGTGGAGGATAGGAATGATGTCCCTGTCTTTGACCCAGTGGAAAAGTTTTTTTCCGTATCTGAACACCTGCCAGTGGACAGTGATTTGGTTCTGTATACAGCCATTGATCCAGACATCATGGCACATAAACTCATGTGAGTTCATGAAACTTTCTGTTATCTGCAATTTATTGAATTAAGTTGAGGTCCTGGTATAAATATGGAGACAGATACATTATTCTGACAAGTCAATTCAATGATATACAAGGCCTTTATGATAAAGTACATTGATGCATATGCATTAAGATTGCAAGAAGCCTTGTGAATGGCGACGTTTTAACTCAATATACTGTATGTTCTAGGTATCGCATGGACAGAGATCCTGCTAAATGGCTGGACATCAACAACGAGACCGGAATGATCAAAACCAAACACCCCCTGGACAGAGAATCTCCCTTTGTCAAAGATGGCAAATACAGAGTTGTCATTCTCGCCATCAAAGGTGGAATTCTGATTTTGTTGTAATCTTGTTCACCAGCAGGCTTCAACCTGGTAACAAGGTTCATTTAGTTGACTTCTTCATTACTCCTTTTGATAAAAGTATCTTGTTTTGGGTTATCAGATGAAATCCCTGCCACTGGAACTGGAACCATTCTGATAGAGCTGGAAGATGTAAACGACAATGCTCCGACTATTGATGACACCCCGTTGAAGCTCTGTAACCAAGACCCCCGTCTAGTGCATTTAGCTGTGACAGACAGAGACGGTCCAGGCTTTGCTGAACCCTTCAGTGTAGAACTTCTGGAAGGGTCCAATATGTATTGCACTGCCCAAATGGACAAAACAGGTGTGTATTGCTTTTCACATTCACTCTACATTAGTCTGTTCATTTGTATTCAAAATAATTTCAACAGACCAAGTATGTTCTTTTGACAACATTGTTCACATTCAAAGTTGAAATGTGTCCCATTTTTCTCCTGTCCCAGGAACTGTGGTTGAATTAACATTCAAGGCCATGAGGGAGCAGAGAAACTTCTACATTAATCTGAGGGTCACTGATGCTGGCGGGCTGAACCAAGACCATGTCATTCACGTCACCATGAACGAGGACAGCTGCATGACCTGGAGGGATTTCTGTGTTAGACCCTGACATATATGACATTTTCTTAGCATTTTTATAGCTTGCAGAGCTGAATTGCTTGTTTTGGGAAGGGTGTCACTTTATTTGACAGCAGAGGTATGTCATAAAGCCAGAAATGAGTAGAAAAATTCACAGCTAATTTGCCCGTATTTTTTCCATCAAAGTACTGAAAATTTTTCGGAATTACTTATGTCAAGACATGTTTTTTAGTTCACATTTTCTATTTGTGTTTGCTAGCTGTGTGTGCATTTTTACATTTCAATGCAAATATGGGTTTGTATACATTTCCTAGGGAACTGTTGAGATATTTTACCATTGTTGAGAAGGTTGCTTGTTTTTTATTTCCATGGAGAACATGATCATTTGCATGCTTGCAGAGAGCTTTATGCATGTTTCTAATTTAAATTGAATAAAGCCTTTTTGGTTCATTCTCACCGTGTCTCTCTGTCCTTGTACATTGAAACCTGTGTCTCTTTCCTATTGGTTAACTGCCCTCATACAACACACAATCTTGATTTGCTTCTTGCCTTTTAATATAGCCTAGTTTTTCAGAACCATGGAGTGATATTTTTGTCTTATTGGGTATACTGTGTAGGACATCAGTTCCCATCTGTTGGCTGTTCCATAAAACAGGATCATTAAGTTAGCCAGCTAAACTTTCAGATATATTTATTGATTTTCAGTTTCATTTAGAAACTGAAACTTCAATATGGGTAGATCGAGCTAATTTTCAGTGAGCCCCCTTTTCTACAAATTAATCTACAAACATTCAGAACATAGCCATGTGTTTATTACTGGTATTCCCCTCATTCAGATTTCAGCAGCATTTTGCAAGGAGCTCCATTGCTCTGCAGTTAGTAATATGAACACCAATATCAGGTTCAAGACTAATTTATAAGTAAAAAAATTAATTTAACTGCTGCTTGCCCCTTCAAAAGGCAAAGCAAAAAATAATTTCCATGCTCATAAAAGGCAAGTGCACCAGCCTCTCACAGCACACATTTTCCTCTTTGTAGGTTTGAAATAAATACAAAGTTGTATTTTGACATGTACAGTGCATTTGGAAACTTCAGACCCCTTAACCTTTTCCACAATTTGTTACAGCCTCATCTTCCCCCTCATTAATCTTCACACAATACCCCATAATGCCAAAGCAAAAACAGGTCGTGTTTTTTTTAATTTGCAAAAAGTATATTATTCAGTATTCAGACCCTTTACTCAGTACTTTGAAGCACTTTTAGCAGCGATTACAGCCTCAAGTCTTCTTGGGTATGACGCTACAAGCTTGGCACATCTGTATTTGGGGGAGTTTCTCCCATTATTCTCTGCAGATCCTCTCAAGCTCTGTCAGGTTGGATGGGGAGCTTCGCTACACAGCTATTTTCAGGTCTCTCCAGAGATGTTAGATCGGGTTCAAGTCTGGGCTCTGGCTAGGCCACTCAAGGACATTCAGACTTGTCCCAAAGCCGAGTGGCTGTGAGCTTAGGGTTGTTGTCCTGTTGGAAGGTGAACCTTCGCCCCAGTCTGAGGTCCTGAGTGCTCTGGAGCAGGTTTTCATCAAAGATCTCTCTCTACTTTGCTCCGTTCATCTTTCCCACAATCCGGACTAGCCTCCCAGTCTCTGCAGCTGAAAAACAATCACCACAGCATGATGCTGCCACCACCATGCATCAGCATAGAGATGGTGCCAAGATTCCTCCAGACGTGCAGCTTGGTATTCAGGCCAAAGAGTTCAATATTGGTTTCATCAGACCAGAGAATCTTGTTTCTCATAGTCAGAGTTCAAGCGGAGGAGTGGCTTCTGTCTGGCCACTCTACCATAAAGGCCTCATGGTTGGAGTACTGCAGAAATGGTTGTCCTTCTGGAAGTTTCTCCCATCTTCACAGAGGAACTCTGGAGCTCGGTCAGAGTGACCATTGGGTTCTTGGTCACCTTCCTGACCAAGGCCCTTCTCCCCCGATTGTTCAGTTTGGCCAGGCGGCCAGCTCTAGGAAGAGTCTTGGTGGTTCCAAACTTCCATTGAAGAATGATGGAGGCCACTCTGTTCTTGGGGACCTTCAATGTTCCAGAAATATTTTGGTACACTTCCCGGGATCAGTGCCTCAACACAGTCCTGTCTTGGAGTTCTACGGACAATTCCTTCGACCTCATGGCTTGGTTTTTGCTCTGACATGCACTGTCAACTGTGGGACCTTATTTAGACAGGTGTGTGCCTTTCCCAATCATGTCCAATCAATTAAATTCACCACAGGTGGACTCCAATCAAGTTGTAAAAACATCAAGGATGATCCAATGGAAACAGGATGCACCTGAGCTCAATTTCAAGTCTCATAGCAAAGGGTCTGATATCTATGTAAATAAGGTTTATGTTGTTTATTTGTAATACATTTGCAAAAATGTGTTTTCGCTTTGTCTCTGGGGTATTGTGCGTAGACTGAGGAAAAAAAGTGTTTTTAATCAAATTTAGAATAAGGCTGTAAATTAACAAAATGTAGGAAAATGGAAGGGGTCTGAATACTTTCCCAAATGCACTGTATATCACAGAAACATTTAAAAAATACTTCTATATAGGCTTACACGATGGGCTGTCACACTGATTATCATCCGTTCAATGTCTTCAAATGACAGCTTTAGGTGAATGCTGCTTTAGTCTAGATTAAAAATATGTTGATGTGCCCTTGAGTAAGGCACTGGTGTCTGCTAAATGACTCATTTAAAAAAAAGAGATCAAGAGACCAACAGAGATCAATATTAAAATGTACAGTTGAAGTCGGAAGTTTACATACACCTTAGCCAAATACATTTAAACTCAGTTTTTCACAATTCCTGACATTTAATCCAAGTATAGTCCCTGTCTTAGGTCAGTTAGGATCACCACTTTATTTTAAGAATGTAAAATGTCAGAATAATAGTAGAGAGAATGATTTATTTCAGCTTTTATTTCTTTCATCACATTCCCAGTGGGTCAGAAGTTTACATACACTCAATTAGTATTTGGTAGCACTGCCTTTAAATTGTTTAACTCGGGTCAAACGTTTCAGGCAGCCTTCCACAAGCTTCCCACAATCAGTTGGGTGAATGTTGGCCCATTCCTCCTTACAGAGCTGGTGTAACCGAGTCAGGTTTGTAGGCCTCCTTGCTCGCATACACTGTTTCAGTTCTGCCCACGAATGTTCTATGGGATTGAGGTCAGGGCTTTGTGATGGCCACTCCAATACCTTGACTTTGTTGTTCTTAAACCATTTTGCCACAACTTTGGAAGTATGCTTGGGGTCATTGTCCATTTGGAAGACCCATTTGCGACCAATCTTTAACTTCCTGACTGATGTCTTGAGATGTTGCTTCAATATATCCACATTATTTTCCTACCTCATGATGCCATCTATTTTGTGAAGTGCACCAGTCCCTCCTGCAGCAAAGCACCCCCACAACATGATGCTGCCACCTGCGTGCTTCACGGTTGGGATGGTGTTCTTTAGCTTGCAAGCATCCCCATTTGCTCCAAACATAATGATGGTCATTATGGCCAAACAGTTCTATTTTTGTTTCATCAGACCAGAGGACATTTCTCCAAAAAGTATGATCTTTGTCCCCATGTGCAGTTGCAAACCGTAGTCTGGCTTTTTTATGACGGTTTTGGAGCAGTGGCTTCTTCCTTGCTGAGCGGCCTTCAAGATATGTCGATATAGGACTCGTTTTACTGTGGATAGATACTTTTGTACCCGTTTCCTCCAGCATCTTCACAAGGTCCTTTGCTGTTGTTCTGGGATTGATTTGCACTTTTCGCTCCAAAGAACGTTCCTCTCTAGGAGACAGAACGCTTCTCCTTCCTGAGCGGTATAACGGCTGCATGGTCCCATGGTGTTTACACTTGTGTACTATTGTTTGTACAGATGAACGTGGTACCGTGGTAAGTGTTTGGAAGTTGCTCCCAAGGATGAATCAGACTTGTGGAGGTCTACAACATTTTTTGCTGAGGTCTTGGCTGATTTCTTTTGATTTTCCCATGATATCAAGCAAAGAGGCACTGAGTTTGAAGGTAGGCCTTGAAATACATCCACAGGTACACATCCAATTGACTCATGTCAATGTGCCTATCAGAAGCTTCTAAAGCCGTGACATAATTTCCCATGCTGTTTAAAGGCACAGTCAACTTAGTGTATGTACACTTTTGACCCACTGGAATTGTAATACAGTGAAATAATTTGTCTAAACAATTGTTGGGAAAATTACTTGTGTTATGCACAAAGTAGATGTCCTAACTGATTTGCCAAAACTATAGTTTATTAACAAGAAAATTGTGGAGTGGTTGAAAAACTAGTTTTAATGACTCCAACCTAAGTGTATGTAAACTTCCGACTTGAACTGTAAATACAGCTTACACATTTGTATGCTATGCGTCGTCAATGTTATAGAGTGTGGAAATTATAACAAAGTCGTGTAACATGCAGCATAACTTGCAAACAATATTTGTAAGAATCACTTAAATTAATATTTGAAACAAATCATAGTTATAAATGTGTATTTAGATCCGTTAAAGAATGCAAACAAGTTAATCAAAATTACATTTGCTGATGTAATCAGTTAACAGTCAGTGCACTCAACAATTGTATGTTTTTGATGAGGTGCTTATATGAATTTTTTTGCAAATGCACGTTGCTCAATCTGCAAATATGTACTACAGCCCACAACTAAGTGGACAAACTGTATGGTCCGGACACATTTCTTCAAAGCAATCACATGACAATGGTGACTGACCACAGTGACCAGCGCTGATGTTCGGTCTTTTGCCAGGGACAAACAGTGCATTTTTTATTTTCATGAATCAATAACTTCACAGCAGGGCCATAATCTGATGAGAGAAATAAGACTAAGTCAGAGTGGAGACAGACACCAACGCTTGTCTATGGACCCAATGCATAACATAGCCCCAATGACTAACCACGCTGTCGTAGCAGAAGACCATTATTAAGCTGAACGATATCAATAACCTTTATAAACATTCCGTATGTGGAAATCTCTCTGAAACATGCAATAATGTTGGATTAGTTTCAGGTTTTATATTAAGGCACATTACTGGCTCATTATTACTGCCAAGTTACTGATAGCACACAATGTGGTTGAAATAATAAAGGCCAACTAGGTTTAAAGTTTGTGTGAGTATGTCTATGCAAGTTGTGTGTTTGTTGTATTAGGGAATAGAAGGGGTAATGTGGGCTTGGGGGGCAGGCATGGTGGGCAGAGGAACAGTCAGCAGTTGGTTGGTGACGATTCCAATGGCGAGGATGAGCAGCATGATGACCACAGCCAAGCCACGCCGAAGAACCAGATGCCTGACAGACAGAACCACACCCACCGGACTCAGCTCATTGGTCCAAAGGGTCTGGTTCGAGCCTATGAGGAGACAGAGGGGAATGGAAAGATTGGGTTAGAAGACAAGGAAATGCAGCTTCATTGTTTCTTTAATGGCTGGTGTACATGGTTGACTTTGCACAAGTTAGTGTTCCTGTAATTACCCTGAGTCTTTTCCAGACAGGGAGCATTCTCCTTAAGGCTCTGCACTCCTGCCCTCACCAGTGCCTGACAATTTTTTTTAAATAAAAGTATCTTTAGTATGCGTCACTGACAAACAATCCACATGTATTATCGTCAGAAGTAGAACATTGGTTCAGTAAAGATGGTAAAACAATTTCAAAACAGGATGAAAAGAACAAAGGTTAGAAGAGGGTCTGCTTACTTCGTAGGTGGTTTGTTTCCAGTTGAGTTTACACATGTAGACAATAAGGAAAACAGAGTGCAGAATGCTACATAGGAAGAACCCGATCCTAAATCCTGAGAGAAATGGGCAATATGACCATGTGAGAAAAGGTTACACTGTACATCACAATGATGGGTTATTGCAGTCTCCAAATGTCTAATGCCTTACCTAATATGCACATTTTGAAGGGAAACATGAGAGACACTGCAATGGGCAGGCCTATAATGTAGTAACCAACCAGGTAGGACACAGCACCAACCATCTGTTTTCCTGCTCCCCTTACAACGCCGCCCATCAACACCTGTAGAAACACCCTGAAGGCTTTACTTCGCTTCCCAAGGAGGAAAAATGCCCTGTTATATGTGCATACACAGGTAACTGCCAAAATAATGGAAACATTGGGCCACCACGAGCTGCCAAAAGAGCTTCAAAGCGCCTTAGCATAGATTCTACAAGGGTCTGGAACTCCATTGGAGGGATAGGACGCCATTATTCCAAGAGAAATTCCATCATTTGAACTTTTGTTGATGGTGGTGTAAAACGCTGTCACAGGCATCGCTCCAGAATCTTCCATAAGTGTTCAATTGGGTTGAGATCTGGTGACAGACGGCCATGGCATATGGTTTAGATCATTTTCATGCTCATCAAACCATTCAGTGATCACTTGTGCCCTGTGGATGGGGGGGGGAAATTTTGTCCACTCCCATCAGGATAGAAATTATTCACCATAGGTTGAAGGTAATCACTCAAAATGGCTGTGTAATTATTGGCGTTCACCTTGAGGGGTTGAGTGGACCTACTCAAGGGTTTCCTTTATTTTGGCAATTACCTTTAGATTTGTCTAACCATAAAAAAAAAAATAGGGGCGTTGTGGGATAACGCAGGACCAGAGATGAAGGGGTTTAAAAGTTCAATGATCATGTGCACAAAATGATGAGTCATCTTAAATCACTGAGGTTATTAGACCAAAGTTATTTTCGGGGCTGTAGTTGATTGCATCAATATACTGTACACCTCAGCCTATCCACCACGACATGCAACAGGAGGTGGTCATTGTGGACTTACATCCTAATTGGAGTAACGATTCAGTCACCAACCAAGCAAGTCAATGAGTGTCAAGATGTACAATTGGCTTTTAGCTGAAGCAGCACTGCCCTCACCGCTATGGCATCGAATACATGGTGGAAGGCATACAACAGTAAAAGCGGAGCTGCCTTTTTAATAACATCCCTGAGAGAGAGAGAGAGAGAGAGAGAGGGAGGGTTAGTGAAGAACAATACCCAGATCCCATTATACACATTTATCAATACACAGTAACATAGCCACAGCTGAAGACCTTGCAGGACTACATCATCTGTCATTGGCCCAGCGGCAGCCCACAGCTCTACTCACTGGTCCTGGGTGAAGATGTATCCTAGCACGTCTTTAGTCAACCCAAGAATAATGGCAATGACAAGGGAAACTGTGACTGGGACAGAGCACAAGTAGCAAACAGGCTCATTTAGAATTATTAATTTATTTTTTTATGGCTAGGATGTTTAGTTGAACTTTTACACCAGCTGGTTAGAATATAGCATCAAGCCCGAGACAAACACCAAATCTGACAAACTGCCTAACGATTGCGATTCAGCTGACAATGAAGTTACAACAAGAGGGTGTCCGAGTTAAAAGAAGTTACTAAATCAGGCAAAAGATTATCAAACTATCCTTTTTTCCTTTTTACTGAAAATGTGTGAGGTGGCTAATTTCCGTTATCGTTAGTTAGTAGAAGTTAGTGTGTAGCCAGGGAGCAGGGGTGGGCTCTTACTTGCACAGATGAAGGAGACCTTGCCAGACAGCTTGGCCTGCTCTGTGTTCCCAGCACCCAGAGCATTCCCCATCCTCACATTGGCAGCTACAGCAAACCCTAGAGGAAACTTGTGTGAGAAAGAGATTTTTTTAAATGATTTAATTCATGCAACTCTCATCCAGTTGTAAATGCAAAAAAGTTGAGGCATGATAGCCAGAAAGTGGAAATAAATGAGGCCTTTTTTCTACTTCCCCAGTCAGATTAAAATCGTGGATAGCATTTGTATGTCTCTGCGTGTAATTTGAAAGAAGTTGCCAACTAGAGCTAGCGCTATGACTGGAAATCTATGGGTATCTGCTAGCATATACACAGACTTCCATGTATTTGCGCTAACGCTAGCTAGCGTTGGCTCGCAAAACTACCTCGAACTCATATCATACTGGACACAGAGATATAAAAATGGTATCCACTAGTTCATCCGACTCTGGCGAGGAGATAAAGGGCATCATTGCCAAAATCCCGAAGTATCCGTTTATAAAAAGGTGCAGTCCGAGATCTTAAGCACTTACAAATTCGTAACATATCATACGAATTGATTTGCAGGACATAACATATCATACGAAATGGATGACGTAGATAGAACACCATTTTTCAGGGACCCGTTTTGGTTAATGAGCACTACTTTCAAAACTACCGGCTGAAATTACGGAGCATCCCTTTAAGTTTACCATAAATGTGATGCTGGACACCTGGTAGAGGGCTGACATAGCTCCCAGCTCAGCTTCACCGATAAGACCTGGAGAAATCTGAATGTGAGGAATTGTCAACTTAACTAGTATATTTTCAATATGCTAAAAGTTGAGAAAGTGAAACAGGAAAACGCTCACAGAAAACTTAAATGCATTTGAAGCACTAATATACTTTACCAGTTTATGCCAACAAGAGTTGACACCACTTATCTTTAAATAAACAGTAATCTTAAAAAGTAACAGTCCAGTGTTTCCAGACTTATATGAAACATGATCAATAATTACAATGTGCGTGAAATAAAATAAAATTTGGAAAGAAAACTAAGTATGGTGTGGGCGTATACCAATCAATCGAAATATTAATACGAGTAGACCCTGATTTCCTAGCTCATTCTCCTCAGGTGTATGACATTCTAGGTTTCAAAAAGGCTTGCTATTTCCTCAATCTGTTTGAGACAAGTTTTTTAAGTGTTCTCTCTTCAATTCATGCTTTGTCCACAAATACGATTATAGGACAAGTCAACAACATTATTTGGGTTAACAGAAAATGAACTTAAGTGTGATTCACTGGACAGTTAATTTAATACTTTCTGAACATAACTAAATGTCGCTGTGACTGGTTCTGTGAAAATTCCTGTTTGTTTCTCTCCTTCCCTTTTAGGTAAATACACACACAGTTCCCTTCGGAAAGTATTCAGACCCCTTGACGTTTTCCACATTTTGTACCTTACAGGCTTATTCTAAAATTGATTAAATAAAACTATTTCCTCAGCAATCTACACACAATACCCAATTATGACAAGGTGAAAACAAGTTTAGAAAATTTTGCAAATGTATTAAAAATAAAACAAATACCTTATTTACATAAGTATTCAGACCCTTTGCTACGAGACTCAAAATTTAGCTCCTATTTCCATTGATCATCCTTGAGATGTTTTTACAACTTGGTTGGAGTCCTGTGGTAAATTCAATTGATTGGACAGGATTTGGAAAGGCACACACACCTGTCTATATCAGGTCCCACAGTTAACAGTGCATGTCAGAGCAAAAACCAAGCCATAAGGTTTAAGGAATTGTCCGTAGAACTCCCAGACAGGATTGTGTCGAGGCAAAGATCTTGGGAAGGGTACAAAAAAAAAAACATTCTGCAGCATTGAAGGTCCCCAGGAACACAGTGGCCTCCATCATTCTTCAATGGAAGAAGTTTGGAACCACCAAGACTCTTCCTAGAGCTGGCTGCCCAGCCAAACTGAGCAATCAGGGGAGAAGGGCCTTGGTCAGGCAGGTGACCAAGAACCCGATGGCAATCTGACAGAGCGCCAGAGTTCCTCTGTGGACATGGGTGATTCTTCCAGAAGGACAACCATCTCTGCAGCCCTCCACCAATTAGGCCTTTATGGCAGAGTGGCCAGTTGGAAGCCCCTCAGTAAGAGACATGACAGCCCGCTATGAGTTTGCCAAAAGGCACCTAAGGGACTCTGACCATGAGAAACAAAATGAGGAAAAAGTCAAGTGGTCTGAATACTTTCCAAACGTACTGTGTGTGTGTGTGGCATGCATACACACACCAAAGTTTTAGAAAACCTATTCATTCAAGGGTTTTTTCCTTTATTTTTTACATTGTAGAATAATAGTGAAGACCTCAAAACAATGAAATTACACATATGGAATATTGTAGTATGACAAAAAAAATACAAAATAAAAGAGAGAAAAAAAAGAAGTGTTAAATAAATCAAAATATATTTTATATTTGAGATTCTTCAAATAGCCACCCTTTCCATTGACAGCTTTGCACACTCTTGGCATTCTCTCAACCAGCTTCACCTAGAATGCTTTTCCAACTGTCTTGAAGAAGTTCCTACATATGCTGAGCACTCGTTGGCTGCTTTTCCTTCACTCTGTGGTCAGACTCATCCCAAACCATCTCAATTGGGTTGAGGTCAGGGGATTGTGGAGGCCAGGTCATCTGATGCAGCACTCCATCACTCTTCTTCTTGGTAAAATAGCCCTTACACAGCCTGGAAGTGTGTTGGGTCATTGTCCTGCTGAAAATCAAATGATAGTCCCACTATGCGCAAACCAGATGGGATGGCGTATCGCTGCAGAATGCTGTGGTAGCCATGCTGGTTAAGTGTGCCTTAATCTAAATACAATCACAGACAGTGTCACCAGCAAAGCACCCACACACCATAACACCTCCATGCTTTACGGTGGGAAATACACATGCAGAGATCATCCGTTCACCCACACCGCGTCTCACAACGACAGTGACTGGAACCAAAAATCTCCAATTTGGACTCCAGACCAAAGGACAAATTTCCACCGGAATGATGTCCATTGCTCTCTTCTTATTAGTGTGCTTTAATAATGGTTTCTTTGCAGCAATTCAACCATGAAGGCCTGATTCACACAGTTGATGTTGAGATGTGTCTGTTACTTTAACTGTGAAGCATTTATTTAAGCTGCAATTTCTGAGGCTGGTAACTCTATGAACTTATCCTTTGCAGCAGAGGTAACTCTGGGTCTTCCTTTCCTGTGGCGGCCCTCATGAGAGCCAGTTTCATCATAGCGCTTGATGGTTTTTGCAAATGCACTTGAAGAAACTTTCAACGTTCGAAATGTTCTGTATCGACCGACCTTCACGTCTTAAAGTAATGGACTGTTGTTTCTCTTTGCATATTTGTGCTGTTCTTGCCATAATATGTACTTGGTATTTTACCAAATAGGGCTATCTTCTATATACCAACCCTACCTTGTCACAACACAACTGATTGGCTCAAATGCATTAAGGAAAGAAATTCCACAAATTAACTTTTAACAAGGCACACCTGTTAATTGAAATTCATTCCAGGGGACCACCTCATGAAGCTGGTTGAGATAATGCCAAGAGTGTACAAAGCCATCATCAAGGCAAAGAGTGGCTACTTTGAAGAACCTCGAATATAATTTATTTGTTTAACACTTTTTTGGTTACTACATGATTCCATGTTTTATTTCATAGTTGATGTCTTCACTACTATTCTACAATGTAGAAAATAGTACAAAAAAAAACAACCTGGAAAGAATAGGTGTGCTGTGTGTGTGTATACATATATTTTTTTAACAAAACATGGTCGTTCTGAAGGTAGATGCCCTAATGTCACCCCTGACCTGCCATGAATACTCCAATCTCATAGGTCCACCACTCCAGACACATCATGAGCATGCTGGGAACAGCCAGGTAGAGGAAAGGCCCCCACTCCTGCAGGCAGTCACGTGACCAGCCTGGGGGTCAAAAGGACAGGGCACGGTGACATTTAGTTGACAGCAGGGTAAACAAACACTGGTTTATACGTTACGATTTGGACTGCCTGCCATTAGATGGACACATCCATATTAAAATATCAGTCACTGTCAATGAAGTATCGTAATTGTACACATGGTTTGGGGGGTGTTAAACAACTACTTTAATCATGAAAATTCCAAGTGACCAAGAGAAAATACATTTTAATCATCTCTATTCACAAGTACACTTATATCACTGGCTTCAGCAATGTCTGACTACAGTTGGTTGGTGGACTTTCCCCATCTATATGACATGATCTAAAACTAACCACATCAATATCAACCTTGTCCCCTGGCTATTGTGCAAAGCAATATAATGACTTTCATCACATCAATACAAACTGAATTCAGAGGTCAGGGACTCACCGTCCCAGGTGGCTTTGTGCAGCCCTCTCCATATGATGTACACATAGATGACTATAGCCAAGGTGTACTGGGAGATGGTGTTAGCAGCTGCAGAGCCCCTGTGATGGAGAGGATGAAAGTTATGAGGGGTGACCGCCATCTCATGTTTTTTTGATATGGCTGTATGACAACGTTTGTTTTTATAAATGTAACTCACGCCACGCCCAAGTTGAGTTGATAGAGGAAGGTGTAGTTGGTGATCGCATTTAGAAGGTTCCCCACCACTCCAGTTATCACCTGGGGCCATATGATACCCTGTCGGAAAAATACAGTCTCAACGTCAGGACAACATTGTTCTTACAATGTCACAGTGGGCGTTGGAACAGAGGGGTATTCTACAAAGCATAATCAATCAGTTATCCAGCTAACTTTTTATAAAACAGTTCATTTTCTGGATCATTAAGAAAGCCAAACAGATACTTGGTTTTGGTTGTTGAGTAAGTAGGCACGTTTCCATTGACCCAGGTTTATTGGACAAAAGAAATGTCGTAACAAAAAAAATCTTTGCGACATGTGTAATGGAAACGGCAGATATAGAATAAACTTTATTTTTTGCAACAAATGATGGAAACAGTGTTATTCGAATAAATGATGATTGCTGAATAGTTTTGAAGGAATGCGGGAGAACATGATGTTACCACGTTTAATTCTAAATGCCTACCGCTTGCTAAATACATTTTTTTCCCCCAATAAAGACTGTCCTGACTTTCAAGAATGCCTGAATTGCTTTGCTGGCAACTTTCACCACACAATTATTTCAGATCTACGGGAATTTCACCATGGCACAGACTGTGGCGATACGTCGGCACATAAGAATATGGCATATTTTTGTCAATTATTGCATTCTATCCATGCTGGCTTTCGCAGGTTAGCTGAGACATGAAACAGATAGGTTGGAACGCATACAGGCTGTAGCCAATTTATTAATGCGCAATTTGCCCAAAAGGATAATGGAAACACTAACTACATTTATTTTTTTAATCGACAATGTTGGTTTTTTTGAAAAAATGTTTTGTGTGTGACATCATTACGTCCAGCTGTTTTTAAATCAACACAAGATAGTTCAAAACAAACAAACAAATGTTCTATGCGAACTTTCTAAATGTCGGCACTGGACAAGTTAATGTTAACAGATATAGAGACCATGCCCATTTCAAGCGTATCTCACTAAAAACAAAAAAGTGATTTCAGAATATTCAGGCAAGTTAACTGGCTAACTCCTTAACAAATGGATCACTAGTCACTTTAAACAATGCCACCCTAAATAATGTTTACATATCTTACATTACTCATATCACATGTATTTTATACCATTTACTGCACCTTCCTATGCCGCTCGGCCATCGCTCATCCATATATTTATGTACATATTCTCATTCACCCCTTTAGATGTGTGTATTAGGTAGTTGTTGGGAATTGTTATTCGCTACACTCACATTAACATCTGCTAACCATGTGTATGGTGTGTGTTGTGTTATTGACTGTACGCTTGTTTATTCCGTGTGTAACTCTGTTGTTGTTTCTGTCGCTTTGCTTTATCTTGGCCAGGTCGCAGCTGTAAATGAGAACTTGTTCTCAACTAGCTTACCTGGTTAAATAAAGGTGAAATAAAAATAAATGTGACCAATCAAATTTGATTTGGTTCTGCTTTGTAGTATACCCCTCAGATCTCATAAGGTCGGAGGGTGGGGCAGACGGTGTCCCCTTTTAATTTCCCCCTCAAAAGGATGTAAAATAACCATAACGTTTAAAATAGACTGCATGTAATCCAAAACAAGTATGGAATACTTCCGCTCGTGAGTGCATCAAGTACAACGCATTTTGGTGCCATTTATTTTAACTTAATATAAAATCGCTGTCAATTATTGTGAGTAATACACACAAGCATATATACTAGACATATGAGGATGGAATGGGAAAACGGTGGCCTAACCACGCCCACTGATTGGTCTTTTGGGTCCCAGTCGCAACCACAATGACAAACAAGTTCCATTGAAACGCATACAGCACCTGGTTTTGAAGGTATCTTCCTTGCAGCTGATACATGAAGCATGCCTGTGGAGACACTGCAGCCATGAGATGCAGATCTTAAATCAGTAGGATGAGCCAACACTTTGCAGAATTCTGTAAGAACTACGGGCTTGGTTAACTCACTGGCAGAGCAGGCATGAAGATCCTCACATAGAGTTGAGTAAGCCTGAGGGACACACACACACACACACACACACAAAATAAATACCAACTAATGAACATGCAGGAGCAAACAGTCCTCTCAGTGTTTCCCCTATATTCATTTAGCAGCGGTGGGCCACTGCTGCTAAATTGTTGTCGCCACTCCAAAAAATATTAACTGAAAATAATATATACACATGAATAGAATGTTCGGGATGGCAAAACATGTTCAGTGTAAACTTAAACCAGATAAAGTACTGTATGTACAAAACATAAATGGCACTACATACAGTATTTACAGTTGAAGTCGGAAGTTTACATACACTTAGGTTGGAGTCATAAAAACTTGTTTTTCAACCACACCACAAATTTCTTGTCAACAAACTATAGTTTTGGCAAGTGGGTTAGGACATTACTTTGTGCATGACACAAGTACATTTTTCCAACAATTGTTTACAGACAGATTATTTCACTGTATCACAATTCCAGTGGGCCAGAAGTTTACATACACTAAGTTGACTGTGCCTTTAAACAGCTTGGAAAAGTCCAGAAAATGTTATGGCTTTAGAAGCTTCTGATTGACTCATGATGTCAAATGGCCTATTGGATGTATTTCAAGGCCTACCTTCAGTGCCTCTCTGCTTGATATCATGGGAAAATCAAAAGAAATCAGCCAAGACCTCAGAAAACATATTGTAGACCTCCACAAGTCTGGTTCATCCTTGGGAGCAACTTCCAAACACCTGAAGGTACCACGTTCATCTGTACAAACAATAGTACGCAAGTATAAACACCATGGGACCACGCAGCCGTCATACCGCTCAGGAAGGAGACGCGTTCTGTCTCCTAGAGATGAACGTACTGTGGTGCGAAAAGTGCAAATCAATCCCAGAACAACAGCAAAGGACCTTGTGAAGATGCTGGAGGAAACAGGTACGAAAGCATCTATAGCCACAGTAAAACGAGTCCTATATCGACATAACCTGAAAGGCTGCTCAGCAAGGAAGAATCCACTGCTCCAAAACCACCATAAAAAAAGGCCAGACTACGGTTTGCAACTGCACATGGGGACAAAGACTGTACTTTTTGGAGAAATGTCCACTGGTCTGATGAAACAGAAATAGAACTGTTTGGCCATAGTTATGTTTGGAGGTAAAGGAACATTTTGTGGGTAGAACTGAAAAAGTGTGTGCGAGCAGGAAGGCCTACAAACCTGACTCAGTTACACCAGCTCTGTCAGGAGGAATGGGCCAAAATTCACCCAACTTACAGTGGGAAGCTTGTGGAAAGCTACCAGAAACATTTGACCCGAGTTAAACAATTTAAAGGCAATGCTACCAAATACTAATTGAGTGTATGTAAACTTCTGACCCACTGGGAATGTGATGAAAGAAATAAAAGCTGAAATAAATCATTCTCTCTACTATTATTCTGACATTTCACATTCTTAAAATAAAGTGGTGAGCCTAACTGACCTAAGACAGGGAATTTTTACTAGGATTAAATGTTAGGAATTGTGAAAAACTGAGTTTAAATGTATTTGGCTAAGGTGTATGTAAACTTCCAACTTCAACTGTGTAAGATCATATCTGACAAATAACAACCAAAATGAAAACTAGACAGAATCAAAAAAATGGCATGGGACCCCCACTGATTTTGTAATAACATTATAGTCACTCAGCATAAAAATATGGCATAAGCCATGGCAAAATGTGTAGAATTGTAAGAAATTAGCTTTAAAACTGAAATTCTTTCTCTCAGCCCCTTGACAAAATGTGTAGGGTTGCAGGAAATCAGCTAAATATTGGCCGTGTGAGAGGATCAAAATGACAGCAGGTCGACTTCCGACTGACTGATCTACAAAATCACCTTGCATCCTAAATAACGACTCATTATTTGTAGTTCAGTCAGTCACAACTCACCTATGATACATTGCTGTTAAAATCCTCTCAAACACAGTCTTTGTCTCTGCAGCCACTATATTAAACATGGAGAAAAGCTCGCCAAGGAACTTGACAGTAAACTAGTAAATGCAATTAAATAAGCCAAAAGTTCTTTATCTTGAGTGTTATGCAGTTTGTGAGCTCTCAAAACAAACTTTCCACTTGGAGAATGGTGTGAATGTATATTATATACATTGAGCGTCTTTTGCGAATTGAACTAAATACATTGGTAACCTTTTGGGGTTTTGGGGGGGGGGGGGGGGGGGGGTGTCCCTTGACTTCAATGAATACACGCCAATACACGCCTGCTCGGGCATTATCAATTCAATGTCAGTCAACGTCAGAATGAAAACCTCACGATAGGGCAGGCTCCTGTAGGAACAGTAGGAAAGAGTTCATCCAGCACGGTGTCCTCACCAGGGCCCAACTAGTAAACTTGACCCGCCCTTATAAATCAAGTTACAGGTGGAGGCGTATCACGTTATTAACTTACCCTATCACAAAGATGAGGAGCGTCCCCCCTCCCCCTTTTTATGGAAACCCAAAGGAGTCATACCTAACTGTGCTGACACAGCATATCTTATGCTTCACGGAGACACCATCAACATACAGCTGGCTGGTTATATCCTGCACCGGCAGGATAGAACAGCGGCGTCTGGTAAGACAAGGGGCGGCGGACTATGTATTTTTGTAAATAACAGCTGATGAACGATATCTAAGGAAGTATCGAGCTATTGCTCGCCTGAGGTAGTGTATCTCATGATAAGCTGTAGACCACACTATCTAGTGTTCATCTGTATTTTTCGTAGCTGTCTACATACCACCACAGTCAGAGGCTGGCACCAAGACAGCATTGAATGAGCTGTATTCCGCCATAAGCAAACAAGAAAACACTCACCTAGAGGCGGCACTCCTAGTAGCCGGGGACTTTAATGCAGGGAAACTTAAATCTGTTTTGCCAAATTTCTATCAGCATGTCAAATGTGCAACCAGAGGGAAAACTCTGGACCACCTTTACTCCACACAGAGCACATAAAGCTCTCCCTTGCCCTCCATTTGGCAAATCTGACCATAATTCTATCCACCTGATTCCTGCTTACAAACAAAAATTAAAGCAGGAAGCACCAGTGACTAGATCAATAAAGACATGGTCAGATGAAGCAGATGCTAAGCTACAGGACTGTTTTGCTAGCACAGACTGGAATATGTTCTGGGACCACATCAGTCATTGGCTTCATCAATAACGTTGTCCCACAGTGACCGCACGTACATACCCCAACCAGAAGCCATGGATTACAGGCAACATCCGCATTGAGCTTTAGCTCAAGGAGATGATTGGAGATGATTGTGGACTACAGGAAAAGGAGCACCGATCACGTCCCCATTCTCATTGACGGGGCTGCAGTGGAGCAGGTTGCGAGCTTCAAATTCCTTGGTGTCCACATCAACAACAAATTAGAATGGTCCAAACACACCAAGACAGTCGTGAAGAGGGCACGACAAAGCCTATTCCCCCTCAGGAAACTAAAACAATTTGGCATGGGTCCTCAGATCCTCAAAAGGTTCTACAGCTGCACCATCGAGAGCATCCTGACTGGTTGCGTCACTGCCTGGTATGGCAACTGCTCGGCCGCCGACAACAACGCACTACAGAAGGTAGTGCATACGGCCCAGTACATCACTGGGGCCAAGCTTCCTGCCATCCAGGACCTATATACCAGGCGGTGTCAGAGGAAGGCCCTAAAAATTGTCCAAGACTCCAGCCACCCTAGTCAGACTTCTCTCTGCTACCGCACGACAACCGGTAGTGGAGCACCAAGTCTAGGTCCAAGAGGCTTCTAAAAAGCTTCTACCCCCAAGCTATAAGACTCCTGAACACCTAATCAAAATGGCTACCCAGACTATTTGCATGCCCCCCCCCCCCCTTTTCTACAGTGCTGCTACTCTGTTGTCATCTATGCATAGTCACTTTAATACCGCTACCTAAATATTACCTCAACTAGCCGGTACCACCGCACATTGACTCTGTACCGGCACCCCCCTGTATATAGTCTCGCTATTGTTATTTTACTGCTGCCCTTTTAATTACTTGTTACTTTTATCACTTATCCGTATTTTTTAAAATTGCATTGATGGTTAGGGGCTCGTGAGTAAGCATTTCACTAGAAGGTTGTATTCGGCACGTGACTAATAAAATTTGATTTGACAGTGCAGATAGAATATTTTTTGTGCCAACCAGTCACTCAATCATTTGCTTCTTTTTGGCTACCTTTATATAGGGAGATGCAACTAAAACTGAGGGGGCTCAAGTTTGAGCTTAGGGGACGAAGCCCTCTTGTGGAGTTGGTACGTGTTGTCTAGACCTGTCATCAATCGCTCAATTATAAAGAACAAGGCATTAATGCAGGTCAGGTCTGACTGGGCTTCAGAATGCCCTATATTAAAATGTGATCTCTGGTTCTCCTAATCAAAAAATATATATTTTTAAATGAGCATTCTAAATTCAGCCAGTACCTCGTCCTTATAATAAATGCTTTAATTATAATATCCAGTTTCGTTCCTACTAGGAACTTGACCAAGGTATGGGATGTGACTGTGAGCATGACCTGGAGACCTCTGGGCTCAGCCAGTACCACATTCTTCTAATTAAAACTGTTTCTCCCATTTCGCACCTACTTGGAACATAACCCAGGTATGGGATGTGAAATAGTATGTGAAGGTGGGGCTGACCTGGAGACCTCCGGGCTCTGATGGATGGCCAGTAGGATGGGCTCTGTGTTGATGAGGAGAGCCCAGCAGGGGAAGCAGGACAGGAGCAGGATCAGAATCCCTCTCTGCACTATCACGCCCACATACTTCAGATTGTTGCTTCCGAATATCTACAGTCACACAGCAGAGATGGATTGACGGTGAAGGTGCTGCTGATCTCAACGATCATCCCTAATGATATGTTATCATTTTAGGTACAAAGTTAACATGTTTGGGGTCAATTCCATTTTAATTACAGTCAATTCAAGAAACTCCTTTGAAATTCCAATAGTCTTACTCTCCCCCCCAAATTCAGTCAGTCAGTCGCCTTACCTGAGAAATCACTGTGTCGAAGGCTGATGCCAGCCCGGTGCCGATAGATATGCCTGTAATATTGACCACCTGTTGACATAGGGGCAAGATTCTGTCATGAGTTAAGATTACATGCACACTGGTCAGAAGGCACAGAATTGTTTTATTAATGAGCTCCTAGCTGAGCACCACCACACAAGGGACTTTGGGTGAATGCAGGTAAAGGGTGATGTTTCTTGTGACTTGTATGAATTGCTTTTTCAGGAAGACAGTGATCTCAAAGCAAGCCATGGCTATTGGCTACACACTGTTCAGTTCAAAGTAGTCAAAGGGCTGCTCTTACCGAAGTGGCCAGAGTCACAGCTGCCAGCTCCGTTTTGCCTAAGTGTCCACAGAACACCGTGCTAACAAAACTGATTAGCATGAGCATCAGCATGGAGATGAACTGAGGAAAAAGAGTTGTATCAATTTATTCATACGCTCCCTTGTTTTTAAATCAACAATTCCCCACCACGTTCAACAGCAGATACATAATCCATGCAGTCATTATCAAAAGGAAACGTTGTAAAAGTGCTATGGTACTCAATATCAAATAATACCAATAAAATAAAAAAAAGTAGCCTAGAATAAGTCTACAAAGTGCATTTTAAACGTTTTTTCTAGAAATATCTGGCTTACCATTGGTCCAGCCAGTTTAAGAATTTCAACCATCTCCTCTATTTCGACTGACATCCATCTCCTTGCTCGACTGAAAGATCCGCATTCTGCAGGTAATTTAGATATGATGGAGCCATAAATTGGTGGATTACCTTTCGAGGCAGGGTTCACTGGGATACATGTTGTAACTTCTTCCATTTTACTACCGCACTGACCACAGCCTATGTACTGAAAACGTTTTGATAATTTTGCTGAGTTCAAATCATTGTTGCCGTTGGTACCAACAAAAACGTGGGTGCAATCATTTGTCCAAACATTTGCGTTTTGCAACGAAAACAAGTTTCTATTTAAATGCATCTAGATCCCTCCCATTTTCCTTCCTAGAATTACACCCCTATTTCCCCCCAGTTTCATCTGTTCGCTAATGCGTGTGCGTGACTATTTTACTGGAGCTAAAAACGGTCGGAACATGGTTTGTTCAAAAACAAGACATCATTGTATCTTTGTAGGCCTATGATCAAGGCCATGCTGCCGAAACGCGCCGGAGCTTTGAAATCTTTGTTCCATTGAACATGCCATTAAAATGAAGGCATTTTAATTATATTTAGATTGGCTTGGTCCTGATTGTTTTTTTAATGCTCGAATTCAAAAGAGTAGCAGCTTCGACCAGAAAGGGACATTGGTCTTTTTACACATCCTTAAACCGACCAAACGCGCCAGAATCCTTAGTTGCTGGCTGAAGCTTGATGAGGGGACTCTCAGGAGAGGTCGATCTCTGAGTTCCAATGTCCACATGAACATATTCTACCTGTGGGGCCAAGACTGTCAAGACTGAGTGCGCGAGTTGCTGAGTGTGTGTTATGTCAAGACAATTTGCTACAAAAACACTTGTATGCTAAATGAATGAGGATATACTTATAGCATTATAACTTATGTGTTGAAACTCTTACAATAAAGCCCTACAGGACTCCTGCAAGTCACCGCAATTCCTTCACAATGGCAAACAAATCCTGCAGGAATCCTGTATTACTTTTTGTAAGGGGGTGTTACATTATCTGTTGAATGTTACATTATCACTCAAAGTAAAGATTGAGTGACAGACAGTTCGGGCAACAATGGTTTGCTGTCATGTTCCTCCTCATCAATCTGGTAAGGAGCATTGACCTTGGCCGTCATGAAGCTTTTATCTCTGCTTTGTGTTTTTTATTATTACCTAAATACTTAAAAATTCAGAAAAAGTGACTTTAGCTGATGGCGATTATGTCATAGAACAAAACGTATAAGATCTCCTAAGCCTGTGTTTACCATAGACCTTATTTCCTCCGTTTATCGAAAAACCCTACAAAAACTCCATACATTTTCCCAACGAACCATGGCGGAGTTACTGCCTACAAAAAGACGCCATTACTATTGCTCTCTATTGTGGAGAAGAAACTTGTGGGCGTGGCGGAGCAAGGAGTCTGGGTAGCCAGGCAAGGCAGATACCTTAGTGGATTCAGCTATTTCAGACACCCCCGTTGCTGACAGGTGCATACAATTGAGCACACATCCATGCAATCTCCATAGACAAACATTGGCTGTAGTATGTGGGCACCCCTTCAAAGTAGTGGATTCGGCTATTTCAGCCACAGCCGTTGCTGACAGGTGTATAAAATTGAGCACACTGCCATGCAATCTCCATAGACAAACAGTGGTAGTAGAATGGCATTACAGAAGAGCTCAGTGACTTTCAACGTGGCATCACCATAGGATGCCACCTTTCCGACAAGTCAGTTCGTCAAATTTCTGCCCTGCTAGAGCAGTGCTGTTATTGTGACATGGAAACGTCTAGGAGCAACAATGGCTCAGCTGCGAAGTGGTAGGCCACACAAGCTCACAGAACGGGACTGCCGAGTGCTGAAGCGCGTAGTATGTAAAAATCGTCTGTCCACGGTTACAACACTCACTACCGAGTTCCAAACTGTCTCTGGAAGCAACGTCAGCACAAGAACTGTTCATCAGGAGCTTCATGAAATGGGTTTCCATGGCCGAGCAGCCACAAGCAAGCCTAAGATCGCTGCAATCGGACTCTGAAACAGTGTAAACGCGTTCTCTGTAGTGATGAATCACTCTTCACCATTTGGCAGTCCCGATGGACGAATCTGGGTTTGGGGGATGCCAGGAGAATGCTACCTGCCTGAATGCATAGTGACAGCTATAAAGTTGGGTGGAGGAGGAATAATGGTCTGGGGCTGTTTTTCATGGTTCTGGCTAGGCCCCTTAGTTCCAGAAGGGAAATCTTAATGCTACAGCATACAATGACATTCTAGACGATTCTGTGCTTCCAACTTTGTGGCAACAGTTTGGGGAAGAACCTTTCCTGTTTCAGCATGACAATGCCCGCGTGCACAAAGCGAGGTCCATACAGAAATGTTTTTTTGAGATCAGTGTGGAAGAACTTGACTGGCCTGCACAGAGCCCTGACTTCAACCCCATCGAACACCTTTGGGATGAATTGGAACACTGACTGCGAGCCAGGCCTAATCGGCCAACATCAGTACCTGACTTCACTAATGCTCTTGTGGCTGAATGGAAACAATATTCCGACATCTGGTGGAAAGCCTTCCCAGAAGAGTGGAGGCTGTTATGGCACGAAAGGGGGGGACCAACTCCATATTAATGCCCATGATTTTGGAATGAGGTGTTCGACAAGCAGGTGTCCACATACTTTTGGCCATGTAGTGTTCATGGCTGGTGAAAGACAGCTAAGCCTCATCCGCTGCACCACAGGGACATCTGCTGGACACACAGCTCCTGTACTCCAGTGGAAACATGCACTACTAGGGTAGATATGTCCTTTTGTCAACAATGGAATACTTTTAACATAAAACCACAGGAGGTTGGTGGCACCTTAATTGGGGAGGACAGGCTCTTGGTAATGGCTGGAGCAGAATTAATGAAATGGTATCAAATACATCAAACACATGGTTTCCATGTCTTTTATGCCATTTCATTCACGCCGTTCCAGCCATTATTATGTGCCATCCTCCCCTCAACAACATCCACTGCATAAAACAACCTTCTTTGTTCCATTACATACTGTAGTTTTCACCTATCCCGCCTTCAGAGGAGGGAGACCAGTGTAATGATCTGCATGAGGTATTGGGGTCAGTATTTTTCAGGAAATGGAAACAGGTGAACCTTCAGTACAGTAAAACATATTATACCATTACAAGTCTCAGAGAAAATCTTCCACTGTAATGTTGGTGTAACATCTTTCTTTAATTTACATTTTCTCTCTCAGGCTTTTGAGTTCAGGACGTTATAGCCACCCCTGATGCAGAATGACAGACACCTCTTTCTGTGTTCCAATCCTGATCTT
The DNA here is from genome assembly GCF_965601325.2 of Salmo salar. Classification (NCBI taxonomy): domain Eukaryota; kingdom Metazoa; phylum Chordata; class Actinopteri; order Salmoniformes; family Salmonidae; genus Salmo; species Salmo salar. The sequence goes on along the minus strand of NC_138306.1, from coordinate 46,162,370 downwards.
GAGGGAAAAACACCAGACAGTCCTATCCACTGAACTAAACAGCCACCAGACTATGATCAGCTGAAATTAGAAGGTAACAGAAAAGGTTATATGCCTACATGATAGGTACATCTCACAGACAGCATTATGCAACCCTCGGCCTTATTAGACAACTAAACAAGATTTGCAAACTAGCCAAAAGCATGCCATTAACAACAATTGTATCTTCCACACCCACATTTACCCAAAGGTCTAGTTTATTTAAAGACCCTCTTCCGTAATCCTTGTTGTTTGTCCAAGTCTTCATCATGATTTAATCTCTGGCTAACACCGGCGGCACCTGCATGCCGCCCGAGGGCTTCAGTCTCGTGTCTTCCTCATGTCCTAACTAACTAACTGGATTAATTACTGGAACCCACTGGGCACACCACATCATTTAAACGTGGAATTTCGGTAATTTTTGATTGAGATGTTGATCATTGAGATTTCAACCTTTATTCGCCCACTTCAAAAAAACAAGACAGAAGTTTCTCAATGTATTATCACTATGCTTTGAACCATCTGAAAAGCACAACCAAATTCCAATGGAGAAACAATGTCTGCTTGTTGGTATGATTGTCATCTTTGTTGCGCTTTCAACCATTTAAAAGCAAAACAAAGTTCAAATGGGAATACAATGTCAGACATTTGTATTTATACAATAACTTAATGTGTTATCTCTGTGCTTCATCTAATAGCACAACCACATGACCTGGATTGCAGTTGAGATTACATTAAGTGCATGGTGCAAGTGATCAATGCAGTTCGAGATTCTCCACAGATTATTATAACAATTGTGAAGATCTCCACTGACCTGTGACCTTTCATGCCATCTTGAACATGCACACTTTCTATGATTACATAACAAGACAAAAATAGTTACAGTAACTTAAAAATGTGGCCATGGATGTGTTACTCATTTTATAATTACATTTACATTTACATTTTAGTCATTTAGCAGACGCTCTTATCCAGAGCGACTTACAAATTGGTGCATTCACCTATAATATCCAGTGGAACAACCACTTTACAATAGTGCATCTAAATCTTTTAAGGGGGGGGTTAGAAGGATTACTTTATCCTATCCCAGGTATTCCTTGAAGAGGTGGGGTTTCAGGTGTCTCCGGAAGGTGGTGATTGACTCCGCTGTCCTGGCGTCGTGAGGGAGCTTGTTCCACCATTGGGGTGCCAGAGCAGCGAACAGTTTTGACTGGGCTGAGCGGGAACTGTGCTTCCTCAGAGGTAGGGAGGCGAGCAGGCCAGAGGTGGATGAACGGAGTGCCCTTGTTTGGGTGTAGGGCCTGATCAGAGCCTGAAGGTACGGAGGTGCCGTTCCCCTCACAGCTCCGTAGGCAAGCACCATGGTCTTGTAGCGGATGCGAGCTTCGACTGGAAGCCAGTGGAGAGAGCGGAGGAGCGGGGTGACGTGAGAGAACTTGGGAAGGTTGAACACCAGACGGGCTGCGGCGTTCTGGATGAGTTGTAGGGGTTTAATGGCACAGGCAGGGAGCCCAGCCAACAGCGAGTTGCAGTAATCCAGACGGGAGATGACAAGTGCCTGGATTAGGACCTGCGCCGCTTCCTGTGTGAGGCAGGGTCGTACTCTGCGAATGTTGTAGAGCATGAACCTACAGGATCGGGTCACCGCCTTGATGTTGGTGGAGAACGACAGGGTGTTGTCCAGGGTCACGCCAAGGCTCTTAGCACTCTGGGAGGAGGACACAAGGGAGTTGTCAACCGTGATGGCGAGATCATGGAACGGGCAGTCCTTCCCCGGGAGGAAGAGCAGCTCCGTCTTGCCGAGGTTCAGCTTGAGGTGGTGATCCGTCATCCACACTGATATGTCTGCCAGACATGCAGAGATGCGATTCGCCACCTGGTTGTCAGAAGGGGGAAAGGAGAAGATTAATTGTGTGTCATCTGCATAGCAATGATATGAGAGACCATGTGAGGATATGACAGAGCCAAGTGACTTGGTGTATAGCGAGAATAGGAGTGGGCCAAGAACAGAGCCCTGGGGGACACCAGTGGTGAGAGCACGTGGTGCGGAGACAGATTCTCGCCACGCCACCTGGTAGGAGCGACCTGTCAGGTAGGACGCAATCCAAGCGTGCGCGGTGCCGGAGATGCCCAGCTCGGAGAGGGTGGAGAGGAGGATCTGATGGTTCACGGTATCAAAGGCAGCAGATAGGTCTAGAAGGATGAGAGCAGAGGAGAGAGAGTTAGCTTTAGCAGTGCGGAGAGCCTCCGTGACACAGAGAAGAGCAGTCTCAGTTGAATGCCCAGTCTTGAAACCTGACTGATTAGGATCAAGAAGGTCATTCTGAGAGAGATAGCAAGAGAGCTGGCCAAGCACGGCGCGTTCAAGAGTTTTGGAGAGAAAGGAAAGAAGGGATACTGGCCTGTAGTTGTTGACATCGGAGGGATCGAGTGTAGGTTTTTTCAGAAGGGGTGCAACTCTCGCTCTCTTGAAGACGGAAGGGACGTAGCCAGCGGTCAAGGATGCGTTGATGAGCGAGGTGAGGTAGGGGAGAAGGTCTCCGGAAATGGTCTGGAGAAGAGAGGAGGGGATAGGGTCAAGTGGGCAGGTTGTTGGGCGGCCGGCCGTCACAAGACGCGAGAGTTCATCTGGAGAGAGAGGGGAGAAAGAGGTCAAAGCACAGGGTAGGGCAGTGTGAGCAGGACCAGCAGTGTCGTTTGACTTAGCAAACGAGGATCGGATGTCGTCAACCTTCTTTTCAAAATGGTTGACGAAGTCATCCGCAGAGAGGGAGGAGGGGGGGGGGGGAGGGGGAGGAGGATTCAGGAGGGAGGAGAAGGTAGCAAAGAGCTTCCTAGGGTTAGAGGCAGATGCTTGGAGTTTAGAGTGGTAGAAAGTGGCTTTAGCAGCAGAGACAGAAGAGGAAAATGTAGAGAGGAGGGAGTGAAAGGATGCCAGGTCCGCAGGGAGGCGAGTTTTCCTCCATTTCCGCTCGGCTGCCCGGAGCCCTGTTCTGTGAGCTCGCAGTGAGTCGTCGAGCCACGGAGCAGGAGGGGAGGACCGAGCCGGCCTGGAGGATAGGGGACAGAGGAAATCAAAGGATGCAGAAAGGGAGGAGAGGAAGGTTGAGGAGGCAGAATCAGGAGATAGGTTGGAGAAGGTTTGAGCAGAGGGAAGAGATGATAGGATGGAAGAGGAGAGAGTAGCGGGAGAGAGAGAGCGAAGGTTGGGACGGCGCAATACCATCCGAGTAGGGGGAGAGTGAGAAGTGTTGGATGAGAGCGAGAGGGAAAAGGATACAAGGTAGTGGTCGGAGACTTGGAGGGGAGTTGCAATGAGATTAGTGGAAGAACAGCATCTAGTAAAGATGAGGTCAAGCGTATTGCCTGCCTTGTGAGTAGGGGGGGAAGGTGAGAGGGTGAGGTCGAAAGAGGAGAGGAGTGGAAAGAAGGAGGCAGAGAGGAATGAGTCGAAGGTAGACGTGGGGAGGTTAAAGTCACCCAGAACTGTGAGAGGTGAGCCATCCTCAGGAAAGGAACTTATCAAGGCGTCAAGCTCATTGATGAACTCTCCAAGGGAACCTGGAGGGCGATAAATGATAAGGATGTTAAGCTTGAAAGGGCTAATAAATGCTGTTACAGTAGTTTGTAAGATAGCCTTAACTTTAGACTAATTACTGTATTACAAAAGTAATATTGAATTGTTTGGTTGACAAAGCAACCAAATATCAAAATTTTAAAGAGATGTATCTAATGCTTGGATAGTTTCATCTGAGACACTTGCTTAATCCTATTCTTTAACTTTTATTTTTGGTTTAGTTGGAGACGTGAATCCAACATATAATTTGTTAACTTGTCGACAAGTAAATAGGCTATTTACTGTATTGCAGAAGTGATATTGAATTGGGTTTCGTTGTCAACAGAACCAAATAGCAACATTCGAAGGAGATGTATTTTTTGTGCCAATGACTTCGTCTGGCATTAATTCCAGTTTGTCATGAAAAATTTATATATTGGATTCAGGTCTCCATCTCAACCTAAAATAAAAGTTAAAGAATTGGACTAAATCAGTTAGTGGCACAGATGGAACTATCCAAGCAGAAGATACATTTCCTTAAAATGTTGATATTTAGTTGCGTTGACAACCAAACACAATTCAATATCCAGTTTGTCTACAAATTAATAATTGATATGTTCGATTCACGTCTCCATCTCAACCAAAAATCTATGTTAAAGAATAGGACTAAATCAAATAAAAAAATGTATGCACTTTAAATAAAGATTGTTTTGATTTAGACCTATTCTTTAACTTAGATTTTCGGTTGAGATGGAGACGTGAATCCAACATATTAATTATTAACTTGAAGATTACATTTGATGTCAACCAAATCTTTAAACCCTAGGTCTATATGTATTGTCGATTTTTAGTTGAACCCCTGTTTGAATTGAAACAACAGCTGTTGATGACTTCACAAAAGCTATATAGGCCTGACAAAAATATAAATGCAACATGCAACAATTTCTAAGATTTTACTGAGTTACAGTTCATGTAAGGAAATCAGTCAATTGAAATAAATTCATTAGGCCCTAATCTATGGATTTCACATGACAGTGAATACAGATATGCACCTGTAGGTCTCAGACACCTTTAAAAGGTAGGGGCGTGGATCAGAAAACCAGTCAATATCTGGTGTGATCACCATTCCCCTCATGCAGTGCGACACATGTCCTTCGAGTAGAGTTGATCAGGTTGTTAATTGTCGCCTGTGGAATGTTGTCCCACTCCTCTTCAATGGCTGTGCAAAGTTTCTGGATATTGGCAGGAACTGGAATATGCTGTCTTACATGTTGATCCAGAGCATCCCAATCATGCTTAAATGGGTGACATGTCTGATGAGTACGCAGGCAATGTAAGAACTGGGACATTTTCAGCTTCCAGGAATTGTGTACAGATCCTTACAACATGGGTCCAGGCATTATCATGCTGAAACATGAGGTGATGGCTGCAGATGAATGGCACAACAATGCGCCTCAGGATCTCGTCACGGTATCTCTGTGCATTCAAATTGCCATCGATAAAACTGTACAATATTTGTTTTGAAAAAGACATAACTAAGTCCATGAATATTGTATTGAATGTGCATTTCACACATAAGACCTGGATACACCAGTCCAGGGCAGGAGCAATGTAGTGCCAGAAGTGAGATAGAGGAAAGGCAAAACAATTAATTAAAATACATTTTCAAGGGGCTAAACACACGGATATAATGTAGTTTTAATATACATTCAGAAATGAAAATATTTGATTTTGAGAAATCCAAACAAGTCTTTTGAGGCTGTAGTATTATTTAATTTTTTTAACTAGGCAAGTCAGTTAAGAACAAATTCTTATTTTCAATGACAGCCTAAGAACAGTGGGTTAACTAACCTTGTTCAGGGGCAGAACAATAGATTTTTAGCTTGTCAGCTCAGGGACTCGATCTTGCAACCTTTCTGTTATTAGTCCAACACTCTAACCTCTAGGCTACCTGCTGCCCCACAGCATGAGGTTGTAGTTGTGTTTGTTGTCCATAGCTTATGCCTGCCCATACCATAACCCCACCGCCACCATGGGGCACTCTGTTCACAGCATTGACATCAGCAAACTGCTCGCCCACATGGCGCCATACATGCTGTCTGCCATCTGCCTGGTCCAATTGAAACCGGGACTCATCCATAAAGAGCACACTTCTCCAGCGTGCCAGTGGCCATCGAAGGTGAGCATTTGCCCACGGGTCAGTTATGACCTCGAATTGCAGTCAGGTCAAGACCCTAGTGAGGACGACGAGCACGCAGATGTGCTTCCCTGAGACGGTTTCTGACAGTTTGTGCAGAAGTTCTTTGGTTGTGCAAACCCACAGTTTCATCAGCTGTCCGGGTGACTGGTCTCAGGCGATCCTGCAGGTGAAGAAGCCGGATGTGGGGGTCCTGGGATGGTGTGGTTACATGTGGTCTGCTGTTGTGAAGCCGATTGGACATACTGCCAAATTCTCTAAAACTACATATGGTAGAGAAATTAACATTCAATGAAAGCAAATGTGTGCGCAACCAGGAATTTAAACACATTTGTGCACCCAATTTGAGAGAAATAAACTTTTGTGCATATAGACAATTTCTGGGATATTTTATTTCAGCTCATGAAACATGGAACCTATACTTTACATTTTGCGTTTATGTTTTTGTTCAGTATAGTATCATTGATTATATATGACTAAAAAGTATGGTTACATTTAATTTGCTCTGCTAAATTAATCCTTCGGTATGACTTCGATAGAACCAGATATAAAGAGGTCTCTCAAAAATAATTCTCAAGATAGCACATTGGTAGTAGTCAGTAACAAATATCAATGCTAAGCAGGGCTGGTTTTAATTAAAACCCTGGATGGGAGACCAAGTAGATAGCTCCAGTAGGAGGTGCTGCCCAGCCTATTGTTTTTTTCTCTGATAGTGGATATAACGATGACGATCTGACATTGTTCAAAGGTACAAATACTATACAAGGTTTGTCTATGTTGAAAATTGGTTCCCATGATGACATAATCTTGTAGTTGAAATTTCACCCTCAAAACAGTTTACGTTGACTTTTTTAAAATGAAATGTATTTTACATGTAGATTCCATGTCTAAATATGTTGACAAATGACGTTGAAACAATGTTGATTCATTCAGTTTGTGCCCAGTGGGAAGGAACTCAAGTCCATGTTGATGTTGCATTTTATAACAAAATATAAATAGACCAGAAATCACTTGAAATCAACAACAAAAATATATTTATCAAAATAAGTACAATAAATTAATCTGAAGAAACAATGTTTTTCTTAAAGTAATATGTTACTAGGATTAAGGGAGGAATGGTATGTTAGTTTGCTTATGTGTTGGCAGACAAAATGGTTGGTGTCTGTGTAGATGATAAATAAAATATTTTATTTAAGGCAACACTACATTTTGTTTTTTGAAAGTTTATAAATATGAATAAAGTGGGCTCATACACAAAGACAATCAGAGGTGTTTTGAATTTTACAGCATTTATCCCTGTACTTTATTGCATTTAGAGATGGTTGAAACTGCCACTAAATGTTAGGTACATTAAAAGGAAGATTTAGTTGAGTTAAATATGAGTTCATTGCAATTGACCCAGAATGTACAATATGACCATACAGTACTTCCTATGCTTGTCAAACAAATCAATAACGCACATAGTCTACAACTCCCAATAAAGTTGTTCAAAATGGATGTAGTTATTAACACATGGATCATAATGAGGAACAGTTCAGTAGAGAACAATAATAAATACAATAAAAACATCCAGGGAATCCACTTGATGTTGGACGAGCCGAGTTAATAGCCATAGTCAATACCACATACGATGGTAGTGGTACAATGGGGCAATTCCTAACTCATCACTGTTAAAAAATATATTTAAAAAAGAAATTGTGGAAAACACTGATTTGTCCTTTGCAATGTCACCATCAAAGCAGAACAAAATGTTCAGTCACAAAAAGTTAAGTCACAAAAAAAGGGGTAGGTGACAGCAGTTCAATACTGTTTCATGGCAGAGGTGGGGGAAAAGTGCTCCAAAAATGTCCAGCATTTGAGGTTAGCGTGTTCCCAGGAGTTAAACTTGACAGATATTGTAGTATATAGTGGGGCTCTCGTTGACTGTGTCTTCCATCACCTCATAACAGCAGTCTTGCTTGTGCAAAGGTAACTCAGTCAGTGGCATGCCATTCTGCATGTTGTGCAAGTTGTGTTTGTTCTGTGTGCCGTATGAAGGCTGGGACTGGGAAGGAACAAACACACACAGTGATCAGTATCTCTGTGATAAGTGACAGAAACTGTGCAGACGTTCAGAGGTCTATATTCACATGACATATTGCTTTCATATTGTTTTTTTTGTAACCCTGGCCAGCACACACATTAAATTAATCTAAGACCTCAGTAATTATTTTGTGCAGGGTCTCATACCTCACATTAAAACAGTTTTACAGAAACTCAGGACTATAGGTAGATGATATTATATGGTTGCAGCTAGACAGTGACAGCTGCCTACCTTGCCAGTACCACCGCGAGGAAAGTCTTTCCGACATAAGTGGCCGATGATTCCTGCTGCCAGGGCGTCTCCAAGCACGTTGATCATGGTTCGGAATCGGTCCCTGAAAAGACAGGGAATACAAAAGCTCCAGAAATCAGCCTCCCACTCCAAACACAAACATTGTCTCTGAATACACCAAAATACTTCCTCATAACAACCAGTCTCTCCTATGCCATGAAGTTAGTAAATAATTTAAGGTTTCCCTTGACACCCATTCTAAACCATTGTCAGCTGTTTCAGTCACTATTAACTACATGTGTAGCATATGTTCTAATATGTTGTAGGCCTACTGTAGATATTGAACATTACTAATTTATGTCATAGTGAACTTACAGCACCCAGTCGATGGCCACAATGAGGGTGATGTCATCAGGCGGCAGACCCACTGATGTCAGGACAATGACCATGGTAACGAGGCCGGCCTGGGGAATCCCAGCAGCACCTATGCTGGCAGCTGTAGCTGTTATACTGTTAGAGACCAAAACAATCAATTACAAAGCTAAGAAGGTGCAATACTATATTATTCTGCCATGGTAACACTGATATGAGCAATACCTTTTGACAGCCTTATTGCTTGTAAGGATTTTTTATTAAATCAAACACAGTGATTGAATCTCATGATGAAAATAATGATATTTACTCAGTACAGCGATAATGCACATTCACATGTACTAATGTTGTGTGAAACAAAAGTAATATCAGGAGGAATGTTACTTTTTGTCACACTGGTTATAATCTCAGCACCCAGGACCAAGGCTGTCATGGCAGACTACACCGGGTGCTTACCGCTTTTGAGTTTGGACTCAAAGTTTCACCCTGCAGATGCAATGGTAGCTTTATGATTTGAAACCCAATACATACCCAGTGGTGTAAAGTAGTTCAGTAAAAATACTTTCAAGTCCTACTTAAGTAGTGTTTTTGGTATCTGTACTTTACTATTTATATTTTTAACAACTTACTTTTACTTCACTACGTTCCTAAAGAAAATAATGTACTTTTTACTCCATACAGTTTATTTTTACACCCAAAAGTACTCATTACATTTTGAATGCTTAGCAGGACATGAAAATGGTCCAGTTCACACACTTATCAAGGAACATCCCTGGTCATCCCTACTACCTGATCTGGCAGATTCACTAAACACAAATGCTTCGTTTGTAACTGATGTCTGAGTGTTGGAGTGTGCCCCAAGCTATCTGTAAATTAAACAAAACAAGAAGATGGTGCCATCTGGCTTTCTTAATATAAGGAACTTTAAATTATTTATACTTTCACTTTTGATACTTAAGTACATTTTAGCAATTACATTTACTTTTGATACTTAAGTATATTTAAAACCAAATACATTTAGACTTTTACTCAAGTAGTATTTTACTGGGTGACTCACTTTTACTTCAGTCATTTTCTATTAAGGTATCTTTACTTAAGTACGACAATTGGGTACTTTCTCCATCACTGTACATACCTAATGGTGACCAGCTGGCCAAAGTCCAGCTCATAATTGTTGACCTGGGCGATAAAGATGGCCGCCACGGCCTCATAAAGAGCCGTTCCGTCCATGTTGATGGTGGCCCCCACAGGCAGCACAAAGCGTGCTATCTGCCGATCCACATTGCAGTTCTCCAGCAAGCACTTCATAGTGATGGGTAGAGTGGCAGAACTTGAGAGAGAGAGAGAGAGATCGTTGACTAAGGGGCTTCTACCATTATGAACTGATATCCTCTGGATAGAATATTGTCAGTTTTCCTCCTTTTCGCATCCTTCTGTTTACACTCCTTACTTACAACAATTGCAACACTTAGCTTTAAAGCTATTTAAAGTGAATTTTTAAACATACTTTTTGACATTTAAGTTATTTTTATCTTAATACATTTCTGTCCTTGACTGTTCCCCTTGAAACTCACCATACTGGGGATCAATTGCAACATGATACAGATGAATTTGACTACGGTAAGGGTTTTGTAGTGTTTGAAGCTGATCAATCAAACGCGCCATTACAATGTTTATAAGGAACCTTTTCATGCATTCAACTCAATCCTCTGACAGTTTTATTCACATCTGGTCCTGGAGGGCCACAGTGTTTGCAAGCATTTGTCCCTGCCCAACACTAGACTTCAGTGAGCGTTTTTTCGGCTGTTCGGGCACATTACATTTTTGCTGGGGGGAAACCGAAGTTTAGAGCCAAAGTCTACGCCCCTTCGTCTGTGATTGGTCAACAGTAAGGATTCTTCAATAAAGTCTTAGCTGTCATTCAACCAGAGACGACTTGTTTTCCTGCACATTTTTTTAATTGAAAAATACTGCACCAAGCAGTATAGTTAGATGTGAAACGACGCGACTAAGATCTCTGCAAAAACGCCAAAATAAATGACAGATTTCTTGAGTTATCTTAGATTCATTCTGACTATTTTGAGGAAATGCATACTGGCTACGGCATCTCAAAATGGACAAACAGTACTATTGTCGCTTTTTTCTTATTTTTCAAGTGAAGGTCTTTTAAGGGAATATGCGAGCACACAGGTTTGGTTCGGCTAGGCGCCAGCCGAACCTGAAGCATGCTGATGCCTTAACACACCTGATGAATCAGGTGTTATGGAACTTCGTTGAATGGGGGGCAGTTCCTTTTCTATTCAGGGGGTGAGCTGAAATTCAATTCCTCATAAAAAGCAAAGCTCAATTTCCAATTCAACATGAGTTGAATGCCAATTCATTTCTTGCTGAACTAACTGAATTAAGAAAGGAAATGACCCCAACCCTGGTTGCATACGGCAGACCTTCAGGACAATGAACATCATTGTTCGATGAGAAAAATGGGCACAGAGAGACAACTGCTTACCTTGAGGAGGTGGCCAATGCTATGACCAAGGCTTGTAGCAGGCCTCTGATGTAAGTGAAGGGGTTTTTCTGAGTCAGGACAAGGTAGAAGAAGGGGAGGAGGATGAGGCCGTGAACAAACAGCCCGGTCAGAACAGTGATGGTGTACCAGCCCAGCTTCTTCCCAAGATTAGATGGGTCCTGCATGTCTAGGATTTTTCCAGCCACAAGGAATATGATCCCAAATGGAAAATACCTGAAAGAAAAAGGAAGAACGAATGACCTACTGTATATATAAAACTGTGTCTCACTTTTGTTAAATACACACCGCAAAGACTGTCTATACTAGGTCAAATGTCAATGTGTTTTTCCTAATGAGCAGTTTCCACACAGTGGAACAGAATAAAACTAAATAAATTGTAATTTTCTATTATGTTATGTATTGTGAAAACTAGACAAGTACTTTATTCATAAAAAATGATAAGAAAAAAAATTGCCCTGTTGTGTCACCCGAGTTGATCCCCGCCTCTAAAACCATGTCAGAGTCAAGAGTCATTCAAGGCTTTGAGGTCAATCCTATTAGCAATTGAACTTCTATGGTAAGGCCGTTTGAACAATATGGCCGGGCTGTTTGAGGTAAACCTGAGCTGCATGGGTGGTGCCAAAGGTCCCTGGGATTAGTCACTGTTGACCCTGAGCACAGAGTGTGCTACTCCTGGTCGACTAATCCTCGGCATGTGCAGTTCACTGCTGGGTGGAGCGAGGCAAGATGATTGCCTAACGTCTCCACCACAGCTTGACCACAAGACGATGACCAAGTTCTCACCACATGCCCGTGTACAGGTCGAAGCCTCAGAAAGTCACACTGAACACACATCTGGGTAGCAGACTCTTTCTTTAGGTCCCACTAGTTTGAATGGTCATGGGTCATGCTGCTCATAGCAGAAAGCCAAAAGGCTAGGTTGCCATCAAATGCAACAGACTTATGATATTTCTTAGGTAATTTAGCAGATGCTTGTATCCAAAGTGACAGTTTATAGTGACACACATTCAGTATACAGTGTGGGAATCACACCCACAAACCTGGTGTTGCCGGTACCATCCTCTAACCCACTGAGCCAGTAAATTAGAACCTTTATCATTTGAACGAATGATAAATATGGTAATGGACACAGATGCTGGTACTTATAAAGCTGGTACCCCGCTTACCAAACAGCAGTGTTGGTGATTTTCATGACACATTCGTTGACGCACTGACACACGTTGACTAGTGGTGCTCCTCTCTCGCCCATTTTCCCCAGCAACAGCCCTGATGGAACAATATGAAAAAAAGATATATATCTCGCTCTACCTACTCAGTCTAGAGAGATGGATACATATAATATTGATACTAGAGGGATAGACAGCTGCAGATGTATAATGTAAACAGACAGATGGGGGAAAAAAGAAAGAAACAGAAAAGACTGGCGTTCAGAATACAGTCAGTGGTGGAAAAAGGACCCAATTGTCATACTTGAGTGAAAGTAAACATATTTTAATAGAAAATGACTCAAGTAAAAGTGAAAGTCACCCAGTAAAATACTACTTGAGTAAAAGTCTAAAAGTTTTTGGTTTTGATATACTTAAATATCAAAAGTAAATGTAATTGCTAAAATATACTTAACTGCAAAAAATGTGGCAAAGAAATGTTCTTTATGTCTAGAATACTAAGTGTTATGTTTGGGGCATATCCAACACATCACTATGTAACACTCCTCATATTTTCAAGCATGTTGGTGGCTGCTTCATGTTATGGTTATTCTTGTCATGAGTAAGGACTAGAGAGTTTTTTAGGATAAAAATAAATGAAATAGAGCTAAGCACAGGCAAAATCCTAGAGGAAAACCTGGTTCAGTCTGCATTCTAACATACACTGAGAGACAAATTCACTTTTCAGCAGGACAATAACCTAAAACACAAGGCCACATATACACTGGAGTTGGTTACCAAGATTACATTGAATGTTCCTGAGTGGCCTAGTTCCAGTTTTGACTTAAATTGTCTTGAAAATCTATGGCTAGACTAGCAATGATTAACAACCAACTTGACAGAGCTTGCAGAATATTTTAAAAGAATAATGGGCAAATATGATACAATTCAGGTGTGCAAAGCTCTTAGAGACCTACCCAGAAAGACACACAGCTGTAATCACTGTCAAAGGTGATTCTAACATGCATTGACTCAAGGGTGTGAATACTGATGTAAATAAGATATTTCTGTATTTAACTTTCAATACATTTGCAAAAATTTCTAATAACATGTTTTCACTTTGTCATTATGGGGTATTGGGTGTAGATGGGTGTAGATGGGTGTAGATGGGTGAGAGAAAAAAAGCTATTTCATCCATTTTGAACTCTGTAACAAAACAAAGTGGAATAAATCAAGGGGAATTAATACTTTCTGAAGGCACGGTAAATCCCTTCAAATTCCTTATATTAAGCAAACCATTTACGGATAGCCAGGGGCACACTGCAACACTTAGACATCATTTACAAACAAATCATGTGTTTAGTGAGTCCGCCAGATCAGAGGCAGTAGGGATGACCAGGGATGTTCTCTGTTTAGTGAGTCCTCCAGATCAGAGGCAGTAGGGATGACCAGGAATGTTCTCTTGATAAGTGAGTGAATTGGACCTTTTGAGTGTCAGGGAAAATGTATGGAGTAAAAGGTACATCCTTTTCTTTAGGAATGTGGTGAAGTAAAAGTAAAAGTTGTCAAAAATATAAATAGTAAAGTAGTATTTGAAAGTATTTTTACTTAAGTACTTTACACCACTGCTGGTCTTACCCATAGTGGCAGAGAAGATGACGATCCCCAGCACATTCATCTGTTGGCTGTTGCCAGGGCTGGTCTTGTAGTGGATCTCAGGGGGTGGAGTGAGCTCCAGTAACACCGTCCGACCCCTGAGGTCACTTTCGTCAGGTATGGCGTACACAAGGTTGGGCTGCACTGTGACCCTGGAGACTTTCAGGATAGGAACCAGATCTGTTTTGTACTGGAATCAATAAGAACATTGCAGATGAGTAAGGCAATATAAACTACAATACCCATCAGCTGTAGGGATTTGTTAATCACAACCAATGGAACATCTGACTTATTAGGAACAATGGTAAACGTGTCATACCTGTACATTCGCATTGGTCTAGTGTTACTCACCTGCTGAAATGTTGCCTCAATAAGATTGGAAGGAACCATATTCCTGTAAAAAGAGAATATGTTATAATTTAGCATGTTGTTATGTTGGTGTATGCATTAAGGGTGAAACACATGGTCATTCATTAATGATCAGTGTCAGTAAGGTGTAATGAATACAGCACAAGAGAGAGTCATAATAGGTTATAATTATTCCAACTTGATGAGTATGATTATCACAAACAGCATCCTTTTGAATTGTTACAGGAAGTTGTGAGCCACACAAAGGAAAGTGGTCCCCTGCACTCTGAGAATTGATGTGGTGTATTCTACAGAATGTATATATTCAGTGATGAATACACATTTTGAGATATGTCTGCATAAAATATTTGATGTGTTTAAAGTGTTTGCATGGGCCAAACAAGTAATTTGATGTATTTGAAAAGAAAGTAAGAACTTGTGAAGTGTCTCAGTTGTGAACACAGTAGAGGCCATTTGCCCCCTACAGTATGTTATAGGCCCCCTACAGTATGTTATAGGCCCCCTACAGTATGTTATAGGCCCCCTACAGTATGTTATAGGCCCCCTACAGTATGTTGTAGGCCGTCACTGTAAATAAGAATTTGTTCTTAACTGACTTGGCCTAGTTAAATGAAAATATAAATAAATGTTATCAGTTTAATTTGGGCTCTCCTCTCTTCTGGTCTTTCCTTAATTTAATAATTGGATAAAGTGGGCAGACCACTCCCATGAGGGGCCTTAAAAGAGGGAGGTACGATCAGACAGACATGAGCCAGAATCCCTCCTGACGTGTGCCGGCGAAGAGATCCTCCACCGAGATCATTGTATCCCCACCGTTCATGATTGAGTTAATCTGTAAATCATCCCTTATGGATTACTAAAAATACCCTAATCACCCCTGTGATTTAACTGGATTGTGAGACAGTCATTGCTACTGCACAGGACTACGCAAGCATAGACAACAATAGGTAGTAGCATGCATATTAGGCCTATATCTAGTACCAGAGACTGGACCAAGTCACAATTTGGAAGTCTTAAGCAAGTCTCAAATCTTAATCTTCGAGTCTCGAGTCAATTCCCAAGTAATAATGGGCAAGTCTCAAGTAAAATTCCAAGTTCCACAGCTCAGGTCAAGTCACTAATTTGGGGTTTAGAGTCCTCAAATCACTGTGTTTTATGCCAATTTCAATGCAGTGGCAATACATCAGTGATTTTGGACCCACATGTTTTACAAACTGCATCCCTTTTCCCCCTACTACCACAGTCTTTGAAACTGAATGCAACAATTTTTCCTGAATGCAACAAGCTTTTCTTAATCTGGTAACCTAACCAGGTATAAATCAAAACCCCATAGGGTCTGACAGTGATTAATTAGTAGTTGTAAAAAGGTATTTATATGGGATTGGGCCAGATGAACATTTACAGCGAAATAAAGGAGCAAGTAGGGTTAAGTGCCTTGCTCAAGGGCACACTGACAGATTTTCACCTAGTCTGCTCAGGGATGTGAACCATTGACCTTCCGGTTACTGGCCCAACGCTCTTAACCACTAGGCTACCTGCCACCTACTCACCTAGGTATACAGATACAGTATTTTCTAAACAGGTCACATGGTTTTAAATCAATTCTGGAAAAACTCCTGGCCCTAGGGAGGATGAAAACCCTGTCAAACTGCAGCAACCTTTTTATTTAACATTTACTTATATAACATTTTATTTTATTCCTTCCCTTTACACAGACACAACCGCTGCAATTGGACAATATAACTCACAGGGCTGAGCTTGCTTTATGCAGGTTTGCATCGTAAAGGCCTATGCAACTGCAGTTAAAAAGTTACTCTCAACGTCTATTTACATAATCAGTATTGCGTTGTTTGATTAATTTAAGTTCATCATTTTGGACTGAAAAGGTCAAGGTAGCCTAGCCAGCCAGCCCAAATTTGAATATAGCCTAAACCAAATGTATTTAATAACATATACATTTTCTCCTAACACAAATAAAGGGGATATAAATAAGCCACATAACATTACCACTTCGTCTACCCTGGCCAGAGGGTAAGACGGGACAGTGCGCATTGGCTATGCAGCTGCGGTTGTTATCAGTAGCCTACTTGATCAGACTGAAAAATCGTTTCGTTTTCTTCCCATAGAGTTTAGGTGTAGGGTACTGCAACATTTTTGTTTAGAGTTATTGCTTGTGTATGTTGGGAGTGGTGTGTTATCACGTTTGCTAGTAAATAAATACCGGAGGACAATGGGGCTGTGCGCGCTAGATTACATAGTTTGTGTCTGGCCTGCGCAACCGGTGATTTACGTGACTCTGATTGTTCAAGACACAGAACAGAAAGCATATAACCTGCAGCGCTCCGTTATAAAGGACATATAGGATAATATAGTGCGCGAGATGACAAAATTCAAGTCGAAGTCGAGTGACAAGTGTTTTTTCTTTTTGCCAAGTCAAGTCTCAAGTTGCAAAATTTGCTAGAGGACATGTCTTCATCAAATCAAATTGGTCACATACACATATTTAGCAGATGCTATTGCGGGTGTAGCGAAACGCTTGTGTTCCTAGCTCCAACAGTGCAGTAGTATGTAACAATTCACATATTTATTTATTTGTATGTTTTATCGATTTAATTATTGCCAGAAGTAGTTATTTGGACTGGAATGTCTATTTATGCTCTTTATTTGAGGGGAGAAAAACATATTGATTAACACCCAAACATTAGAGATTACTTTAAGACATAGGCTTGAAACGTTAGCATGTCTTGTATTACAGTAAAAGCCAATATGCAGCTCCTTATTCTTTTGTCATTTAAAAACATACAAACCCCACTGTGATTGGGACTGATATTAGATAGGAGTTTGATGTGAGATTCTGGTAATAGGTTGTTGTTAGACTGGATATATAGGCTGTTGTGAAACTACAGATACTAGTTTGCTTGAGAATGCTAGTTTCTGTGAGACATGCCACAGGACTGAGGGGTCTTTTGATGTATTTCTAATACTTTAAGACTTTTTCTGGTAGGATGTTTTCTAAGACCCTTTTTACCATCAAAGCCTTTGCTTATTCCACATTTTTAGGATGGTAAATGGTTGAAAATCTTGATATGCCTTAATAAAAATAAAATATATATAATCTTAGCTTTCGTTTGACACCCAAATTGACATGCTCCTATGATCTTCACATGTTGGTGCTTATGTTTCCTTTAACATGAAAATGACCATATTGTTTGTCCGTAGACTGAAGGTAATGTTGTAGATATTGGTTGTCCATAAAATATAGGTGTTTTGTAATATTGCTTGTCCCTAGTCCCTTTTTTTTTGTACAAGTCATTTAGGAAAGAGACACACACTACATGAGTATGTACAAAAGTATGTGGAGTGGACACCTACTTGTCGAACCTCTCATTCCTAAATCATGGGCATTAATATGGAGTTGGCCACCCCTTTGCTGATATAACAGCCTCCACTCTTCTGGGAAGGCTTACCACTAGATGGTGGAACATTGCTGCGGGGACTTGCTTCCATTCAGCCACAAGAGCATTAGAGAGGTCGGGCAGTGATGTTGGGTGATTAGGCCTGGCTCGCATTCAGCGTTCCAATTCATCCCAAAGGTTTTCGATGGGGTTGAGGTCAGGGCTCCGTGCAGGCCAGTCAAGTTCTTCCACACCGATCTTGACAAACCATTTCTGTATGGACCTCGCTTTCTGCACTGGGGCATTGCATGCTGAAACAGGAAAGGGCCTTCCCCAGACTGTTGCCACAAAGTTAGAAGCACAGAATCATCTAGAATATCATTGTATAATGTAGCATTAAGATTTCCCTTCACTGGAACTAAGAGGCCTAATCCGAACCATGAAAAACAGCCCCAGACCATTATTCCTCCCCCACCGAACTTTATAGTTGCCGCTATGCATTGGGGCAGGTAGCGTTCTCCTGGCATCCGCCAAACCTAGATTAGTCCGTCGGACTGCCAGATGGTGAAGCATGATTCATCACTCCGGAGAATGTGTTTCCACTGCTCCAGAGTCTAATGGCGGCGAGCTTTACACCGCTCTAGCCGACCGTTGGCATTGTGCATGGTGATCTTAGGCTTGTGTGCGGCTGCTCGGCCATGGAAACCCATTTCATGAAGCTCCCGACTAATAGTTATTGTGCTGACGTTGCTTCCAGAGGCAGTTTGGAACTCGGTAGTGAGTATTGCAACTGAGGACAGTCAATTTTTACGCACTATACGCTGTGAACTTATGTGACCTACCACTTCGCAGCTGGGCCACTGTTGCTCCTAAATGTTTCCCCTTCACAATAACAGCACTTACAGTTGACCGGGGTATCTCTAGCAGGGCAGAAATATACTCCTGTCAGCAACGGGTGTGGCTGGAATGGCCAAATCCACTAATTTGAAGGGGTGTCCACATGTTTTTGGCCATGGAGTGTATGTGATCGTGTCTCAATGTAATCAAGCTATGAAATTATTGTTATTTTAGAATAAAATCCATTTTTGGGCTTAGTTGTGGTCAATTTGCAGTGTACAAATTATTCTAATTATGTTCTGGTCCCCCGACCATCCTCTCTGACAAAAATCAACCCACGGCTGAATCTAGTTGCTTACCCCTGCCTTAGACAGTATTGATTGTTTGTAGATATTGCTTGTCGAGCTTCAGGTTTATCTTCATTGGTCACTCACCTGATGAGATCTAGCAAGGCATCAGCAGAAGTCATGACGGGCCCTCCTCCTAGCCTGATGCTGTCCATCTCAGTGCCCACCCCAGGCTTGATGATGATCACCAGCAGGATACCCACCACCACCGCAATGAAGGTGGTCCACAGGTAGTAGGTCACAGTGAGAACACCCACACGACAACAGGCTTTGGGCTCCATGGATGACAGGCCTGACATTAAACTGTAAAAGGGAAAAGAGAGAGAGCATCAAATAATGCAAATATATAATAAAAAGCCCCATGCTGGTGCCTAAATTTGTACTCAAATATGGTTCCAATCTACTGGCCTGTTAAATGAAGCCACGGAGAATGACCAGGAGTGTGGACCTAAGCGATATCTAATTCTAATTTCTAATGAAGTGGCAGAAGGACCCCGTTTCAAATGTTTGTTGTAAGTACTACTACTTCTTATACCATCAGACAGGTGTGAAATAACTGGAACCGGTCATGTTATGTAGACAATATGGAATCTATTGTCATTTGGTTTCCAAAAATGACCATTCTGTAGGGGGTAAGCTACTTTCATTGGGTGTAGTGTGATAACAGCAGCAAAATTGGTCAACATCCCTTGTCCAGTTATGCAATTTTCTCAAAAGCATTTTAAAAGTAACTTTTGAGGCTGAATATCTTTTGTGTTGAGTGAACATCAAATATTTGTATTCCGCTGTTGCTGATTAAATATAAAAGCATATTACTGGACAGAGGCTGACATCACAGATGTTTACCTGGATGTGATGAGGGGGAGGATAAGCATTTTGAGCATTCTCATGAGAAGCTCTCCAGGGAATGAGAAATATATCTTAGCCTGGAGGGGAAATCAGAAGAAACATAACTTACATAAAAACAATTATTATACATGATAAGTAGACATGAACCCCTCCAAAGCAATGGCAGCTGGTGACTTAATTTGAGGAAGATGATGATTTTGGAAAAAAGAGCCAAAGAGCATCTTCAAACATATTACAAAACTTAAGAAACCCAAGCAGTGTTCCTGACTTTAACTCTTTCCACAGATATTTTTGTTTCAAATATTCCTTTCCTATAGGAAAAGGTTCCCATCAGCACACACTTGGGTGAATCTCAAATGCCTTTTGCTTTTCAGATTCACCCCTTGTGAAAAGGTTGTTCTTGGTTTTCAAAATAGTACAAAAAAAAGTGGAATAATCTTGGTTGATTCAATCACGCTCATATGAATGGAATCTTTATCATTTACATTAGTCATTGATCAAATTTAAAATCAATGTGATTTAAAATGTTTGGATGGCTTTGATACTGTAGGTCTCAGAGCCATAGATGACTATGGTTGGGTGACAGGGTTGGGGTCAGGGTGACAGGGTTGGGGTCAATTCCATTTAAATTCAGAAAGTATACATTGAAGAGAATTGGAATGGAATTGACCACAACCCTGATAAGTGACAGTTCTTAGTTGTAACACGCACAGTAATTCCCTCCAGTTAAACCTTTGCTCACTTTTAAACATCAGCCTTGGGTCACACGTCACCTGTGATTATCGAGCACACTTAAGGCCATGTTTGCTTTGGCAAGCCAATTCTCAGTCTGAGATCAAATAATCCCCTCTCCTCTCCTGACACGACTGAGCTTGGATTGACCTGTTCTGAACATGTTTTCTTTTGTCTTTCACGTAAAAATGAACTGGAAGGGCGTGATAATGTGGGCAGATGATGTGCACTGGCTCTCTGTTCCTATAACAACTGTAACGCACACCACTTTACAGGGTTCCAGTCCCATCCTTTGCTGATAGTGTTGTGCACTTGAAGCTTCTCTCAATGGTTCATTAGGTCTGGCTGCTGATGATATCCTTTGGTTTTCCACAAACCAACAACAAAACGCACCAGTGAATCAAGGCAATGCAAACAGGAGCTCTGTAGGCGTTTAAGTGGAACACCGTCACGAAAAGAGGGAGAGGTGGCCAAACAGAAAAGTGTGCAGTGTACAAAACATTAAGAACACCTACTCTCTCCATGACATAGACTGACCTGGTGAATCCAGGTGAAAGCTATGATCCCTTATTGATGTCACTTGTTAAATCCATTTTAAAATCAGTGTAGATGAAGGGGAGGAGACAGGTTAAAGAAGCATTTTTAAGCCTTGAGACAATTGAGACATGGATTGTGTATGTGTGCCATTCAGAGGGTGAATGGGCAAGACTTAAGTGCCTTTGAACAGGGTATGGTAGTAGGTGCCAGCTACACCGGTTTGTGTCAAGAACTGCAACGCTGCTGGGTTTTTCATACTCAAGTTTACTGTGTCTATCAAGAATGTTCCACCACCCAAAGGACATCCAGTCAACCTGACAACTGTGGGAAGCATTGGGTTCAACATGCACCAGCATCCCTGTGGAACGCTTTTGACACCTTGTAGAGTCCATACCCCGACAAATTCAGGCTGTTCTGAGGGGAGGGCAACTCAATATTAGGAATGTGTTCTTAATGTTTTGTACACTCAGTGTATGTATACACTGCTAAGAGACTTCCAAACCAAGAGACCTATGGACCTGGAGGGCTGGCACATTAAATAATCAAACAGAATTTGCACATGCATCTGACTGTGATATAGAGAAACTTACCTGGGTAGAGAGATGGCTCCCTCTTAACACAGCCCCCAGGACACAGCCCGTCAACACGGCAAAAACCGAGAGCGTCAGCAAGCCGTTGCGCTTCAGGTAGTCCCTTAACCACTGTTTCAAGTCATCAACAAAAGCCCCATGGAGAAATCTATTGACACGTTGGTACATGGTTTCTCCACTTGGAGAATACGAGCTATTGTTGGAGCGCGTCTCCTCGCCTTCAGTGGGCAGTAGTAGCTCCTCCATAGTTCCAAGTCCTTCACTGGGAAGACCGTCAAATTCTTCTGGAGTGGGGCGATTCTGAGGAACCATATAGCCTACATGGGGATTAAGCCATCATTGCAGTGTAGAGTAAACACCTGCCAGCCACAGACCACAGTCCAGTCAGGGAGAATTAGTGGGACTAAGAGGCTTACAAGTGTGTAATAAAATTGAACAAGTCTTTCTTGTTAGGCGGCTGCCATGCTTTTGTACTTCTTCATTGTTGATGTCTTGTCATCTCAATCAATCATCACATTTATAAAGCTCTTTTTACATCAGCAGTTGTCACAAAGTGTTTTTACAGTAATCTGGCATAGAACTCAAAGAGCAAGCAGAAGTGGAAGCAGAAGCACAGTGGCCAGGAAAAACTCCCTGGAGACCTAGAGAAAAACCTAGAGAGGAACAAAGCTAAGAACGTAAGGTCCATCCTCTTCTAGCTGTAACAGGCAATCTGCTACAACCTTGCTTTTCGCAGGATCTTTAACTTTCTTGGACAAGTTATAGGCTACTAAGGGCATAGCTGTGGGAAGTAGGGGTGCTGAGGATGCTGCAGCACCCCCTGAAAAATCAGAATAAAAAAAATATATATATATTTTTTAAATAAAGTAGTGCACTGTGCCTTTACTAGTCCTGTATTAACTGACCAATATGGCCGCCTGTAGGTTAATTTTCTTCCCCCAGCATTGCACAATTAAATTATACATTGAGAAACGTTTGCATTCGCATCCTTGATTCTTTTTTAAAAATGTGGTTTCAAATTGAATTTATGAACTGAGATTAAATGAATCCCAATTAAACTGATCCCATCTCGAACATCAAAGAATCAGTAGATTAATCCCCATTAAGGTCAATCTTATAAAGTTTGATCGTCATTGTGATCTAGATAACAAAACAAAGGGATGGCTGCAATCCAATCAAATCCTAACCCTGCACAGGCTATATAAGATGTGTAGGTGGAAAGGTGAGCCAACAGTTAAGCAATGGTTAATGCAACTAGTTTGAGAGGCTTGGGAAGAGGTTGTGCCACATTTTGACCTAGATGTGTGTGCCAAAAGGTCTTCAATTAATTCAAGATCTTCTAAATGTGCCACTGAATGTCTTTTCTGTGGATTTACATTTATATTTACTATTGACGTACTCTTTGCTACATAATAATTAACGTATTATAACATTCCATTAACATATAACAACCTAAGCATTTTGGTATAATTTTGTCCATTACAGGACAGCAGTAATATTTCCTCTTGATCCATTTGCATTGAGTTATGAGGGCCGGAGCTAACATCTCATGGATGGTCCTGGAGAGTCAGTGACTGATGATTGGCTGTCTTTCTGGGTATTAATATGGTGAGGTGAATATGTAATTAGGTTGAATTCCCCCTATACCCTTGGTTGTTATATCCCTCCATGTTTGAGAATGTGAAACATATTTATTACAGTAGTAGATTTGAATCACTGTTGACTGTTCCCATGGTTTATTTACTTTGATAGGAATTATTTTGGTAGGGGAAAACTCAGATCCTTCAGTAATACCCACTCAGTAATTAGCAAGAAGTTTAACTTTTAACATGCTGAACAGGGCTTTGTGTCAAAACCATGTCTACTCTGACCCTCTAGATGTATTTAACAGGATACTACTGTAGTACTGCCAATTCTAGTCCTCACATCTCCTTACTTGGAAAAGTGCCATGTCATTGAAGGTGTGAATGTAAATACACTGAACAAAAATATAAATGCAAAATTGAACAGAATGGTTTTGGCCAGTAGCCAGTTCACCAACTGGAATGAAGAACTGTTCATCTGATGTTTATAAAACATCTGATAAGTCAAAGACTTTTCTGGCCAAGGAGTGTGTAAGGTTTTTCTTTAGTGCTAAATTAAATCGAATTCAAATTTCTGGAAACTTTTACTGCCAAAACATGGTATAGTTTCAACAAAGGAAAATAAATTAATTGTCCTAACATCGCAAACAGTTTTCCTTGAAGGATTGCTATTTTATCTAACATAAAGTCGTTTATTAAACCATTATCATGTTGCAATACAAGTCATAACTTATGTGCATTTCCACTGCTCATTATAAGGAAATCTGGTTGCCACTGAAGAATTTAGCAGTACGATTTATTTTGGAATACAGCAGTAAAATAGCAATTAATGTTTCCTTTTGTTTAAAGTCTCTAAAAGCACAAATTGACATGGACAAATTCAAACTGACCTAGCCTACTATATGTTTATATAATCAGAAGCATTTTGCTACACCCGCAATAACATCTGCTAAATATGTGTATGTGACCAACAACAATTGAATTGATCTTATGTAGATTTTAGGGAGTGCAGTAAGTTCTGAACTTGATAAATGTACCTTTATCTGTAGGCTTCCTCCAGTAAGTGGCTTCTGCAAAACAAGTTCTACACATTCACATTAGGAGAAGAAAAATAAAAATTAAAAATTAAAAATTCAACGAACAAGGATACTCCTGGGCAATATTTGAAATGGGAGTGTTTAGTTGAAAATGGCTAAATTCGAATTCCTCTGAGAAGCTGTATAAAATGATCTATCATAGCGAACTGTGGTAAAGACACCTAACACATAATACGAACAAGAGCTCCAAGTCTGAAGGTTTCAGTCACAGGGATCCCATTATTTGCAAACAGCACAAAAGTGACAACAGTGTACAGTAGAGACCACAGTGGTCTTCCCATACTTTATGATCATTAAAACAAAATATTAAATATAATAGACCTTCTACTACCCATAAAACCTGTACCCCATCATTTATAAAAAGATACATGGTTCTCAATGTGACTCCCTGTTAAAATGTATAATGTTTAAAATACAATAAAAACTTGAAAAGCAAACCATGGATTTAATCTCGGACGATAGATATCAGGACCATACAACAGGCTACTCAAAAGGTTTCCAGGGAACTGGTTCTTATATTTGATTAGGGATACAGTAGTTATACAACTTTATGTTATAAGTAGGTTATCACTTCACTTGTCTTGCAAAATGCCAATAAGACAACCGTGTCTTTACTTGAAATGCGTACTTTTCTTAATATCTCTACATGAGATGTAATCATGTGTCTGGCAACACATGCAAAAGTATACTGTCAAAGTGACTCACTTTACTATTGCTACCCAATGGCAGGAACATGGGAGTATTCCCTATGGCAGAAACTAAAACAGTAACGTAGCCTTACTTAGTAAGCAAACATGTCCCAGTGTAAATGCAAAGAAACAAAAACTATTCAACTTGATTTACTGTAACCCTTTATCAAAACAAAAAAAGTTTACTGTGGTAGTGCAGGTGTGCACACAATGCAAAGTGTGGCCAGTAAGATACTCATAGACATCTCAGTGCAAAGGCCTCTTCTGTCCATCACCACTTGATGAACATTAGGCCTGCTAGTACCCCATAGCCCAGTATGAGAAAGAGCACCTTTAGCAGTCTGTCATGTTTATCCTCCAGCTCCCGAGACAGGATCTCAAAGAAGGTGACAAAGAGGAAAGTACCAGCAGCCAGGCCTTGGAGCACCACAGAGGCAATACTGCCTGCCAGGTTCTGGGCACTATTGATGCCCATGCCCAGTCCGATGCCAATGGGTATCATGAGGCTGACCGTCACACCCAGTTTGATGGCATCCCTCATGGGCAAAGCAGCTTTGGCCACACTCACCCCCAGAGCCACGGCGGCCAGGGTCTCGTGGATGCCCACCCCCAGGAAGAGGCTTCCCAGCTTGGCCCCATCCTCCTGGAGGCCCAGGGCCAGCCCCTCGAACACAGAATGGGCAGAGAGAGCCAGAACCAGGCTGGCCAGCCGCAGAGGCCCAGCTCTTGCCAGCTCAGTGGGGCTGAGGTGTCCGTGGTGATGCCCATGGTGGTGGCCCACAGGGGAGCCCCGGGTGGGAGAAATGAATGGAGTGTCGTACTCAGAGTCACTCCCAGCCTCTGAGACCCCTGCGTTAAAGGTCTCCAGGTTGATGAAAGATGGCTTCTCCTTCTTGAAGGTGAGCACTGCCTGCTCCACAAAGACGGTGAGGAAGAAGCCCAGCATCATCATGGTCTCTGCCAGGGGGTAGTCTGTGGTTATATTCACCAGCTTAAGGACCTCGTCCAGCTAAAGAAAAGACACTCAGTAAATTAACATCAGCATATAAACATTCTGCTTCTATTCTACAACAGCAAAATGGTTGCGGCTTCGACAGATTGTAGGAATATAATTAAAAAGATAATAATTGAAAAAATAATTTGAAAATACATTTTACTCTGCAAAATACCATGTTTTCAAGACCTACACACACTGAAGAAAGCTGTAAAGCTGAGGCGTCTATGTACACTATCCCTGATGCAGTGAAAATAATAAAAAACATTGAATAATGAAGTAAGCTTTACGCGACATCTTTATGAGTACGAACTTCATTACACTTCTTTGTCTGAATTCATGGGTTTTACACATCAGCCAAGCTTCTGGGAGAGCCCCATGGTTCCCTTTTGATAAGACATGGCTACCTACCTTGTTTCTTACTGCTGGCAAAAGAGCATTGAAGCAAGTGGCCAGAAATACACCACCTCCAAAAGAATTGCAGAGTGCAAGAGCCTTCCTGTAGTTTTGGGCTTTTTCATAGTCCACCTGCATCATCAGGCGCACTGGGACAAGAATCCCAGCCAACATGAGGGCAAACACTCCCAGAAGGCAAAGGACCTTGGCCACTACAAGCTCCATGATGTCCAGATATGGTATTGCTCAGTAATATGAGTGGCACATAACCCTCAAAGCCTCTTCTGCTCCTTTTCTCTGTCAGGTCACAGAGAGTCTCGTCATCCTGGTCCCAGAGACAATTCCAGCTGTGACATGAACAACAAATGAAAAAAGAAAAATGTCAAAGATGTGCAAACAAACTAGGTAAACTTTTATAGCTTTATTTGTCATGACAGTCAGTCAGAAACTAGAACAGCTAGCTAGCTATCATTTAACTAAGCTAATATGGCCACCTTGTTGACTGGTTTGATTCAACATGATAACAGCTGTGATAGCTAGATGTGCAATCTTGAATGTTGCAAAGCATAACTTAGAGCTGGGCAACATGGACAAAAATCCATATTGCAGGCACACATAATAAGGTTGTGAATAGCGGTAGAATTAATCTCACCATTTGAATCTTAGCATCGCTGTTTTCATGATTAAGCGACCAAAAACCAGATCCCCACCTGTTTGGAGACCCAAATGTTTTGCTAAAAAGTAAATGGGGGGGGGGGGGGGGGGGGGGCTTGCCTGTTCTGCATGTTTTTTTTTTGAATTTATACGTGTCACATATCAGTTTGCAATCAATGTAAAAAAAAAAAGTTAATAAAGCCACATACAAAACAGGCAGCTCCAAAATGCAGGTGTTTCAGCCGAACTCAGTGCTGTTTGTGCTGGGGCAGGCCAGCAGAAAATAGGAGCATTGCACCGTGATTGGCTCAGTGTTCTGTCAACCATGGGGACACTACATCACCTGCCTTTAGTAAGGGTAGATATAAAACATGTGAGCCCTTTGGGTCCAGCCATAGACTTAGATTAGAAGTGCCCTTCCAAGAAGGCTCAAGGTCATTGTCCACAGATAAAATGACGTCAAATCACATATCTACAGTAGCTTTGATTGGACTGATCATGTCAACATCTTACTTTCAAAATCTAAGCTTGCAGTCATCATAAATCAAGTAGACAATCTACTGGCAAATCCTTTTTAATCATTGTCATATGAAGAGAAATAATGACAAATAATAGATAAAACGTATCGGTGCTCATTGGCCATCACAAATTCAACAATGAGTTGTTTGGAAGGAATCGGTGACAGTGGCTAACCGCAAGCATTGCAACTGGGAAGTCAGACTGGGAAAATACGCTTTGTCATCCAACTCAGAATTGTAAATCTCTCTTTCTTTGATGACAACATTTGCAATTGAAGGACTGCCGCGCACAAGGTGAGTCCAAAAATGTCTTATATGCTGCTGCATAAATTATGTAATATGCCAGGGAGATAAGGTCAGCCATATCAGCTGTTTTTTAAAAAGGCAGTAAACAAGGCAGGATGAATTGTTTTGCTGCCAGACAAGGCTCCGCTGATAGCCAGGTGTAGTGGTGGTAAGGATTCACTCCATTGTGCTGGAAAGAAATCTCTGTTGTTGGGACAGCTTTATGTAGGCCCTGCTTGCCACTGTTATAGTGCAATCAATGTATTGTTTAGTGTTGTGTAGTGGCTTTGCTGGCATGCACCCCCCTTTTTGTGTGTGTGTGTGTGTGTGTGTGTGTGTGTGTGTGTGTGTGTGTGTGGGGGGGGTTGCCCCACCAAAATGTACATGCTAAAATTGCCACTGCGCCTATACTAGTACTTCAATTTCTTCCCTGTGGCTCAGTTGGTAGAGCATGGTGTTTGCAACGCCAGCATGGTGTGTGCAACGTCAGGGTTGTGGGTTCGATTCCCACGGGGGGCCAGTACAATAAAAAATTTATGAAATGTATGCATTCACTACTGTAAGTCGCTCTGGATAAGAGCGTCTGCTAAATGACTAAAATGTAAATGTAAAATGTAAACATTTCTGAGCTCCAAATTAAAGTTCAAGTAGGCTACTTCAAACTCCTTGTAGGCCTATTGTTTAAAATTGCAATTGTAACGTGGAAACCAAAATGTATTTGTCATGTTATTTCATTACCAGATCATGCAGTGAAGAAGCTATGTCATTTGTCATTATATCCAGAAAAATTAATAATAATTAATAATATTAATTAATTATTTCAAGCACTTAGGCTGTGTCTGCTGGTGCATCGTATGCACCATCACAACAGCTGTTCGTCACTTGACTGTCATTCAGAAAATTCCTTCCTGGATCAAATGATGACGTGTAAAATAGGATAGACTATTACCGCGTAATTAAACAGCTTGACCCCAAATGCAAATCTGACAAGTATTATGCAAAATTGTTGAAGAACCATGTTAATGACAGTAAGGATT
This sequence comes from Salmo salar, assembly GCF_965601325.2. NCBI lineage: Eukaryota > Metazoa > Chordata > Actinopteri > Salmoniformes > Salmonidae > Salmo > Salmo salar. The sequence goes on along the minus strand of NC_138306.1, from coordinate 46,133,676 downwards.
TAGGTTAAGTATCAAGGTAAAGTGACTTTCGGTTAGAAGCATTCGATTTTCCAATCACATGAAACATTTGAGAGATCGCTATACAAAAAAAAAAAAAAAAACAGTCCAATAGCTAGATCCAGGATTCTTACAGGGTTCAAATTGAATGTCTAATTTAACTGATTCATGCTTAATATTTGATATAAGTACAATTTACACTGCCATAAATGCAAGGACAGAAAAGTAATGTTTTAAGACACCAAACATGATAATGGGTTAAACGTCGTTTTTAAATCAACTCGTGAATATGATTGAATATAACGTTATATAGCTATGTTCCCCCTTATATCTTAATGTAATGACATGAAAATAATAAGCAGGTTATAAATGATTTAGCAACAGCTGTAACAAAGTTGTCCAGTGTAGGAAATCCTCACTGGTACCCTAGTTTATGAGAAGACCCTTATAGCTATTCTAGCCAAACTAGCACGCATGTCAACATAACGTTGGCAAATTATCGGGGCGACCAGTTCACAAAACAAAGCTTTAAGTGGATGCTAGTTATCCTTAATATTAATTTGCGTCACGTTGCAAGCTTTCCCAGCAGCTGAAACGTACATAATAATTTCTATCGGGCTTTTTGACGAGAAATATGAAATACCTCTACACTGACCTTTCACAGCTTTTTTTCCCCCGTAACACTTCCTGTTCACATGACGAAAACGTTTCTGATTGGTGGAGATGCTTTCAAGACAACTGGCTAGAAGGGATATTGATTTTGTAAACGACACGTCATAGTCCCGTCTGCGCGGATGTAGAAGTATTTTACTAGCCTACAAACTCTTGAAGACAATCTCAACCATTATAAACAGAAGACAAGGACTACATTTGTTGTAAACAAAAATGATAAAGCGTCTGGACAGAAGGATGAGTTCAAAGGAGTGATATTAGTCTAGGTCGTTAGTAAACTAGCTAACTCTGACTAACGTTAGATAGCTATAATAAGTAGACAGACGTGTGTGTTAATCGATGTTAGATTATCCATCAAGCTAACAAAAATGAACTGCTATTCTAACTTGTCATTTGTTTAACTTCTCATGTCTCGCATCGTGAAAACTTGCAATAGGGTATGTGTTAAAGGGAAAACAGAAGAGAACCACAAGATGCAGGACTTCTTGTTCCTCCAATATTTTAGAAAACAGATGGATACAGGGCTTTCTCCGACAAAGCTCCTCTTATGTGAGAGACTCAGGCTTGATTTCAGTCTTGTAAATTCAAGTAAATTACATTACGTAGCTAAGCCTTGGACAAATAATCCTTGTCTGTGTGGCCCATATAGGCAGAAGCCTCTCCTGTTTCTGTCACGTAAGGCAGTTTGATGTACTAGTAGCCTATACCTCCTGGACACGACGCTAGTTCCTTAATGCTGAGACCTAAGCAGAGGCATCAGGTCCCAAGGTACTGGACTGATGAACCATCCTTGTGGTCTCTGCTTGGTCGACTCCCCACTCTCAACTGGGATTCCATACCACTGACTATTACAGGGGGCTGAGTCCCTGGCTTGTTGCACTCAGGGTTGGCATTGGACGGTGCCACAGTCTCTCGATACCCCTGTCCCAGTCTTCAGTGTTTATGCTGCAATAGGGTCCACGGTCAGCTTGTCTCATCTGGTGTACTATACTGGGTATCTGATGCACCTAAGCATGCTCCCACTAACCCCTTTATTTTGTTTTCCATGTCTAACTCCCGGATGTGTCTGGCCCAAGCCTACCTGGACATGCTGCTGATCCTGGACTGTGGCCGAGGACCCCTGGGCGTGCCTACCCCTAGGCCTTCCCCGCAACCCCTAGCATGCTTGTACCCAAGCTAAATATTGTATATGCCAACTCACCTTCTTCCATCCTCTCCCGTCTTAAGCCTAGGTGTGATCTGAGTCTGGGAAACCAGCCCATACTGTAGACAATTGAGATCATTCCAGAAGATTGTTTATGATTATCTACGGTACATTTAACATTTCCATTCTACAATATGGCCTCTGACAAAGAACTCTCAAAATCCTATTGTATTTGCGGTGTTCTTTATTTTTATGGAGAGCAATGAGTGTTGAATTTGGAGAAGAAAAATAATTAAGAAATGCGCCTCCCCACCCATTGTTAGGGCGGAGAGACATGCATCTTGATAGTATATCCATAATCTTTGGTTGTATAAAGATTCCAAGTTTCCGACTTGGAATTCCGAGTTGGATGACCATTGAAAACGATTTTCCCAGCAAAGGCTCGTTCTTTTACGCAAGTTCCCAGTTGTTTTGAACACACTGAAGTTGGAAATGTACGAGTTTTGAACGCAGCAAAAGCTTGCAATGAGCTAAGTGATGCCGTTTCGATGAAAGGGCTTTTGTAAACAGAGGTCTCCAGATGACTGAGGTTTCTCTACTGTAAATTTAAACTCCTGAGTTTAGTTTTGTACAAAATGCATCAAGTCAAAATTTAAATTCATGAATATATTTTCTGAAAGGAAATGAATTGAAATTTAAATTCCAAAGTTGAAATAACACATGGGTTCGAAAATCAAGCAAACATGTTAGGCTAATTTATCATTATGATTTAATCAAAGATTGTGAACAAAAACGTCAGACAGCCACCCATGTTAGAAAAAAACCACTGACATTCCCATTATAAAATAACAAAACAGTGTATCATGCTTAAACAACTCCTGGATTACGGAGGACACCAATAGGTCCTATTTGATATGCTCATTTGAAATTCCCATAATGTTGACAGTACTCTAGATACCATCCCTGCCAACCAGTATTTCTTTGTGCAAATAGATGCTTCTCAAATTGATATGACTGCTAAACTGTATCATCACATAATAATCTCAAGGTGTTTCTGTGTACCTGAAAAGATAAAGCTCAAGTGATGCAGCTGCATTTAGTTCACCGGGGGGGTGGGGGGGGGGGGAGATTCAGTTCCGACAACAGTTCACTGGCAAGGAATAGTAACATTAAACAGCTAAACCAAGAGCTACACTTGTGTGACATTGCAGACACTTCGGACTAGATATCTGTTGACAACAGGTTTATCAAATTTCATCATTCCCGCAAGGTTTTGCTGATCAGTTTCCTTACAGACGGGAGGGGTGGAGCACACATGCAATAATTTCTCAGTGATGAAAAGCTTTTTGTCCATGGAGTTGTGAGATAATACAAATAATAAAAATAAAACAGCATGTCTTCACTTCTCCACACAAATCTTCCCCTGTCAGAAAAGGGAGAGCAGACAATTGTATGATTAGCTCTACATGTGCGCTTTGTAAAGGGGAATAAAGAACACATTGTAAAAACCCAGTACAAATCTACGATACATGGACCAACCCATAACCATTTCAAAACGTTAAATCTTACCCGTCTGAGGGTCAAGGTTGTTCTTCGTTGCTACCACTAGGTGTCCGGCTGTGAATTTGACTCCTCAGCTGTTCAATTAGCTCTGGGTTCTGCTGTTGCATTTGCTGCGCAAATTGTTGGCCCCTAAATGGACACACACAGCGAGGTGATGGAATGGCAGTTACCAAGTACAAGTCACAAAAATGCATTTTATTAATACTCACATTAAAATGCCATCATGTCTTTATCACTGATGCCACGGGTATAATATACAAGTAATATTTGGCACAGGGTGAGTAGAGCTGGTGGTAGACTTACGCTTGGATGAGACCAGAGATGTCACCTGGACCAGCTCCACCTACTCCAACTCCTGCTGCCGGTCCAGCTCCTAACCCTGGTTCAGCTCCTAACCCTGGACCTGCTAACCCAGGCCCTACTCCAGGCGCTGCTGGAGCTCCCATTGGCCCGTAAGCCCCTGACATCATCCCCGACATCCTGTACAATACAGACAAGGTGGTCTACATGCATTCACTTTAAAAGTGCCCTACATTTCACAACTAATTGTGGAATCTCAGTGCATTTACAAAGTCCTTGTGCTACATCTAAAAAAATAATGTATTCGATAGACAATTAATGGTTAACTTACAGTTGCTGTACTTGTGGGTTGTTCATCAAACCGGATGCCTAGGACAAAGCAGCCATAACAACGTCAATATGATTTCTAATTTAGTAAACCTTTTCTACATATGCTGCATTCATGACATCTCATAAATATGACGGGAGGGGGAATCCAGTTGAACGCCTCTCCAACTAATAATTACTAGTGGGAAACTCATTAAAAACATGTTTTTAGAAATTTCAAACATTTTATTGAAAATTAAATACAGAAATATCTAATTGACATTAGTATTCACACCCCTGAGTCAATACTTTGTAAAAGCGCCTTTGGCAGTGAATACAGCAGAGAGTCTTCTGGGTAAAGTCTAAGAGCTTTCCACACCTGGATTGTGCAACTTTTGCCAATCATTCTTTAAAAAAATACATTCAGGCTCTGTCAAATTGGTTGTTGATCATTGCTAGACAACCATTTTCAGGTCTTGCCATAGATTTAAGTTAAAACTGTAACTACCACTCAGGAGCATTCACCGTCTTCTTGATAAGCAACTCCAGTGTAGATTTGACCTTGCATTTTAAGGTTATTGTCCTGCTGAAAGGTGAATTAATCCCCCAGTGTCTGGTGGATAGCAGACTGAACCATGATTACAAGCACACCCATAACATGACGCAGTCACCACTATGCTTGAAAATATGGAGAGTGATACTCAGTAATGTGTTATGTTGGGGGCAAATCCAATACAACACTTTGTATTCTGGGTAAAAAGCTAATTGCTTTACCACATTTATTGCAGCATTATTTTAGTGCCTTGTTGCAAACAGGATGCATGTTTCTGTACAGGCTTCCTTCTTTTCACTCTGTCATTTAGGTTAGTATTGTGGAGTAACTACAATGTTGTTGATCCATCCTCAGTTCTATCACTGCCATCGAACTCTAACTGTTTTAAAGTAACCATTGGCCTCATGGTGAAATCTGAGCAGTTTCCTTCCTCTCTGAAAACTGAGTTAGGAAGGACGACCATATCTTTGTAGTGACATCCAATGTGTATTTAATAACTTCACCATGCTCAAAGAGATATTTAATGTCTGCTTTTTACCCATCTATAAATAGGTGCCCTTCTTTGTGAGGCATTGGAAAACCTCCCTGGTCTTTGTGGTTAAATCAGTGTTTCAAATTAGCTGCTTGACTGAGGGACCTTACAGATAATTGTATGTGTGAGGTACAGAGATAAGGTAGTCATTCAAAAATCATGTTAAACACTATTGCACAGAGTGAGTCCATGCAACTTGTTAAGCAAATGTTTACTCCTGACCTTATTTAGTCTTGCCATAACATAGGGGCTGAATACTTTGTCTCAAGACATTTCAGCTTCATTTTTAATTAATTTGTACAAAATAAAAATGGAATTCCACTTTGACATAAAAAGGTTATTGTGCATAGATCAGTGACAAGATATATCGCAATCTAATCCATTTTATATTCTGTCTAACAAAATGTGGAACAAGTTGAGGGGTGTGAATACTTTCTGAATGCACTTTATATGGCTTTTAAACACTATAAATGGTTTACGAGCATGATGTCTGTACTTTTTGTTTATGGTTGATGCAGCTTGTTTGCCATTAGCCAATTAACATTCTCTTGTCGTTCCTAGTATTTTCCATTTGAAAAAGGCCAGTTTTAGTTAAAAGGTACACTATGCAGAAATAGCACCTCCATTTTATGGGTGCGGGGAGAGAAAAAAAAAGTGCGTTTGCCTAATTTCAGTTTCTGTGACAAAACAAGCTAGTGTAGAGAATCATTGTACCATCTAAACCGCTGTGAAATATATATTTTCCATAACCAAAAAGATTGTATTTTTAGCTTGTGTACAAAACCTAAAGTAAAAGATGCAAAAATTAAATGTATGAATGGGAAGCACAGAAATAGCACACATCTACTGCTTCTTCGACTTGCTTTAAATGAAAATGACAGATCTATAACTTTCTATGTGTATTTGGTCAGGTCACCCAAAAAGTTATACATTTCAGCTTTCATGGAACTCACCATGTTCATGAAACCAGGGTTACTGAGCAAACCAGCCAGATCAACTCCTCCCATTCCGCCTGTCTGAAGAAAAAATAATAACATGATCAACAATGATATATTACAACTGATATGTATTCTCCATTGTGGTTGAGATGTTACCAACTTACTGGGCTTGGAGTCTCCATTTTCTGCTCTGCTATTTTCAGGTTGGATTTGTAGGTGTCGTTCTCTGGGTCCAACTCTAGGGCTTTCTTGTAATAACCTACAGCTTCTGTGTGTTTGTTTAAACTGGCTAGAGCCAACCTGGAAGCATGGGACGTTTGAAGTCAATGCATGTTCACAATCATCAGTCAATAACAAAGCAGCAACACACTGGCCCATGTCCACGGTAATATTGAACGCTGGTGTCTAACCTACCCCATTCTTCCATATGCTTTGCTGTAGTTTGGGTCAATCCCAATGGCAAGTTCACAGTCCTGAACTGCTCCAGCATAGTTGCCTAGTTTGCTGTATGCAGCAGCCCTAGCAAAAACAATTCCATACAATTAGCAGTAATTCACATAAAAACAAAAGCGTAAATTAATTTATTGCTTGACTAAAGCTGCATACATGTGTGAAAATCCTCAAAATGTGCATTTGGACATACACAATGTGTGACTAATTGTCAGTGTCCTCCAAGTTCAGGAGTTTGTTGGTCAATACCTGTTGCAGTAGTAAACTGCATTCTGGGGGTTTATGGCAATAGCCTTTGAGTAGAATTCCACAGCTGCCCCAAATTTCTCAACCTTCATTTGATCATTGCCTGCCATAAAGAAAATACAAATATTATAGGCCTACAAACAGCTCATTACCTTAGATTTGACGAGAGCTAAGTTCACGTCATGGGAACTTTAGAGGGAGCGCAACATTCCGTATGGTATGTGGATCTGTTCACATCAGGGGAACTGAGCAGGATTAAATTACTTTGACTGAACTTCACATTTTCATGTGTTGTGTTAACATTCAATAGCATCTTTGCATCACATGATTATGCTTAGCATTGACGACAGACGGAAGGACACAGATGGTAAACACATGATTCTGCAAGTGTGTTTGTACTAAATTGAGGATGTTAGACTCAAATGTTCATATCTGTTGATAATATTGGAGTCAGACTGCTAAAGGTATAAGGACAGGGATTGTTTCTGTTTCCCCCCCCCCCCCCCCCCCGATGTGAGATTCTTTCTGGTGTTGTGACAGAACACTGGAGCTGTGAGATAAGGATATCAGGGCCGGCTTAGAGAAAGCAGTTGTTGCACTAGCGCATGTATGGGAAAAATGAATTACTGCAGTATAGCCGTTAGCATTGATGATGATTATGAGTACACAATGCATGGAATGCCAAGGCATAAGTGCACATTTTCATACAATCTTATTTTAAAGAATGTAGTTCTGTCCTTGAGCTGTTCTTGTCTATTAAATGTTCCGTAATGTCATGTTTTATGTGGACCCTGGGAAGAGTAGCTGCTGCTTTAGCAGTAGCTAATGGGGATCCTAATAAAATACTAAAGCTGATCGTGAAGACTGAGTAATGCACAAACTATTACGGGGAGGTCCTACCGTCAGTTTTGAGTCTCTCTGCCTCTGCTACTTCCTCCTCAGTAGGGGAATCTGTGGCTGTGTTTATTTTCCCCTGGGAGGTGTCTGGATGCTGCAACAGACAGTCAACACATCTGAGACAAAGGCCTATTGGCCACAATCACCTTCATATTAAGTGGATGTCTTTCGAGTCTACCTTCTGTGTCGCGGAGGCAAAAATCTCTGGTAATGTTTGAGTGACAGATAGGGTCTGGTCATCGGTCGAGACCTCGAAGGCAGTCTCCAGGCATTGGACTGCAACTGGAAAATAATCAGATGTTGAGGAATGGCAATGACACTAACTGGACACAGTTGAGTCCTTGGCCATCGTCCAACATAGGCTGAGAACCCATCTCCTCGAGTCTTGGCTTCCTTACTCCAACTTACCTTCTAAACTTTCCTGAGCATCTGACGATAGACTCCCAGAGCCCAGTTGATCATGAAGAAACTGAATGATGGAGATGGCAAGACGCTTTGTGTCTGTCATTTTAGATTGAGGTCCAAACCTCTCAGTAGAATGTGTATTGCGAGGGACCCTGAAGAAGAAAGTTAATGAGATGTTGTAAGTACAAAAAAAAAATAAATAAATAAATAAATAAATAAAACACCCACTGTAAATAATTGGCAACTGGTTGGGATGAATTGTCTCCTACATTTCTATTATAGCTACATAAATGTAATGTAAATGTACATAAAAAAAGCCTATACATTACCATCTGTTTCGATAGCGGACTGAAGTTCACCGTGGAGTTTAGTCCGCTAGTGACTAGATAGTTTCGTTTCTTAATCCTAGGCTAATAAAAACATACTAACACGCTAGCTAGTATACTTGGCAGGTGACGTTGCTAGCTAACTAGAATGTTCTAGTAAGTTGCTTATGGTCGGCTGCTAGCTAATGCTAACACAGCTAGCAGTTGGCCTACCATGTGAAAGCACTCAGTGTATTGCCACATTAACAGACGAGCTAATTTTGTTTACGTGTAGGGTGCTGGTTAAACTTACGTGGATAGCTTAACTAGGGCTAACTAGTATCTTGATTGTAGCTTTCTAGCTTAGCATTACTGACATGACGGCAATAACATGGCTTTCTGAGCACTTAATCCCGATTTACTCAACTGACAGATAGCTATGTGGTTTAAAGAACGTTCAGCTATGTCACACAATATAACATATATACAAATGTGTTAACTAGCAATAATTATTCTTACCAGTTTCCTTTGCTTCAGATGTTCCTTGCAATAACGTTAGCTGGTGGTGATGGAGAAAAAAAATTTGTTGATTGTCGTCGCATGTGTGACGCGTCATATCTGCGTAGGCTGAAGCATGCGTCCTTACGTCAGTGTGCGTGCCCCCAATTTTGACTTTGTGGCTGTGGTAACTAAGGGAAACATCAGTGGTCAAAACCCCTAATCGCTGAATTGGCATCGTCAACCACAGGCTGTAAAACTCACCGCGAACGTTGCTTCTCAGATTTCTGAAATATGGCACCGACAGGTGAGTCTTTACGAAATTCATTAATATTACATTGGGTATTTTGTAACACTTCATTGTCAAATGAATAAACTCAACGTTTTGCATATTCGATCGTCAGTCTGTGCTGGACTTGATAACGCTTTCTGAATACTAACGCTTTAACGTTAGTTAGCTAACGTTAACCTTATTTAACAGAAAATGTATTGCATGCTATTAAAATGTTGTTTGTAGCAAGCAAGCACATCTCTGCAGGTTCATCGCATCTAGCTAAATAACCAGCTTAGCCACGCACTAACACAATTGTTATTTAGCTAGTTACAGTACAGCATGCATCCGTCCCATTCAGTTAGCTACCTAGCCAACTAGATCAAAAGCCAGGCGTGATTACAAGTTGGCAAGAATCACACTGGCGCGTTTTGATAATGAACCTTCCAAATGTTACAATATTTGTAAAGTACAAAGTAAGCAGTACTGACAATGCCCTCTTACATTTGCTAGCTAGATATATATTTCCGTAGGGAGGATGACAACCGCCTAATTTAATTAAACGATACTTAGCTAGCGTTAGCTAATTGTCTTAGATAATCAGTGTTGAACCCCAAAGTATCACTGGATTAGCTACTACAATGCACATCCACATAGTTTCCATAGATTAAATAGTATAAATGTCAACACTATTACTACGATCACGGGTTGTCATTTGCATACTGCCAATTGGTTGCTAGTGTTTTAAGGGCAGCACTGAACTGTTGCTAGCTAGTATTTTTATGGGGTGTAAAAACGGTCACAGTAGTGTTGACTGTACATCAGCCACATTATCTTCTGACCACTTGAGCAGTGCTGATGCTGAAACTAGGCATAGTTTATAGCAAATGCCATTGAATGCCGCCATAGTGAAGAAAAGCTATTTCCTTATAACCTCAACATTTCCTCACAGTTCAGCAGTTAGGCCTTTTCCAAGACGAACCATCCAACTCGTGACCATTCCTTATTTCACCCACAGGAGAGGTGGCGTCTGGCAGTGGTGCGCGAGTGTGTGCTGACAACCGCCTGCGCTGGGACCTGACCCCCGAGCAAATCCATCAGCTCTCAGATGAGCTTATTGACAAGACCAAAAAGGTGTATGACTGTGTTGGGGCCCTGGACCTGGCCAGTGTTTCCTATGAGAACACCCTGAAATCCCTCGCTGATGTAGAGGTGGAGTACACAGGTGGGTGAGACTCATACTCCAAAAAGACACCTTTCTTTAACCCCTTTCCTCTATTGTGACAGTGAATTGAAATGACTGAATTAAGGTTACAGCAGTACGGTGAAAATATGGTGTCAACCTCTCCAGTTATTTAAAGAATCGTCTGCCATCAAGGAAATAATTTGATGGTAGGAGGGATATTGAGTGTATGTGACTTGACAAGTGCTTCCCAACAGGTTTCCCCTATAATTTCCTCTATTTACGAACCTATAGGTTTGGGGCAACTGCCCTTGAACTAGGCAGTTAACCCACTGTTCCCCGGTAGGCCGTCATTGTAATTAAGAATTTGTTCTTAACTGACTTGCCTAGTTACCGTAAATAAAATAAAAAATAGGTTGATACATAATTGGTGCATTTGTTCAGTAGAACCATATACTTGTGTTAAGAGGGAAAAGAACAAGTCCATGCACTTTGTTGGTAGCTGATGGGCAGGTTTCACAAAAACCAAACTAAAGATATATAATCAATTCAGTCCAGCAGTTCAGTTCATAGCAACCACACCTAGCATCTACTCCACTGCCATTGTAAGCGATGGGGAAAAGTCTGAGTTTGCAGGAAAGAGGTATGCAATGTTATAGACAAATCAGCACTTTTTACATAAAGACTAGCTGACCAGCCTATGCTCACCACAATAGTGTTTTTGGCATTGTTTTGAAACCAGGGCACAGGCAGTGGACACTGGGCTGTACATGTTACATCAGGCAGTTGTAGCCTTTTATAAACCCGATGTAGCAAAATATCTCATACAAAATGTACAAAAGAGCATGTTTTTATTATCACTATCCTGCCTCTCATCATTTTAGGCCTTTTATTAACTGTTTCATCACAATGCACATTCCCCAAAACCTGAGCTTATGTTTCAAGCTGAAAATGGTCACATTAGACTGGATTTATAAACTACAGGTGGGTGCTACACATTGGTAAAGGATGAGGTGAGTCCTACTCTTTCGGTACGAAAGCACTTTGAGCACTGAAAAAGCCCAAAATATAATCATCGTCATGATACAGTGCATCATGATACAGTTGATTACTTTATTAGTGAGGAATGTTTTTTTCATGATCGTGTTTTGTAAGTTACTTTTCTTAAATTGCTTTTAAATGTTGCATGTTTTTATTGCATTGGAATTGTGAATTTGTATTACTGTGTGCAGAGCTCCCTGTTTAAATAATAAAGATACCTTGGTCTCAGGGGGATTCCCTGTTTTAAATAATAATAAAAATCACTTGCAAAGAAAATGACACTCATAATACCTGCTCACTCTTGCGTTTTGACATGTTATTCCAGTTGAGCGCAATATGCTGGACTTCCCCCAGCACGTGTCCTCCTCCAAGGACGTACGCACGGCCAGCACCGACGCCGACAAGAAGCTGTCCGAGTTTGACGTGGAGATGAGCATGAGGGAGGACGTCTACCAGAGGATCGTGGCACTAGAGGTGAGGAGGAAGAGGTCAATACAGGAGGTCCATCTCAATAGTCTGAAGTGGCTTCCTGTCCTCATCTCTTTACATTGACATTTAGTCATTTAGCAGACGTTCTTATCCAGAGCGACTTACAGTTAGTGCATTCATCTTAAGATATGTGGGACAACCACATATCAGTCATAGTGAGTACATTTTTCCTCAATAAAGTAGTTATCTCTGAGGTACAAGCTAGTAAGGGGAAGAAAAACATTTTATTTATTTTTTATTTATTCTTCATCTGCAGTCTGACTGATGAAAACTGATCTGAAAACACAGTCAGTGGATGCGCTTTCATCTGCCCACTTCATCAGATCAGTACAGCTGATAAATACTTTGTTGGGGGATCAGGACTAATAAAGAAGGGGAAAACGCCCTTTGGCCTGTTGAGATATACCGATAGGATCTCAGTAGGTGAGGCCTGTATGTTTTCACATGTTATTGCCTCATCATGTTGTCTTTAGAATTATCCTATGGCTACGCAAAGCTGGGTGCAGAATCATTGTCATCAGCTGAGTTCTGCTTTTCGTCCTCTCACAGGGGAAGGTTGATGCTGACATGCTCACTGATGAATCCAAGAGGTACATGGAGAGGCTGATCAAGCTGGGCCAAAGGAACGGCCTCCACCTGACCAAAGAGACACAGGATGTAAGGGACTTTACCGAAAGGTTTTCAATTCCAAAGCTCATACTCTGATCAGACCTGGGTTCAAATACTATTTGCCATCTTTCCTATACTGAGCGATTGCGTTAGCCTGCCTGTAGTGCTTCAGACAAGCACAGCTAAAGTATCTGAAATTATTTCTAATAGTATTTGAACCCAGCTCTACCTCTGATCATTAGGGTCATTGTCAACCCATTGTCTTACTTCGATCTCAAAACAGGAAGTCAAAAGGATTAAGAAGAAGCTTAGCAACCTGTGCATTGACTTCAACAAACACCTGAACGAGGACACCACCAGTCTGGTTTTCACCAGAGAGGAACTGGGTGAGTTCACAGGATATAGATTTGGTCTGCTTTTTGATCTTTGGTCAGACACCTATCAAAGCGGTCCCTGTTCATTTGTAGTAGTCACGGTCAAAAGAATGCCAAAAATATCACTTTCACCGACGGTGGCTGTGCAGTTCAACAATAACTGATTCAGGGGAAGGACACCTGTAAATTGTACTCAGGAAATGTATCTCTGTTTCTAGTCCAGTTTTCAGGTTTCCAATTGAATTGCTTAAAAAAAGAAGCAACAAGCCCTGTATCATTGAAAGCAAATCCAGAAGTATGACTTCTGACATGTATGACGATGCACTTTAGGCGGTCTGCCCGAGGACTTCCTGAGCTCGCTGGAGAAGGACGGGGACAAGCTGAAGATCACCCTCAAGTATCCTCACTACTTCCCCACCATGAAGAAGTGCTTCATCCCTGAGACCCGTAGGAAGCTGGAGGAGGCCTTCAACTCTCGCTGCAAAGAGGTGAGCCATTGTCTGTTCTCTGTGAGACGGAGAATTGGGTACCCTACTGTAATAATTTTTTTAAAACACGGCAATGGCCAGAGAAAGTATTCGAAGCAAGAAAATTGCTGAGTCCCCTCAAATAAAGTCAAACTGCTGCACGGAAATTTACCATTAAGTTTATTTCAGGCAAAATGTATGATAGACAACAAAGGCTGGGGGTGGTGCGTTTCAGCTCCACATTTTTCTATTTTCACTGAGCACCAAGTATAACCTGAAAAATGGTCCCCTCGAATTCATTTCAGATTCCAACCTCTGTAATTTTCTCCTGGTATAGGAAAACTCTGCCATCCTGAAAGAGCTGGTGCAGCTGAGGGCTCAGAAGAGCTCCCTGCTGGGCTTCACCACCCACACTGACTTTGTCCTGGAGATGAACATGGCCAAGTCTGGCAAGAAGGTGGCCGGCTTCCTAGGTGGGTCGAGATGGGAGGGGTTGGGAAAGGAGTTCGTACAACTCATTGAAAGGTTGTTATAGTCCGTGTTTCCATTTTCAATTGACCAGTGTACAATTTGGCTAGTTGCTTGTAGTTTACTATTGTTAGTTGCAGAGGCTGCTGTCAGTTCTATCAGAAACAAAGTATTGGGAAGGCAGGTAGCCTACCGGTTAGAGCGTTGCGCCACTAACCGAAAGGTCACAGATTTGAATACCTGTGCCGACAACGTGAAAAATATGTAATAATTAACCCTAAGTTGCTCCAGTGGCACTGTACTGCTCTGGCTGACCCTGTAAAACAACACATTTCACTGCACCTATCCTGTGTATGTGACAATAAAACTTTTAAAAGTGTGTGTGCTGCAGCTGCCTCACTATACTCCCCTGACCCCAGTGGCCGTAACCACCCTGTTCCATTTTAGTCAAAGTATTGATGTCATATTGTATTTTTTGAGGGCACTGCTCACACTCAACTATGCATTAACAAACACAACTGCTACAACACAATGTTTCACATTGCAAAAAACAAACACACACTAGTTACCACCGCTCTGCTCCAACGTCTGTGTCTGTCTTTCGGCGGATACACATATCCTTTGTGTACCTTTGACAATAAGGTAATGTTTCTATTTTCCAGAGGAGCTGGCCCGTAAGCTGAAGCCCCTGGGGGAGGAGGAGCGCAAGGTCATCCTCGCGCTGAAGGAGAAGGAGTGCCAGAAGAGGAGCCTGCCTTTCAATGGCGAGCTGCAAGCCTGGGACACGCGCTACTTCATGACCCAGGTAGGGCAGAGGGGGAAAAAGACAAATGTCTACAACTCTGTTATGCTCAGTGACCCAACAGCGATTTATTCAACACATCGATACATCCGTGTGGGATGATATCAGAGTTGCAGGATGCAAAGATTATTGTTCTGTTGTATTTCCCCCCCAATCCCCCGTGTAAATATTGTACTATAAATTGTGCCGTCCTGTATTATGCTAAAATGTTTATTATATTCTACTGAGCCATTTACTTTATGTTCCTATTTTTATTATTACTAGGCATTGTCGAGAAGGAACCATGTGTATCCCCTACATATGACTAATAAAACTTGAAACTATTAAATAATTGCTACACCATATATATACACACAGTACCAGTCAAAAGTTTGCATACACCTACTCATTCAAGGTTTTTTCTTTATTTTTACTTTTTACTGTTTTCTACATTGTAGAAGAATAGTAAAGACATCAAAACTATTAAATAAAACATTTGGAATCATGTAATAACCCAACAAGTGTTAAACAAATCAAAATACGGTCGTGGCCAAAGGTTTTGAGAATGACACAAATATTAATTTCCAAAGTTTGCTGCTTCAGTGTCTTTAGATATTTTTGTCAGATGTTACTGTGGAATACTGAAGTATAATTACAAGCATTTCATAAGTGTCAAAGGCTTTTATTGACAATTACATGAAGTTGATGCAGAGTCAATATTTGTTTTTCAAGACCTCTGCAATCCGCCCTGGCATGCTGTCAATGAACTTCTGGGCCACATCCTGACTGATGGCAGCCCATTCTTGCATAATCAATGCTTGGAGTTTGTCAGAATTTGTGGGTTTTTGTTTGTCCACCCGCCTCTTGAGGATTGACCACAAATTTTCAATGGGATTAAGGTCTGGGGAGTTTCCTGGCCATGGACCCAAAATATTGATGTTTTGTTCCCAGAGCCACTTAGTTATGAGCCTTATGGCAAGGTGCTCCATCATGCTGGAAAAGGCATTGTTCGTCACCAAAGTGTTCCTGGATGGTTGGGAGAAGTTGCTCTCTGAGGATGTGTTGGTACCATTTTTTATTCATGGCCGTGTTCTTAGGCAAAATTGTGAGTGAGCCCACTCCCTTGGCTGAGAAGCAACCCCACACATGAATGGTCTCAGGATGCTTTACTGTTGGCATGACACAGGACTGATGGTAGCGCTCACCTTGTCTTCTCCGGACAAGCTTTTTTACGGATGCCCCAAACAATCGGAAAGGGGATTCATCAGAGAAAATGACTTTACCCCAGTCCTCAGCAGTCCGATCCCTGTACCTTTTGCAGAATATCAGTCTGTCCCTGATGTTTTTCCTGGAGAGAAGTGGCTTCTTTGCTGCCCTTTTTGACACCAGGCCATCCTCCAAAAGTCTTTGCCTCACTGTGCGTGCAGATGCACTCACACCTGCCTGCTGCCATTCCTGACCAAGCTCTGTACTGGTGGTGCCCCGATCCCACAGCTGAATATACTTTAGGAGACAGTCCTGGCGCTTGCTGGACTTTCTTGGGCGCCCTGAAGCCTTCTTCACAACAATTGAACCGCTCTCCTTGAAGTTCTTGATGATCCGATAAATGGTTGATTTAGGTGCAATCTTACTGGCAGCAATATTCTTGCCTGTGAAGCCCTTTTTGTGCAAAGCAATGATGACGGCACGTGTTTCCTTGCAGGTAACCATGGTTGACAGAGGAAAAACAATGATTCCAAGCACCACCCTCCTTTTGAAGCTTCCAGTCTGTTATTCAAACTCAATCAGCATGATAGAGTGATCTCCAGCCTTGTCCTCGCCAACACTCACACCTGTGTTAACGAGAGAATCACTGACATGTCAGCTGGTCCTTTTGTGGCAGGGCTGAAATGCAGTGGAAATGTTATTTGGGGATTCAGTTCATTTGCATTGCAAAGAGGGACTTTGCAATTAATTGCAATTCATCTGATCACTCTTCATAACATTCTGGGGTATATGCAAATTGCCATCATACAAACTGAGGCAGCAGACTTTGTGAAAATTAATATTTGTGTCATTCTCAAAACTTTTGGCCACGACTGTACATTTTACATTCTGCAGAGTAGCCACCCTTTGCCTTGATTTCAGCTTTGCACACCCTTTGCATTCTCTCAACCAGCTTCATGAGGAATGCTTTTCCAACAGTCTTGGAGTTCCCACATATGCTGAGCACTTGTTGGCTGCTCTTCCTTCACTTTGCTGTCCAACTCATCCCAAACCATCTAAATTGGGGTTGAGGTCGGGTGATTCTGGAGGCCAGGTCATCTGATGCAGCACTCCATCACTCTCCTTCTTGGTCAAATAGCCCTTACATAGCCTGGAGGTGTGTTGGGTCATTGTCCTGTTGAAAAACAAATGATAGTCCCAATAAGCGCATATCAGTTTGGATAGCATATCGCTGCAGAATGCTGTGGTAGCCATGCTGGTTAAGTGTGCTTTGAATTCTAAATAAATCACTGACAGTGCCGCCAGCAAAGCACCATCACACCACCTCCTCCATGCTTCACGGTGGAAACCACACATGCGGAGATCATCCGTTCACCTACTTCACGTCTCACAAAGACATCTCAAATTTGGACTCATCAGACCAAAGGACAGATTTCTACCGGTCTAATATACATTGTTCATGTTTCTTAGCCCAAGTAAGTCTCTTTTTCTTATTGATGTCCTTTAGTAGTGGTTTCTTTGCAGCAATTTGACCATGAATGCCTAATTCCCGCAGTCTCTTCTGAACAGTTGATGTTGAGATGTGTCTGTTACTTGAACTCCGTGAAACATTTATTTGGTCTGCAATCTGAGGTGCAGTTAACTCTAATGAACTCATCCTCTGCAGCAGAGGTAACTCTGGGTCTTCATTTCCTGTGGCAGTCCTCATGAGAGCCAGTTTCATCACAGCGCTTGATGGTTTTTGCGACTGCACTTGAAGAAACGTTCAAAGTTCTTGAAGTGTTCTGGATTGACTGACCTTCATATCTTAATGTAATGATGGACTGTCGTTTCTCTTTGCTTATTTGAGCTGTTCTTGCTGTAATATGGACTTGGTCTTTTACCAAATAGGGCTATCTTATGTATACCACCCCTACCTTGTCACAACACAACTAATTGGCTCAAACGCATTAAGAAGAAAATAAATTCCACAAATGAGCTTTTAACAAGGCACACCTGTTAATTAAAATGCATTCCAGGTGACTGAGTGTCTAAAGCTGTCATCAAGGCAAAGGGTGGCTTCTTTGAAGAGTCTAAAATATGTTTTTAAATGATTCCATGTGTGTTATTTCATAGTTTTGATGTCTTCACTATTATTCGAAAATGTAGAAAATAGTAAAAATAAAGAAAACCCTTGAATGAGTAGGTGTGTCCAAACTTGTGTGTGTTTATGTAAACAAAAAAATACTGTGATAATAAAAGCATTTATTTTTTTACAGCGGCGGTAGAGCTGACCCTGTCGGCTGTGTGGTTTATATTTGCCCCTGAGGGTATAAATACAGTTTTGAAGTGTTTAATTAAATCTATTTCCTCTGCTCTGCCCCCCTTTAGGTGGAGGAGACCCAGTACGCGGTGGACCAGAACCAGCTGAAAGAGTACTTCCCGATGGAGGTGGTGACCCGGGGCCTGTTGGACATCTACCAGGAGCTGCTCAACCTCACCTTTGATCTGGTGGAGGGCGCCCCAGTTTGGCACGACGACGTCACCCTCTACTGCGTCAAGGACCGCACCTCGGGCACGATGGTAGGCCAGTTCTACCTGGACCTCTTCCCAAGGTGAGTCGGAGGAAAGCGGAGGAGATAGAAAAGGATTTTAAAGACGGCCGCCTTTGGTTTACTATTTTATTTGATTTAGCCTTTATTTTAACAGGGAATCATGCTGAGACCAAGTTCTCTTTAACATGTGCCCCCTGTATACACATCAAACACTATACACATCAATATACACATCAATATTCACATCAATACATGAAAAGCAAAGCAATGTGTTTTGTACGGTTGTTTTGATATATCGATCTTTTATGAGGATTTTGTCATTTTTTTTTGGAGGGGAAGAAATCTGTATTTCATTGCTCTGCAGAGTTACGTTTTCATTTTGTAAATGAAGTTAAACTACAATCAAAATAGAGAAGGAGCTCACTGCTCAACAACATAATGAGGGAGACAATGAAATAAAAACAAAGATTTTGCCAGTCTTGTTTAACAGTCATGGTGATGGTGTTTATCCCCCCCCCCCCCAGAGAGGGGAAGTACGGCCACGCTGCCTGCTTCGGCCTGCAGCCCGGCTGTCTGCTGTCGGACGGGACCCGCCAAATGGCGGTGGCAGCCATGGTGGCCAACTTCAGCAAGCCCACGGCCGATGCCCCCTCCCTGCTGCAGCATGACGAGGTGGAGACCTACTTCCACGAGTTTGGCCATGTCATGCACCAGCTCTGTGCTCAGGTGTGTGTGTGTCATTACTAGTATACAGTATACAGCATTGTTCTGTTCCTGTGCACTGAAATTAATGTTTGTCTGAATAAAGGCATTTTAGTGTGATGGTTAATATATTTCCCACTCTGGCTGTTAATTTCCTGTCAAATCAACCTGAAAGACTTTGTAAGCAAGGACTTCTTACAAGTCACTTTAATGCCCGAGAGGGCATTGTCCTCTGATCATTCAATCTAAAATATATATTTCATATTATACATGCAGGATATTTTTTATTCAGACTGATATGAACTACTAAAACCTACTACACCTCAGGATTAGTTTATTAACAGATACCCGTCTCTCTTCTGTCTCTGATGCTACCAGGCGGACTTTGCCATGTTCAGCGGGACTCACGTGGAGCGGGACTTTGTGGAGGCGCCCTCCCAGATGCTGGAGAACTGGGTGTGGGAGAAAGAGCCCCTGCAGCGCATGTCTAAACACTACAAGACGGGCGCCCCTATCCCTGACGACCTGCTGGACAAACTCATGAAGTCCCGGCTGGCCAACACGGGTGGGTCACCAGGAAAAAATGTCCTGGTTCCTTAATAGAACACCCCTTAACACGTTGTACACCAGTGCTGGAGGTTGGGTTATTGGGCTGTGGTCACCAACCAGACTCCTGATGAACTGCCTGGTTTACAGGTATCAGTGTGTTGTGTTAACTCTCTCCCTCCCATGCAGGTCTGTTTAACCTGCGTCAGATTGTCCTGGCCAAGGTGGACCAGGCACTCCACACCAAGAATGGCCTGGACCCGGCCGAGGAGTATGCCCGGCTATGCCAGGAGATCCTGGGTGTGCCCGCATCCTCAGGTCAGAGACAACCTCAACCAATTAGCCAGACCACCATCACAGCTGTAGTTTGGTAGCCTGATCCCAGATACGTTTGTGCCATCTTGTCACAGCTTTTAACCAATCCTTTCTCTTTGCCATTGTGCCCATAGGAACCAACATGCCTGCCACGTTTGGCCACCTAGCAGGTGGTTATGACGCCCAGTACTACGGTTACCTCTGGAGCGAGGTCTACTCCATGGACATGTTCTACGCCCGCTTCAAGCAGGAGGGCATCATGAACCCAAAGGTTGGCACAGCTGAGCTAGTTATTTACAATGCTGTTTTTACACTTGACCATCTTCAACTATTATCTAGTCATTTATATAAGGGGTCATTGGTTATTGATGCTAGTGAGCAGTGACTGCCTGCAGCCCTCCAGGACTGGAGTCATGTCATCTGACTTTGGTTTTTGAGCTCCAAATGATTTCACCATGGCAGAAATGTAATTGTTTTTTGGCTAAAATGGCCTCCTGTTTTATGCCGAGATCTTTTTCCATCTCTCCCAGGTGGGGCTTGACTACAGAAACTTTATCCTGAAGCCCGGAGGCTCGGAGGATGCTGAGCTGATGCTGAAGAACTTCCTAGGGCGGGAGCCAAAGCAAGAAGCTTTCCTTCTGAGCAAAGGACTAACGGTTGAGCTGGAGGCAGACACTCCATGTGCCTGTTGACCAATCACAACCAGCTCAGCGTAAACATCCCCAACCAATCATACACTTAGGACACGGGCACAAGGGACCTACATTTTCAACAACAACAAAAAAACAACGAAGACAAGAATTGATAAAGAGAAGAATTTCCCGTTTCTGCTGCTCTACAGCAGTGTTCCCCAACCCTGGTCCTCCAGTACCCCATCAGTACACATTTTTATTAAGCACACCTCGTTCAACTTGTCAACTAATCAACAAGCCCTCAATGAGTTGAATCAGGTGTGCTTGTCCAGGGTTACAATAAAAATGTGTACTTACCAGGGTTGGGAAAGATTGCTCTGCATGCAATATCACCCAGTTTCCCCCCTTTTGTGCTGTGTTTTGAGTTTGGAGGTATATTTTAAACTGCAATTGTATTCAAATAAGGAAGAGCAAAATACACAAACAAAGAATTGACTTGACCCTTTTGTCGGCATTTGTTGACTTCTGTCAGTTTTCTCAGAAGAAGTAGCTCTCCAGTTTCTGCAGTGCTGCAATATGTACTGTACCTTGAGCATGGGACCTCAAACTCATTTTGGTCAGTATCTCTGACAGATTCAGTATCCTGTCTGGTAAAACGAGGCTCTAGCCTTTCACTTGAAGTACACTCGCTGACATAAAGCTGTTACAACACACTGTCATAAGAATACAACTGTTACACTCGCTGCCATAAAGCTGTTACAACACACTGTCGAAAGAATACAACTGTTACACTCGCGGCCATAAAACTGTTACAACACACTGTCGTAAGAATACAACTGTTACACTCGCTGCCATAAAGCTGTTACAACACACTGTCCTAAGAACACAACTTTTACTTTATAATTATAATCTTAACATATCTCTGCAGATTGAACACTGTCGAGCCACGTCAGAGAAACCATTGAGTATACACTACATGACCAAAAGTATGTGGACACCTGCTCGTCAAACCTCTCATTTGAAATCATGGGCATTAATATGGAGTTGGTCCCCCTTTGCTGCTATAACAGCCTCCACTCTTCTGGAAAGGCTTTACACTAGATGTTGGAACATTGCTGAGGGGACTTGCTTCCATTCAGCCACGAGTATTAGTGAGGTCGGGCACTGATGTTGGGAAATTAGGCCTTGCTCGCAGTCGGCGTTCCAATTCATCCCAAAGGTGTTTGATGGGGTTGAGGTCAGTGCTCTGTACAGGCCAGTCAAGTTCTTCCACACCGCTCTCGACAAACCATTTCTGTATGGACCTCGCTTTATACACAGGGGCATTGTCATGCTGAAACAGGAAAGGGCCTTCCCCAAACCGTTGCCACAATGTTGGAAGCACAGAATCGTCTAGAATGTTATTGTATGCTGTAGCTTTAAGATTTCCCTTCACTGGAACTAAGAGGACTAGCCCGAACCATGAAAAACAGCCCCAGACCATTATTCCTCCACTAAACGTTACAGTTGGCACTATGCATTGGGGAGGTAGCGTTCTATTGGCTTCCGCCAAACCCAGATTTGTCCATCGGACTGCCAGATGGTGAAGTGTGATTCATCACTCCAGACAACGCATTTCCACTGCTCCAGAGTCCAATGGTGGTGAGCTTAACACCACTCCAGCCGATGCTTGGCATTGCGCATGGTGTTCTTGGGCTTGTGTGTGGCTGCTCTGCCATGGAAACCCATTTCATGAAGCTCCCAACGAACCGTTATTGGGCTGGTGTTGCTTCCATAGGCAGTTTTGAACTCGGTAGTGAGCATTGTAACTGAGGACAGACTATTTTTTTGACGTGCTTCAGCACTCGACGCTCCCATTCTGTGAACTTGTGTGGCTTACCACTTTGTGGCTGAGCCGTTGTTGCTTCTATATGTTTCCACTTCACAATAACAGCACTTACAGTTGACCGGGGCAACTCTAGCATGGCAGAAGGTTGACAAACTGACTTGTTGGAAAGGTGGCATCCTATGACGGTGCCACGTTGAACGTCACTGAGCTCTTCAGTATGGGCCATTCTACTGCCAATCAAATCAAATAAAAAAAATTGTCACATGCGCCGGATATGACAGGTGTAGTGAAATGCTTACTTACGAGCCCCTAACCAACAATGCAGTTTAAAAAAAAAAGTGGATAAGAATAAGAGATAAAAGTAACAAGTGATTAAAGAGCAGCAGTAAAATAACAATAGCGAGACTATATACGGGGGGTACCGATACAGAGTCAATGTGCGGGGGCAGCGGTTAGTTGAGGTAGTATGTACATGTAGGTAGAGTTATTAAAGTGACTAGGCATAGATGACAACAGAGAGTAACAGTGGTGTAAGGGGGGGCACTGTAAGTAGTCTGGGTAGCCATTTGACTAGATGTTCAGGAGTCTTATGGCTTGGGGGTAGAAGCTGTTTAGAAGCTTCTTGGACCTAGACTTGGCGCCCCGGGTACCGCTTGCCGTGTGGTAGCAGAGAGAACAGTCTATGACTAGGGTGGCTGGAGTCTTTGACAATTTTTAGTTCCTTCCTCTGACACCGCCTGGTATAGAGGTCCTGGATGGCAGGAAGCTTGGCTCCAGTGATGTGTTGGGCTTTTCACACTACCCTCTCTAGTGCATTGCGGTCAGATGCCGAGCAGTTGCCATACCAGGCAGTGATGCAACCAGTCAGGATGCTCTCGATGTTGCAGCTGTAGAACTTTTTGAGGATCTGAGGACCCATGCCAAATCTTTTCAGTCTCCTGAGGGGGAATAGGTTTTGTTGTGCCCTCTTCACGACTGCCAATGTTTACCTGTGGAGATTGCATGGTTGTGTGCTCGATTTTACACACCTGTCAGCAACGAGTGTGGCTGAAATAGCCGAATCCACTAATTTGAAGGGGTGTCCACATACTTTTGTGTAGTGTGTTTAATTTAGAGACACTACGGCAGTCCTCGTGGTTGTATAGCAGTAGTACATCCCAAGTGAATTATAACCTCATGTTAAAGAGGTTGCAGTCACATATAAAGTTGAATTCGGAAGTTTTACATACGCCTTAGCCAAATACATTTAAACTCAGTTTTTAACAATTTCGGATATTTAATCCTAGTAAAAATTCCCTGTCTTAGGTCAGTTAGGATCACCACTTTATTTTAAGAATGTCAAATGTCAGGATAATAGTAGAGAGAAGTATTTATTTCAGCTTTTATTTCTTTCATCACATTCCCAGCGGGTCAGAAGTTTACATACACTCAATTAGTATTTGATAGCATTGCCTTGAAATTGTTTAACTTGGGTCAAATGATTCGGGTAGCCTTCCACAAGCTTCCCACAATAATTTGGGTGAATTTTGCCCCATTCCTCCTGACAGAGCTGGTGTAACTGAGTCAGGTTTGTAGGCCTCTTTGCTCGCACATGCATTTTCAGTTGTGCCCACAAATTTTCTATGGGATTGAGGTCAGGGCGTTGTTATGGCACCTCCAATACCTTGACTTTGTTGTCCTTAAGCCATTTTGCCACAACTTTTGAAGTATGCTTGGGGTCATTGTCCATTTGGAAGACCCATTTGCGACCAAGCTTTAACTTCTTGACTGATGTCTTGAGATGTTGCTTCATTATATCCACATTATTTTCCTAC
Source organism: Salmo salar (assembly GCF_965601325.2). NCBI lineage: Eukaryota > Metazoa > Chordata > Actinopteri > Salmoniformes > Salmonidae > Salmo > Salmo salar. Next base: position 46,109,610 of record NC_138306.1, on the reverse strand, counting down.
CTCATGATGCCATCTATTTTGTGAAGTGCACCAGTCCCTCCTGCAGCAAGCACCCCCACAACATGATGCAGCCACCCCCGTGCTTCATGGTTGGGATGGTGTTCTTCGGCTTGCAAGCCTCCCCCTTTTTCCTCCAAACATAACAATGGTCATTATGGCCAAACAGTTCTATTTTTGTTTCATCAGACCAGAGGACATGTCTCCATGTGCAGTTGCAAACCGTAGTCTGGCTTTTTTTATGCCGGTTTTGGAGCAGTGGCTTCTTTCTTGCTGAGCGGCCTTTCAGGTTATGTCGATATAGGACTCGTTTTACTGTGGATATAGATACTTTTGTACCTGTTTCCTCCAGCATCTTCACAAGGTCCTTTGCTGTTGTTCTGGGATTGATTTGCACTTTTGGCAGCAAAGTACTTTCATCTCTAGGAGACAGAACGCTTCTCCTTCCTGAGCGCTATGATGGCTGCGTGGTCCCGTGGTGTTTATACTTGCATACTATTGTTTGTACAGATGAACATGGTACCTTCAGGTGTTTGGAAATTGCTCCCAAGGATAAACCAGACTTGTGGAGGTCTACAATTTATTTTCTGAGGTCTTGGCTGATTTCTTCTGATTTTCCCATGATGTCAAGCAAAGAGGCGCTGAGTTTGAAGGTAGGCCTTGAAAGATCCTTGCGAGCAAGGATCCTACAAACCTGACTCAGTTACACCAGCTCTGTCAGGAGGAATGGGCCAAAATTCACCCAACTTATTGTGGAAGGCTGCCTGAAACGTTTGACCAAAGTTAAACAATTTAAAGGCAATGATACCGAAAAGTAATTGAGTGCATGTAAACTTCTGACCCACTGGGAATGTGATGAAATAAATAAAAGCTGAAATAAATCATTGTAATATACTCAGATTCCAGCCATGCCTCCTTGCCTGTCCAACATTTCCTCATCTCCCACCCCTTCTAATGCAACTATCCCTCATGCTTCTCCCTCTTTTTCCCCTGCCCCACTACAAAGTTTCTCCCTGCAGGCAGATCCGTTAGAAAATCCACCAACAGGTGTGACCAAGGCCGTTGTGGAACGGGTAAGGGATGTAGCTAACCTCTGGGCAGGTGTCTAGGAGCCTTACACTGGGCGCACACCGAGCAGGAGAAAACATAAACCCTCACGTCCCGAGCCAAGGTGGTCCACCAGTACTTCCCAGTCAGACAGCACATCGTCCGGACAGCACACCGTATGACCGATCCTCGGATTACCAGAGGGTGATGTGTGGGCCCAATAGATCAACTGCTCACGGACAGCAGACGGAACGTACTGACGCCCAACGGGACACTGGGGTGGAGCGGGCTCTGTACGCAACGCCTGCTCAATGTCAGCATCCAGCTCCCACACGACCGGTGCTACCAGGCAGGAGGCCGGGAGAATGGGAGTCTGATCCATGGGCCGCTCCTCTGTGTCATACAGCCGGGACAGTGCATCTGCCTTCACATTCTGGGAACCTGGTCTGTAGGACAGGGTAAACACAAAACGGGTAAAGAACATGGCCCACCTTGCCTGACGAGGATTCCATCTCCTAGCTGCCCGGATGTACTCCAGGTTGCGGTGGTCAGTCCAGATGAGGAAAGGGTGTTTAGCCCCCTCAAGCCAATGTCTCCACGCCTTCAAAGGCTTAACCACAGCCAACAGCTCCCGGAACCCCCACATCATAGTTCCGCTCCGCCGGGCTGAGCTTCTTCGAGAAGAAAGCACAGGGGCGGAGCTTCGGTGGCGTGCCCGAGCACTGAGAGAGCACGGCTCCGATCCCAGCCTCGGACGCATCCACCTCCACTATGAATGCCAAAGAGGGATCCGGATGGGCCAGCACGGGAGCCGAGGTAAACGGAGCTCTTAGGTGCCCAAAAGCCCTGTCCACCTCAGCTGACCACTGCAGACGTACAGGACCCCCCTTCAGCAGTGAGGTAATGGGAGCAGCCACCTGGCCAAAACCCCGGATAAATCTCTGGTGGTAATTGGCAAACCCTAAAAATGTGCTGCACCTCCTTTACCGTGGTGGGAGTCGGCCAATTACGCATGGCTGCTATGCGGTCACTCTCCATCTCCACCCCTGATGTGGAAATGCGATACCCTAGGAAGGAGACGGCCTGCTGAAAGAACAGGCATTTCTCAGCCTTGACGTACAGGTCATGCTCCAACAGTCGTCCAAGTACCTTGCGCACCAAGGACACATGCTCGGTGCGTGTAGCGGAGTATATCAGAATGTCATCGATATACACCACTACACCCTTCCCGTGCAGGTCACTGAAAATCTCGTCTACGAAGGATTGGAAGACTGATGGAGCATTCATCAACCCGTACAGCATGACGAGGTACTCATAATGCCCTGAGGTGGTACTAAACACCGTCTCCCACTCGTCTCCCTCCCGGATACGCACCCGATTGTACACACTCCTGAGATCCAGTTCAGTGAAGAAGTGCACCCCGTGCATTGACTCAATTGCCGTGGCGATAAAAAGTAGCAGGTAACTGTACCTCACCGTGATTTGATTGAGACCTCTATAGTTAATGCACGGGCGCAGACCTCCATCCTTCTTCTTCACAAAAAGAAACTCGAGGAGGCGGGTGAAGTGGAGGACCGAATGTACCCCTGACGCAAGGATTCGGAGACATTTGTCTCCATTGCCACCGTCTCTGCTTGCGACGGGATACACGTGACTCCTGGGAAGTGCAGCGTCTACCAGGAGATTTATCGCACAATCCCCCCGTCGATGGGGTGGTAATTGAGTCGCCTTTTTACAGAAGGCGAGAGCCAAATCGGCATATTTTGGGGGAATGCGCACGGTGGAGACCTGGTCTGGACTTTCCACTGTGGTAGCACCAATGGAAACCCCTACACACCTCCCCGAGCACTCTCGCGACCACCCCGTGAGAGCCCTCTGTTGCCAGGAAATGGTGGGGTTATGACGAGCCAACCAGGGAAGACCAAGTACCACGGGAAATGCAGGCGAGTCAATGAGAAAGAGACTGATTCTCTCCTCGTGACCTCCCTGTGTCTCCATGGCCAGGGAGATAGTGGCTTCCCTGATTAGCTCGAACCCTAATGGTCGACTGTCCAGAGCGTTAACCGGGAAAGGTCTATCCACAGGAAGAATGGGGATCCCTAAACTAAGAGCTAACGCTCTGTCGATAAAATTCCTAGCTGCACCTGAATGGACGAGCACCTTATGCTGGGAACTCAGAGAAACAAACAGGTACAAACAGGTGGACAACAGAGGACTCTGGATGAGAGTAGTGCAGACTCACCTGGGGTGACGCCAGAGTACCCTGCCTGCTGCCTCGACTCCCAGAAGGACTAACCCGGCACCGACTAGCAGTGTGCCCTCTGCGGCCACAGATGGTGCACGTGAAGGCCCCTTCTCCAGCCTCCCTATGCGCAGCCCCTCCCAACTCCATGGGCACCGGAGCGGGAGTCCTGGGAGATGGAACCGACAGAGCCCCCTCAGGACGTCCACGGATGACCAGCAGGTTATCCAACCGGATGGACAGATCCACCAGTTGGTCAAAGGTGATGGTGGCATCCCTGCAGGCCAACTCCCATCGGACGTCCTCACGCAGGCTGCATCAATAGTGGTCGATGAGAGGCCTGTGGTTCCATCCTGCTCCGGCGGTCAAGGTCCGGAACTCCAGCGCGAAATCCTGTGCTCTCCTCGTCCCCTGCCTCAAATGGAAGAGTCGTTCCTCGAAGTGGTCCAACGCTGCGTCTTCCTCTCCCCACACGGCTTTTGCCCACTCCAGAGCTCTCCCCGAGAGGCATGAGACGAGGGCGGATACTCTCTCCCTTCCTAAGGGAGCTGGGTGAACAGTGGCCAGGTATAGGTCCAGTTGTAAAAGGAACCCCTGGCACTGTGCGGACGTCCCATCATACTCCCTGGGAAGGGAGAGACGCATCCCACTGGAGCTGGATCCGGAGGGGACGGGTAGAGTTAACCCCGGTTGCGCTGGTCAAGGCGCTGGAAACTTCCTGTCTCTGTTCGTGTTCCTGGATGCGCTCCTCGACGACTCTGACCGGGGTACCTGCTCCTGCTGACTCCATGGTAGGTGAAAGATTCTGTCAGGTGTGTGCGTACTGGTAGCGAAGTCAGGTGCAGGAGAGCAGAGATTTGTGAACAGGCGCACACTTTATTGAGGCAAAAGTGCAAAACGCGCAAAACAGTCACAAGAATTATGTTTAACAATAAACATCTTCGTGAAAAAATACCGCGGAAAAAACAAACCAGTCTGGCGCGTCAACAATAAACACGTAACACAAACAACCTTTCACAAAGACATGATGGGGAACAGAGGAATAAATACATGTAGATTGATTGGGGAATGAAAACCAGGTGTGCAGGGAACAAGACAAAACAAATGGATACATGAAAAATGGAGCGGCGATGGCAAGAAAGCCGGTGACGTCAACCGCCGAACGCCGCCCGAACAAGGAGAGGAGCCGACTTCGGCGGAAGTCGTGACATTCGCATAATAATTTTGTATTTCATTTCATATTTGTTACATGTAATCTTTTGGTTCAACCTTAATGTATAATGAGCATCATCAACAGGGGGAACATATTAGGTGTACGCTAATAAGCTATTAAACGAATATATACATTTATAAGACTTGTTCATAAAGGAAACATTTGTTCATAAGAAGGGCCTGAGATCAAAGTCAATATTCAGACCACTAGGGGTCAATGTTTTAGATAGGATATCCAGTAAGCCTCCCTTTGTAGTAGTAGGATCTTGATGTTACCTCCTCTCCTTGGTAGAGCAACATGCTCAATGCCTGTGTATTTGAGAGAGGAGATTGGATGGTTAGCTTCAACAAAGTGAGCTGCTACTGGATAGTCAATGTTCTTACAGCTGATTGAGCTGCGGTGTTCAGCTATGCGTTGTTTTAATTGTCTTTTCGTTTTTCCTACGTAGGCTTTTCCACATGAACAGGTGATGAGATAGATTACTCCCTTGGTCTTGCATGAGATGATACCTCTAACAGGGATCTTTCGACCTGTATGTGGGTGTCTGAAGAAAGACATTTTTATAGTTCTATTGCACTGCGCATGAGCCACATTTGTAGTTCCCATTTGGGATAGGTGTCAAGGGTGTCGGAGTGGGCTCAGGGGACATGTCAGATCTCACCAAGCTATCTCGAATATTGCGACCACGCTTTTAGACCACCAGTGGGGGTTCCTTGAAGAGGTGTGCGACTATTATAATTTTTTGTCTGATTGCAGAATATGCCAGTGCTTTTTCAGGATTGCTTTCATTTTCTCCGAACCCTTGTAGTACTTAGTGCAAAAGACGGTTGCGTTGTTTTTTTTCTTTGGTTGAGTTTTTAGTAATTCCTCTCTTGGTTTTTGAGATATTTTCATCATTGCAACATCAAGAGTTTTGTCCTTGTAGCCTCTCATTTTGAATTTATCTGTCATTTTTTTAGCATTGCTGTCAATCTGACTGGTGGCCACAGATTTGTTTAATCTTGCATAACTGGCTATATGGTAGACCATTCTTGAGGGGAAGGGGATGCATACTATCAGCACATAGCAAGGTATTGCGATCTGTGGGCTTTGTGTATAAGTCTGTGTGTAATGCATCATTCTCTTTGATAATCCATAAATCCAGGTAGTTTATTTTTCTCTCATCAGTCTGCATGGTGAATTTGAGGTATTCAGAGCTCTCGTTTAGTAGAGTTTGGAATTAATTTAATTCCTGCTGACTTCCTTCCCCAAGCACAAAGACATCATCTATGTATCTCTTCCATATAAGTATTTTAGAAAGTAGGCGATGTGTCTCTGTTTTATAAAGGAGTGCTTCTTCAAATTGTCCCACATACAGGTTTGCATACTTGGGGGGGGGGGGAAAGGGGATGGCTACACCCCAAATTTGAAGGAAAGAGTCTGACTCAAAGACAAAGTAGTTATGGGATAATACCAGTTCAGTAAGTTGTAAGATGCAATCATTGGATGGAGCAAGGGTGGAGTCTCTCTGCTGAAGGAAGTTTTGCAGCGCCTGCAAGCCTCCAGTGTGTGGGATGTTAGTGTGCAAGCTCTCCACATTAAAAGTGGCCAGCAGGGTGCCCTCTGGTAACCTTCCTAAGCCCTCTATCAATGAGATCATGTGACTGGTGTCTTTGACATAAGATGGGAGATTCTCAATCATCGGTTTAATGTGGTAATCCATACATTTAGAGATGTTCAATGTCACAGAGTCGATTGCTGCTACAATCGGTCTACCTGGAGGAGGAGACACTTGTTTGTGTAATTTAGTGACTGTATAGAAAGTTGGTATCTTGGAAAATTTCACACACAGAAATTCAACTTCTTTTTTAGTGATTTGTCCTGATTCCAAACAGCTTTCCACTGTGGATGAGGTATTATGCTGGAATTCCAGTGTAGGGTCACAATTCAGTTTACGATAGAAGTCACCTTTAGATAGTTGTCAGCAATATTCATTCACATAGTCACATTTCTTTTGTATACAAATTCTTCCTCCTTTGTCAAATTTTTTTATGATAATCGAAGGATCTGACATTAAGTCCTTATTAAGAGCCATTCTCTCGTCTCTACTCAGGTTATCATAGGATTTGTGTTTCTGTTTGTCTTTCAGTAAGTCAGCTACATCATTTTCAACAATCCTACAGAAGGTTTCTATGGACGCATTGCGTTTGGGGGAGGTACAAATTAACTTTTTGCTCTAAATGTTGTTCTCTCAGAGTTCTCAGGTACCTCAGCTGGTCCTTGACTCACGGTAGGACAGGTAAGTCTATTGATTAGCGTGGTAGACCTATGTATACATCTCACTGAGGATGACATTTCAAGTGGAGTCATGTAAGTTTCACTCTTATCAAAGAAATCATGCAATCTCAGATTACGGAAAAACTTGAATAGATCTATCTGGACATCAGTCATCAATGTATGCAGTGGGTACAAATGTTATCCCCTTATTGAGAACACTGAGGTGAGCGGATGTCAGGGTCTTACTTGATCAGTTGAAGACATTTAGCTCCTGTTGGACTGGGGGCCCGTCCTGGATCTCAATTGATAGGTGTCGCCGGGTGGTAGTGGATTTATTTTTTTACTTACCTATTGTTCCCATAATACCTTCTATTTTTTTTCCTTTAAAAAAAAAACGTAGTAATTGCACTGTTGGTTAGAGCCTGTAAGTAAGCATTTCACTGTAAGGTCGACACCTGTTGTATTCAGCATTTCACTGTAAGGTCGACACCTGTTGTATTCAGCATTTCACTGTAAGGTCGACACCTGTTGTATTCAGCATTTCACTGTAAGGTCGACACCTGTTGTATTCCGCATTTCACTGTAAGGTCGACACCTGTTGTATTCAGCATTTCACTGTAAGGTCGACACCTGTTGTATTCCGCATTTCACTGTAAGGTCGACACCTGTTGTATTCGGCGCACGTGACAAATAAACTTTGATTTGATTCAACTCCCTCCTCTCCTTTCCTTGCACTAAGGGACCTCCAGTCCCAGGAAGGCACCATTTGTAAACAGGCCCTGTTCTAATCCTTTGAAAATGCATCCTTCCTCCCACCCTTAATGCAATCACTGAGCTGACGGGGGAAAGATATTTAGAGAAATCTTGGCTTTCACCTACTAGTGTTAGATTAGTAATTACCTCAAGGAAGAGAGGAACATTCAGTTATGTAACTCCATCTAATTTTAGTTTGCAACATAAAGCAATTGGATTGGGAAAGTTGTACAACTGAAATGTGTCTTCCACATTTAACCCAACCCCTCTGAATCAGAGAGGTGCGAGGGAGCCTTAATCAACATCCACATCTTCTGTGCCCGGGGAGCAGTGGGTAAACTGGCTTGCTCAGGGGCATAACAGCAGATTTTTACCTTGTCTGCTCAGGGATTCAATCCAGCAACCTTTTGGTTACTGGCCCAATGCTCTAACCACTAGGCTACCTGCCACCCCATAGTAGTCATCTAAAAACTGTATAACAAGTATTTATTTTTAATTTTAATTTAACTAGGCAGGTCAGTTAAGAACAAATTCTTATTTACAATGATGGCCTACCCCGGCCAAACCCACATGACACTGGGCCAATTGTGCGCTGCCCTATGCGACTCCCAATCACGGCCGGATGTGATACAGCCTGGTATCACATAAGTACATGCCTACAGTCAGAGTAGCTAAGTCTGGTCAGAATGCATATCTGATTACCTCTGGGAGCTGAGAAATCAGTGTGTGTTATGAGATGAGAGGAAGGTTTTAGTCTGGGACAGTGATAGGTGGGGAGGACCACGGCATCACCAAGAGGAGCACTCAGTATGGAGGTGCTCAGAGGTCAGTCAACTGAAGGACTGGAGCTCAGGTCCAACGTGGTCCGAGTCTTCATCAGCTCCACATTTACAGGTAAGTGTATTTTCATAATGGTATGGGTTCAGTATTTTCATAATGGTGTGTGTTCAGTATTTTCATAATGGTATGGGTTCAGTATTTTCATAATGGTGTATGTGTTCAGTATTTTCATAATGGTGTGGGTTCAGTATTTTCATAATGCTGTATGTGTTCAGTATTTTCAAAATGGTATGGGGTCCCGTGTGACTCAGTTGTTAGAGCATGGTGTTTGCAACACCAGCGTTGTGGGTTCGATTCCCACGGGGGACCAGTACGGGGGAAAAAATGTATGAAATGTATGCATTCACTACTGTAAGTCGCTCTGGATAAGAGCGTCTGCTAAATGACTAAAATGTAAATGTATGGGTTCAGTATTTTCATTATAAAACAGACTCAGCCAGGCATTATAACACATAAGACGTATATATCAGAGATGTGATCTTTCTAATCTGGCAGATGTTATCTCATCAGTAAAGTAGCCTTCGTATCTGTTTTGAAACAATCATATCCCTAATTTGTCATCTTTCAGTGAATAGCCTTGCGTTAATTTTGAGGTAACCCTGCAAGTCTAGTGTGTTTTATGACCTGAAGTGAGTGTAGACGGGTTGGTTGTTTAGCAGATATGAGCAGTGAAAGGAATGCCTTATTGGACAAAGCCTATCCTGAACTTCAAACCTTTTGTCAGAGTCTGGGCTTAGTGTTTGAGGTGAGTAGCAGTGCAGTCGTGGCCAAAAGTTTTGAGAATGACACAAATATTAATTTCCAAAGTTTGCTGCTTCAGTGTCTTTAGATATTTTTGTCAGATGTTACTATGGAATACTGAAGTATAATTACAAGCATTTCATAAGTGTCAAAGGCTTTTATTGACAATTACATGAAGTTGATGCAAAGAGTCAATATTTGCAGTGTTGACCCTTTTTTTTCAAGACCTTGCATGCTGTCAATTAACTTCTGGGCCACATCCTGACTGATGGCAGCCCATTCTTGCATAATCAATGCTTGGAGTTTGTCAGAATTTGTGGGTTTTTGTTTGTCCACCCGCCTCTTGAGGATTGACCACAAGAACTCAATGGAATTAAGGTCTGGGGAGTTTCCTGGCCATGGACCCAAAATATCAAATACCAAAAAGCTTAAATTACCAGTAAAAAACAAAAAATAAAGTCTTCATACAACAGCATTAAACATGTTACAAGACCGAGCCACTTAGTTATCACTTTTGCCTTATGGCAAGGTGCTCTATCATGCTGGAAAAGGGCATTGTTCATCACCAAACTGTTCCTGGATGGTTGGGAGAAGTTGCTCTTGGAGGATATGTTGGTACCATTTTTTTATTGTTCTTAGGCAAAATTGTGAGTGAGCCCACTCCATTGGCTGAGAAGCAACCCCACACATGAATGGTCTCAGGATGCTTTACTGTTGGCATAACACAGGACTGATGGTAGCGCTCACCTTGTCTTCTCCGGACAAGCTTTTTTACGGATGCCCCAAACAATCGGAAAGGGGATTCATCAGAGAAAATGACTTTACCCCAGTCCTCAGCAGTCCAATCCCAGTACCTTTTCCAGAATATCAGTCTGTCCCTGATGTTTTTCCTGGAGAGAAGTGGTTTCTTTGCTTCCCTTCTTGACACCAGGCCATTCTCCAAAAGTCTTCGTCTCACTGTGCGTGCAGATGCACTCACACCTGCCTGCTGCCATTCCTGAGCAAGCTCTGTACTGGTGGTTCAGTTCGACCAATTGTCTCACGCCACCCACAGCCAGAACCTCACAGTAAATAAGGACTGAAACTAGCATGAAGCTAACCGGACATGTTTCCATAGTGAAAATGTTCCCATGGGATATTTGTGTGGTGTTGAATCATTAATATACACCTGTCTTCTCCAGGTGCCCCCTCAGCCCCTGTGTTTCGCTAAAGGAGTGGCTAATGTCAAGAATGTCCGTTTGAATTGTTGATGCCCTTACTGTGTATGATGAAGTCATTACAAAGTCTACCTTTAAGCTGAGACTCTTTTGCCCCACAGGCAGTAGTGAGTGGCTGTACCGTAAGTCTCTGACCTGTGGGGTGGCCAATGTCATTGTGGACCTGACCCTCTGCACCGAACTCATGGACTGTCCCCAAACTCAACTGATCCGAGACACTTTCATTCTCCTCAAGCCCACCCTGGACTTCCTAGATGGAGAGATGGGGCTGTCTCTATTTGGTCAGGGGCTGGCATCTTAGTCAAGTGTCACATGTTTGAATGTTCTGTTGGGTTTAAATCTGTCCTGTTTCTGATAAAGTAGATCACTATTTTACATATTTACAAGCCATGCTGTAGGATAGATTATTTGGTTATTGATGGATATGACTGCCTAATACATTCCTCTATGGCTTGGAATCAGAAACATTGACATTATACTTAGGATGGATGAGCTGGGTAGATGGATGGATGGGCTGGATGGATGATATCAGGAGAGCCTGCTCTTCACACTGTCTCACCAACCATCTCACTCCATTCTAATACTATGTTTCCTTTCCAAAGACCCCTCCCTTTTCTACATGGAGGTCTTGGCCAGGCTCCACTCTTTCGCTGAGATGTACCCTTCACTGATAGGACGACTCTGCAACCACTGTCACGACTGGCTCTTGTGCTGTCCCGACCCCATCCTCATCCCCAAGTGCACCTTCCTCCAGTCTCCAGGAGGAGCGCTAAAGACAACGCTCGTTGGTTTCCAGAAAGGTTGGTACACAGTACTGTAGGATTCGCTTATTTAATGCAAATGAGCCCAGGAGTATAGGATGATCTAAGTTCAGTCTGTATTTCACCTCTCCAATCGTTAAGGTTAGGATTTAGTATGGGTACGCTGTCAGGCATATTCAAATTCTGCTTATTCTTGCTCATTCTTTCTCTATGTGTGTGTGTGCGTGCATGCATTTCTAGGGAAAGATATTTGATTGTGTAATAATCTCCTTGCCAGAATCGCTGTCAGTCATATTCAAATTCTGCTTATTCCTGCTCATTCTTTCTCTCTATGTGTGTGCATGCATTCATTTCTTAGGAAAGGTATTTGATTGTGTAATAATCTCCTTGCCAGAATCGCTGTGAGGCATATCCAAATTCTGCTTTTTATTTGTGTGTGTGTGTGTGTGTGTGTGTGTGTGTGTGTGTGTGTGTGTGTGTGTGTGTGTGTGTGTGTGTGTGTGTGTGTGTGTGTGTGTGCTCTACAGCTAAAGTGCTATCAATGAGAGTGATTGACAGTGGTGATCACTGTCTCTCATTGGCTGCTGACGGGACTCTGAGGAGGTGGAGCCTGTTGAGTGGCAGGCAGCTGTACTGTACCCTGGAGGCGGTGTCTAGTAACCCCTCGTCTTCCACCTCACACATCCACGTGTCTGAGGAGTGGGCCCTCGTCTTTACCCACTCTGGAGGCCATGTATGACATGGATGTGAAGGGGTTAATTGTCTTATATCAAATATATTTTTTTAATTATGAATTTTCCTTCAAATGCACCTTTTCAATCATTCTGTTTCTAGCTTTTTTTGATACGTACAGTCGGGACTCCCCAAATTATTATCATCAGCCCTTTAAAGGGTAGTTGGGTTCCCGTGTGGCTCAGTTGGTAGAGCATGGTGTTTGTAACGCCAGGGTTGTGGGTTCGATTCCCACGGGGGACCAGTATGGGAATAAAAAAAAAAAAATAACAAAAAAAAAAATTTAAAAAAAATCTATGAAATGTATGCATTCACTACTGTAAGTCGCTCTGGATAAGAGCGTCTGCTAAATAACTAAAATGTAAATGTCTTTAACACTTCTGCATGTGAAGGTATGGCATCTTAACACAGCAGACATACTCTTCCAAGTCAAAGATAACGGTATCTCCATAATTCTTGGAGTATTGAACAGAATGGTCGTCTCCCTCTCAGACGCAGCACATCTTCCCACCCATCCGCCGAGGCCAAGACAGTGCAGACCCGTTTGGAAAACTCTCCACATAGTTTGACCCTTACAACTACCCTTTCACTGCAAAACATGGCAGAGTTTTTATAGCATCCAAGGAGGGCTTTCTCGATCAGGTACAGATTACTGAAACATGTCGAAGTGCATTTATTCCTTGTGTTATTATTTTTCTATTATTTGGAAATGACAGTCCATCATTACTTTAAGACATGAAGGTCAGTCAATACGGAACATTTCAAGATCTTTGAAAGGTTCTTCAAGTGCAGTCGCAAAAACCATCAAGCGCTAGGATGAAACTGACTCTCATGAGGACCGCCACAGGAAAGGAAGACCCAGAGTTACCTCTGCTGCAGAGGATGAGTTCATTAGAGTTAACTGCACCTCAGTTTGCAGCCCAAATAAATGCTTCACTACCTAAGGACACCAATAAGAAGAGACTTGGTTGGGCCAAGAAACACGAGCAGTGGACATTAGACCGGTAGAAATCTGTCCTTTTGTCTGATGAGTCCACATTTGAGATGGTTTGGTTCCAACCGCCGTGTCTTTGTGAGACAGAGTAGGTGAATGGTTTCCACCGTGAAGGATGGAGGAGCAGGTGTGATGGTGCTTTGCTGGTGACACTATGTGATTTATTTAGAATTTTAGGCACACTTATTCTGCAGCGATATGCCATCCCATCTGATTTGCGCTTAGTGGGGATAAGAGAATTATCTAATAAAGGTAAATGAATCAATAATCCATTATTAATTAGTAACTAAAGGGTTTTAAGCATAAGTCTCATGAGATTGAATAGGATAGGAGAGGAATGGAGGTCTTTGTGTTTAAGTAAACATCGAGAACTGTTAAACTGTGGTTGACCTGACCTAGCTTGAACCCTCCAGGTTTCCCTAATCTCAGAGTACTGAAACTGTCAGCTGGGTAAGAATTTACGGTGTTGAGAGTTCTGGGGAAGAACAATTAACTCTCCTTAGTGTTAGTGTGTAATGTGTGTGCGTAAATGAGGAGCCTGGTATATAATAGATGTTTTGTGTATGAACTGGAGAACATTCTCTGAATAAACCGTACGAACCTTTTGCAGAAAGCTGAGTCCTTGCCTAATTATTAACCCATTGTCTTACAAACCTTGGGAATTAGTCAAGGAGTATTGATTGTTAGTTATTATCATTAGGATAGAAAATTATTTTGACAGTGGGACTATCATTTGTTTATCAACAGGACAATGACCCAACACACCTCCAAGCTGTGTAAGGGCTATTTGACCAAGGAGAGTGATGGAGTGCTGCATCAGATGACCTGGCCTCCAGAATCACCCGACCTCAACCCAATTGAGATGGTTTGGGATGAGTTGGATCACAGAGGGAAGGAAAAGCATCCAACAAGTGCTCAGCATAAGTGGGAACTCCTTCAAGACTGTTGGAAAAGCATTCCTCATTGAAGCTGGTTGAGAGAATGCCAAGAGTGTGCAAAGCTGTCATCAAAGCAAAGGGTGGCTACAGTGAAGAATCTAAAATATATTTTGATTTGTTTAAAACCTCTTGGGGCTAGGTGGGACGCTAGCGTGCCACCCGTGGTGCACTCCATCAACAGCAGGTGCATTTCAAGAGCGGCAAATTTGAATCCAAATAAATGTCAAAATTCAAATTTTTCAAAAATACAACTATGTTACACCATTTGAAAGATAAACATCTCCTTAATCTAACCACGTTTTACGATTTCAAAAAGGTTTTACGGCGAAAGCATAAATTTAGAGTATGTTAGGACAGTACATTTACAAGAGTTGTGTGTAATGTTTTGTCAAGTCAAAGACAGGGTCACCAAAACCATAAAACCAGCTAAAATGATGCACTAACCTTTTACAATCTCCATCAGATGACACTCCTAGGACATTATGTTAGACAATGCATGCATTTTTAGTTCTATCAAGTTCATATTTATATCCAAAAACAGCGTTTTACTATGGCATTGATGTTGAGGAAATCGTTTCCCTCCAATAACCGGCAGTCAAGTCAACACCACAAATTAAATAATTAAAATTAGAAAACATTGGTAAAATATTATATTGTCATTTAAAGAATTATAGATTTACATCTCTTGAACGCAATCAACTTGCCAGATTTAAAAATAACCTTACTGGGAAATCACACTTTGCAATAATCTGAGCACTGCGCCCAGAAAAATACGCGTTGCGATACAGACTAGACGTCATGTTGGGGAGATCTAAAATCGAAAATACTATGTAAATAATCCATTACCTTTGATTCTCTTCATCAGATGTCACTTCCAGGTATCACAGGTCCATAACGAATGTAGTTTTGTTCAAAAAAGCTCATCATTTATGTCCAAAAATCTCCGTCTCGTTAGCACATGATGTAAGCCAGCCGGACTTCTCGTCATGAACGAGGGGAAAAAAATATATTTCCGTTCGTTCAAACATGTCAAACGTTGTATAGCATAAATCATTAGGGCCTTTTTTAACCAGAACATGAATAATATTCAAGGTGGACGAATGCATACTCTTTTATAACGTATTGGAACGAGGGTACCCAACATGAACTAGCGCGCCAGGTGTCTAATGGGCCATCATCGTTCCATGGCTCTTGTTCGGTCAGATCTCCCTCCAGAAGACTCAAAACACTTTGTAAAGGCTGGTGACATCTAGTGGAAGCAATAGGAAGTGCCAAAATATTCCTAAACCCCTGTGTTTTTCAATGGGATAGGTTTAAAGTCAATACAACACATCAGGTATCCACTTCCTGTCAGAAAATGTCTCAGGGTTTTGCCTGCCAAATGAGTTCTGTTATACTCACAGACACCATTCAAACAGTTTTGGAAACTTTAGAGTGTTTTCTATCCATATATAATAAGTATATGCATATTCTAGTTACTGGGTAGGATTAGTAACCAGATTAAATCGGGTACATTTTTTTTATCCAGACGTGCAAATGCTGCCCCCTAGACCCAACAGGTTAACACTTTGTTGGTTACTACATGATTCCATATGTGTTATTTCATAGTTTTGATGTCTTCACTATTATGCAAATTCTAGTGTATTCAAGGTTTAAAACGGCTTCTAAAGTTTGTCATTTTCATTCACATTTCCTGTTGCTACAGGATTATTTTCCTGATGTGAGAAACTGTTCAAATTAAGATTGAACATCCGTTTCAAAATAACGTTTCTTATATTGATCAAATAATCTGAGACATTTCCTGTGGTTGGAAATCATGTATTTAATAGTTAATGCCTTTGCTTTCCGGCTTGCAATGAAAACCCAGCGACGATCAGAATCACAGTTTTAATAACATACAAAAATCAAGGCCACATCTGTGCACAGTGGACCACACAGTGCTTTCTTGAACAACCTTTTGACATGAAAGTACATAGATTCACAGTGCGTACAGACTACTTCTGTTCAAAGCTGTTGCTCATGTACAACCCTAATGGACCAAGAGGAGGGCCCTTTCATTCCTTATTGAAGTCCCAGGAAGCAGGGTACCAAACATTGCTGTCTAGTCTTTCTCTAGTCAAGGAAGGGTGTTTTCCACCATCTTGTTTTGTCCTCTGTTGAACCGTCTTTATGCGAGACACCTGGCAAGATGCCAAAGTAATCATACACAGCTGCAAGAAAAACAAAAACAAAAAGTTGGTACATGATGAAAAAAGAATGGCCACAACAAACATGCCTACAATCACTCATATTTTCTCAAGTCCCTTTTGAAGCACTGTCTTTGTGTTGATTTAGAAATCACTGTCTTTCTGTTAATTTAGAAATCACTGTCTTTTTGTTTCTGTCTCTGTGACTTGTGTAGCTTTGTGTTTCGGCTTGTTTTCAACTAAACTGACACAGTACATCTTCAAATGTGATTAAACATGTTATTGGACTGGTAATCTGATTGTGGTTTTGTGGCCTCTTTGCGGCTGAGAATTCTCTACAAATATAAACTCAGCAAAAAAAGAAATGTCCTCTCACTGTCAACTGTGTTTATTTTCAGCAAACTTAACATGTGTAAATATTTGTATGAACATAACAAGATTCAACAACTGAGACATAAACTGAACAAGTTCCACAGACATGTGACTAACAGAAATTGAATAATGTGTCCCTGAACAAAGGGGGGGGGGGGGGTCAAAATAAAAAGTCAGTATCTGGTGTGGCCACCAGCTGGATTAAGTACTGCAGTGCATCTCCTCCTCCTGGACTGCACCAGATTTGCCAGTTCTTGCTGTGAGATGTTACCCCACTCTTCCACCAAGGCACCTGCAAGTTCCCGGACATTTCTGGGGGGAATGGCCCGAGCCCTCATCCTCCCATCCAACAGGTCCCAGACGCTCTTCACTGGCCATGGCAGAACACTGACATTCCTGTCTTGCAGGAAATCACACACAGAACGAGCAGTATGGCTGGTGGCATTGTCATGCTGGAGGGTCATGTCAGGAGGAGCCTGCAGGAAGGGTACCACATGAGGGAGGATGATGTCTTCCCTGTAACGCACAGCGTTGAGATTGCCTGCAATGACAACAAGCTCAGTCCGATGATGCTGTGACACACCGTCCCAGACCATGATGGACCCTCCACCTCCAAATCGATCCCGCTCCAAAGTACAGGCCTCGGTGTAATGCTCATTCCTTCGATGATAAACGCGAATCCGACCATCACCCCTGGTGAGACAAAACCGCGACTTGTCAGTGAAGAGCACCTTTTGCCAGTCCTGTCTGGTCCAGCGACGGTGGGTTTGTGCCCATAGGTGACGTTGTTGCCTTAATTGCCTACCGTCTGTAAGCTGTTACAGACACCTCACAAGTCCTCAACTGGCAGCTTCATTAAATAGTACCTGCAAAACACCAGTCTCAATGTCAACAGTGAAGAGGCGACTCCAGGATGCTGGCATTCTAGTGGGGGGAGGACTTGTGAGGCGTCTGTTTATTAAACTAGACACTCTAATGTACTTGTCCTCTTGCTCAGTTGTGCACCGGGGCCTCCCACTCCTCTTTCTATTCTGGTAAGAGCCAGTTTGCGCTGTTCTGTGAAGGGAGTAGTACACAGCACTGTACGAGATCTTAAGTTTCTTGGCAATTTCTTGCATAGAATAGACTGATGAGTTTCAGAAGGAAGTTCTTTGTTTCTGGCCATTTTGAGCCTGTAATCGAACCCATAAATGCTGATGCTCCAGATTTTTTTATTTTTATTTTTTTAATCTTTATTTTAACAGGGAAAACAGACTGAGACCTGGATCTCTTTTACGGCTGTGCCCTGTGTAAACATGTTGACATGTACAGTTTTAGGCATACAGACAAGAACATTTCAAACATACAAAACAAAGACACAATTCAACAGAAACAATCACAGACAACATCATATTGATCCTCCATAACATTTTTAAAATGGGCAAGGGACACCAGAGTGTCTAACTTAAGTTGGATCTGCAGTTTGTTCCATAAATAAGGCGCAAAGGAACTAAAGGCAGTCCTACCCAACTCTGTGGAGACCGCAGGAGTCTCTAATGTAATCCACATCTGTGATCTGGTTTTAAAATTTGTATATCTAGTGGAAATTAATGATGATATATATGGAGGTAGATACTCAACTAGTCTAAAGAAGGCCAGTTTTATTGCTTCTTTAATCAGAACAGTTTTCAGCTGTGCTAACATAATTGCAAAAGGGTATTCCAATGAACAATTAGCCTTTTAAAATGCTAAACTTGGATTAGCTAACACAACGTGCCATTGAAACACAGGAATGATGGTTGCTGATAATGGGCCTCTGTACGCCTATTTAGATATTCCATAAAAAAATCTGCCGTTTCCAGCTACAATGTCTACACTGTATTTCTGATCAATTTGATGTTATTTTTATGGACAAAACAATTTGCTTCTCTTTCAAAAACAAGAAAATGTCGAAGTGACCCCAAACTTTTGAACGCTAGTGTATATACATTGTATATTTGTTCATGCCATCTTCTTACTGGTTCTTCATACATTTGATTCCTAATGATTTGAAATAGATTTTTATTGCCAGGTAGATTTCCAGAGCAAGTAATGTACAAATGTACTTCAATTGTAACTGCTGAACTGCACTACATTGGAAAGGGGTTTGTACTGAGCCATGTCTTACCTCTAGGCAGAGCAGAGCCACAGTAATCCCCCCCACTAGGAAGAGGTTCTGCTTCCCCCACCACACAACCTTATCCAGGCAGCCGTTGGTGTACACACTCCTCCCTGCTGAACTCGGCTCCATACTCTGGACCTCATAGCCACACATGGTGTTGAAAACTGTCTGGGGGAATACAGTGGATATAACATTAGTAAGCATGAGTTTTGGGACAGACACTGAAGTCCAGGAATGGCCAACGCTCCTCCTGGAGAGCTACTGGGTGTGCAGGCTTTTGTTGCGGCACTGCTCTAAAACACCTGAATCTTCTGACACCAGGCAAACTGGTTGACTATAGTGAATAAACTTGATTTAAAAATGTTTTCCTGTGGTTTAGATTGAGTTGCTTCACTGCAGTTGCGTCATTCTATTCTAGGATAGTAGGTTGTGTTTCATTGCTCTTGCATGGATTCTGCTAACACAGGAAGTATTTCAGTCGAGTCAGCAGCCTGCTGTCCATTGTTCTGTCGGTATGCAGTGCATAGTGTTGTGGTCTACTTCTTCTCATTTCATAATCATAGCAAAGGTTGTTCCCAGAGGTCATTTATATACTGTAGTGCTTTAATAAAACTGAGTAAAGGAAATATATTATGAATGTGTTGTTTTGAGGTTATTTGTTTGTCTGACCTCATTGTGCAGTCGTAGGCAGCAGGAGAAAGGCACCCCACAGGCTTCCAGACTGGGGTTTTCCGCAGAGCACTGGAAGTAGACGTTATCGGACCAGTCCTCATAGGTGTGAACACCACAGCACTGGAACTGCAATAAGAACCGACAAGTGCATTAGTATCAATAAACCCCTGTACAGCAAAGTGAACAGTGCTGTACTTAAATAGATAATATATTAATAATATTTTCATTTATCAGATTATTTTATCCAAAGACACCAATACACAAATACTCGGTATATGTGATCTATAAAGAAATAAAACCCTAAATTCTAGTAATTCTATTTTAGGACCGGCACCATGCTTCATCCAACTGGACCATCGGAACCACGTTGACTGTGATTATCACTGTAATTCACCTTTTTCTGAACAAAGTCAATAACATTTTCCAAGTCCAAATCCTCCCGATAGCTAACAATTGCATTTCTCATTAACTTCTCCGTCCTCTCCAAAACCTGAAAGAACATCAGAAAGCATCTCATAAGTCAATAGTATCTAATACAACATCATTTGATCATGATGTAAACTTGTATTCTAAATGTTGGCATGCTGAGATTTGCATCCTTCTTGGCTATAAAGGGGATGGAATTCTCAGCATAAAACTGACTTCCTGGGTTCTCACATTACCTTGTCAGTGAACAGGAATCCAAGCACTGCAGCTGTAATCTGTAGGAGAAGGATTACCACCAATATCCCTGAAAACTGGCAACAGAAGGGACATTTCAACCTTGTAGTAGGCCAGGACAGTTGCATTAATTACTCTCTGTAATCATTATAATGATAAACAATGTTTAGATAATTACATGTCTACTATTCACCACCTCTATCTATGGCTTTCCAATGTACTTAAATCAATATGTTATGTGTGGCTAGCTCATCACAGTGATATTGTAAACTATTGTCTCAAGCAAGGAGCGACTCACTGTCTTCAGTAGGCAGGTTCCATTGCGCAATGCACCGAAGCACCCAAAGAAGGTGATCATAAACATTAGGGAGCCAATGACGATCAGCAAGAGAGCTGGGTCAGTCATCAAAGTGTCCACAACATCTGTGGAAACACACACACACACACACACACACACACACACACACACACACACACACACACACACACACACACACACACACACACACACACACACACACACACACACACACACACACCACACACACACACACACACACACACACACACATCAGTGGCATGTATCGCATTAAATAGGCTATATGTGTCAGTTGAGTCTAGACAAGCACTTGCCATTGAAAATGTGTTTATGACATTTAGACTGACCTTTCTCTTTGGAAACTTTGGCGTAGATTCCTACTGCTATAAGAACAGCACTTGCTACCTGGAGAAAGGAATGTTGAACTAATTGTAATATAGCATGCAGTCGGATTTACAAACTTGTCATTTGTATTTCATAGTAGCCTTTCACTTTGAATATTCTGTGTAGGCAGGCTGTCATTAACTACAAGGAACAATCAATCACTGAACTTTAAAGTAAACACAGCAGGCTTTTTGTGATATTGTGACTGTTAACATCCACTTCTATCGGCAGTCTTATTTTTCTGATGAGAAAATAGATTAGCAGAGCATCCTTTGACAATATTAAAAGGAAAATATATACGGGCTACACAAGGCATGTCTCTGCTAATGATAGAGTTTTTGTTAACTTACCCAAAAAATGTAACAGCAGACGAATAAAGTGTATTTAATGGTTATGTATTTTTTAATTCCTTTCACCATTCTCCTTGTGTATTATGTGAGTTGAGAAGTCGGGTGTGGTGGTTTGAAATCGCCAGACTACAGCAAAGAGTTGTCTTCCCCTTTCCCCTCTCCTGTTTATACTCTCAAGATGTGTCTCAGCTTGTCTAGGGACTGGTTGCAACACTACAAGACGCATTCTTTACACCTGAGAGAGAACTTTGTCTACCTGATGTCGACCCCAAATACGTTCCTCATTATTTATAATGGTCAAGTTCACTTAAAACTGGAATCCTTTAATTGAAACAATAAAAAAGTGGTCACCACGCCTGTGTTTTGGTAAAAAGCTGTAACTACTCTCGAATTCAAAGAGAGACCTATGTATGCAGGACTCACCATCCATGATATCAAAAGTATAGTTTTAGCCATGTTTTAAGGCTATAAGGTGTTTTGTTTAAATGTATTTTGTTTACCAACATTGGAGTATAACAAGCTTATATGTAGGGTTCTGATGGAGTATAACAGTTGAACTAAGCTCATTAGGCATTTATAATACACTTCAAGAATCAATGCATTCATTTATAATACAAAAATGGATGTATCAACTAAGGAACAGGTGTCAACTCATGCCATGGAGGGCCAGTGTCTGTGGGTTTTCGCTCCACCCTTGAACTCCCCTCACCTGGTTGTCTAGGTCTTAATTGAAAGGAAAAACCAAAAACCGCAGACCTCGGTGGATTGAGTTTGACTCCCCTGAACTAAGGATTCTAGCTTTAAAGTTGAAGTTGCCCCATGGCACATATGCAGGATCAGCTTACCTTTCCAAAGGGCTAAACTTCAACATTAGTGTAAAAACGCAAAACTGACCTGAGGTCATTGTCTAGGCCAGGGCAACTTCATTCCAGTCCTGGCGGACCAGCCAGCGGAGGGCTCACAATGAATGCATACACTGACACCTGCTGGGTAACATAATACATTCCACACAGCAACAAATATTATTCCCGTTGGAAATAGAGACAAATTATAGGCACATACCCATGTAATTACAGGTTGTTGACCTGCTGAAATGAATACAGTGTAGTGGATACACCTGTTGGAATTTGGCACTGTACAACTTCAGATAATTATAACCTGCAGCCCATTCCTTCTGGGTTCCTTCTAGCCAGACGTGATCATTGACGATTCCCTCTCCACCGCAAAATGACGCACCCAGGGACTCTCCAGCAAAGCGGATTGAGGAGCCGAAACATGTCCCGTCAGCGGATTTGAACTGCACGGGACTCAGATCTCCACAGGGATTTTTTTTTAATGATATTATTTACATGTTTATTATTATAATTGACCCTTAAGAAACTCCGAAACGTGTAATCCTTCACCATGGGAATCTCAGAACTACTTGACAAACTTCGAGATCGCGCAGATACATTTCTAAATGAGAAAAACATAGTGACAGATTTCCTAGGGAAACTGGAGGAGAAAACGGGGATCAAGAAAAAATGTTTTGCCGTAGGTATGTCATTTCTGTGTAGCCTATTATGATGACACATGTTATGTGCATGAAAAGATGATAGCTGGATACCTAAATCGAAATATGTCTAATTATGTCTATGATGGCAACCTGTGAAGGCTATAATGCATTGTAAACCAATGTTCGTTGAATGCACAACACGTGTCGGTTAATCCTGGCTGTGAACACGAACTACAGCCAGCCAAATGGTAGACCTATACGTAAATTAGGCTGTCGCACACAGTTTGGTATTGACCAATTTACACACTCTCATCAGGGGAAACTCTATCAATGTAACTTGAAATAAATCGAACTACTTAATAATATGTTTTTATGTTTAGGTATGGCAATATTTTAATGGTGCATTATTATAATATAAAATGCTACTGCTATTACTATGTAAACAAAGACAACGCAACTTCATTCAAAGATTTCACTGTCAGAAATCCAACCACAGTGCCAATATCATGCCATGTCATTTATGGGCTCCCGAGTGGCGCAGCGTTCTAAGGCACTGCATCTCAGTGCTAGAGGCGTCACTACAGACCCTGGTTCAATTCCAGGCTGTATCATAACCGGCCGTGATTGGGAGTCCCATAGAGCGTTGCACAATTGGCCAAGCCTCATCTGGGTTAGGGTTTGGCCAGGGTAGCCCGTCATTGCAAATAAGAATGTATTCTTAACCGACTTGCCTAGTTAAATAAAAAATGTCTTTGTTGTTATGTCTATTGCGTCATTGTCAGCCCCCAGAGGACTTAGGCAAGGCATGGGACAGGTGTATTCATGCCAGTGGGTGGTACTGATCACTGGAGTCTGGAGGAGAGGAGGAGCTATAGGACGATGGGCTCATTGTAATGGCTTGAATGGAAGTCATGGAACGGAGTATAATGTGGTTTTCACATCTTTGATATGTTTGATTCCGTTCCATTATTACCATTCCAGCCATTGAGCCCGTTCTCCTATAGCTCCTCCCACCAGCCTCCACCGATACTGATACTGGTATTAGCCCTGGACAGCGCCACCATACTCAGAGCATTTCCTATTATTCTGTACATCAATCCATTGAGTATGATATGTTACGTTTGGTTTTTAGAAATTGTAACAAATGTATTAAAAATAAAAAACCTAAAGTATTTTCAGGTCACTCCAGAGATCTTCAATCAGGTTCAAGCCCGGACTCTGGCTGGGCCACTCAAGGACATTCAGAGACTTGTCCCGAAGCCACTCTTGCTTTGTCTTGGCTGTGTGCTTAGGGTCATTGTCCCGTTGGGAGGTGAACCTTCACCCCAGTCTGAGGTCATGAGCACTCTGGAGCAGGTTTTCATCAAGGATCTCTCTGTACTTTGCTTTGTTCATCTTTCCCTCAATCCTGACTAGTCTCCCTATCCCCCACTAAAAAACATCTCCACAGCATGATGCTGCCACCACCATGCTTCACCGTAGGGATAGTATGGGCCATGTGATGAGCGGTGACTGGTTTCCTCCAGACATGACGCTTGGGATTCAGGCCAAAGAGTTCAGTCTTGGTTTCATCAGACCAGAGGATCTTGTTTCTCATGGTCTGAGAGTCCTTTAGGTGCCTTTTGGCAAACTCCAAGCGTGCTTTCATGAGCCTTTTACTGAGGAGTGGCTTCTGTCTGGCCACTCTACCATAAAGGCCTGATTGGTGGAGTGCTGCAGAGATGGTTATCCTTCTGGAAGGTTCTCCTATCTCCACAGAGGAACTATGGAGCTCTGTCAGAGTGACCATCGGGTTCTTGGTCACCTCCCTGACCAAGGCCCTTCTACAACGATTGCTCAGTTTGGCCAAACGAACAACACTAGGAGGTGTCATGGTGGTTCCAAACTTCTCCATCATTCTTAAATGGAAGGACACTTTTGTTTTTGGGGACCTTCAATGCTGCAGAAATGGTTTTGGTACCCTTCCCCAGATCTGTGCCTCGACACAATCCTGTCTCAAAGCTTTACAGACAATTGCTTTAACCTCATGGCTTGGTATCTCTCTCTCTCTCTGTCTCTCTCGCTCTTCCTTAATTATGAAGACAGTTATGCATTTTGCGTGGCATTCTACAGTTCTGTAAATCATTTACCATAAGTCAATAACAGCGTTTGAGACTCTTTTCATAATTTCCGTAAGACTACTTATATTCTCATGAAGTAGCAGTGCAATTCTTGATTAAGATATTTGTGCAGTATAAAGTTTGACCTCTTGGTGTGTCTTTTCTGTTATCGACAGGTGCAGTGTCTCTGACAGGACTGTATTTGGTATACGGCTATGGCGCCTCCCTCCTCTGTAACATGATTGGTTTTGTGTATCCTGCATATTACTCGTAAGTACAGTAGCAAACTAGGTTTAAAGTTACATGTATTTAGCATTAACTTAAAACTGTATATCTTTATGTACTGTATATCTACTTCTAATGTACACTACAGCAACTACCTAGAATGATTATAAAGGAACATGTTCAATTGCATTCATGAGCTTTTTCTCTTAATGCCCTGAGTTTAAGACAAGGGTTTAGCAATCTTGGAATTAAGAACATTTCCAATAAATGTATTTTCAAGAGTCTAATTTCTTCTTAACTTGTTGCTTAAGGAGAAACATGAGAAATGGCGTAAGAAAATGTACAATAACCTTTTGGAGGAATAACAACTTTACTTAACTTTGTACTTAAGTCTATAGTTAAGGAAAACATACCAGTTAAGAAGAAATTTCTTCTTAAGAAGGTTTTGTGAATCTGGGCCCAGGACAGTATAAGGGCCTGATAGTATTATTTATTAGCCAGACCGTGTATGCATTGCCATTTTATGTTATGTAGTACCTTGCCTCAAGTAGGCTTATGTAATGCTGGTTACTTTTTCCACTCTTCTATGTAGAATCAAAGCCCTCGAGGGTAAAAACAAAGATGATGACACAAAATGGCTGACCTATTGGGTGGTCTACGGAATCTTCAGTGTGGGGGAATTCTTCTCCGACATCTTCCTTTATTGGTTTCCTTTCTACTATGCTTTCAAGGTAAGGAGAGCATTAGATGTGTATCACACAGAAAGACACTATCTGTGTGCCGTATGTTCTAAGCAAAAACTGATTCAACTCACTCATTGTGACCAACCACTGACCTTAGAATTACACTCTAATTCAAAATCACAATAGGCTACGGAATATGGTATATAACACATTAATAAACAAATAACAAGCCATTATAAGCTAGCTATACATACAATTCATACATTCATGTCAATAAATTCTGGGTATGCTGTGAAATACCTGTCGTCAAACATGTATTTATGGTTTATTATGCTGGAGGAGTCATGCTTTGCTTATGTCGTTCCTTTAGTATGTGCTGCCCTTCAACGTGTCACACTGTTCCTGTTTTTTCCCTCCCTCTTTCCCAGTGCTTGTTCTTGTTGTGGTGCATGGCCCCCGTTACATGGAACGGCTCTCAGATCCTGTACAACCGGGTGGTGCGACCCTTCTTCCTCAAGCACGAGGCCACTGTGGACAGCATGGTCAATGACCTCAGCGGGAAAGCCATGAACGCAGCCGAGTCCGTCACCAGAGAAGGTACAGAGAAACTGCAAGCTCCGAGCCCCATTGCATTTAATGTGTCTCAAAGTGATAGTTCACTCTGTTGAAGTATTAGCTTATTTTCAACTTCCCTAGGGCAAGGGTGTCAAACTAATTTAGTACTTTGTTGAAGCACCTTATGCAGTGATTACAGCTTTGAGTCTTCTTGGGTATGACGCTACAAGCTTGGCACACCTGTATTTGGGGAGTGTCTCCCATTCTTCTGAGAGTCTTTAGGTGCCTTTTGGCAAACTCCAAGCGGGCTGTCATGTGCCTTTTAGTGAGGAGTGGCTTCCGTCTGGTCATAAAGGCCTGATTGGTGGAGTTCTGCAGAGATGGTTGTCCTTCTGGAAGGTTCTCCCATCTCCACAGATAAACTCTGGAGCTCTGTCAGAGTGACTATCGGGTTCTTGGTCACCTCGCTGACCAAGGCCCTTCTCTCTCGATTGCTCAGTTTGGCTGGGCGGCCAGCTCTAGGAAGAGTCTTGGTGGTTCCAAACTTCTTCCATTTAAGAATGATGGAGGCCATTGAATCGTACTACACCGGGTCCAACACCCGTCGGATGCGGCAGGGTTGCAAACTATTGCAGACTACGAAGGGAAGCACATCGCGAGCTGCCAAGTGACACGAGCCTACCAGACGAGCTAAATTACTTCTATGCTCGCTTCGAGACAAGCAACACTGAAGCATGCATGAGACCATCAGCTGTTCGGGATGACTGTGTTATCACGCTCTCCGTAGCCGATGTGAGTAAAACCTTTAAACAGGTCAACATTCACAAGGCCGCAGGGCCAGACGGATTACCAGGACGTGTACTCCGAGCATGCGCTGACCAACTGGCAAGTGTCTTTACTGACATATTCAACCTGTCCCTGACTGAGTCTGTAATACCAACATGTTTCAAGCAGACCACCATAGTCCCTGAGCCCAAGAACACTAAGGTAGCCTGCCTAAATCACTACTGACCCGTAGCACTCACATCTGCCACGCTGATCCTCAACACGGGGGCCCTTCAGCGGTGCGTGCTCAGTCCCCTCCTGTACTCCCTGTTCACTCATGACTGCATGGCCAGGCATGGCTCCAACACCATCATTAAGTTTGCCGACGACACAACAGTGGTAGGCCTGATCACCGACAACGATGAGATAGCCTATAGGGAAGAGGTCAGAGACCTGGCCGTGTGGTGCCAGGATAACAACGTCTCCCTCAACATGATCAAGACAAAAGAGATGATTGTGGACTACAGGAAAAGGAGGACCGAGCACGCCCCCATTCTCGTCGACGGGGCTGTAGTAGAGCAGGTTGAGAGCTTCAAGTTCTTTGGTGTCCACATCACCAACAAACTATCATGGTCCAAACACACCAAGACAGTCGTGAAGAGGGCACGACAAAGCCTATTCCCCCTCAGGCGACAGAAAATATTTGGCATAGGTCCTCAGATCCTCAAAAAGTTCTACAGCTACACCATCAAGAGCATCCTGACTGGTTGCATCACTGCCTGGTATGGCAACTGCTTGGCCTCTGACCGCAAGTCACTACAGAGTGTAGTGCGTACAGCCCAGTACATCACTGGGGCTAAGCTTCCTGCCATCCAGGACCTCTGTACCAGGCGGTGTCAGAGGAAGGTCCTAAAAATTGTCAAAGACTCCAGCCACCAAAGTCATAGACTGTTCTCGCTGCTACCGCACAGCAAGCGGTACCGGAGCGCCAAGTCTAGGTCCAAAAGGCTTCTTAACAGCTTCTACCCCCAAGCCATAAGACTCCTGAACAGGTAATCAAATGGCAACCCAGACTATTTGCATTGCCCCCCCATTACGCTGATACTGCTCGCTGGTTATTATCTATGCATAGTCACTTTAACTCCACCTACATCTACATATTACCTCAATTACCTCGACTAACCGGTGCCCCCGCACATTGACTCTGTACCAGTAGCCCCTGTATATAGTCTCGCTACTGTTATTTTACTGCTGATCTTAAATTATTTTTATTTTTTACTCAAAACTTTTTTTTCTTAAAACTGCATTGTTGGTTAAGGGCTTGTAAGTAAGCATTTCACTGTAAGGTCTACTACACCTGTTGTATTCAGCGCATGTGTCACGGTTGTCGTTGGTAATGGAGGACCAAAACGCAGCAGGTATGTGTAAGCTCATCTTGACGTTTATTAACTTCCAAAATGAACACCAAAATAACAAAACAAGAGAACGAACGAACAACAAACAGTCTGGCAAGGCACAAGGCTAAACACAGAACAATCTCCCACAAATACACAGACAAATACACCCAACTAATATAGGACTTCCAATCAAAGGCAACACCACACAGCTGCCTTCAATTGGAAGTCCACCCCAATTAACTCAACATAGAAATAGATCAACCAGACTACACATAGAAATACATCAACATAGACCATAACTCAAAACCCGGAAATAATAAATCAAACGCCCTCCTAACTAACACACCACCCTGAACCACATAAAACAAATACCCTCTGCCACGTCCTGACCAAACTAAAATGACAATTAACCCTTATACTGGCCAGGACGTGACAGCATGTGACAAATTAAATGAAATGTGATTTGATTTGACTGTGTCCTTGGGGACCTTCAATGCTGTAGCAATGTTTTGATACCCTTCCTCAGATCTGTTACGCGACACAATTCCTTCGACCTCATGGCTTGGTTTTTGTGCTGACATGCACTGTCAACTGTAGGGCCTTATATAGACAGGTGTATGCCTTTCCAAATCATGTCCAATCAATTGAATTTACCACAGGGGACTCCAATCAAGTTGTAGAAACATCTCAAGGATGACCTATGGAAACAGGATGTACCTGAACTCAATTTCGAGTCTCATAGCAAAGGGTCTGAATACTTGTGAAAATAACGTATTTCTGTTTTTCATTTATTATAAATTCGCAAAAACTTCTAAAAGCATGTTTTCACTTTGTCATTATGGGGTATTGTGTGTAGATTGCTGAGGAATTAAAAATAATGTAATCCATTTTATAGAATAAGGCTGTAACGTAACAAAATGTGGAAAAAGTCAAGGGGTCTGAATACCTTCCGAAGGCACTGTACATTGAGTTCCTACCCCCACCAAAAATACATTTTCAAATTCAGTGGCGGCCGGTTTAAGACGGGGGAGGATGATTCTCTTTTTTAATGAGCATGGCCTAATTTCTATTACAGCATGTTGGATGACTGTCATTTATATTCTATTCACCCAGTTCAATGAAACATCAATAGGTTTAGGCTACTACATGATACCCAAATGTTCCCCGTACCCATCATGAGGGTGCTACAACCTAGTCTAGGAATTAAAGTTTACAAAGTAGGTGCACAGGTCGAGAGAATATTGAGTAATCAAGATGTCAGACAGTGACACATTCAATACCGCCTTGCACACTCTTCCTGCATCTAGCTGAACTAGGGTATAATCATTAGTCCAACAGTTGCAAATGAGAGTTTCTATTGGACAAATTCAGGTATGTTTATCCCCATTTCGTTCCGTTTCGTCCCGCTTAAGAAACGTTTTTCAACAGAATCGGCGGAATGAATACACCCTTGATCACACGCAAAAAGTTGACTTTCATAGGAGCCACATAAAAACAGCATGATCACTTTGCTCGTTGTATATACAATTCCTTCTCCAACTGTCTACGTGCTCTCCTCCTCTCACATTTTCCCTTTGCTTGTGGACTTCAGTGCACAACACATCAGCTGTCCATGACCAGGCGAAAAAAACTCTAACCCCTACATAGTTGTCACTTCATTGTCAACTAGAACTACTAGAACTAACGCGTTAGTAAACCCGCTACAATCATGCAATACAGTGTACAGTCAGAAAACAGTTTAGCAGTTACACCGGCAGGCCCCAATGACAATAAATGAATAAAACCAAACGCTTAGCTTGACTTGGAAGAGTTCCAGTGTTGGATAGCCATAGCCAGCTAGCTAACATAGCATCCCTCTCTGTTTGAGCCAGGTGTTTGAATAGACTAAACTAGCTAGCTGCATTTGCTAGCTAGTGAAAGTGAAAAAACATCAAACCAAATATACTGTAGCTAGCGCTCTCTCTCTGCTGCTTCTCCTTAATTTAGGATGACATTAATTTGTTCAAAACTGTTCAACTGTTGTCTTTCTATCTCTTTGAGGCAACTACTCACCATATTTTATGCACTGCAGTGCTAGTTAGCTGTAGTTTATGCTTTCAGTACTATATTAATTCTCTGATGCATTGATTGGTTGGAAAATATGCCAGTTCATGCTGCAAGAGCTCTGATAGGTTGAAGGAAGTCCTCCGGAAGTTTTTTACTGTGTAAGTCTATGGAAGTGTGTGAAAACCATGAACCTCCTAGGTTTTTGTATTGAAGTCAATGTTCCCAGAGGAGGACAGAAGCTAGCTGTCCTCCGGCTACACCGTGGTGCTACCCTACAGAGTGCTGCTAAGGCTTCTGTAGACCTTCATGGCAAAACAGTGTGTTTTAATAAATGATTTGGTGACATGAATATATTTAGTATAGTTTTATCTAAAAAGGATAACTTTTTGAATGTTTCACTATTTTTCTTTTCTTCTGAAATTCACTGAGGAGGATGGTCCTCACCCTTCCTCCTCTGAGGAGCCTCCATTGTTTCAATTATGCATGTTTGGAGAATGTAGCAATGCTAATGAAAACGTATTGTATCGGTTAGCGGTGCATTTAAAAGGATGCCCAACATATTGCACCAGATTCAGCTACATAGCTATTTTCTCTATGCAGTCCCTAAATTACTTGGTATTTCACAGTATAAATCCTATTAGAGACCTGCGTGTAAACAATGAGGATAGAATCAATGTGCTGTAGACTACTGAATGAGGTCACACCAGTGGTGGATTTCATAAACTGCCAAATGGTCTAGCAGGTATTAACATTGTCGGCTGAGGTCATAGACAGCTTACGACAGGTAGATGAAAGGATGGCAGGAACCAGGTCAGCTGATATAAATAGATCTAGAGGTAACCTGTTGAAAGAGGTAACCTGTTGAAAGAATGCATACTTGCTGTAAGAGTAATGCAAAGTATACGGAACAATCTAATTAGCCTAAATATTGAGATCCGTTTAATTTTCAGTAAAAACAGAGCTATTCTGTTGTGTGTGCATGCGTGTGCATGTCTGTGTGTGTTTCAGCCTTAATTATTTGTATACAATTTTTCCAATTACTTTTGCAATATCATGTGCATAGATTGCTTGTTTCTGAAGGAACCTTCATGTCTCTTTGTTTGCATGTCTCTTTCTCTCTTTCCTGTCTGGCCTCAGTCCTTCAAACACTGGTGAAAAACAAGACTATACAACAAGCATCAGAGACCAAAGGCTTACCCAGCACATCAGATTCACCTGTATGTAAAACAAACTGTTTATTTTTAAAAACTCCTTATTACTTTATTTCCTTGGTCCCTAGTTACTCCCTAACAACCCTCCAGCTCAGCTAACATAGTCCCACTATTAGTTAACTTGCACGTTAGCTGTGCCTGCGAGTTGTTTGCCTTAGATCATGAAAATGGCTTACCAAGAAAAACTTCCAAAAGGAAAAATTTGTGGCAGAAAGGAGTTGGAGCACTCAACAAGAGATTAATTTATTATTAGCTCACTTTACTCCATTGTTCAGAATGAGCATACAGATGACTGATCTCATCTTGAACAATGGTTCCTTTTCTCGGCTCATGACACTCCCATTGCTAATGTGAATTGATAAACTTATGTACATATTATGTAAATTGAAAAATCGTCCCAATATCTCCACTCCAAGTCTCTTCAATGAGAATAGGCCCTTAGTCCTTTAGGAAGTTTTTCTTGGCAAGCCCCCTTTTCATGATTTTTGTCATTTTGTTGTAACCTTATGCAAACCACTCCTTCATTCTAGCCGCTTGTCAGTCCCTTAATGAACATAGCCATAGAAAATCAACAATTGTATATCTAATTTTTTTGCTATTATTTGTAAAAAACAGAAGATGAAAACACTCGGTGGGATTGAAAGTCAAAACACTATTGAAAGTGCTTGTCATTGTATGGTGCAAGTGTCAAGCCTCTCAGTCACACGGTGGACCACTATTTTCTCCCCTTCAGCTGGTAAATGTTGTTGGTGTGTCCTGAGCGAGTCCTCTGTAGAGTCATGCTGAAGTTAATGGGGGTGCTAACAAACCAATCCCTCACCTCTGTGGACAATGGGTACTGATAACGCTGCCATGAGTAGCAAAGTTATTTTTCTCTTTCTGCAAGCCTTGAATGTGGGTCTATTGTACATTCAGTTTGTGAGTGCCTTGTTGAAGGAAATGTATTAAAAGTGCAGCCTCAACACAAGTGCAGCCTCAGCTTTCAAATATGGTTCGTCAAAGACTTTATCACAGCAACCACATGGTGAGGTCTGGATTTGAAGGCTGTTTTCTGAAGAAAGAATACAAGGATATAAATCAGCAAATCCCACTTGTGAGAAGAACACATGCCGGGACTAAAGCTTCTCCCAGGCTTCCCTCCTCAGGGTCAGCCATTACCTGAGCTGTGAAAAGAGGTAGTCGACTATCGGCCAATTAGCCTATATTTCCAGGATGCTAAACATATGCTTCCCACTGCTTTGTTTCCCTTTCATACTGTAACATGGTTGTGAAGCTCTTTTGAAAGTAATTCCTCCTCATTGTCTTGTCTGGTCCTATTCCATGTCTGTTCATAAGATGATTCATGAGTTGACCTACACTGAACCCAAAGTAGACTAATGGTAAGTGACACGCAGTGATACTGTGTGTACACAGGATTACTCACTGTATTCACCTGGTCAACCACAAGGGCAGTGGCTGGATCTGGTGGCATAGATAGATTACTAATTGCATTAAGCAAAATACCTAACTTCTTAAAAGCATCGTTCAAATCCAAAAGTTTGTCAGATGTTTTCAGACTTCCAAAGTTGTCTTATGTCGATATGAGTTTATGTCCCATGACATCATTGTGTAGACCCAGCTATGCCTCAATCGCAAATGAATAACAGAGATATAGACATGGTGTACTTTTGACATAAGACTTCCTTTGGGATTTGAAAGTATTTTTCAAAATTAGATTTTGTGAACTATGAGCAACTTTGAGGGAACAATGAGCAACTTTGAGTGAACTATGAGCAACTTTGAGAGAACAATGAGCAACTTTGAGTGAACTATGAGCAAGTGTCTTTCATTATATTTACAGATTCACAGGTAGAGGCATCGTCCCAGTGATGGTACTGAAAACAGCAAACCAAACCATGCCAGATTCACCGGAAGGACTTTGGTTTCCATGTTGACTTGCAAACTGCTGAACCACTTATACTTGATGTCCTATGGTGGGAAAACGATTAAACAAATCTGACAGAGATGGGATACCATTACACAGACAGATAACGGGACAGGAAAAAAACATAGCCAAGTTAAAATACTGCCGCTTCATATCGACCAAAACCATTGCAGCTGAAAAATCACTTCACAGCCGCGTGGCCGTGTGTCTGGTCAGTTGAATGCTATGCAATGTCTGATATTTTGACCTTCTCATCACCTGATTAGAGTAACTGAAATTGTCTGATATGTCTTTGCTTTACAATCAATGTCCTTGTCTTCCGATAAGGGAGTGTGTGGGCTCAATGCTTCAACAATAGCCCACAGTGTTCTAGTCTTAGACTTCTTTGTTTTTGTTTTCACATACTTCATTGTGCTGAATGAAATATTTATTCATCGTTGTCTTTTGTTTCTTTTTTTTATTTGAACATGTTTTTTTCTCTTTTTGTCTTGTAAAATTGTATTATAGTCAGATCTAGGCTGTATTAAAATGAAATTGCCGCATACCTCTACTGTAAGTTAGATTTTAATGCAGTGGGTCTTGGAATCCTAGTGAGATCATCTCCCAATGGTAAATACTGCTACTACGTATTTAACCAATCATTTAAATGGAATGAGAAACGGAGTAAGTGCTACTTATTGTAATTGTGAGTTAGAAATGCAATAAGATATTTCAATAACATTCCATTATTATTATTATTATAAATGTTCATATGTTGTACTCTCAAAAGCACATAAAGTTGTACCAATTGTGTATTAATAAAAGTGTTCTCTTATTCAGTGTGTTTTTTACTGTACATGTTGCTTGTCAAGATGATCACAGATTCTTTGGCATGGAGCAACGGAGACAAAGCATTTTAGAGGAGAGTGCCCTCTATTGGTCGTCATCATCGTTGTCTCAACAGCAATGAAAAACGGCTTCTAAATTGCATGTTGGCAACAAAAACATACAATTTGATGTATTATTCAACAGATATATATATATAAAAAAAACATAAGATTAAAAACATAGTGAGGTTAACAAAGAATATAACAAATACGTGCGTAATGATGTGTCTGTCTCACACAAATTACGTCTCAACTTCAGGTCCACGCACGCGCACAATAATGATTTTTTTTGCATATTGATTTTGTTTAAGTTATGTTGTATGCACAGTTCTAAACGTTTGT
This sequence comes from Salmo salar, assembly GCF_965601325.2. Classification (NCBI taxonomy): domain Eukaryota; kingdom Metazoa; phylum Chordata; class Actinopteri; order Salmoniformes; family Salmonidae; genus Salmo; species Salmo salar. The sequence continues at coordinate 46,075,188 of NC_138306.1, read as the reverse complement.
AAGACAGCTTGGTGAAATTGCACCGTAGAAAGTCTTCAGCTAGCTACCAACAGAGAAGTGGAAAGTTTAGGAGACCCCGTAAAACCATGACTGTCTTACTTTGGAAATGTGACATGTGTAGACAGATACCAGTAGCAAGATAGGACTCTTAGCTATAATAGCTAATTGGACATATAAATTAGCTGGCTATCTAAGACATACTTCTCCACGGTGCCATTATTCCAGATAGTCCGTATTTTGGTTTTGCAGAATGAATATCAGCATTGGTGATAAAATAAGAAGCGAGTGGTGCTTCATAGTCGACCAGATCCGCCCACTGTGGATCACATTCTTGCGGACATCAGAATCTTTCCAAATGATCCAGTCTTCAGCGTCTTGGAGGATGCCAACCAAGGTATGCACCTAGCTACTGTACATCAGTCAAATAGACGACACTATTACTAAGTGAATTCAAGCAGACACCCTTCACTTTATTTTACATGTAATGTTATGAGGGAGAGCATCTAATTTTGAGCTTTCAACAAATTGTCTACTCGATTTGGTGGCCTGTGTTTTAGGAAACCTATTGAACTAAACTGGATTTCCCCCTTCCACAGATGCCAAGAGGGGGTCATCAGACAATGAAGTGGAGACAAAGTACCTTCAGAGCTGCAGGTACTTGGAGATGAATGAGTGGCTTCAAGAGGTCAGCGGTGAACTCATGCAGCAGAGGGAGGAACTGCGGACAGCTGGAGAGCAGTTGGGGATCAGTGTGTATTTCTAGAGCCCTCGAACCAGTCTTCATGAGGCATCACACCTCAGGGTTGGGAGAGCACCTTACCTCAGGGATTGGGGAGCACCTACCTCAGGGATTGGGGAGCACCTTACCTCAGAGCTGAGGGAGCACCTAACCTCAGGGCTGAGGGAGAACCTAACCTCAGGGCTGAGGGAGCACCTAACCTCAGGGCTGAGGGAGAACCTAACCTCAGGGCTGGGGGAGCACCTAACCTCAGGGCTGGGGGAGCACCTAACCTCAGGGCTGGGGGAGAACCTAACCTCAGGGCTGGGGGAGAACCTAAGCTCAGGGCTGGGGGAGAACCTAAGCTCAGGGCTGGGGGAGCACCTAACCTCAGGGCTGGGGGAGAACCTAACCACAGGGCTGGGGGAGAACCTAACCTCAGGGCTGAGGGAGAACCTTACCTCAGGGCTGGGGGAGCACCTAACCACAGGGCTGGGGGAGAACCTAACCTCAGGGCTGGGGAGAACCTAACCTCAGGGCTGGGGGAGAACCTAACCACAGGGCTGGGGGAGAACCTAACCTCAGGGCTGGGGGAGCACCTAACCTCAGGGCTGGGGGAGCACCTTCCCTCAGGGCTGGGGAAGCACCTTACCTCAGCTTGAACAGATTCATCAGGAGAAAACTTGCCGTTCCTCGAGTCACACCATCTCAGTCTCACACAGTAGGGTCTCAGAAATGGAAATGGAACTCAACAGATTGATTGTACATTGTCAGTTGATTGTTGTTCCAAATAATTGTTGACATTAACATTGTCTCCATAAATTGGTGTGACTTTTCACAAATGGTCAAACAAATTAGTTATGTGTATTGTCTATATTTCTAGATTTTATAAAATGAATATGAATATAATATTGATTTGTGAATAAATATAACTTGGTTTTAATGGTCAACCACACTGACTTTATGTGCATGGATCCAGGGTCAGGCAGGAGTTAAGCTACATGGGTCATATGAATATCTAGCCATGTGTAATATCTAGTCATGTGATAAATCTAGCCATGTGATAATATCTAGCCATGTGATAATATCTAGTCATGTGATAATATCTAGCCATGTGATAATATCTAGTCATGTGATAATATCTAGCCATGTGATAATATCTAGCCATGTGATATTTTTTTTAACTTAAAGGTCATTATGAAATTAATGCCAGGATGAAATGTCAGTGTAGAAGTGCATTTGTTTATATCCCGATTAGCTCATAAAGCTGTCAGTATGTCCACATTTCATTGGCATGAGTGCATGCTAAGTTAATATAATTGAAAGCCCATTTTATTATTTTGATATATTCAAGAAAAATTCAAACGAAGGTTTAAGTCAGCCAGCTAAATGAAATGTGTCCACAATTTATTTGATGAGAACATTTATTATGATGACTTTCATTCCTTGGCCTATATCACATGGTACCATTTGCTGCCTATGGCTCTGTTCACACCTGGCATGAGATTTCTTGTCCCCCATATCTGATCTGTTATAATCCTCCTTCCCTTCACCCAGTGGTCCAACTTCATTTATTCTAGTTGTAGCAAAGTGGGTAATATCAAAATGACAGTTATCTTTATAGGAAACTGCTACAGTATTCCAGTTCCAAGTCATGCCCTATGCAAATCAGCTTTATATTCCAACTTTGAGGTGATTTCATTAGACTCGTTCACAACCAGTTTGCAAATCATTCTGGCGCTTCCAAGCACTGAATATAACTTTAAGTAATGTAATGCCAGGTGTAAACAAAGCATATGACATTCATGGTGGACGACCTTGGACATGTTAATCCGATTCGTAACATAGCATATACAACATTTCAGTTGTAAAGATCTTGACAAAACTTTCAAGAATAATGTCTTCGTCTTTGACAAAACTTTCCTACATACTGCACACTCACTATTTGTCTTTAAGGGCTGTTTATACGTTATCAATGGCCATTATGTGACAATGTTTGTGTGACAAAGAGACTTGGTTCATTGCATTACTGAAAACATGAGTAAAACATGGAAATGTTACTTGTTGACGCAATTCAACACTGCACATTTAATAAGAATAAACAGCCCTTAAATTTCATGGAGATCAAGCCAAATTCGTTTAATTTTTGTCAAGCACTTTTGTCTTGGTTACATCTCTCAGAGAACATATGACCAGAGAACATATGAACAGGTGATGTTACAACTACAGAGAATATACATTTTAATTTCTAATGCTCGAGTTCTTTGACCTATCACTACTGGCAGCAAGACGTTTAAGCAAATACTAACACATTTCTGTAAATAGTTATACAGAATAATTTCTGTAAGAGTACACTTCTGTAAAACCCAACAGTTGTTTCTCTCTTAGTGACCATCAGCCACCTTAACACCATTTTACCTGCCTGTGATTACTTTAAGTATAACTGATTCTAGAGGAAAACACAAATATGTTATAGCATTCAATAGACAAAGGCATTTACAGCTATTAAGTTGAAATACAGTCAAGTCATTCAGCCTGTTCATGTACAACGAGCATCAATGAGCATGACGTTTCCTCATTGCCACTTGATCCAGATTGCAGATGGACTAGAAATGCATGTTTACTGGTTCTTTTTTGTTGAACTTTTTAAATAATGAAGAATACCACTGAGAAGTTGATTTTAGTCCAACATCCACAATATTAAGAGGTGTAATACAGGTGTATTTAACATGCTGTAAGGAGCAACACAGAGTTGTTTTTGCTCACTGGGAAGCTTATAGTTCTACTGTATGCCTGCACGCATTTAAATACTACTTTAAAGACAGAATACAGATAACACAGAGTTCCAGCAGTGCTGATTGTTTAAGGTTAACTATTAGCAATAATAATTCCTGCAGTGGTTCAGAAGTGAAGGCTAACAGTGTTGTATCCTCAGTAGTGAGTAGTGTGGTGAAGGCGAAGCAGTAACATGTGAGTACATAAGAAATACTGTACATGAGATTATGTCCTTATTTTGATGTATTCCAATGGTCTTTTTCAAATTAGTTTGGAGACACAGTAGTACCTTTCCAAAAACACAAAGTCTTCCAGCCGGGTTTTCACTCAATAATTGCATATTGTTTTTCATCAATGGTACTTCCTTCATTTTGATGATGGTACTGTATGTCTTGAAATCCACATACAATTTTCTTTTTTTGTATGTTGTCATGTCCACACTACTTGTCTAACAGGCAATGATTTATATACAAATACAAAAAGTACAAAAATGTTATTTTGTATGAGAATAGGCTATTCCCCGTAACTCCTCTCTAAAGGATAGTGTTAGTCTATCCATTGAAGTCTTGTCTTATGCATACATCCAACTTGTATGAATGGCATGTGGGATCAGATGATTTGACATGACAAGTGTTCTTTTCTGAAGACACATTTCTGATGCAGTGAGGAAAAAAAAGGTTCAATACCCGAGGTAAAATGATTGATATTCACAACTAAGCCACCTGAGTGTTAGTATCAATCAGGAACACAGTAGGCTTTTATTCATCTCAAATGTACAGAAGTACATACGGTACTACGTAGTAGCTACTGTGCTTCAGATTTATCACGACTTCTCATTGATTGTTGTTTCTTGGCTCTGTGCGTCTTGCAGGCAGCAAGCCATGGGGCTGGGTATGTAGTTGAATGGGGTGACCCTAACCGCCATGCTGGGGGAGCTCTGACGGAAATGACCGACGCCACCTGTGTGAGTTTCCACAGAGTGTGAATTTCCAGTAGAGGCTGTGCTGTAGCTCTTTAGGGATCCATCAGAGCCTCCATCTTGGCCGGAGCCAATGCTGATCTTTCTAAGGAGGGCTAGTCTCGCTGCCTCCTCTGAGATGACTGGAGCTGTCTCAACAGTTGGAGAGGTGCTTGAGTTGGTCTTGTTGGACGAGAAATCCTCCGTTTGGACTGTGGCGTCGCTCGTCTTTCTTGACTTAAGTAATATGGTCGGCAGTTTCCCTGGCAGTGCTGGTGGTTTTGGTTTTGGCCCTTCAAGAACAGGCAACAGAGGCAGTGCAGTAGATGGCAGAGTGCTCTTCAAGATTTGAGGAACATCCTCATCCCGAATTCTCCTCCAGGTGACTCTGTCATTGAGACGTGATCCTGTTCTCTGCTGCTTCTTCTTTGTATCGTCCTCACTCTTGGCTCGCCCACTTGAGTCAGAGGACGAGGAACGGAGGGAGGAACGGCTGGTTACTCTGCTCAGTATGTTAATGCTGGGCGATGAGGAATGGCGCTTGATTGTGTCTTTTTCCTGCAGCTTGGTTGCAGAGACGTTCCTCTGAGGCAACCTGCAGGGACTCTCTGAGCTGGTTCTCCTGGCTGGATGCCTGGTTGAGAGGTCTCGGTCACTAGAGCAGGCTCTGGACAGAGTCACATTCTGCCTTTGTAGCCCCTGCCTTGACTCTTGCCTTTGCCCTGGCCCCCTTCCTTGCATCCTCCTTGGTCCCTGAGCAACTGCCTTTAGCTCTTGGCATCGAGATGAGCAGAGGAAGACTGCAGGAGCACCTGGGATTGCTTTTCTGGGCGATGCATGCTGCGAGGTAGGAACAGAGCGTGAGGACGGACTGTCACGTCTCATCATAGTCTTTGATTCCTTGATAAAGGTCAATTGCCTCAGGAACCCATTGCGGTCAGATTCGCTGCAGCTTGAATGGACAGATGTCATGCGATTGGCTGGAGGTATTCTTTTTCCTGCCACCTGACTGTTTTGCCTGCTGATACTTGTGGGTTGGTTGGTTACCAATGGCGATAGAGTTCTGGACTGTCTTGCTGCATTCTGCATGAAGGGTATTCGGACGGGTGACTTCTGTGTTTTGTGTGCTGGAGATTTTGGGGTCGGATTTGAAGGAACAGTGGAACGTCCCTTCCTTTCAGGTGGACTACTTGCTGGTGTGGTATCTTTTTTGGAAACAGATTGACTAGTTTGTGAGGGGAAGGTTATTTTCTTCGGTGACTGTCTCGATGGAGTAGAGCTTTGAGATGATCCAGATGATGAGCTCTTTGGTATCCTCGGAGGTGGGGTTGAGCTTCTTTTCGGCAAACACCACTGTGTGGAGTCATGGGGTTGTCCCAAACGGTGGAGACTCCTTGACCTCTGTTGAGCAAGGTTTGGATTCTTTGGAGCATCTGTCTTAGGTGACATTTTATTAGGAGGAGGTATTTGTGAGAGATTTATCTCTTTCTTAGGGGTGTATGTCACTGTTCTACCTCTGAAGACCACTGGCAGATTTGGAACTGGCTTACGTTGGTTAAAGTCCAGAGGTTTGTTAGCTTTTTTGTCCTTAAAGATCTTCTTTTCTTTAGGAGTAAAACTAGATCCAGACATAAAAGAGAGGACAGATTCAGTCTCTTCGGAGGACGGTTCTTGAGACTTTGATGCTTGTAGCCGTGTGACAACAGAATTAGCCCCTTCTTGTATTTCTCTCCATTCAACACTGTTGAGGTCTGAGTCTTTATCCGAAGCCATATCCTCACTGTCAAATTCTTGTTCTTTGTTCCATCCACTGGCCACATTCTGCATTACGTTTCTTTGTTTCTGCTTCTTCTCTGCTTTCTTTCTTGCAGAAAGCTTCTTCCTCTGCTTGGGCATTGCAGATGTTATGCATTTTTGCAGAAGATCATCCTCTGAATCCATACTGACTGAGCTTGGTGAGCTTTGTTCCTCATACTGATTGTGGATGTGCATTGGTCTTTTTTGTTGGACCTGGTTAGATATCTTGTTGTGTTTGTTTTTCACCCATATTTTCTGGGCTTTTGATTGGTGTTCCTCAAATTCTGCATCAATCAAAGAGCTAAGAGATCCACTAAGAGAGTAACATGGGGGCGTTTCGTCCATTATTAGTTTGTGCTTGATCCTATTAAAACCTTTGGGTCTTGTCTGGGAGTTGTCAATCCGACCAATATTAGTCATACTTCGGGAGAGAGTGTTCTTGCTGGACTCTCTCATCTGTTTTCTCCCTGCTCTTTTAATCACTCCCTCCTCTTTGTCTGTCTGTTCATTGTATAAGCAGTAAATGGCTTCCTCTGTAGGACAGCGGATGGACTGAAAATCCTTGTTCCCCTGGAGTGCTCTCTGATTTTGGTTCCCCTCGGTGTTTGGCTTTATGATAGGCAGATCCAGTTTCCTTGTCAGGACCTGTCCCTGCTTTTGTCTTTGTTGATTGGGTGATTGATCATGGTTTCTCTGGTTAGCCACTCTATCAGCCACCTCTTTGCTCTGCATCAGTACTCTTTGAGTGGGAATGACATGTTTGATTGACCTGTTCATTTGATTGACTTGTATGTCAGGCTGACTGGTCATTTTAGTGGTCTTGTGGAAGTGCGAGAAAACCCGAAGGTCTTCAATTCTCTTTGCCTCTTGATCCAACAATTCCTGTTTGTTCATATTTCTTACCCTCCAATCTTTTGCCCCCTTGTCCCTCACTGGGTACTGAAGTGTTTCGTCACTTAATGATGTCGTGCTGGAAAAGTTTACAGGAGTGCCCTCGGCAGAATCAGTATATGAGGAATCATCAAGATATAAGTCATTTTGTTGCATTACAATCCTTCTCCCTGAGCTCATTTGATTGGCATTGTTAGGAACCATCATATAAACAGGTATAGGTTTTCGGGTTTGTGAGTTTAGAACATGTGTGGGTAAGGTGGAGATCAGGGAGGGCCTTACTTTCCTGAACTTGGAGGGCATTGCTGAATTGATGCATTCTTTGAGAATTTCTATATCATCATCTGAATTGCCCTCACTATATCTTTCCCCTTGGTCCATAAAGGAAGGATGCTCATTGTCATCTGGCTCTCCCTTAGCCTGTGGGAATGTTGGATTGTTGTCCTTTTGCTGGAGTATGGGGGTCAATTTCAGTTCAACATCCTTCTGAATGAAGTGCTCATGAAGAGGTAAAGCACTCAAGCTAGAGGCACATGAAAAGTTCTCTGTCGGCTTTTCCACTGTAAAGTAGATCATGGTGTCTAAATCTGGAGGCAGGTTGAACCTTTCCTTAAAGTCTGCAATGTCCATGAACTTGCGCAAGCTGCTTTCCCACTGCCCTGCTGTCCCAGCGTTTTGGGTTTCTGGACCATGTGATTCAGCAAAGCATGGGGTTTTGCTTCGACTGGGGGGCATGGTTTGCCCTGGACTGTCAGGAAGATCACTTGGACTTATGGTCCCACTGATCATTTCGCTGCATGGATCACTTAGTATGGAGCTGGCAATTGAATGAGATTCAAAGCTACCCAGTGAGCTGACAGAGCTACAACGACTCATCACAAGTGGGGTCTCATGGATGTAGTTCTCTGACGAACTTGAAGGTGATCTGTCCTCAAGTATGCCTGGTGATACATCCCTCAGGAACACCTTTTCATGTTTGGTGGGGCAGGGAATTTCAATTGGATCAGTCCCAAGGCTTTGACAGGTTTTTGAATCAGTGATTAGCAGTTGGCTATCACTAAGATCCTCCAAGGTCTCATTCTCCTCCCTCTTTACCAGATCCTCATCTTCCACTTCAATGATCTCAAGTGATGAGTCACTCTCCAACTCATTTTCACTTTGACTCTGCCCGTCAAGAGCTTCATCACCAGAGGAGAGGGAGGACAGGGAACTGCAACGGGAGAAACAGATTGGTGTGTTCTCCACTGAATACTTCTGCAGTGTCTCCATTGGTCCAATGGTAGGACTTCTAGCAGAGCTCATTGGAGAAAATTTGGTTAAACTCCCCCCAGTCATCACAGTTGGGACCCAGGCTTGTCTCCTCATTGCTTGAGCTGCATGTACATTGATGGCAGTCTTTGCAACACCAAACTTAGCGACACTTTGAATTAGAGGGACATGTTGATAGGAAGGGGACAGCTTTATGGAAGTCATGCTGACATCAGAAGAGAATTTAGTTGATGCACTAGCTGGTGTTTGAGGGGGCAGCGCTTGGCTCTTCTCTGTTTCTGTGCTATTAAGATCAGGCAATTTCACATCTTTGCTGTCCACAGAATCTCTCTCTGGTACGTCGATCTGACTTGTCTCATTGAGGACATGAGCTCCGACATTAAGGTATTCTTGATGGGCCACCTTAAGATCAAGCTTGTTAGGCCGTCTCGCTGAGGGCCTAATCTGGTCCTTGCTACCACAATAGCCATCACTGGTGCTGCCACTATTCAGACTGTCAGTGGACAAACTTGCATGGGTAGTTTTGAGACGTAAGATAGCATGGGCTCTGTTTAGACGTTCTCTGTGTGCAAAGCTGCTGGTATCAGAGAGGCGGCAGGGGGAGCATGACTTGGCCCGGGCCTCATGGAGTTCATCTGATCCATAGGGCAGGTCTGCAAAATGGTCCTCTGAGCTAAGGCTAAAGCTGTCCTCCGAAGATGTATGCATGGTAATGTCCTCCACAAGCTTATCAATCTTAGCCACAGTGTTGGTGATCTTTTTTGCTAATTTTTCTGCTGCAACAGACACCTCATCTTCTAGAGGTGCTGGCTTCTTATCCTCTGTCTGTGGTGGCTCCACATCTCTCTCCGGTTCACTGTCCTTCTTGCGAGGCTGGTTTTGAAGAAAGTTGGAGTTGGTCAGGAACATGGAGAGCATGGAGAAACTCCCTGTGTCCAGACTACTGGAGACATTAGGGGCCTCATCATCATCAAAGCAGCCCGAGTCAGATGCATAATCTTTTGCCAGGCTCTCGATGTGCCGCAGTGGCTTGTTGATGCTTGGATGCTTGGCACAGTTTTTTTTTTCAATAGAATCAAATGTCTCCGCCAGGTGCTTTGCATCTAGCTCAGCCTCTAGTGCTTTCTGCTTCCTCATGTAGAGTGAGGGCATGCAGGAACCAGGGGATATGACCGCGGCATCCTTATACTTGAGGGGCCGGTTCGTGAGCAGGTTCCGTAGAGCTGCGGCACTTCCCATGGCTATCATTTTGTGCTTGGAGTGGATGAGGTTGCGCAGCATGCTGACCGCTCCCAGGTCCCACAGCAGTTCCTGGTCCTTGGGACTGCGAGCAGAGAGATTCCAGAGGGTCCCACAAGCGTTGCTCACAATTGTCAGGCTGTGGGAGCGCAGGTGCTGTAGCAGCGTTTGGAGGCAGTTGTGGTCCCTGAGGATTTGCCTGTGTTGAAAGAATGGGAACATACTAAGTATACAAGTATGTCAGAATGAAATGTGCAGAAATTGATGACAATAATCATTGAACAGTTGCACTGATGTAGGAAATACCTGTAATCATCCCTGGTGGCCACAAGACTGGACACATTACGCAGGATGCCACCTCCACTCTCAATGATTGCCAGTGAGTTGGTCTGACATCTGTAGGTGAGGGTGCTGACCAAGAAGCCCAGAGCCCCATCTACTGAGCAAATGGCCACCTTGTTCTCAGGACTGTGTGCTGACAGGTTCCACAGAGCGCTGAGGAGGCTCTTCAAGGTGGATTCCTAAAATGGGATTTTGCATTAACATTGCATTAGAGATTTTTTTATTTTTATTATATTTTGCAATTATTTCCTTTGATAATTGCTTTGGTTACAATTGACAACATGAATTAATCACATAGCCTAGGTGTGATTTTACCTTTGTAGCTTGAAGAGCACAGGTTATCAATCCTGTTACACTCCCCACGTCTCTAAGGACCCTCTTGCTGTTGATGTCTGCACGCCATGACAGATTTCTAAGAATACTCGACACTACCTGTGAGGGAACAATAGACATAACCTCTTCAGCCATGTGGTATTGAAAACATTTATTTGAAGCACTGAAACTAAAAAGAGTAATGCCTAGTGATCCTGAAAGGGTGACAGAATGAATACACTCTGGAAGTAGTTAGTATAGTAGTAACAACATCGTACCTGATGTAGTTCCTCACTATCAGATGCAAGTTGGGTGACAATGGCCTGCAGGCAGCTTTTCTTTGTGCAGAGAGTGGCCTGGTAAAAGAAAGGTCAGACATATAGTTGAAGTCGGAAGTTTACATACACTTAGGTTGGAGTCATTAAAACTCATTTTTCAACCACTCCACAAATTTCTTGTTAACCAACTATAGTTTTGGCAAGTCGGTTAGGACATCTACTTTGTGCATGACACAAGTAATTTTTCCAACAATTGTTTACAGACAGATTATTTCACTGTATCACAATTCCAGTGGGTCAGAAGTTGACATTCACTAAGTTGACTGTGCCTTAAAACAGCTTGGAAAATTCCAGAAAATTATGTCATGGCTTTAGAAGCTTCTGGTAGGCTAATTGACATCATTTGAGTCAATTGGAGGTGTGCCTGTGGATGTATTTCAAGGCCTACCTTCAAACTCAGTGCCTCTTTGCTTGACATCATGGGAAAATCAAAAGAAATCAGCCAAGACCTCAGAAAACAAATGGTAGACCTCCACAAGTCTGGTTAATCCTTGGGAGCATTTCCAAACGCCTGAAGGTACCACGTTCATCTGTACAAACAATAGCACGCAAGTATAAACACCATGGGACCACGCAGCCGTTATACCGCTCAGGAAAGAGACGCATTCTGTCTCCTAGAACTGAACGTACTTTGGTTCAAAAAGTGCAAATCAATCCCAGAACAACAGCAAAGGACCTTGTGAAGATCCTGAAGGAAACAGGTACAAAATTATCTATATCCACAGTAAAACGAGTCCTATATCGACATAACCTGAAAGGCCGCTCAGCAAGGAAGAAGCCACTGCTCCAAAACCGCCATAAAAAAGCCAGACTACGGTTTGCAACTGCACATGGGGACAAAGATTGTACTCTTTGGAGACATGTCCTCTGGTCTGATGAAACAAAAATAGAACTGTTTGGCCATAATGACCATCGTTATGTTCGGGGGGAAAAGGGGGAGGATTGCAAGCCGAAGAACACCATCCGAACCATGAAGCACGGGGGTGGCAGCATCTTGTTGTGGGGGTGCTTTGCTGCAGGAGGGACTGTGCACTTCACAAAATAGATGGCATCATGCGGTAGGAAAATTATGTGAATATATTGAAGCAACATCTCAAAACATCAGTCAGGAAGTGAAAGCTTGGTCGCAAATGGGTCTTCCAAATGGACAATGACCCCAAGCAGACTTCCAAAGTTGTAGAAAAATGGCTTAAGGACAACACAGTCAAGGTATTGGAGTGGCCATCACAAAGCCCTGACCTCAAACCTAGAGAAAATTTGTGGGCAGAACTGAAAAAGCATGTGCGAGCAAGGAGGCCTATAAACCTGACTCAGTTACACCAGCTCTGTCAGGAAGAATGGGCCAAAGTTCACCCAATGTATTGTGGGAAGCTTGTGGAAGGCTACCCAAAACATTTGACCCAAGCTAAACAATTTAAAGGCAATGCTACCAAATACTAATTGAGTGTATGTAAACTTCTGACCCACTGGGAATGTGATGAAATAAATAAAAGCTGAAATAAATCATTCTCTCTACTATTATTCTGACATTTCACATTCTTAAAATAAAGTGGTGATCCTAACTGACCTAAGACAAGGAATTTTTACTAGGATTAAATGTCAGGAATTGTGAAAAACTGAGTTTAAATGTATTTGGTTAAGGTGTATGTAAACTTCAGACTTCAACTGTAAGTCATTTATCTTTATTGAAAAATGCCTTTACAAATCAGATAAATATGTATCCCTCTCAGTGGTTCGATGCTTTTCGGATGATACCTTGTTGACGACATCTCCGAAAGTAAGGTTTGTCAGTGCCATTCCCGCGTAGCGTCGAAGTGCCATATTGATGGGATCGTTCTGCATGCCGTACAGCTCCTGGTCCAAGTGCATCACCTCTGCAACCACCTGCAACCCTCCTAAACAGAAACACCCGCCATGCACATCACAAACTGAATAATAGATTAATTCACATATCATATTTTTCTTTATGGTTATGCTTTATCATCTGTGTATATTTCCCATTGACGTGTTGTTCACTAACCTAGTTCATTCATGGCTCTTCGGTACTCCTCCTCGAAGGAGAGCTTCATGATAGCACACATGGCCTGGCAGATCTGGGGCTCCACTGGCTCAGGGATGTCTGAACGGAACACGGACAAGTACATCTTGAATTACTCTCACATCACTATATAATCCACAGTCTGCTATAGAGATCACATTAATCTCCTAAAATAATCCTCCTCTACTAACCTGTGGTTGTAGTACCTCCAGGGGAGGGAGTACGCACGTGGCTCTCAATCCAGTCCCAGCCGCTGTCACAGTGCGAGCGGATCTGCTCCAGCACGTGCAGCACCCTCATCTCCCGCCGGGCCTGGCCCTCGTCGGGCTGGGAGTACACTATGTTATGCAGGGCAGTGCTGGCTCTGGACTGGGCCTCCCGGCTGCATGCTACACTCCTGGCCGACTCTCCGGCGCCCCCTGGGCCATCGTGCAGGATCTGCACAAGCAGGGGGACGCAGCCGGACTTGCGCATGGCGATGCAGCTGTCTTGGGAGCTGGACATGGCCAGCAGAGTGCGGGACATCTCCTCCCTGTCCCGGTTGGCCAGCATGGAGAGCAGCCAGAACACCATCTCCACCTAATCCAGGTGAAATACATGGCCGTGGAGAGTACATATTTTATTCATTCATTTATTTACCTTTATTTTGACAGATAAGTCGACTGAGAGATACCTCAATATTTTATAGCAATGATTATAAGCATAACTTGCATATTATGTGTAATACCTTTGTTAAAACCAAGCATAGAGGTTATTTGTTATAATTCATTGGTATTAGATTTAAAATGTGATTGAATTGCTCCTGATTTGTTATGTCGTTAATGCATTTCTTTTGAAGCAATGTTTCTTTAATGTACAAGTGAATAGGTTGGTTTACTGTTAAGTTTAAGTTTCCCATTTATCTGGTTAAGTTGTGACTAATGAAGTAGCTTGTTAAGATGTGGCCAATGGGAGAGTTGACCTGGTTAACAGGAGGCCTGGGTTTGAAAAAAAGAGAGAGGGGGACGTTGAAAAAAGAGAGAGGAGAGACGTTATTAGTGTTGGTGAAGAAAAATGACTAAAGGAGACTATAAGGAGGGAACAAAGACATACCTACAGAGATTTGAAGGGAAATATTGATTTTATTTTTACAAGAGAGTATTGTTATTTTGTTAAGAAAGACCTTTTGGAGACTGGAGCTGCCTTCGCATTGTGGATACATTCAACATCCTCAATGTTAGCCTAGCATCTTGCAAGGTCTGGAGAGAATTACTTGTGGACGATCGGCAAATTATGGTTTCCACGGGATGTCGGTTGCTGCTACGGAGTACTGGCTGCATTGAAAACGGTGTTTGCTGTGGATCTTGTGAGGACACCTGCACCAAACTGTTATACGTTGCTAAGGAAATATCTACGATTAGTCAGTAACTGTAAGGACCAACGCTAGAGTAGAGAAACAGGTACGGTGAGTCAAACATTTAATTAGGAACAGACATGAAACAAGACAGGTGTCACGGTCGTCGTTGGTAATGGAGGACCAAAACGCAGCAGGTATGTGTATGCTCATCTTGACATTTATTAACTCAGAATGAACACACCAAAACAACAAAACGAACTTACGAACAACGAAACAGTCTTGAAAGGCTCACTCGGCAAAACAAGAAACAATCTCCCACAAATACACAGACAAACACACCCAACTAATATAGGACTTCCAATCAAAGGCAACACCACACAGCTGCCTTCAATTGGAAGTCCACCCCAATTAACTCAACATAGAAATAGATTACCTAGACTAAACATAGAATTACATAAACAAGGAACAGTGCCCAAAAACCCCGGAATACATAAATCAAATGCCCTTTTTAGAAAAACCACCACCCCGAACCACATACACCAAATACCCTCTGCCACGTCCTGACCAAACTACAATAACAATTAACCCTTATACTGGCCGGGCAGTCTGGCATCGCCGGGCAGTCTGGCATCGCCGGGCAGTCTGGCATCTCCGGGCAGTCTGGCATCTCTGGCATCTCCGGGCAGTCTGGCCACTCTGGCATCTCCGGGCAGTCTGGCCACTCTGGCAGCTCCTGACTAGTGGGTGGCTCTGGCGACTCTTCACTGACGGGCGGCTCTGGCGATTCCTCACTGACGGGCGGCTCTGGCGATTCCTGACTGACGGGCAGTTCGGGCGACTCTTGACTGACGGGCAGTTCGGGCGACTCTTGATTGACGGGCAGTTCGGGCGACTCTTGACTGACGGGCAGTTCGGGCGACTCTTGACTGACGGGTAGTTCTGGCGGACTCTTGACTGGGATGACGCACTTGAAGCCTGGGGCGTGGTGTTGGTACTGGACGTACCAGACTGGGAACACGCACCTCCAGGCTAGTGCGGGGAGCGGGAACAGGACAAGTCGGACTGGGCTGACGCACTTCCGGGTCCGCACGAGAGACAGGAGCTGGAAACCCAGGGCTATGGAGGCGCACAGGCGGTCTTGATCTTACCTCCTGCACAACCCGTCCTGGCTGGATGGAACTAGTAGCCCTGTACGAGCGGGGTGCTTGTACAGGGCGGACTGGGCTGTGCAGGGGCCTGATGGTAGCCGTGAGTAGAGCGGGAGTTGGGTAGCCTGGTCCTCTGAGGCGTACCGGCAACCAGATGCGCTGCGCAGGCATCCTCCTACCAGGCTGGATGCCCGCTCTAGCACGGCACCTGTGAGGGGCTGGAATAACGCGCACCGGACTGTGCGTGCGTATGGGTGAGATAGTGCGCTCCTCAGCGAAACATGGCACTCTCCACCTCATACGCTCCTCCATATAACCACGGGTAGCTGGCTTCCGGCTCTTCCTATGCCTAGCCAAACTACCCGTGTGCCCCCCCAAAAAATGTTATTGGGGGTGCCTCTCGTGCTTCAACGCCAGTCGTATTCCTCGGAAACGTTCCCGGTCCATACCAGCCTTTCGCCTTTCCTCTCTCTCTCTTACCACCTGTCCCCATGGAAGGCGATCTTTTCCTGATTGGATCTCCTCCCAAGTGTAGGAGCCTTCTCCTCCCAAGATCTCCTCCCAAGTCCATCTCTCACCATAGTCCAACTCAAAATCCCACTGCTCCTTCCTCTGCTGCTTGGTCCTGGTTTGGTGGGAGATTCTGTCACGGTCGTCGTTGGTAATGGAGGACCAAAACACAGCAGGTATGTGTACGCTCATCTTGACATTTATTAACTCAGAATGAACACACCAAAACAACAAAACGAAACGAACTTACGAACAACGAAACAGTCTTGAAAGGCTCACTCGGCAAAACAAGAAACAATCTCCCACAAATACACAGACAAACACACCCAACTAATATAGGACTTCCAATCAAAGGCAACACCACACAGCTGCCTTCAATTGGAAGTCCACCCCAATTAACTCAACATAGAAATAGATTACCTAGACTAAACATAGAATTACATAAACAAGGAACAGTGCCCAAAAACCCCGGAATACATAAATCAAATGCCCTTTTTAGAAAAACCACCACCCCGAACCACATAAACCAAATACCCTCTGCCACGTCCTGACCAAACTACAACAGGAACAGAGCGGGGGAACAGACAGATATAAGGAAGGTAATGACAGAGGTGATTGAGTCCAGGTGAGTCCAATAATCGATGATGTGCGTGACGGAGGAAGGCAGGTGTGCGTAATGATGGTGGCAGGAGTGCGTAATGCTGGGGAGCCTGGCGCCCTCGAGCGCCAGGGGGAAAGAGCGGGAGCAGGCGTGACAGTACCCCCCCCCCCCCCCCCCCCCAGGGGCACCACCCGGCGTCCCACCTGGGCGAGCCTGACGGGCCAGCCGAGGCACGGGCACTGGACAAGCCGGGCTGGGCGTGAAATCCCAATGAACCGGCAGAGGTGTGAGAGCCTGGCGAGCCGGCTGTGGCATAGGAGTCTGATGATCCGGTTGAGGCATGAAGGCCTGTGAATCCCGCTGAGGTGTGGGAGCCCGATGATCCGTCGGAGGCGTAGCAGCCTGACTAGCCGGCTGGGTGTAAAAACCTGACAATCTGGCTGAGGCTTGACGTGGGATGGCCGCCTTCCGAGCCAACCGGCGCAAGAAACCTCTCGAGACAGCAAGGGCGTGACAGCCTGACGAGCTGGCTTAGGCACACCCGGTTCTATCGGGGGCAGCCCCGGGACCCGACGTCACCACCAACCGGAAAGCCAGCACTTCCCGATGCTTCGTTTGTAAAGCCCTTTTTACATTAGCCGATGTCACAAAGTGCTGTACAGAAACCCAGCCTAAAACCCCAAACAGCAAGCAATGCATATGTAGAAGCACGGTGGCTAGGAAAAACTCCCTAGAAAGGTCAGAACCTAGGAAGAAACCTAATAATTTTACCTGAAGTTAATACCCTAGTTTGTAATCACCCTAGTGAGTTTACAATAGGGATTCTTATTGGTGATGTCCTTCTCACCTAATATCCCATGTTGTTCAGAAATCTAAGTAAGGTAATATTGTAAGAGTCAAATTTGAGCCTGGTGAGAGGGTTACATATGTAAAACCATCTAAATACCCCGTCGGAAAATGGTGGTTGAATATTATCATAAGCATGTAAGATCTACTTTCACTACACATGGCTCCATGGGATCTGATTATTGTCCACACACAAATAGTCATCTAAATAATGCAGAGCCACTAATGCAAACTCCATTCATTACTACTAAAGATGTGATGATGGCCTTACTTTGCTTCCATCTCCTTGTGCATCCAGAGCAGAAGCAGTCAACGCATGTTCAGTTTCGGGAATAGGCTGCTTTTCACAGCTTGAGATCTGCAAAGAAAGAGAGGGATCGTAAATGACATGGTTTCAAACTGCTTCATGTCAATAAGGGTCAAGTAACTGACATTACTAATTTCTCATTTTGTAGCATAAAAGTCAATTGCAGGCGGTTTGCTATGAACTTTCTATTAGGGCTGGGAATTGCCTCACAATACGATATTATCACAATACATCGCTGCTGATACGATATGCATTGCGATTGTCACGATTCTATATTTATTGCGATTCTATACTGTGATTCTATTGCAATTTCCCAAGCATATTGCTCACTATATGTCGGCTGCAGAGAGACGAGAGAGCATGAGAAAAATGTTGATCAGTCATGGAAATAAAAGTGCTGAAAAAATCTTGGCTCACAACTTAAAAAGAAAATGGAAAACAGGATGAAAAATACCAGAGTTTTGGTGCAGGTACAGCCGACTAGCGCTAGCTAATGCTATCTAGAAAAAAATCATAATACATATATATATATATGTATATATATATATATATATACAGTACCAGTCAAAAGTTACTCATTCCAGAGTTTTTCTTCATTTTTACTATTTTCTACATTGTAGAATAATAGTGACGACATCACAGAGAGAATGCCAAGAGTGTGCAAAGCTGTCATCAAGGCAAAGGGTGGCTATTTTTAAGAATCTAAAATATATTTTGATTTATTTAACACTTTTTTGGTTACTACATGATTCCATATGTGTTATTTCATAGTTTCGATGTCTTCACTATTATTCTACAATGTAGAAAATAGCAAAAATAAAAAACCCTGGAATGACTAGGTGTGTCCAAACTTTTGACTGTGCTTCTACACCTGCATTGCTTGCTGTTTGGGGTTTTAGGCTGGGTTCCTGTACAGCACTTTGAGATATCAGCTGATGTAAGAAGGGCTATATAAATACATTTGATTTGATTTACTGTATATATTATAAAAATTTTACAAATCGATACTTGGAGTCAAAGTACTGATATAATATCATCCAAAACAAATCAAGACTGACCTTCAAGTGCCCTTGAAAAAATGTATTATGTTATTAATTTCAGTCTAAATTATATTCAATACTGTATGTATACAAATTGGAGTTGGTTAAGTTTATTGGGTTTAACAAACTTATTTTGAAATAATTACATCTGAATGGAAAGATTATGAACATCTAATTTAAAATTATGTTTGTTAATATCCTATTAATTATCATGCAAATATAATTATACCCCATAAATAGGCCAGAATAAATAACAAATGTATCCAGCCTCTGGCATTAGTAGATAATTGGAAAAAATAAATGACCTAAATTTGCTGTCCAAACATAAAAAAGTATTTAGTAGTCAGCATCAGTATCTCCTGAAGTGAACACCAGAGTGAGATGTTATTGTCAGTAGACAACTAACCGATATCAATACATTTAATTTCACCTCCTGCATCTTAATATTGGCCCTGCAGACAGACATTCATGTCTTTTCTCATAAGGTATGAGTTGCACACTCCCAGAATACAGACACAATCCATTTGGATTGGCGCCAGCACAAATCTTCAGAGAGTCATCTATCAACTCTTTCATCCCCCCAGTCGATCACCATGGTAACCAGGCTTGTGCTGATCACACCGAAGACTAGCTTTCAGACAAAGGGGAAGGGCTATTAGACATGCTAGTCTGAATAGCTCCATCATGTTGTAAGTAATAAAGTGTGATCTCGCCGATAACAAGATAAACATGCTAAATGTGTCTGTGTTTGAATGGATTGAATCTGCCGTGGCTTTTACCCCTTCAATTGTCATAGCCACGCAGTTCAAATAAATAATCAAACGCTTACAATGGATTGCATAGGAACCTGCTGTGTGATGCAAGATGGTTGACAATAGCCCAGAAAAACATGGAACAATGTGTCTATTGTTGTCTCTTTTAATTCACATTCTTCCTGCATCCTGGTACTAGAGAACTCATTGCTATTCTCCTACAGAGCCCCAGAGGATAGATACACAGACACCTAAACGGGCCGGTCTGAGACCCACTCAACCGAAACACCCACTCCTGCTGTGCCAAGCTTGCAGTGCCCAAGCAACACTATATTCTTTGGGAGGAGCGACCAATTGGAGCCGAGCTAAAGAGGGGCAAAGCCTGTGTTCTGCATAGCAGCACGGCACCGATAGAGCACAAGGTAAGTGGGATGGAGAAAGAGACAGTGGGGAGATGGAGGGGGATAGAGAGAGATGGAGGGGGATAGAGAGAGCGAGAGAGAGACGGAGGGGGATAGAGAGAGATGGAGGGGGATGGAGAGAGAGGGGGATTGAGAGAGAGAGGGGGGATATAGAGAGACAGAGAAGGATAGAGAGAGAGGTGGGGATAGAGAGATGGATGGGGATAGAGAGAGAGAGCAAGAGAGAGGGGGATAGAGAGAGAGAGAGGGATATAGAAAAAAGAGAAAAGTGGGTTAACTGTATATTACAGGATAGCACAACATTCCACAACCTACAGTATTATAAACTCAGCAAAAAAAGAAACGTCCCTTTTTCAGGACCCTGTCTTTCAAAGATAATTCGTAAAAATCCAAATAATTTCACAGATCTTCATTGTGAAGGGTTTAAACACTGTTTCCCATGCTTGTTCAATGAACCATAAACAATTAATGAACATGCACTTGTGGAAGGGTCGTTAAGACACTAACAGCTTACAGACAGTAGGCAATTAAGGTCACAGTTATGAAAACTTAGGACACTAAAGAGGCCTTTCTACTGACTCTGAAAAACACCAAAAGAAAGATGCCCAGGGTCCCTGCTCATCTGCGTGAACATGCCTTAGGCATGCTGCAAGGAGGCATGAGGACTGCAGATGTGGCCAGGACAATAAATTGCAATGTCGTACTGTGAGACGCCTAAGACAGCGCTACAAGGAGACAGGACGGACAGCTGATCGTACTCACAGTGGCAGACCATGTGTAACAACACCTGCACAGGATCGGTACATCCGAACATAGCACCTGCGGGACTGGTACAAGATGGCAACAACAACAGCCAGAGTTACACCAGGAATGCACAATCCATCCATCAGTGCTCAGACTGTCCACAATAGGCTGAGAAAGGCTGGACTGAGGGCTTGTAGGCCTGTTGTAAGGCAGGTCCTAACCAGACATCACCAGCAACAAATCAAATCAAATTTTTATTTGTCACGTGCGCCGAATACAACAGGTGTAGACCTTACATTGAAATGCTTACTTACAGGCTCTAACCAATAGTGCAAAAAATGTATTAGGTGAACAACAGGTAAGTAAAGAAATAAAAACAACAGTAAAAAGACAGTGAAAAATAACAGTAGCGAGGCTATATACAGTAGCGAGGCTATAAAAGTAGCAAGGCTACATACAAAAACCGGTTAGTTGGGCTGATTGAGGTAGTATGTACATGTAGATATGGTTAAAGTGACTATGCATATATGATGACCAGAGAGTATCAGTAGCGTAAAGGAGGGGTTGGCGGGTGGTGGGTGGCGGGACACAATACAAATAGCCCGGTTAGCCAATGTGGGGGAGCACTGGTTGGTCGGGCCAATTGAGGTAGTATGTACATGACTGTATAGTTAAAGTGACTATGCATATATGATAAACAGAGAGTAGCAGCAGCGTAAAAGAGGGGTTGGGGGGGGTTGGGGGGGGGAGGGGGGGCACACTATGCAAATAGCCCGGGTAGCCGTTTGATTACCTGTTCAGGAGTATTATGGATTGGGGGTAAAAACTGTTGAGAAGCCTTTTTATCCTAGACTTGGCATTCCGGTACCGCTTGCCATGCGGTAGTAGAGAGAACAGTCTATGACTGGGGTGGCTGGGGTCTTTGGGCCTTCCTCTGACACCGCCTGGTGTGGAGGTCCTGGATGGCAGGCAGCGTAGCCCCAGTGATGTACTGGGCCGTACGCACTACCCTCTGTAGTGCCTTGCGGTCGGAGGCCAAGCAATTGCCGTACCAGGCAGTGATGCAACCAGTCAGGATGCTCTCGATGTTGCAGCTGTAAAACATTTTGAGGATCTCAGGACCCATGCCAAATCTTTTTACAATGTCACCTATGGGCACAAACCCACCATCGCTAGACCAGAGAGGACTGGCAAAAAGTGCTCTTCACTGACGAGTCTCGGTTTTGTCTCACCAGGGGTGATGGTTGGATTCGCGTTTATCGTCAAAGGAATGAGCGTTACACCAAGGCCTGTACTCTGGAGTGAGATCGATTTGGAGGTGGAGGGTCCGTCATGGTCTGGGGTGGTGTGTCACAGCATCATAGTACTGAGCTTGTTGTCATTGCAGGCAATCTCAACGCTGTGCGTTACAGGGAAGACATCCTCCTCCCTCATGTGGTACCCTTCCTGCCAGCTCATCCTGACATGACCTTCCAGCATGACAATGCCACCAGCCATACTGCTTGTTCTGTGCGTGATTTCCTGCAAGACAGGAATATCAGTGTTCTGCCATAGCCAGCGAAGAGCCCGGATCTCAATCCCATTGAGCACGTCTGGAACCTGTTGGATCGGAGGGTGAGGGCTAGGGCCATTACCCCCAGAAATGTCCGGGAACTTGGAGGTGCCTTGGTGGAAGAGTGGGGTAACATCTCACAGCAAGAACCGGCAAATCTGGTGCAGTCCATGAGGAGGAGATGCACTGCAGTACTTAATACAGCTGGTGACCACACCAGATACTGACTGTTACTTTTGATTTTGACCCCCACCTTTGTTTTGGGACACATTATTCAATTTCTGTTAGTCACATGTCTGTGGAACTTGTTCAGTTTGTGTCTCAGTTATTGAATCTTGTTATGTTCATACAAATATTTACACATGTTAAGTTTGCTGAAAATAAACGCAGTTGACAGTGAGAGGACATTTATTTTTTTGCTGAGTTTAGATCCTACTGTATGACTTACAGTTACAGTGCACTTTCCGTATAAGAATATACCCCTAATGGAAACCACAGGATGACGTAAATATTATATACAGTAAATAGCCTTCTAATTGAAATCTTCTACTCAGAAAAGGTAATTATACAAATTTTAGACTTGAACTGCATAATGATCAGCTGACTTGAAGGCGATGCATGGTCAATCCGACATCTGCATTGGCCGTGCAGCTTTTACGGTGATACAGCCTCTACAGAAGTCAGAACATTCATAATTCTTGCACTTCGCGGAGCAGCGCAAAGCTGTTAAGCAGAGCAGTTGTGAAGGAAGTTGTCAAGGAAGTGAGTTTGTGTTTATACAGGACCTCCCGCCCCAACCTACAAATTTATGCTTGATCTAAAAATGTGGTCGGAGGCTCCGTATGGAGGGTGTGACGCAATTGCGGAGCCTCCATAGGCACACAGAGGCCAAATTCAGCTCCATACCACATCGCCATGCGCCTCCCAAATGTTGTAACAATGCGGAGGGCTCCATATATTGCATCACACCCTCCATACGGAGCCTCTGACCACATTTTTGGATCAAGCATAAATTAGCTTTAAGAAACTAGTACTGTGGGCCAATCAAGATGTTGTTTGACTAATTAAAAAAAAAAAATCCAAATTTATTTCTGCTTTTCTAGCCCAAAGGTTTGCCCAAGTTCAATCTGACAAATTATCAAATGGCCTCAATCGAATTGTCCAAAATGATTTATTCAAGCTATACTGAACAAAAATATGAACACAACATGTAAAGTGTTGGTCTCATGTTTCATAAGCTGAAATAAAACATCGCAGAAATGTTCCATAAGCACAAAATGCTTAATTTGTTTACATCCCTGTTAGTGAGCATTTATATTTTGCCAAGATAATCCATCCACCTGACAGATGCGGCATATCAAGAATCTGATTAAACAGAACAGTCATTACACAGGTGCATCTTGTGCTGGAGACAAAAGGCCACTCCAAAATGTGAAGTTTTGTCACACAACACAATGCCATATATGTCTGAAGTTTTGAGGAAGCATGCAATTGGCATGCTGACTGCAGGAATGTCCACCAGAGCTGTTGCCAGAGAATTTAATGTTAATTTCTCTACCATAAGCCGCCTCCAACGTCATTTTAGAGAATTTGTCAGTACGTCCAACCGGCCTCACAACCACAGACCACGTGTAACCACGCCAGCCCAGGACCTCCACATCCGGCTTCTTCACCTGCGAGATGGTCTGAGATGAGCCACCCGTAAAGCTGATAAAACTGTGGGTTTGCACAACCAAATAATTTCTGCACAAACTGTCAGAAACCGTCTCAGGGAAGCTCATCTGCATGCTCATCGTCCTCACAAGGGGCTTGACCTGACTGGAGTTCGCCATAATAACTGGGGAAATGCTCACCTTCGATGGCCACTGGCATGCTGGAGAAGTGTGCTCTTCACAGATTAATCTTGGTTTCAAGTGTACCAGGCTGATGGCAGACGTATGGCGTCGTGTGGGCAAGTGGTTTGCTGATGTCAACGTTGTGAACAGAGTGCCCCATGGTGGCAGTGCGGTTATGGTATTGGCAGGCATAAGCTACAAACAATGAACACAATTGCATTTTATCAATGGCAATTTGAATGCACAGAGATACCGTGACGAGATCCTGAGGCCCATCGTCATGCCGTTCATCCGCCGCCATCACCTCATGTTTCAGCATAATGCTCAGCCTCATGTCGCAAGGATCTGTACACATTTCATGGAAGCTGAAAATGTCCCAGCTCTTCCATGGTCTGCATACTCACCAGACATGTCACCCATTGAGCATGTTTGGGATGCTCTGGATCAACGTGTACGACAGCGTGTTCCAGTTCCCGCCAATATCCAGAAACTTCACACAGCCATTGAAGAGAAGTGGGGCCTACCTTCCACAGGCCACAATCAACAGCCAGATCATCTCCATGTGATAGGAGATGTGTCCCGTTGCATGAGGCAAATTGTGATCATACCAGATACTGACTGGTTTTCTGATCCATGTCTTACCTTTTAAAAAAAAAAAGGTATCTGTGACCAACAGATGCAAATCTGTATTCCAAATCATGTGAAATTCATAGATTAGTGCTGAATGAATTTATTTAAACTGACTGATTTCCTTATATGAACCTTAACTCAATAAAATATTAGAAATTGTTTCATGTTGCGTTTATATTTTTGTTCAGTGTAGTTCATAACTCTAAGTGAACTCTAAGTGGAACCCCCTCAAGTAAAATTATGAATATCTTATGACTATATAAAAAAGGACCAATTGAAACATTTCCAAACCTGGTGTTAAATTCACAATTACTGAGTGTTCATTTTCAAATGAAAACAACATTCTAGTCTGTTTCTCATCCATATTAAATGAGCTGGAGAAGCTTGTGGTTTTCCAGGCATAGCATTTAATATGTATTGTAAATCCAATACAGTGGTGTGCCTGTGTGATCAGTAAATATACTTTAGAAGGCACATCAAACATCACAGATTCTGTCACACATGTGTCAGTGTACCACTACATTTTTTTTATTTGACCTTTATTTAACTAGGCAAGTCAGTTAAGAACAAATTCTTATTTTCAATGACGGCCTAGGAACGGGGGTTAACTGCCTTGTTCAGGGGCAGAACAACAGATTTTTACCTTGTCACCTCAGGGATTCAATCTTGCAACCTTTCGGTTACTTGTCCATTGCTCTAACCACTAGGCTACCTGCATCTGTTTGTGAACACCCCACCTAGTAATCACATAGCCTCAATATTTCAAAGTACAAATAAAACATTCAGTGCAGTGCTGACAAGACGCAGGAGAGGAAGTAGTGAGGACGAGGAAAATTGACAATATGATCTAAATTGACTGAAAGCTACTGAGACGGCGGACAATGTGAAATAAATAAATCACCTCTGAGAGAAAATAATCCTTGTCATCTTTCATTTTTACAGTACAAAATCATTTTGTGAAAACAGAACACAGGATTATCTGTCACTGTCACTTGCTTGTCTCAATCTCTGAATACAGTATGTTTACATGCAGACTAATCATTTGATATTAAACTGATTATGGCAGTAAGCCGAGTATGGCATTAGTCATGTAAAAACCTTACTCTGCTTATCTTAAATCGGCGTTAGGTCATAATCGAAGTAAGCATACGCCGATTAAAACACCTGGTTTTATGAGTGATCTTTCAAATTACAAGGACATGTAAACTTCTTAATCATACTTACTGCGGTGTATTTGATCTGCGCATGTGCCAGCAAGAGCAGGACGAGCTTCCTTCTTTTGCGCGACTGAGGTGGGTTCGGGAAAAACTGAAAATATGCATCTAGAAATAGTTTTCAAATACAAACTTTATATGTCCGAACTGTGTTCTCACCTCACACAGGCTCTTCTCCTGGGTGCCTCTGGACTCCTGGGCCTCCTGTAGTTCTTTCTCCAGCTGTTCCAGACGAGCCACACGGATCTGAGGGGAGACAGAGAGAGAGTCTTTAGTCACCACAGTCATTTTGTGGCATGACAAACATTGTCCAAACATTGTACAACACCCTCTGAGAGCAGTTTTAATTTCTTGGTTTTTCATGTAAAATGTGTGTGTTGCATCCAAAACATGTTTCAGAAAGAAGTTCCACACGCAATAATGTAAGTGAAGATATTGAGAACAGTTGCCAAATGTTACTGTGTGTGTTGCCATGACAGAGACAGACATGGCAGAGAGTGCCTCTCCTTACCTGTGTCCTCTGGACCATTTCATCGCTGGTTCCGAAGCGTTCCTCCATGACAGAACGCAACTGCTGTGCCTCGAACTCCAGCTGCTGGCGAATGAGGTCAATCTGTATGGAGAACTGTTAAGATAAGGAAAAAGAGATTAGTTTTGCGCACAACACAAGCCTCCATTTTGGGGCATTCTGAAACAAAATGGATGCTATCTTCTCTGCCAAAGAGTTTAACCAAATATTTAACCCAAGATAGACCAGAGTCTGTTGTTTCCAATGGGACCAAATTAATCATAGTGGGTAGAACCAAGCATGCGCTAGAGAGATCCTACTGGCGCAATCTAGCATTTATTTGCATATTTCTGTTATGGAACGCCTACTCTGTGAAGTGCGCGTGTGCAATAACTGAATTCACCCGTGCACTTCTTCGAAACAACAACAAAAAATGTGAAACTTTGGCAAAGGGTAAAGTCTTTAAGAAGCAGTCCACTCTGTTTGTTACAGATTATAGTTTTGGAAAGAGAAAACTGTATGGAGACCAAATGTTTCATTGATGAAAAAATGTGCAGAATGTCGGCCAAAATCCATCTCGCTCCATCTTCTCCCACCGCCGGCCGCTGGGCCTCCTCTCATCACCATATTTGGTAGTGAGTGGAAACACCAAGTGGATGCTTCACATTTATACATCCTGTGAAATATCTGGCTCATTGTTCTATTTGATGGTTTAACTCTCGCCTGTGCGCCTGTTAAAACAATAGTGAGTTGATTTCATTACAATGAACATGCAAGAAAGCAATGAGCAATAAGACATGTTGTGTCTGTCTATGAAATAATAAAGTAATGGTCTACTCATACTCTAAACTGTTTCCAAAGAGTCATTTTCAAACAAGCACACAATGAAATACGAGGGGGCGACAGTTAAAAAGAAAAGTGCCTACATTTCCTGCAACTGAGTGCTGAGTACAAGTATACTTTGTACTGTACTGCTGTCTGTTATGGTCCACTGTGTCTGAGCACCGTGCAGGAGAGAATATTCTGGAGACTCAGTGGTGTTAAAAAGTGCTCTCACCGTGTCGATGCGTGGCAGTTGGTTCAGCCGCTGAGACAGTCCCTGGAGCTGGCTGTAGTACCAGCGACGCTCCCGCTCCTCCTTGTCTATCTCACTTAGCAGCATCGTTCTGGAACACACACAGCTACATTTAACACTTTGACTACCACCCACCACAACATCACTGGGGATTCATAGTACCTCACTTTTTTGTTGTTGAAGGGACTAGTGATTTATAGTGAATTATTATTTTTAAGGTATTATTTAAAAAATGTTTGATTTAGTATTACTAGTAATACATACATCTGATTGAACTATGGGAAAGCGCTAACCTCTCTTTGTAGAGGTCTTCCAGATGCTGGGCCGTGATGCGTCCGTCTCCCAGCATGGCTTTGGCCAAGGCTCCAGGGTGCACAGCCGTGCCCTCCCCAGACAGAGAGGAGCTCTGGTGGGATGAAGGCCGCAGGGGGCTCCTGGCTCTGGAGGAGGAGGGAGGCAAGCAGGCCAGACAATCGTCCATGTCACCCGACTGAGCTGCCAGACTGGCTAGACTGTCTGGGAGAATGTGCATGTTTTGCGGCTGGTACTTCAGCTCATAGTAGTTGGTCAAGTCCATGTGCAACTCTGAGAGAGAAATGTCATTAATATTTGGAAAAATAAATATGATTTTATTTTCTAAAAATGAACGATTGAAATGGCTGATATTGAATTAATTAATGAGTTGTGTACAATATCAGTCTAAACAGACATTAAATGGTGAGAAAATAGACAGAAAAGCACAGGGTTAAGGCACACATACCTTTGAGCTGGTCCAGCACATCAGTCCTCCCGGAGGAGGCCAAAGTGCCAGCCTCCAGCTCCAGTTTGCTTTGCAGCCCCTTCAGAACCCCCTAGAGAAGAGAAAGCAATTCACTATCTGTGTCCAACCAGAAACCCAGTCAAATGAAATTGTTGTGGCCACAGTGAAACCAAAAATGAGTCACAACCTGTTGGGATTACAATGTCCTCCTAGAGATGAAAAAAGCAAAGCAACGACAATCTACTGTATGCCTCCTATTCATGTCCTTTCTTTTTCCTCAGTATGCCGCCTGAAATCACAGCCAAGTCAATGTAAGATCCAAGCCTTTTCCTCAAATCAATCTTCTCCAAGGGATTGTTTTGAGGTTGGAAGGTTAGATCTGTTTGCCACCAGTGTCTGGCTTTGTGAGCTCCCTACAGAGCGTCCTGGTTGTCTACTGATAGCTCAAGCTGCCCTCAGGAATATAAAGGCTTTAGCTTGGGATAATCAGCTGTGTGCCAGAGGAGTGATAGGGTGGACCAGCATGAACTGGGGTTGGCACTTACAATTACATCTTAAAATGGTGACCTATCCAGACTATTATATGGTTGATGTTGCTGTCAATTCAGACTGAAATAATTTTTTATGAAAGAAGGACGAGTGGGACGCTTTTAATAACCAGATTATGATATGTGTTTTGACCTTTCTGCTCATGCCTCAGAATCAGGTAACCAGTGTTTCAGTGGTAGTCCACAGTACACAGCATTTAGGCTAAAGCCACATTAAAGCACATTGGAAACCCTGATTCCACCCCTCTTGGGATGGTCCCTAATTCTGCCAGTAATCCAAACTCCCCACAAGCTGTGATTCTGGCAACGTTTAATGCTAGCCTGGTACAAAACTGTGACCTAGGCTATAATATCACCACAGACCCTGACACAGATATCCTATTATGATGCATGTCTATAAAAGCCAAATGTTTTGTTGACAAACAGACAGATACCTAACAGTAAATCCTAATTGCACATGGTGTGACAGGGAGGAGTGTACAGAAATTTGAAGCAGGTTTAGCCACAGAGAAAAAAAGGACTATATCAAAGAAGAAATATCCTGTCAGACAAGCTGGGATTTCAAGCAGCAAAATAATCGATAATGAGAAAATGTCTTAGCAGGCTATAGGGTGTAATGGTTTCCTTCTTCCTCTGCAGCTTGTCTCAATCCCTGCTGGTATCATTACTGTAACGAGGACAACTGGTTA
The DNA here is from genome assembly GCF_965601325.2 of Salmo salar. Taxonomy (NCBI): domain Eukaryota; kingdom Metazoa; phylum Chordata; class Actinopteri; order Salmoniformes; family Salmonidae; genus Salmo; species Salmo salar. Next base: position 46,045,994 of record NC_138306.1, on the reverse strand, counting down.
GATCAGTGCAGAAAGAGGAATGATTTTAAGGGTAGCCTAGTGCCTCATCTATCCAGGCCAGGAATTCTAGCCATGAAGCATTAGTGTCTTCAGTCACTCAGGAGAGAAACCGGGTCACTAGCGAAGGAGTTACATGAAGTCTACAGCGTCCTTCAGAATTGGGGCTGAACTCTGTCGATCTGAGGCAGAACTGAGTGCATTTTGAATGGGGAAATGTCCTATCTGTATCTAAGTCATACTATTAGCCATGGCTTGACAAAATGGAAGGAATGTAGACATAGAGAAAATCCTAAATTAAAAATGTGTCCTTTTAAAAAACAAACGACAATTGCTGCCATCTTTATGAGCTATCATCATAGCAACATATTGTCATCTGTGTCTTTCATATATATTTATATACTTTTTAAATCTTTAAGTCCAGATGCATAGAAATAATAAACATAACAAATGAAGAGGTCAAGGAAATCTGGAAATGCTTGAAAATACACCTTTCTAACCAATCATCAAATCAAAACCCCAATGTTATCCTCCTATTCTTATTTCTCCCTTAGCCCTGGGGTCGTCCCTCTAACCTCTCTCACCTTCATGTCGGTGGTATCGTTCTCCAGCTTGGACAGGTGGTTGGAGTTGTCCTCCAGCTCTCTCCGCAGATGGGAATTCTCCTGGCGGAGAGCTTCCACCTGGTAGACCAGCTGGTCATAGGAAGCCGTGGAGTTTGCCATCTTCAGACAATGTTGTGGTCCCTGCAAGGCAGAAGAACAAGTGGTGCCGGAGGTTAATGAGCGTTGGAGATAAGTTTCATGGCTAACTCCAGCACATTAAGCATTGCTTATTATAATTCCATTGTGTCTTTGCAGCAACAGTTATAGGAAAACAGGCAGTTTATTTCCTAATACAGCGCATTTGGAAAGTATTCAGACCCCTTCACTTTTTCCATATTTTGTTATATTACAGCCTTATTCTAAAATTGTCCTCATCAATCTACACACAATACCCCATAATGACAAAGCAAAAACAGGTTTTAATGTTGTTTTTTTTGTTTGTTTTTTACAAATATAGCATTTACATAAGTATTCAGACCCTTTCCTCAGTACTTTGTTGAAGCACCTTTGGCAGAAATTACAGCCTTGAGGTCTTCTTGGGTATGACGCTACAGGCTTGGCACACCTGTATTTGGGGAGTTTCTCCCATTCTTCTCTGCAGATCCTCTCAAGCTCTGTCAGGTTGGACGAGGAGCGTCGCTGCACAGCTATTTTCAGGTCTCTTCAGAGATGTTCGATCGGTTCAAGTCTGGGCTCTGGTTGGGCCACTCAAGGACATTCAGAGACTTGTCCCGAAGCCACTCCTGCGTTGTCTTGGCTGTGTGCTTAGGGTTGTTGTCCTGTTGGAAGGTGAACCTTTGACCCAGTCTGAGGTTCCGAGCGCTCTGGAGCAGGTGTTTTTGCAGGTTCTCTCTGTACTTTGCTCTGTGCGTTTTCCCTCAAGCCTGACTAATCTCCCAGTCCCTAAATACAAAATAGCTCACCCATCTAAAAACAATACCCCATAATGACAAAGTGAAAACATGTTTTTATAATTTTTTCACATTTAGTGAAAATAAAGTACATAAATATCTGCATAAGTATTCACACCCCTGAGTCAATACTTTGTAGAAGCACATTTGGCGGTGCTTACAGCTGAGAGTCTTTCTAGGTAAGTCTCAAAGAACTTTCCACATCTGGATTGTGCAACATCATCATTTTCATAATTATTCAAGCAACTTTTGCCCATTATTCTTTTATAAATACTTCAAGCTCTGTCATGTTGGTTGTTTATCTTTGCTAGTGTAACATCTGCTTCCAACTCACACTCTCAAACACGTAGATCCCCTGAACCCAGCTCACTTTCCAGCCGACTTTCCAGCTCACACTCTCAAACACATAGATCCCCTGAACGCAGCTCACTCTCCAGATCCCAATCACCTGAATTCTGATCACCTGTTCACACACTGGTGTGTCATTATCACACACTATTTAGTTCAGTTTGTTGCACCCCATTATTGTGAGGTATTGTTTGTTTTCTGACAGACTTCTATTCGGAGCTCTGTTTTTCCCATAATTTAATCCTCCCATGTATGATCGTTTTTGCCTGCCTCACTAACGACGCCTTTTTGCCTAATCCCTGCCTGTACTTTAGCCTATCAGATTTCCTGTTATCAACCTATTGCCTGATCTCCCAGACTACGTTACTAGCCTTTTCCCTGCCTGTACTGTTGTCTTTTTGGACCCCCTGTGTATGACCTTCTGCCTGCCCCTGGTCCCAGCTACCTGCCTCCTCCTGTGTATGACCTTCTGCCTGCCCCTGGACCCAGCTACCTGCCTCCTGCTGTGGTCCTTTACAAATAAACACCTGCTGTGCGCTGCGCTTGAAACCAGCTCTCTGTCTCCCAGCGTGTTCATTACAGCTAGAAAACCATTTTCAGGTCTTGTCATAGATTTTCACGTAGATGTACGTAAAAACTGTAACTCGGCCACTCAGGAACATTCACTGTCTTCTTGGTAAGCAACTCCAGTGTAGATTTAGTGTTTTAGTTATTGTGCTGCTAAAAGGTGAATTCATCTCCCAGTGTCTGGTGGAAAGTAGACTGAATTTTATTTTACACATTTTATTTTATTTCACCTTTATTTAACCAGGTAGGCTAGTTGAGAACAAGTTCTAATTTACAACTGCGACCTGACCAAGATAAATCAAAGCAGTGCGACACAAACAACAACACAGAATTACACATGGAATAAAAAACCAAAATAAGAAACCCCACCTCTTTAAGGAATACCTAGGATAGGATAAAGTAATCCTTCTAACCCCCCCCCCCCCCCCCCCTTAAAGGATTTAGATGCACTATTGTAAAGTGGTTGTTCCACTGGATATCATAAGGTGAATGCACCAATTTGTAAGTCGCTCTGGATAAGAGCGTCTGCTAAATGACTTAAATGTAAATGTAATGTAAATGAATAAACAAACGTACAGTCAATAACACAATAGAAAAAGTCTATATACAGTGTGTGCAAATGACGTGAGGAGGTAAGGCAATAAATAGGCCATAGTAGCGAAGTAATTACAATTTAGCAAATTAATACTGGAGTGATAGATGTGCAGATGATGATGTGCAAGGAGAAATACTGGTGTGCAAAAGAGCAAAAAAGTTAATAAAAACAATATGGGGATGAGGCAGGTAGATTGGATGGGCTATTTACAGATGGGCTGGGTACAGATGCATCGAGCGGTAAGCTGCTCAGATAGCTGATGCTTAAAGTTAGTGAGGGAGATATGTCTCCAACTTCAGCAATTTTTGCAATTCGTTCCAGTCATTGGCAGCAGAGAACTGTAAGGAAAGGCGGCCAAAGAGGTGTTGGCTTTGGGGATGACCAGTAAGAAATACCTGCTGGAGCGCGTGCTACGGGTGGGTGTTGTTATCGTGACCAGTGAGCTGAGATAAGGCAGAGGTTTACCTAGCAAAGACTTATAGATGACCTGGAGCCAGTGGGTCTGGCTACGAATATGTAGCGAGGGCCAGCCGACGAGAGCATACAGGTCGCAGTGGTGGGTGGTATATGGGGCTTTGGTGACAAAATGGATGGCACTGTGATAGACTGCATCCAGTTTTCTGAGTAGAGTGTTGGAGGCTATTTTGTAAATTACATTGCCGAAGTCGAGGATCGGTAGGATAGTTTTACAACGGTATGTTTTGCAACGGTATGTTTTGCAGCGTGAGTGAAGGAGGTTTTGTTGCGAAATAGGAAGCCGATTCTAGATTTCATTTTGGATTGGAGATGTTTAATATGAGTTTGGAAGGAGAGTTTACAGTCTAGCCAGACACCTAGGTATTTGTAGTTGTCCACATATTCTAAGTCAGAACCGTCCAGAGTAGTGATGCTAGTCGGGTGGGTGGGTGAGGGCAGCAATCGGTTGAAAAGCATGCATTTAATTTTACTAGCGTTTAAGAGCAGTTGGAGGCCATGGAATGAGTGTTATATGGCATTGAAGCTCATTTGGAGGTTTGTTAACACAGTGTCCAAAAAGGGCCAGATGTATACAGAATGGTGTCATCTGCGTAGAGGTAGATCAGGAAATCACCCGCAGCAAGAGCGACATCGTTGATATATACAGAAAAAAGAGTCGGCCCGAGAATTGAACCCTGTGGTACCCCGATAGAGACTGCCAGAGGTCCAGACAACAGGCCCTCCGATTTGACACACTGAACTCTATCTGAGAAGTATTTGGTGAACCAGGCGAGGCAGTCATTTGAGAAACCAAGGCAGTTGAGTCTGCCGATAAGAATACGGTGATTGACAAAGTCGAAAGCCTTGGCCAGGTCGATGAAGACGGCTGCACAGTACTGTCTTTTATCGATTGCGGTTATGATATCATTTAGTACCTTGGACGTGGCTGAGGTGAACCCGTGACCAGCTCGGAAACCGGATTGCACAGCGGAGAAGGTACGGTGGGATTCGAAATGGTCAGTGATCTGTTTGTTAACTTGGCTTTCGAAGACTTTAGAAAGGCAGGGCAGGATGGATATAGGTCTATAACAGTTTGGGTCTAGAGTGTTACCCCCTTTGAAGAGGGAGATGACCGCGGCACTTTCCAATCTTTAGGGATCTCGGACGATACGAAAGAGAGGTTGAACAGACTGGTAATAGGGGTTGCAACAATGGCGGTGGATAATTTTAGAAAGAGAAGGTCCAGATTGTCTAGCCCAGCTGATTTGTACGGGTCCAGGTTTTGCAGCTCTTTCAGAACATCTGCTATCTGCTATCAGAACATCTGCTATATTTGGGTGGAGAAGCTGGGGAGGCTGGGGCAAGTAGCTGCGGGGGGTGCAGAGCTGTTGGCCGGGGTTGGGGTAGCCAGGAAAAAAGCATGGCCAGCAGTAGAGAAATGCTTATTGAAATTCTCAATAATCGTAGATTTATCAGTGGTGACAGTGTTTCCTAGCCTCAGTGCAGTGGGCAGCTGGGAGGAGGTGCTCTTATTCTCCATGGACTTTACATTGTCCCAGAACTTTTTGGAGTTAAAGCTACAGGATGCCAATTTCTGTTTGAAAAAGCTAGCCTTTGCTTTCCTAACTGACTGCGTGTATTGGTTCCTGACTTCCCTGAACAGTTGCATATCGGGGGGACTATTCGATGCTAGTGCAATCTGCCACAGGATGTTTCTGTGCTGATAAAGGGCTGTCAGGTCTGGAGTGAAACAAGGGCTATATCTGTTCTTAGTTCTACATTTTTTGAAAGGGGCATGCTTATTTAAGATGGTGAGGAAATTACTTTTACAGAACAACCAGGCATCCTTTACTGACGGGATGAGGTCAATATCCTTCCAAGTCGATTAGAAATGCATTCTCGCAGAAATGTTTTAGGGAGCTTTTGACCGCGAACCCATAGCGGATGCAGGCAATGAGGCAATGATTGCTGAGATCCTGATTGAAAACAGCAGAGGTGTATTTGGAGGGCAAGTTGGTCAGGATAATATCTATGAGGGTGCCCATGTTTACAGATTTAGGGTTGTACCTGGTGGGTTCCTTGATAATTTGTGTGAGATTGGGGGCATCTAGCTTAGAGGGCATCTAGTAACAGAACGAACTCTGAAGATAGATGGGGGCAATCAATTCACATATGGTGTCCAGGGCACAGCTAGGAGCTGAGGGGGTTCTATAACAGTGAGAGACTTATTTCTGGAGAGATTCATTTTTTAAATTAGAAGGTCGAACTGTTTGGGCATAGACCTGGAAAAGTATGACAGAACTTTGCAGGCTATCTCTACAGTAGATTGCAACTCCTCCCGTTTTGGAAGTTATTTCTTGACGGAAAATGTTGTAGTTGGGGATGGAAATCTCAGAATATTTGGTGGCCTTCCTAAGCCAGGATTCAGACACGGCAAGGACATCAGGGTTGGTGGAGTGTGCTAAAGCAGTGAGTAAAACAAACTTAGGGAGGAGGCTTCTGATGTTAACATGCATGAAACCAAGGCTTTTACGGTTACAGAAGTCAACAAATGAGAGCGCCTGGAGACATGCCGGGCCTGGGATAACCTCCACATCACCCGAGGAGCAGAGGAGGAGTAGGATGAGGGTATGGCTAAAGGCTATCAAAACTGGTCTAGTGCGTTGGGGACAGAGAATAAAAGGAGCAGATTTCTAGGCGTGGTAGGATAGATTCAGGGCATAATGTACAGACAGGGGTATGGTTGGGTGCGGGTACAGTGGAGGTAAACCTAGGCATTGAGTGACGATAAGAGAGGCTGCATCTCTGGACGCACTAGTTATGCTGGGTGAGGTCACCACATGTGTGGGAGGTGGGACAAAGGAGGTATCTGAGGCATGTTGAGTGGGACTAGGGCCTCCGCAGTGAACTAAAACAATGATAATAATCCTAAACAACAGTATACAAGCGCTATTTGACATTAGTGAGAGTCATAAAGCGAGGCATAAAGCAATCACAGGTGTTGATTGGGAGAGCTAGCTAAGACAACAACGGGTAAGACAACAACAGCTAATCAGCTAAGACAACAACAACAGGTAAAATGGCGATGATTGGGCAGAGAGGGTCAGTTAACTACACACAGGGCCTGAGTTTGAGGCTGGGGCTGACAGATAAACAAAATAAACAAAATGGAGTACCGTGATTAATGAACAGTCCAGCAGGCATCACCTATGTAGCCAAGTGTTCATAGGGTCCAGTGAACAGCAATAGATTTAAAAAAAAAAAATTATTTCACCTTTATTTAACCAGGTAGGCTAGTTGAGAACAAGTTCTCATTTGCAACTGCGACCTTGCCAAGATAAAGCATAGCAATTCGACACATACAACAACACAGAGTTACACATGGAATAAACAAAACATACAGTCAATAATACAGTAGAACAAAAGAAAACAAAAAGTCTATATACAGTGAGGCAAATGAGGTAAGTTAATTACGGCAATAAATAGGCCATAGTGGCGAAGTAATTACAATATAGCAATTAAACACTGGAATGGTAGATGTGCAGACGATGAATGTGCAAGTAGACATACTGGGGTGCAAAGGAGCAAGATAAATAAATAAATACAGTATGGGGATGAGGTAGGTAGATAGATGGGCTGTTTACAGATGGGCTATGTACAGGTGCAGTAATCTGTGAGCTGCTCTGACAGCTGGTGCTTAAAGCTAGTGAGGAAGGTATGAGTCTCCAGCTTCAGAGATTTTTGCAGTTCGTTCCAGTCATTGGCAGCAGAGAACTGGAAGGAAAGATGAAACAGGGAAGCCGCTAGGTAGTCGTTACTACGTTAGCAAGCAGGAGACACGGCGTTCAAAAAAATTAGCAGGCCGGGGCTGTAGAAGTGTCTGCTCCGACGCTTGCAGCTAACTGGTGCTAGCTTCGGGACAAGGGCGTTAGCCACTATAGCCACTGGGTAGCAGCTAGCTAGCAGCGATGATCCGATGCAAAGGTCCAGAGCTAACGGCAGGAATCCGGTGGTGTAGTGGATTATAGTCGTGTTAGTGAAGAGTCCAGGAGGTATCAGCTGTGTACCGAGTGATTATAGGGTCCACTGAGCAGGCCGGGAGATGGGCCTGGCTCAAGGCTAGCTTCGGGGCTGGGCCACTCGGTGGCAGCAGGCTAGCTGCGATGATCTGGAGTAATGGTCCAGGGCTTACAGCAGAAATCCGGTGTTGTAGTGGAGAAAAACTGTCCGATATGCAGACTGGCAGGCTGGCAAGTATTATCCAGGCTAAAAGTGGCTGGTGTCTGTGCTAAAGGTAAAGGCCCCTAGCAGTGGCTAGCAATGACTAAATAGCTAGTAGCTAATTAGCTGGTTAGCTTCTGATTGCTAGCTTCTGATGAAGGTTCTGGCTATAAGGTCTAAAAATAGCAGATCCGTATCACATTGGGTGAGGCGGGTTGCCGGAAGGTATATTTAATTTAAAAAATCGAAAAAGAGATTGAAAATATATTGAAATATATACAAAAACACGAAAAATACAAAATGTACACGGGAGAACAACAAACAAAGTCTGCACTGCTACGCCATCTTGGAACCAGGTTTTCCTCTATACTTTTGCCGGTGCTTAGCTCCATTCTATTTATTTTTTATCCTGAAAAACAGAACGCCTCAGTCCTTAATGATTACAAGCATACCCATAACATGATGCAGTGACCACTATGCTTGAAAATATGAAGTGGTACTCAGTAACGCGTTGTATTGGATTTGTCCCAAACATAACACTTTGTATTCAGGACAAAAAGTTCATTGCTTTGCCACATTTTTTGCAGTATTACTTTAGTGCCTTTTTGCTAACAGGATGCATGTTTTGGAGTATGTTTATTCTGTACAGGCTTCCTCCTTTTCACTTTGTAAATTAGGTTATTATTGTGGAGTAACTACAATGTTGTTGATCCATCATTAGTTTTCTCCTACCACAGCCATTAAACTGTGTAACTGTTTTACAGTCAACATTGGCCTCATGGTGAAATCCCAGAACGGTTTCCTTCCTCTCCGGCAACTGGGTTAGGAAGGACGCCTGTATCTTTGTAGTGACTGGGTGTATTGATACAACATCCAAAGTGTAATTAATAACTTCACCATGCTCAAAGGGATTACATTTACATTTTAGTCATTTAGCAGACACTCTTATCCAGAGCATCTTACAGTAGTGAATGCATACATTTTCATACATTTCATTTCATGCATTTTTTTTTGTACTGGCCCCCCGTGGGAATCAAACCCACAACCCTGGCGTTGCACACACCATGCTGGCGTTGCAAACACCATGCTCTACCAACTGAGCCACAGGGAGCCTGCTTTTTAAAATGTGTACCCATCTACCAATAGGTGCCCTTCTTTGTGAGGCATTGGAAAACCTCCCTGGTATTCGTGGTTGAATCTGTGTTTGAAATTCACTGCTCGATTGAGGGACCTTACAGATAAGTGTGTTGGATACAGAGATGAGGTAATCATTCAAAAATAATGTTAAGCACTATTATTGCACACAGAGTGAGTCCATGCAACTTATTATGTGACTTGTTAAACACATTTTTACTCCTGAACTTATTTAGGCTTGCCATAACAAAAGGGTTGAATACTTTTTACATTTTTACATTTTAGTTTTTCATTTTTAATACATTTGTACAAATTTCGAAAAAACATATTTCCACTTTGACATCATTGAGTATTGTGTATATATAATTCCACTTTGAATCCATTTTCAATTCAGGCTGTAACACAACAAAATGTGGAAAAGGTCAAGGGGTGTGAATACTTTCTAAATGTACTATATAAACAACATAGACAGAAAGAGCGATGCTTGGGCTCTTCCATACATATAAACAACGGCCACATCGCTCCTCTCTGCAGTGTATGGTTGACAGCAGATGGTACACAGAGAAACGTATCATCTGTCAGATCAAGTTTAGCTCCATTTTGATCAATGTTTGTGCTTGGCCGAGCCTGTATTCACTCTGTGTGTGGCCATTCAATATGCTACAAAACACACAGACAGAGGACTAGAAGGCAGCGAGCGTCTATCCCGTTTTCAAGCCTCATGACACAGATGCTCTGTGTTTTGTTTAAGCATCTTGTTAAGAATCTGTTATTGGTATGGATATTGGATGATATTATGGTACGAGAATTTTTATTTAACCAGGCAAGTCAGTTAAGAACAAATTCTTATTTACAATGACAGCCTACTCTGGCCAAACACCGACAATGCTGGGCCATTTGTGCACCGCCCAATGGGACTCCCAATCACGGCCAGATGTGATACAGCCTGTATTCGAACCAGGTACTATAGTGATTCCTCTTGCACTGAGATGCAGTGCCTTAGACCGCTGCGGCACTCGGGAGCCTTGCTGGTTACATCAGTTGAATACCAAACCATATCAAATTGACATTACAGCATACTTATTATAGTTGCTCATCATTTTAAAACCTCTGTACCCATCAATTATGTATTCATCAAATTCATAGATTTTGTCTGGGCTATGTTCTTTGATGATTTGGACCTCTTTTTACAACATCAGAAATGCTGTCAGTGAGGGAATACATGGCAGCCATTTTGATAAATGACTGCGTGCAGGGAGCCATTGCTGCTTTGCTAATGAGATTTCAAGGATTTGAAAGTGTATCATAAATATATGACGCATGCAAAAAATCGAATATGACTCACTTCTGGTGGCTTTAATGCAATTATATAGAAACAAATCAAATTCACCCCCTAGTCACCTTGACATCAATGAAAACAAATGAAGCCAGTACGCATTTGTGCATAATGCCTGAAGCAGTCAGTCACTCTGCGTTTTATGGAGACTCAGACAACAGTGACAGATGTGCATTATTAACGCCTTCCTGCTCTTCATGACTGGTGATAACAGCACCTGCGACAGTGATTCTCCTGGGCCTGTAATTTCACACATAATTTTCAAGCATAAAGCTTGCATGGCAAGTAGTTTGAAAATGTAAACATTGTTGGCTTTTCAGAGAGAGCAAGCGCAACCGTCTGCCCTACTATTGTTCTGAAGGATCATGCCAGCCCACCTATTCCCTAATTACCTTCTGGCCAACTTTGTTTGGTTAGCATGTTTGTTATACTTTAAAACCTCTCTTGGGCAGGTGGGACGCTACCGTCCCACCCACGGTTCACACTATTCAACAGCCAGTGAAAAATCAGAGCGCCAAATTCAAAACAACAAAATGTCATAATTCAAAGTTCTCAAACATACGACTATTTTACACCATTTTAAAGATACACTTCTCCTTAATGTAACCACATTGTCTGATTTCAAAAAGGCTTTACGGCGAAAGCATAAAGTTAGATTATATTAGGACAGGGACAACACAAGAAAATCCACACAGCCATTTTCCAAGCAGGAGAGGGGTCACAAAAAAACAGAAATTCAGCTAAAATTAAGCACTAACCTTTGACGATCTTCATCAGATGACACTCCTAGGACTCAATGTTAGACAATACATGTATGTTTTGTTCGATAATGTTCATATTTATATCCAAAAACAGCATTTTACATTGGCGCGTGATGTTCAGAAAATATTTTGCCTCCAATACTGCCGGTGAATCAGCACAACAATTTAGAAAAATACTCATCATAAACATTGATAAAATATTAAACTGTTATTCAAAGAATTATAGACAAACATCTCCTTTATGCAACCGCTGTGACAGATTTCAAAAAAGCTTCACAGGGAAAGCACACTTTGCAATAATCTGAGTACGGCGCTCAGAAAAATACATCAGGCAATACAGATACCCGCCATTTTGGAGTCATCTAAAATCATAACTAGCATTATAAATATTCACTTACCTTTGATGGTCTTCATCAGAAGGCACTTCCAGGAATCCCAGGTCCACAATAAATGTTGTTTTGTTCGATAAAGTCCATAATTTATGTCCAAATACCTCGTTGTTGTTAGCGCGTTCAGTAAGCTACTCCAAATGTAGGAAGCACGCCCAAAATTTCACAACGAAAAGTCAAAAAAAGTTATATTTACATTCGTTGAAACATGTCAAACGTTGTATAGCAACACTCTTTAGGGCCTTTTTAACATAAAACTTCAATAATATTTGAACCGGACGATTCCAATGTCTTGAAAAACGTTATGGAACACAGCTACCTCATCACGTAAATGCGCGCCACAAAACTCATGTCATTTTCTGAGTCACCAACTCCCGGCCTTCTTGTTCGCTCTCTGTTCACTGCAAAAGCCTGAAACTAGGTTCTAAAGACTGTTGACATCTAGTGGAAGCCGTAGGAAGTGCAAAATGAACCCTAAGTCACTGTGTGTTAGATAGGCAATGACTTGAAAAGACTACAAGCATCAGATTTCCCACTTCCTGGTTGGATTTTTCTCAGGTTTTTGCCTGCCATATGAGTTTTGTTACTCACAGACATCATTCAAACAGTTTTAGAAACTTCAGAGTGTTATCTATCCAAATCTACTAATAATATGCATATTCTAGTTTCTGGGCCCGAGTAGTAGGCAGTTTAATTTGGGTACGTGTTTCATCTGGCCGTGAAAATACTGCCCCCTACCCAAAAGAGGTTAACATTTCTTCTTAGTTAAGGCACTTTGTCTTCTATGTTAATGTGTTGTATCTACCTTTCAGTGGAGGCTACTGAGGGGAGGACGGCTCAAAATAATGGCTGGAATGTATTTTGATATCATTCCACTGATTCTGCTCCAGCCACTACCACAAGCCCATAACTTGTATCACAAATTAACCTACCTGCTTTAGAAGCCATCAAATCTCCATCCTACTTCTCGTGTCCTTGTGCTGGGTTTAATTGTTAGTTAATAAATACCCTGAACTGGAAACCTTGTCTTCAACAATGATTCCTTCATTCTTACAGATGCACCATAGTGGCAACATCACTCCTTACCTAGCCTCCTTATACAGTCCACCCTAGTCATTTTCTTTAATTATGGACTTACAATGATTTCTATTTTTAACAAAGAAATTAAAGTTAATGCAGCATTCATTTTTGTAAATATTATCTGGAAGTATTTGTTTAAGAATTACTCCTATGAATACACACAGATACACAAAAAAAGGGCTATTATTCAATAGATTTTGACGACACATAATTTCATTTGAACAGACGTTCATTCCTGCACAGTGTAGCCATCTGAATTGCTAAAGGACCTCGGTCAGTTCTTTGTCAGCCTGAGTGATGAGATTTCCTCCCCGCAGCGGCAGTGTTGATGAGGGGGGAGGTGCTTTCCAGACATTGGAGGTATTTCTGCACACACCAGCAGAATTCAGGCCACTTCTATATTACTGGGGAGGGCATCTACGCCTTTGGCGGGTCACAAAGGTCAGGCTATGGACCACTGCTTTCGGGCAGGCAGGCAATGTCAGTGCGGCAAACCCTCCGCTGGAATAGCGCTGCATTTCATTACTGCGTGTCTGTCACCACTTAGGGAATTCACAGTGGAACAAAATAGAGATCAGGCTGATGTAGTATTGTATGTCTTTAAATGTTTTATATTTAAGCAATAAGGCCCGAGGGGGTTGTGGTATATGGCCAAGCTTCACCGTAGGGATGGTGCCAGGTTTCCTCCAGACATGACGCTTGGCATTCAGGCCATCTGGTTTCTTATGGTCTGAGATTCCTTTAGGTGCCTTTTGACAAACTTCAAGCGGTCTGTCAAGAGCCTTTACTGAGGAGTGGCTTCTGTCTGGCCACTCTACCATTTTTTTACATTTTAGTCATTTAGCAGATGCTCTTATCCAGAGCGACTTACAGTAGTGAATACATACATTTAATTTTAATTTCATGCATTTTTTTTTTTTGTACTGGCCCCCCGTGGGAATCAAACCCACAACCCTGGCATTGCACACACCATGCTCTACCAACTGAGCCACAGGGAAGGCCAGAGGGTTGGAGCAATGAGAGGTGGTATTTTTCCTACTTTTTTCATCAGTGAGTCGCATTCCTTTACACATTAATCTGTATCCACATATAGAGATAAGCAAGGCAATATGTACTGAAAATAGGCAGGTGCAAGATAATATATGCATCCGGCCTGCACAAAGCAGCCTCAAAATGTCTAGCTAATGGCTGTGGACATATGGAGACACATCATTGCCCATGCCTTGAACACACCACTCTCTTTATCATTTCAAAGTGGGAGACATGAAACACATTTATTATTCTGCTGGACAGCTTTGAAGGCAGTGTGGCAGTGTGTTACTGAAGGCCAGCCACTGATAGTGAGTAGAGACTGAGAGGGGGCATGCTGAATGGTGGTCCTAAGGGAATTCAATACAGTCGGTTGATTTTGCCCATTAGGTTTCTTCCATCAAAGCAATATATTCATGAGCTGGCTTGCGGGCCAATGTTATCGCGACCTTCTTCCATCTTAATTGCTCCGGTGGCAAAAGCATTAATTGCAGTGACATTTGTCAGTTGATGACTATTTCTCTGGTGTTTTTTTCCCTCCCTTTCTCTTTCTTCCCCCCAACATGGCTCTTTATGTTGTGTCCTATTTGCTGCTGGTGGGGCCGCAATGCATGCTGGATAATCTGGAGGAGGAAATCGTCCCCAAGAGGAATATAATTCAGACGGAGCCGTGCGAGTGTTAGCGAGCCTGCCAATGGCGTCCTACAGTTCGAGGCAGTTTCTATGGCAACAGCCAATCCCCTTTTCACAATCAGAAAAGGTGGTAAAAGAGAGGATGAGATGAATAAAGGCGAACTAAGCAGAAGGGGTAATAGGAGGGTATAGGTAATCGATGTCATAGAGCAAAACAACGCCATATCATATCCTCTGTCCTGCAACCATGTTGGACATCACACCACTGCTGTGTGTGGTTAAGTGGGCAACTCATATAGTGTAAGGCTATTGATACCAGCCAAACGAATGCCATTGACATGATGTGCTGCCTACTTCACAACTGGTCTGTGCAGTTTCCATTCAGAACCGCAATCTGACAATGAATGACTGTTTATTTTGATCAGTGAGTGACTAATATATGCAGTAACCAGAGCTTACACAACCCATAACCTGGAAGAAGTCAGCCTTCAGCTGGCACTACTATCTCACCTACTGTGAGTAACACAGTACACACCAACTCTCTATGGAGCAGTGTGGCAAGATGAACCCGAATGGACTTAGTTTAGGATTTTGTAATCTAAACAATCTAAACCAACAAAGCGTAAAACAGAGCCTCATTCCACGCCTATAAGGTCAGACTGAACATCAACCATGCAAGAGCATAGATGCCCCACAGCAGCAGTGGGCTAGGGCCGAGCAGTGCTGTGATTAGCGAGTCAGCTCTGTACAGCAGGCTCTTTCTATCTCCAGTCATGCAAACACAATAGGAGCCAAAGGTCTGAGCCACATCCACTGGATGTAATTGGCGTTTCTGTAGCCAGCGAACCAAGTCAGGCGAAACAGAGGCTAATCAAGAGCACTGTCTCCTGACGGACGATGACTTAAACGCTGCGTGGACATAAAGGGGGATCTGAGTTTGAAAGAACAAGCACACTTGGTTTCTGAGTATTGTCTGTTGTGGTTAAGCAGTCAAGGGCTCAAGTCCAGGGGTCCATGAGTGTTAGTCAGAGCAAAACAAGCTGTTTGTTGCCTCTCCCATCTTGTTTTTCTAATTATGGTAATTTGTTTAAGTAATTAGCCACTAATAGCAGGTTTGTTGTCTGTCAATGGAAGCTTGAACAAAATAATTCATCCCCTAGTCGAATCCGTAAAAACATTCTTACCACAACTTATACTGTAGTAACAATACTGTTATTAGTAATGATTAATAAAAACTCATAATTATTTATAATAAAAATAGTCTACTAATTTTCTATCATTATTGAACTTCTGCATGTATTTCAGTCTTAAAAAAGATAAGTAATAGATTTGCATTATCATGATTATCATAGCTATAGGTTTACTTTTATTACGCTATCACTGTTATTATAAAATAAATTACAGTGTGAGTCATATCGCTACAGTAAACGAAGGCCATGAATGTGAGGCCGGAACAAAGAACAGGAGTAGCATACATACTAGGATTCTCCCCCAACCAACAAGCCCGCCCACCACTGCTGCATTTCTTCCTCTATCACTCTTTCACTCAAGACTTTCTGATTACCACGGCAACGGCACCTGCCAGTGAATATGGCGAGCCTGAGAATCTCTCTCCTCAACCAGGCTGTCTTGTCCTTGTGCACTATTGAATGGAATCAATCTTATCATACTGTAGGTGTAGGTTAAGAATCAACAAGGCTCTCACAGTAGGGCAGTACCGCGGGTGCATTCAAGGTGTTGATGAATGTCTAAACCGCTATTAAGTATTTTGCTAGTATAAAATGCAATAGAATAATAGCTATAGGCTACGGATTAACAATGAGGCCGTGCTCAGGTTGTTGGATCCTACCTATTATTATGGTCAATTTGGTCCAAAACATATATAGTCAAACACAGGTGTTTAATGAAAACTAGTTCTTATACGTATGAAGCAGTATAAGGGACATTTTCCATCTTACAAGAAATGCACCACCACAGCCCCATTTTCCAATAATGGAGGAGCCCACTTCCATGGACTGAGCATGGGGTCAGACCAGCCCATACTGACAGAGATGGAGCTTTAGGGGTCAAAAGGCCAGGTAATATACTGTCATTCCAATACACTTCGATTGACCCAAGTAGGAGGAGCATTTACAATTTCATCCAAAATGAAACCCAGAACATGAATTATTCAGATATTGTGAACGGGGGAAGAAGTCCTGCAATCTGATCAAATGTTTATTCTCTAATGGTGAAGTTATGTGAGGTTTCCAGACACAGATGTTTTTCTTCTTTCAAAATGGTGACTGTCATGACAAGTGGACACATCCTAAGCTTACAGAAGGATTGTCCTCGCACGGGGAAATACCATAGAGCAGAGTGTTTTTTTTATTGAGCTAGCACATAGCTTACACAGCATTGCCAGCACATACAATAGCTAGCACAACATAGTTAGTAGGTCTTCTTAGCTAGAACATTGCTAATGTTACAGCTAATGCTAACAGCACAGATCTTTGCTAGCCTGGAACTGATTGGCCATCCCAGCTTAGGGAATGGACTGTAAAAGCTAGACGGTTTCTATCAGTTTGTCACAGCTGGGATTGACTCTTCTGTACATGCTCACTAAGTGAAGAATCAATACGGTGTTATCATCGGAGTTGACTGGAATTCACTTGCCAAAAAGCCTCTCAGCGACAGCCTTCAACTCTGTGCACAAGTTCTTAAATGACCCAGACCCAAAACGATCTATCTCTCTGGGGACACGTCCTTCAAAAGTGACCGCAACATTTTGTTTTCATCAATTACATGGACGTATTACATGTCAGATGTAAAGGGAGATATGCGCATGGTAAAGACAACTAAAGAAGATCGCATAATCTTAGTGACACGCCCTGGGCCTTTTGTTTATACAAGCCTACACCAAGAAGGGGAAGGCTTTTGCTAGCTATAGCTGTCTCTACAGATTCTAAAACCATACATGGGTCCCAATGACAGACATATGATCAAATCAAATGTTATTTGTCACATGCGCCGAATACAACAGGTGTAGACCTTACAGTGAAATGCTTACTTACAAGCCCTTAACCAACAATGCAGTATTAAGAAAATAAGAGACAAGAATAACAAATAATTAGTTAAAGAGCAGCAGTAAATAACAATAGCAGGGCTATATACAGGGGGTACCGGTACAGAGTCAATTTGCGGGGCCACCGGTGTCGAGGTAATTGAGGTAATATGTACATGTAGGTAGAGTTATTAAAGTGACTATGCATAGATAATAACAGAGAGTAGCAGCAGCGTAGAAGAGGGGCATAGCCAGTTGATTACCTGTTCAGGAGTCTTAAAGCTTGGCGGGTAGAAGCTGTTTAGAAGCCTCTTGGACCGAGACTTGGCGCTTCGGTACCGCTAGCCGTGCGGTAGCAGAAAGAACAGTCTATGACTAGGGTGGCTGGAGTCTTGAACAATTTTTAGGGCCTTCCTCTGACACCTCCTGGTATAGAGGTCCTGGATGGCGGGAAGCTTGGTGATGTACTGGGCCATACGCACTACCCTCTGTAGTGACTTGTGGTCGGAGGCCGAGCAGTTGCCATACCAGGCAATGATGCAACCTGTCAGGATGCTCTCGATAGTGCAGCTGTAAAACCTTTTGAGGATCTGAGGACCTATGCCAAATCTTTTCAGTCTCCTGAAGGGGAATAGGTTTGGTCGTGCCCTCTTCACGACTGTCTTGGTGTGCTTGGACCATGTTATTTTGTTGGTGACGCCAAGGAACTTGAAGCTCTCAACCTGCTCAACTACAGCCCCGTCGATGAGAATGGGGGCGTGCTCGGTCCTCCTTTTCCTGTAGTCCACAATCATCGCCTTTGTCTTGATCACGCTGAGGGAGAGGTTGTTGTCCTTGCACCACACGGTCAGGTTTCTACCCTATAGGCTGTCTCATCGTTGTCGGACAACTTAATGATGGTGTTGGAGTCATGCCTGGCCGTGCAGTCATGAGTGAACAGGGAGTACCGGACGGGACTGAGCACGCACCCCTGAGGGGCCCCCGTGTTGAGGATCAGCGTGGTGGATGTGTTGTTACCTACCCTTACCACCTGGGGGCATGCCCATCAGGAGGTCCAGGATTCAGTTGCAAAGGGAGGTGTTTAGTCCCAGGTTCCTTAGCTTAGTGATGAGCTTTGAGGGCACTATGGTGTTGAACGCTGAGCTGTAGTCAATTAATCGCATTCTCACATAGGTGTTCCTTTTGTCCAGGTGGGAAAGGGCAGTGTGGAGTACAATAGAGATTGCATCATCTGTGGATCTGTTGGGGCGGTATGCAAATTGGAGTGGGTCTAGGGTTTCTGGGATAATGGTGTTGATGTGAGCATGTCATGGCTACAGACGTGAGTGCTACGGGTTGGTTGTCATTTAGGCAGGTTACCTTAGTGTTCTTTGGCACAGGGACTATGGTGGTCTGCTTGAAACATTTTGGTATTACAGACGCAGACAGGGAGAGGTTGAAAATGTGAGTGAAGACACTTGCCAGTTGGTCAGCGCATGCTTGGAGTACACGTCCTGGTAATCCGTCTGGCCCTTGTGAATGTTGACCTGTTTAAAAGTCTTACTCACGGCTGCGGAGAGCGTGATCTCACTGTCATTTCATGCATGTTTCAGTGTTACTTGCCTCGAAGCGAGCATAGAAGTTATTTAGCTCATCTGGTTGGCTCGTATCACTTGGCAGCTCTCGGCTGTGCTTCCCTTTGTAGTCTGTAATAGTGTGCAAGCCCTGCCACATCTGACGTGCATCAGAGCCGGTGTAGTACGATTCAATCCTAGTCCTGTATTGACACTTTGCCTGTTTGATGGTTCGTCGGAGGGCATAGCGGGATTTCTTATAAGCTTCCGGGTTAGAGTCGCGCTCCTTGAAAACGGCAGCTCTACCCTTTAGCTCAGTGCGAATTTTGCCTGTAATCCATGGTTTCTGGTTGGGGTACGTACGTACAGTCAGTAGATAGACCAACCCTATGGTATATAATCGAAAGGGGGTCGCATAGCAACAACTACAGTAAGGATGAGTCAAAAGAGGAGGTTAGCATTACACCATCAACTGATGAATTTACAATAGAAAGAGGTGGTAGGCTTCCATAGGTAGAAGGGATGACATTTCCTATAGTTTAGGTGACAGAGGTCAACAATATCCCACTATAGCCTCTATGGATAAGAGATCTTCCATTGCATTCTGAATGACGTAAATTCATTGTGAGCAAGGCAAGCCTTTCTTCACATTGGCTAATTATGTCAATGACTTGGGCTCGGAGTTGAAAGGCACTGCCTCAGAGATCGTATCAGAAGCAGCGTCATCAGCAGCAACATTTCATCATCCATTACAGGAAAGAATGCGTTCAGTGATAATGGAAATAAGGCCCTTAACTGTAGGAGATTTGCGTTCCTTCCTACCAATGTTTGGGAATGTCAATTGCAGTAGGCTATATAGAGAGAAACTGGCAAACTGCTCAAATGTCTAGATGGTTGTTTCCTCAATTTAATAGGCATGCATCTGAGCTGAGGTTCAGTAACCAACTGCCAAAATATTAGGAAAATAGAAATGTATATGACTAGGCGATATACATTTATAATCTGAAGACATTGCTGAACTTGGATAATCCCTTGAGCATGTCTAGAAATACACATCATCCTTAGGAAAAACGAATATATCATAGCTACTGTACTGTAACAAATGCCTCCCTCAAGAACCATGTCTTACAAAGAAATATATAATACCAATTCTTCATACTGATTCTCTGGGTTTGGTTGACCATGTCATTAGACACTCATAAAGTGCTATATCCTACATTTGCTTCAAATATGATGTTAAATGCTTTGGACCATTCGGTAAAATTATGGGAGGCTAGCCAATTAATGGTCTCTTGGTGAGAAGCTAACCTAATTGATTCATCAACCTTGTTGAATCTTAATTCCAGACTTCTCGTTGTCCTTACAAAGAATAAACAGTCCACCACTTTCCAACCACATCAGGGTTCAGTTGTTTACCTTCAGAAAATCTGGCGTGTCAGTTACACTAATCAAATCAAATCAAATTTTGTTTGTCACATACATATGGTTAGCAGATGTTAATGCGAGTGTAGCGAAATGCTTGTGCTTCTAGTTCTGACCATGCAGTAATATCTAGCAAGTAATCTAACCTAACAATTTCACAACAACTACCTTATACAGACAAGTGTAAAGGAATGATTAAGAATATGTACATAAAAATATATGAATGAGCGATGGCCAAAAGGCATAGGCAAGATGCAGTAGATGGTATAGAGTACAGTATATACATATGGGATGAGTAATGTAGGGTATGTAAACATTATATAAAGTGGCATAGTTTAAAGTGGCTAGTGATACATTTATTACATCAATTTTTCATTATTAAAGTGGCTAGAGATGAGCCAGTATGTTGGCAGCAGCCACTCAATGTTAGTGATGGCTGTTTAACAATCTGATGGCCTTGCGATAGAAGCTGTTTTTCAGTCTCTTGGTCCCCGCTTTGCTGCGCCTGTACTGACCTCGCCTTCTGGATGATAGCGGGTTGAACAGGCAGTGGCTCGGGTGGTTGTTGTCCTTGATGATCTTTTTGGCCTTCCTGTGACATCGGGTGGTGTAGGTGTCCTGGAAGGCAGGTAGTTTGCCTCAGTGATGCGTTGTGCAGACCTCACCACCCTCTGGAGAGCCTTACGGTTGTGGGCGGAGCAGTTGCCGTACCAGGTGGTGATACAGCCCGACAGGATGCTCTCGATTGTGCATCTATAAAAGTTTGTGAGTGCCAGGTTTCCTCTAGACGCGATGCTTGGAATTCAGGCCAAAGAATTCAATCTTGGTTTCGTCAGAACAGAGAATCTTGTTTCTCATGGTCTGAAAGTCTTTAGGTGCCTTTTGGTGAACTCCAAGCGAGCTGTCATGCGCCTTTTACTGAGGAGTGCCTTCCGTCTGATTGGTGGAGTGCTGCAGAGATGGTTGTCCTCCTGGAAGGTTCTCCCATCTCCAGAGGAACTGGTTCCAAGCTTCTTCCATTTAAGAATGATGGAGGCCACTGTGTTCTTGGGAACCTTCAATGCTGCAAAATAAATGTGGTACCCTTCCCCAGATCTGTGCCGCGACACATTCCTGTCTTGGAGCTCTAGGGACAATTTCTTCGAACTCATGGCTTGGTTTCTACTCTGACATGGACTGTCAACCTTATATAGACAGGTGTATGCCTTTCCAAATAATGTCCAATCAATGGAATTTACCACAGGTGGACTCCAATCAAGTTGTAGAAACATCTCATGGATAATCAATGGAAACAGGATGGACCTGAGTTCAATTTCGAGTCTCATAGCAAAGGGTCTGAATACTTATGTAAATAAGGTATTTCTGTTGTTTATTTTTAATACATTTACAAAAACATTTAAAAACCTGTTTTCGCTTTGTCATTATGGGGTATTGATTGTAGATTGATGAGGAAAGAAAATTATTTAATCAATTTTAGAATAAGGCCGTAACGTAACAAAATTTGGAAAAGGTCAAGGGGTCTGAATACTTTCCGAATGCACTGTATATACATAAGTATGTGGACACCCCTTCAAATTAGTGTATTAGGCTATTTCAGCCACACCCATTGCTGACAGGTATATAAAATCGAGCACACAGCCATGCAATCTTCATTGACTAACATTGGTAGTAGAATGGCCTTACTGAGGAGCTCAGTGACTTTCAACGTGGCACCGTCATAGGATGCTACCTTTTCAACAAGTCAGTTAGTCAAATTTATGCCCTGCTAGAGCTGCCCCGGTCAACTGTAAGTGCTGTTATTGTGAAGTGGAAACGTCTAGGAGCAACTACTGCTCAGCCGCAAAGTGGTAGGCCACACAAGCTCACAGAACGGGACCGCCGAGTCCATAAGCGCGTAAAAATCGCCTTTCCTCAGTTGCAACACTCCAAACTGCCTCCAGAAGCAACATCAGCACAACAACTGTTCGTCGGGAGCTTAATGAAATGGGTTTCCATGGCCGAGCAGCGCACACAGCCTGAGATCACCATGCGCAATGCCAAACGTCGGCTGGAGTGGTGTAAAGCACTCATCCATTGGACTCTGGAGCAGTGGAAATACGTTCTCTGGAGTAATGAATCACGCTTCACCATTTGGCAGTCCGACAGACAAATCTGGGTTTAGTGGATGCCAGGAAAACATGACCTGCTCCAATGCATAGTGCTAACTGTAAAGTTTGGTGGGGTAGGAATAATGGTCTGGGGCTGTTTTCCAAGCTTCAGGCTAGGCCCCTTAATTCCAGTGAAGGGAAATCTTAACGCTACAGCACACAATGACATTCTTGATGATTCTGTGCTTCCAACTTTGTGGCAACAGTTTGTTAAAGGCCCTTTCCTGTTTCAGCATGGCAATGCCCCCGTGCACAAAGCAAGGTCCATACAGAAATGGTCTGTCGAGATCGGTGTGGAAGAACTTGACTGGCCTGCATAGAGCCCTGACCTCAACCCCATCAAACACCTTTGGGATGAAATGGAACGCCAACTGCGAGCCAGGCCTAATCGCTCATCATCAGTGCCCGACCTCACTAATGCTCTTGTGGCTGAATGGAAGCAAGTCCCCACATAAATGTTCCAACATCTAGTAGGAAGCCTTCCCAGAAGAGTGGAGGCTACTATAGCAGCAAAGGGGGGGAGGGACCAACTCCATATTAATGCTCATAATGGTGGAATGAGACGAGCAAGTGGTCATGTAGTGTAGTAGCCCATCCCTTCCCTAAAAAAATTATCACATTATATAACATTATGTAAGCGCCTTCCATGTTGAAGCCTTTTAAGGCCTGGCGATGGCTTAGTTTCCAGGCCTAAAGGGGCTATGAATCAATGGTCTGTTAAACCTGGCAGTTCTCTCGTGGTCAAGTTCAGTTCCCTAGGGCAGTTTGTGTCCAGACAGCTCAGAACATCATGGCATACAGTTTTGCCACTAGTTAACCAACTTCAGTGGGGAAGTAAAAACTGAGAAAATAAAATTGGATTCCTGGATGTTGTTGTGATGCTTGACATGAGACATATGTAAACGGTGTGAAATGCCTGGCTAGTTAGCGGTGCACACTAGTGGCATTTCAATCGGTGATGTCACTCGCTCTGAGACCTTGAAGTAGTTGTTTCCCTTGCTTTGGTGGAGTGATAGGTAACAACCCTTCATGGGAGGCAGTTGTTGATATGTGCAGAGAGTCCCTGTTTCAAGCCCGGGTTGGGGCAAGGACAGAGACAGAAGCAATACTGTTACACATACACAGATGGCAACAGAACTAACAGGGCACAGCCACACCCTATGATAGAAGCCACTCACAGGATAATCAAAGCCATGGCCACAGTGGGTGGCCAGTCCCTAAGAGACTCATTAGAGTAGGATCTGTACTGATTACCATTGATGTGTGTCTACAGTGAGATCAATGATGCTATAAACCTGATGTAAAAAATAGGTATTATATTTTCTTCTCTACTGCTGGGTTTACACATTATTATTCATGTAGTATTAAGCTGTATGTGGCTACTAATTTCCTTTGCATACAATATCTATTTTTCTAATGAGGTGTGATGTAATTTTACACAAATGTCACAAAAATTATATTTTACACTGATGAGGTTCCGGTAATTGATTCAAGCTGACAAAAATAACCTAATTTTATGATTTATTTTGTGTGTGCATGCATTCTAATGTAAATTCGATACATTTTGTAATCCATAGGCTACAAAATACGGACAGACACACACGCAGCCTCCTGCACATCAGCCAGTACAGCTCTAAATGTCTATCCACAATTCTCAATAATCAAGTGTAGGCCTTATATCTCTGGAATTTACCATATAGGCCTAATAAAAATGTAACTGCTTAACACAGCATGCATTGTTGTTAAACGTTATATTAAACGGCATATCCATATAGCCTTACATTGCTCAGCCAAACAACTTAATAAAAACAACTGCAAATAGGAGTCCATCAATCACACAACAGCGATGGTCTACTGTTTTCTTCCATTGGCGACGTCAAATAGGCCACCACGTAGCTACAAAAATACACGAATCGATTTCAATGCAAAATATGTCCAAATATGTCAATTTTGCATTGAAATCGATTCGTGTATTTTTGTAGCTACGTGGTGGCCTATTTGACGTCGCCAATGGAAGAAAACTGTAGACCATCGCTGTTGTGTGATTGATGGACTCCTATTTGCAGTTGTTTTTATTAAGTTTGACGTCGAGTGGAGAGATGATCAGTTAGAGAAATAGCCTGCACATTGTACCGTTTCGAAACCATCACATTAGGTTACCTGGACAAGCCTTCCTATTTCAATCGACCTTGCAATACAGTTTAAGTACCTGCCTATACATTGGACAATCTGGGCTACAATTACATTTTTGCTGTGAAGATTGAACATAAAATGCATTCAAGGCTAAAAGCGTCATGTGTATCTTGAAAAAAACCACTTCCATGCATCCGCCTGTTTAACATTCTATTCGCATCAGGAATATTCTCCCTCTGCTCTGCTCAGCTCGCAACGTAACCAACCCGACCTCCATTTTCATGCAGCATCGTAAGAAACCGATAAAACAAACAATTCGTAGCTTTTAAATCTACGTTTGGTGATGCATTCGTTGCTGGCATGTAAAATAATTATAAGACATACAATTGTGCTTTATTCTTACCTCATTTCCCGAGCTGTGTTGATTTCAATAGGGTGTGGAATGAGACCTCGGGAATCTGTGGGAGTGATACTGAATTCGCCACTAGCTGCTGCGTGTTACTGTTGTGATGCTAGTCTGTCACACACCACAACCTCTCTCCCTCTCTCGCTCTCTCTCTCTCTCTCTCGCTGTCTCTCAATTTCACTAAAAACGCTATTTATTTTTCTTGGTAGGAAATTTTGAATATAGAAAGTATTATAAATATTTCACTCATATTTGGTTTTACCTTCATCTAGACTCGAAATGTATACACTTATTGTACTAAATATTAAGGACACCTGCTCTTTCCATCCAGGTGCTCTGATCCCTTATTGATGTCACTTGATAAATCCACTTCAATCAGTGTACATGAAGGGGAGGAGACAGGTTAAAGAATTATGTTTTGAGATAATTGAGCTATGGATTGTGTATGTGTGCCATTCAGAAGGTGAATGGGCAAGACTAAATATTTAAGTGCCTTGATTGGGGTATGGTAGTAGGTACCAGGCTAAACGGTTTGTGTCAATAACTGCAACACTGCTGGGGTTTTCGTGCTCCACAGTTTCCCGTGTGTATCAAGAATGGTCCACCACCCAAAGGACATCCAGCCAACTTGACACAACTGTGGGAAGCATTGGAGTCAATTTGGGCAACTATCCCTGTGGAACGCTTTCGACACCTTGTAGAGTCCATGCCCAGATGAATTGAGGCTGTTTTGAGGACAAAATTATTTGCCTTCGGATTTGCTTCATACGTTCGGCGTAAAGACTGGTTAGCAAAATCTAAGCCTAAACTTAAACGTGTATATGGAATTGCAGGAAAGCACACAGATGTCAGATTTTGTTCCCACCTATAATGTGTGCATCTGTGAATCATAATACTGTGCACACTTTGGTCGTATCAAGGCTTAGTTTTGACATGTTCTGCTCAAAGCTTGCCAGGGATTGCTGTCCATGGTGCTGAAAAGGTGAATGGGGCCGCTGCCTTGCCAGGGGTTGCTGTCCATGGAGCTGAACTGGTGAATGACACCGCTGCCTTGCCAGGGGTTGCTGTCCATGGTGCTGAACAGGTGAATGGTGCTGCTGCCTTGCCAGGGGTTGCTGTCCATGGTGCTGAACAGGTGAATGGTGCTGCTGCCTTGCCAGGGGTTGCTGTCCATGGTGCTGAACAGGTGAATGGTGCCGCTGCCTTGACAGAGGTTCCTGACCAGCGCAGTGGGGTGCTGAACGGACAGATCCCCTGAGTACTTTGCCTATCCAGGTATTATTTAGTTATTCATTCACCTGACCCAACTCGTTGATAAATAATGAAGAAAGGCACATGACCCCATTCATAATTGGTTAACCATGCGCCATTGTTTTTGAGGTGGGCGTTGCCTCTTATTCTTGTAATTTCTCAATTTACCACTGGAGGGAGATGATACCTAATCTTTAGTGTCAGCTGCACCAAGAAAGGCTGTCTGGGAAAATCTACAGACATCTCCCTCACATCAGTGATGTTTTCTCAGTACATCGCAGTCAATGGGAAAATATGAGTGTCACAGGGTTGACGTTTTTCTTGTTCATCTCATGTCTGTCTATCTCTCCCTCCACCTTTTTATCCCCACTCCTTTTCTTCTCTCTCCTCCCATTTCTTTCACCCCGCTCCCACCCTCTCTGTCTCTCTCTCCCCTCTCTACCCCTCCCTCACTCTCCCCTTTTCGCTCTCTCCCTCCTCCTTCTTCCATTCTCTCTCCCTCCTCTCTCTCCCATCCCTGCTTCACCCTCTACCTCTCTCTCTCCCCTTCCCTCACTCTCTCCTTTCTCTCTCCCTCCTCCCCCTCCATTCACTCTCCCTCGTTCTTTCCCTGCCTCTCCCTCCTCTCGTCTCTCTCTCCATCGTCTCTCTCCCTCCCCTCTCCTACCTCTGTCTGTTGACTGACTCTCTCTCCCCTCCCTCCTCTTTCCCGCCCTCCCTCCCTCCTTCACCCCGCCCTCTCTCTCTCGCACCCTCCTCCTCCATTCGCTCTCCCTCCTTCTTTCCCTCCTCCCCCTTCTCTAATCTCTCTCTCCTCTCTCTCCCATCTCTCCTTTACCCTCTCCCTCTCTCTCCCCCTTTTCTCTCTCCCTTCGCCCCTCCATTCTCTCTCCTTCTTTCTTTCCCTGCCTTCCTCTCATCTCTCTCTCTCTCCCTCTCCCTACTCTCTCTCCCACCTCTTTCCCACCTCTGTTTGTCTAATGACTCCCTCTCTCCTCCCGTCTCTTTCCCCCCTCTCTCTTCATCTCTCCCCCTCGCTCACTCTCCCCCTCCTCTCTCTCTCTCTCCCTCATCCTCCTCCTCGTCCACTAAGGCTCTTAGTTTCTAGAACGGCAAGACCATTGTTGTCAATGGAGATAAAAAATGCTTTTTGGTTGATTGACTACAAATTTGATGGTCCCCTGGTCCCATAAATGTAACATTTGGAAAGATTAAACCTTTTTAACCATTTGAAACCGCCCATATGACCCCCAATTAAGTCACTTCCTGAAATACAATGTACGGCCTCCTGCCCCGAGTTCCAAGTCTTTACGCTAAGAATTGACCGTTCTACAGAGGATGGAAGACAGTGTTTTTGAGTAACTGCAGGGAGAGAATGAATGACCATATTGAGGATGAATTAAGACACTTCCTGTTGCCACAGGAAGCTGAACCTCAACTCAGGGCAAACTTAGAAGGTCACGACTGGCTGTACGCAAGGACGGTTAGCTAGCTCAATCGCAGTTACTGGGGTTATGGTTATGTGAGGGCTGTAGGTAATGCTTTTCTATGGAAGCCTTGTTCTCTGTGGGACCAAGTTTTCACTGTGAAGAGTTCATTTCACATGGTCAGATGCTGGATTGCGTTCATCGGAAGCGTCTGTTGAACGATCCCATGTGTGAATTTTCTTTCTAGCCTCAACCTTTCTGCCGATGTCACTCAAAAGCACATTAATTCTAGGTCAGTGAGGCCTACCTTTTAGTCGGGGAATTCATCGTTAATTGTATTGTTAGGGTTGAGGCCTGAAGCTTAGCTTCATGTCCACTCCCACCAATAGAGAGAGAAAGAGAGAGAGAGAGCGAGAGAGAGTGAGAGACAGCGAGAGACAGCGAGAGAGAGCGAGAGAGAGAGAAAGAGAGAGAGAGAGAAACCTGGGTGATGTTCCTTCTGCACCATGCCACTCTGGAGCCACTATGCTATTTAACAGGCAGCTAACGGCATCCACTCACTGACACAAATTATGTGGCTTAAAGAACCCCATCTAATCAAATATAATCATACACTAGATACACAGAAGTATGTGGACACCCCTTCAAATTAGTGGATTTGGCTATTTCAGCCACACCCGTTGCTGACAGGTGTATAAAATCGAGCACACAGCCATGCAATCTCCATAGACAAACATTGGCAGTAGAATGGCCTTACTGAAGAGCTCAGTGATTTTCAACGTGGCACCGTCATAGGATACCACCTTTCCAACAAGTCCATTTGTCAAATTTCTGCCCTGCTAGAGCTTTAAAAGTAAGTTCTGTTTTGAAGTGGAAACACAAGCTCACAGAACGGGACCGACGAGTGCTGAAGCGAGTAGTGTCTAAAAATAATCTGTCCTCAGTTGCAACACTCAATACTGAGTTCCAAACTGCTTCTGGAAGCAACGTCAGAACAAGAACTGTTTGTCGGGAGCTTCATGGAATGGTTTGTAATGGAAATTGTCTCTGTGTGTATCAGATCGTATGTTTAGCACAATGCTGCTTTGTAATAACCTGTCTTGGTTGGGTTCATGCGAGTGAGGTTGACTGCACAAAGGAGTAAACCACACTATCACTAATAAGCAATTTGGCAGTATGTGTAAAACATTATCTTGGGACTAGAAGAGTTGTAAAATGTCTGTTTCAAGGTTATATGACTTGTTTGTGTAGCAGTATAAAGGGACTGAAAGGGAACGGCCTTTTTCAGAGTTTCATCAGACTTGTATTGAGTTTGTGAAACTCTCTGTGCGTTAATAAACATTACTTAATTTAGTTTGACTTTGAGTCCTTAGTGGTGAATTTCCACAACAGGGTTTCCATGACCGAGCAGCCGCACACAAGCCTAACTAAGATCACTATGCGCAATGCCAAGCGTCGGCTGGAGTGGTGTAAAGGTCGTCGCCATTGGACTCTGGGTTTGGCGGATGCCAGGAGAACGCTACGTGCCCCAATGCATAGTGCCAATTCTAAAGTTTGGTTGAGGAGGAATAATGGTCTGGGGCTGTTTTTCATGGTTCGGGCTAGGCCCCTTAGTTCCAGTCCTATAGGCAGAAACTCAAACAGGATGTACCCGTGATTAGAACTACTCAACGCTGGTCTGACCAATCGTAATCCACGCTTCAAGATTGTTTTGATCACGCGGACTGGGAAATGTTCCGGGAAGCCTCAGAGAATAACAGTGATTTATATGCTGATTTGGTGAGTGAGTTTATAATGAAGTGCATTGGAGATGTTGTACCCACTGTGACTATTAAAACCTACCCTAACCAGAGACCGTGGATGGATGGCGGCATTAACACAAAACTGAAAGCACGAACCATTGCATTTAACCATGGAAAGATGACTGGGAATATGGCCGAATATAAACAGTGTATTTATTCCTTTCGCAAGGCAGTCAAACAAGCGAAATGTCGGTATAGGGACAAAGTGGAGTCGCAATTCAATGGCTCAGACACGAGGTGTATGTGGCAGGGTCTACAGCCAATTATGGACTACAAAAAGAAAACCAGCCATGTCATGGACACCGACATCTTGCTTCCAGACAAACGAAACACCTCCTTTGCCTGCTTTGAGGATAATACAGGTCCACCAACGCTGCCCTCTACCAAGGACTGCGGGCCCCCCCTCTCCTTCTCCGTGGCCGACGTGAGCAAGACATTTAAACGTGTTAACCCTCGCAGGGCTGCCAGCCCAGAAGGCCTCACTAGCCGCGTCCTCAGAGCATGCGTAGACCAGCTGGCTGGTGTTTTTACGGACATATTCAATCTCTCCATATCCCAGTCTGCTGTCCCCACATGCTTCAAGATGGCCACCATTGTTCCTGTACCCAATAAGGCAAAAACAACAGAACTAAATGACTATTGCCCCATAGCAATCCCTTCTGTCATCATGAAGTGCCTTGAGAGACTAGTCAAGGATCATATCACCTCCACCTTACCTGCCACCCTAGACCCACTTCAATTTACATACCGCCCCAATAGGTCCACAGACGATGCAATCGCCACACTGCCCTATCCCATCTGGACAAAAGGAATACCTATGTAAGAATGCTATTCATCGACTACAGCTCAGCATTCAACACCATAGTACCCTCCAAGCTCATCATTAAGCTTGAGGCCCTGGGTCTCAATCAATTGGGTTTGCAATTGGGTCCTGGATTTTCTGACGGGCCGCCCCCAGGTGGTGAAGGTAGGAAACAACATCTGGGGCCCCACAAAGGTGCGTGCTCAGCCCCCTCCTGTACTCCCTGTTCACCCATGACTGTGTGGCCATGCACGCCTCCAACTCAATCATCAAGTTTGCAGATGACACAACAGTAGTGGGCTTGATTACCAAAAACAACGAGACAGCCTACAGGGAGGAGGTGAGTGCACTCGGAGTGTGGTGTCAGGAAAACAACCTCTCACTCAACATCAACAAAACAAAGGAGGTGATTGTGGACTTCAGGAAACAGCAGAGGGAGCACCCCCCTACTACATCGACGGGACAGCAGTGGAGAAGGTGGAAAGTTTTAAGTTCCTCAGCGTACACATCACGGACAAACTGAAATCATCCACCCACACAGACAGCGTGGTGAAGAAGGCGCAACAGCAACAGCGCCTCTTCAACCTCAGAAGGCTGAAGAAATTTAGCTTGTCACCTAAAACCCTCACAAACTTTTACAGAATCACAATTGAGAGCATCCTGTCGGGCTGTATCACCGCCTGATACGGCAACTGCACCACCCACAACCACAAGGCTCTCCAGAGGGTGGTGTGGTCTGCACAACGCATCACCGGGGGCACTCTACCTGCCCTCCAGGACACCTACAGCACCTGATGTCACAGGAAGGCCAACAAAGATCACCAAGGACAACAACCACCTGAGCCACTGCCTGTTCACCCCGCTATCATCCAGAAGGCGAGGTCAATACAGGTGCATCAAAGCTGGGACCGAGAGACTGAAAAATAGCTTCTATCAAGGCCATCAGACTGTTAAACAGTCACCACTAACACAGAGAGGCTGCTGCCTACATACAGACTCGAAATCATTGGCCACTTTAATAAATGGATCACTAGCCACTTTAATAATGCCGCTGTAATAATGTTTACATATCTTGCATTACTCATCTCATATGTATATATTGTGTTCTATACCATCTATTGCATGTTGCCTGTGCTGCTCGGTCATCGCTCTTCCATATATTTATATGTACATATTCTTATTCCATCCCTTCACTTAGATTTGTGTGTATTAGGTAGTTGTGGGATTGTTCGATTATTTGTTAGATATTACTGCACTGTTGGAACTAGAAGCACAAGCATTTCGCTACAGCTACACTCACATTAACATCTGCTAACCATGTGTATGTGACCAATAACATTTGATTTGAAGGGAAATCTTAGCACTTCAGCATACAATGACATTCTAGACGATTCTGTGCAGTTTGGGCAAGGCCCGTGCACAAAGCAAGGTCCATACAGAAATGGTTTGTCGAGATCGGTGAGGAAGAACTTGAGTGGCCTGCACAGATCCCTGACCTCAACCCCATCGAACACCTTTGGGATGAATGAACGCTGACTGCCCAACCTCACTAATGCTCTTGTGGCTGAATGGAAGCAAGTCCCTGCAGCAATGTTCCAGCATCTAATGGAAAGCCTTCCCAGAAGAGTGGAGGCTGTTATAACAGCAAAGGGGGACCAACTCCATATTAATGGCCATGATTTTGGAATGAGATGTTCGACGAGCAGGTGTCCACATACTTTTGGTCATGTAGTGTATATTGATGTCAGATTGACATTATGCTATTCCAGCTTCTCTAAAAAAATAAACCATTGAGGTTTCACGAATAATAGTCTATAACCTAAAAATAATTATAAAGATTGAATCAGGTAACCATATTAGATATTGAAAAGAAGAAAGACAAAGACAGAGTGGAATGAGAGACATATCTCAGACGCTTAGCTGAATGATGGAGCTTACATCTTCAGCAAAAGCAGGAAGGAGTGTCAAGAGCGCAAGATTGCTGGAATTGATCTGCCCATTCGCTTGCGTCAGTATTCGATGAGAGACGAAATAGAAAGTAAAGCACCTCCTATCTTTGGCATCAGGGGGTTTAAATCAGAAAGAGAGAGAGCGAGAGATGCAGTAAAAAGAGGAGGACCTGGCTAAAGAGCACATCACGCATACTGTAAAATGCTATTAGCCCACTATACAAGGATTCTAGCATCAATGTATTTACTTACAAGTGTTACATGCGGGCATATTTAAATCGGATCTGGGAAAGTAAGCTTAAGGTAAGTTCGATTAATTTCAACTCAACACGTACGTCCATCCATCCATTCACTCACTCTCCATTCCCCCACTAATCTAGCCTACTGACTCATTCAACATTCTAATCTCCATTGTTCAGTATCTGGTGGACATTTTTAATTTGCGTTTGGCTACATGTTACAGTGGTACCATGAGACCAATCCTTTGTTTTCCGTGTGATAATGATACCTGGCCATAGGATGAGACACTGTCGCGGCGTTTTCAAGACAAGTTTATGAATGAAATCAGATGCGTCTGACGGACCGACAACCACCGTTGTGTTCAAATAAGTTTGTGTTATGTAGAGCTCGAAACCCTACATTTCTCTCTCAAAGTTAACCCCACAATAAACTGCTAATATAAGCCTTTTGTCTTAATATGATTTGAATATATATCTAATTTCTGACTTCCCATAGTTTACCATAGGATTCACTGTTATATAGGGCTATCGTAGCTGCTATAATATCATATGGACATGCATATGGAATGTGCTACAATGCGGAGTGTGTGTTTGTGTAGCATAAAAGCGTGTGATGGAGGGCTATCAACGTGTCTTACATTCAACCCACAATGGGGAGGTAGCCGCCAAACATTATGCCATGAATGAGTGATTGATGCTTGGATTTAGTGTAGTTAAATCAGTAGTTTGGCCCGTTAAGTCAAATACCTGGATGATTATCCAAGACGCGTGGTTGAAATTATATCATACATTTCTATGGGGTTTAGGTCACGTCTCAAACACAAGGCCCGCGGGCCGAATCCAGCCCGTGATTTTGGCCCACTTCCATGCAGCCCGCAACGCGCTGCACTACAAGTCACAGCAAGCACTGTCAAAGTGCTGCAAGCCAAACGGCATTGCCTCACACCCACCAACACACGAGCCAGCCTGCGCTCTGTATCATATCATCACTAATGGCACTGGTCTAGTCTTTTACCCGACCTGAAGTTGTAGACGAAATGGCCATGCCAAGTTGCAGTTCCAACGGGTCAATGCTGTAGCCTACAGAAAATGTCATGTTGGTTGTCAAACAGTTACAAGATATAGGATTCACACGCGGGTATAAATTACTACTAATGGGCAATAGCCTAGGCTGGCTACTCAACTACAAAACATTTCGAGTGCACCATATAGCAATGCTGCATTCAACCACACCAATGATCCATGCAGTGCAAAAAAAAATGAAACACTTTTACTTTTAAATGTCACAACAACCTATAGGTACGTTTTTGTTATTTGGAGTAATTAAATACTTTTTTGATTAGGGTCACAGCATATTATGCACATCTGCAAGCATAGCAGAAAGGCTGGAAAAATATTATGTATCTCTTCTTTTGTTTTAATATGTTGAAATGCTATATACAGCATCCTATGTACATAAGAGGATATTATAAAGGGCCATAGTAGTAAATCCTATGTACATAAGAGGATATTATAAAGGGCCATAGTAGTAAATCCTATGTACATAAGAGGATATTATAAAGGGCCATAGTAGTAAATCCTATGTACATAAGAGGATATTATAAAGGGCCATAGTAGTAAAACAATTGCCAGTTTGGGCCAGTTGTATTCCCTTTTTTTCTGTTGTTGAAAAACAAACATAATAGGCTGTTTGTCCCGTGCCCTGATTGAGTTTGACACCCCTGGTTTAGGTTACCTGAGCAAATCCATGCACATAACACAGAGGAAAGAAATACAGCAGGGAGACTGAGGAATGCAACAGTTGTGAAAAATACTAAAGGTCCGATCTGGGGGGGACCATGTAGAATGGACACTAACTAGTAGAGAGCTATTAGGTGCCAATGGATAGATTTCAGCCACCACAGGTCTGTCCGGCAAGAACAAGTCTCGATGTCTTCAGAACAAGTTTATTAGATATTGGGTTCAACCACACCACACAGTCCTCTGTATTGACAGCTCACAGACGTGAAAGTCTATAAGAAGAGGTTCTATGGAGAAAGAATAGAAAGGAATAACCATGAGTACTGGCTTACATTCAATATACACTGAGTATACCAAACATTAGGAACACCTTCCTAATATTGAGTTGCGCCCCCCTTTGCCCTCAGAACAGCCCAAAAAAATTCAGGGCATGGACTCTACAAGGTGTCGAAAGTGTTCCACAGGGATGCTCGCCGATGTTGACTCCATTGCTTCCCACAGTTGTGTCCAGTTGGCTGGATGTCCTTTGGGTGATGGACCGCTCTTGATACACATGGGAAATTGTTGAGGATGAAAAACTCAGCAGCATTGTAGATCTTGACACAAACCGGTGTGCCAGGCACCTACTACCTTACCCTGTTCAAAGGCACTTGCATTATTTGTTTTGCCCATTCACCCTCTGAATGGCACACATACACTACCTGTCAAAAGCTTTAGAACACCTACTCACTCAAGGGTTTTTCTTTATTTTTACTATTTTCTACAGTGTACAATAATAGTGAAGACATCAAAACTATGAAATAACACATATGGAATAATATGGTAACCAAAAAAGTGTTAAACAAATCAAAATATATTTTATATTTGAGATTCTTCAAATAGCCACCATTTCCCTTGATGACAGCTTTGCACACTCTTGGCATTCGCTCAACCAGCATCACCTGGAATGCTTTTCCAACAGTCTTGAAGGAGTTCCCTCAAATGCTGAGCACTTGTTGGCTGATTTTCCTTCACTCTGCGGTCCGACTCCTCCGAAAACAATCTCAATTTGGTTGAGGTCGGGGGATTGTGGAGGCCAGGTCATCTGATGCAGCACTCCATCACTCTCCTTCTTGGTAAAATAGCCCTTACACAGCCTGGAGGTGTGTTGACAATAAGGCTGACATTTTACGTGTCCCCAACCAATTGTGTTTTTTGTTTGTTTATTTGCGTTGTCTGTAACTTACTTTGTAACTTATGTTGTACATAATGCTGCCGCTACCGTCTCTTATGACCGAAAATAACTTCTGGACATCAGGACTGCGATTACTCAACACGGACTGGCAGAATCCTTTTTTTCCTTTAACGAGTCTGACGAGCCCGACGTGAATAATATACTGCTTTCTCGGGAACAGGCCCAGATCCCCGTGATTTGCGTGAAGAGGAGGCAGAGAAAAAGGGGCCAGAGGGCGGGCTGCCTTCTGAGAATTCGTAGGTGATCGAAAAAACCTTCCTTCCATTCTGCTAGCAAACGTGCAATCTTTGAACAATAAAATAGATGACCTAAGCGGGAGACTGAACTACCAACGGGACATTCAAAACTGTAATATCTTATGCTTCACAGAGTCGTGGCTGTACGACAACACTGCCAATATACAGCTGGCTGGTTATACGCTGTACCGGCAGGATAGAACAGCGGCGTATGGTAATACAAGGGGTTGCGGACTATGTATTTTTGTAAATAATAGCTGGTGCACGATATCTAAGGAAGTCTAAAGCTATTGCTCGCCCGAGGTAGAGTATCTCATTATAAGCTGTAGACCACACTAACTACCTAGAGAGTTTTCATCCGTATTTTTCGTAGCTGTTTACATACCACCACAGACTGAGGCTGGCACTAAGACAGCATTGAATGAGCTGTATTCCGCCATAAGCAAACAAGAAAACGCTCACCCA
This sequence comes from Salmo salar, assembly GCF_965601325.2. Classification (NCBI taxonomy): domain Eukaryota; kingdom Metazoa; phylum Chordata; class Actinopteri; order Salmoniformes; family Salmonidae; genus Salmo; species Salmo salar. Next base: position 46,010,083 of record NC_138306.1, on the reverse strand, counting down.
GAGGCGGCACTCTTAGTAGCTGGGGACTTTAATGCAGGGAAACTTAAATCTGTTTTACCAAATTTCTATCAGCATGTTAAATGTGCAACCAGAGGGAAAAAAACTCGGGACCACCTTTACTCCACACACAGAGATGCATACAAAGCTCCCTCTCGCCCTCCATTTGGCAAATCTGACCATAATTCTATCCTTCTGATTCCTGCTTACAAGCAGGTAGCACCTGTGACTAGATCAATAAAAAAGTGGTCAGATGAAGCAGATGCTAAGCTACAGGACTGTTTTGCTAGCACAGACTAGAATAAGTTCCGGGATTCCTCCGATGGCATTGAGGAGTACATCACATCAGTCATTGGCTTCATCAATAAGTGCATCGATGACGTAGTCCCTACAGTGACTGTATGTACATACCCCAACCAGAAACCATGGATTACAGGCAACATCCACACTGAGCTAAAGGCTAGAGCTGCCGCTTTCAAGGAGCGCGACTCTAACCCAGAAGCTTATAAGAAATCCCGCTATGCTCTCCGACGAACCATCAAACAGGCAAAGTGTCAATACAGGGCTAAGATTGACTCGTACTACACCAGCTCTGATGCTCATCTGATGTGGCAGGGCTTACAAACCATTACAAACTACAAAGGGAAGCACAGCCGAGAGCTGCCAAGTGACACGAGCCTACCAGATGAGCTAAACTACTTCTATGCTCACTTCGAGGCAAATAACACTGAAACATGCATGAGAGCACCAGTTGTTCCAGAAGACTGTGTGAACACGTTCTCCGCAGCCGATGTGAGTAAGACCTTTAAACAGGTCAACATTCACAAGGCCGTGGGGCCAGATTACCAGGATGTGTACTGCTAGCATGCTCTGACCAAATGGCAAGTGTCTTCACTGACATTTACAACCTCTCCCTGTCTGAGTGTGTAATACCAACATGTTTTAAGCAGACCACCATAGTCCCTGTGCCCAAGAAAACTAAGGTAACCTGCCTAAATGACTACCGACCCGTAGCACTCACGTCTGTACACTATTATCCCAGAAACACTAGACTCACTCCAATTTGCATTCCGCCCCAACAGATTGACAGATGATGCAATCTCTATTACACTCCACACTGCCATTTTCCACCTGAACAAAAGGAACACCTACGTGAGAATGCTATTCATTGACTGGTGTCCTTTAGTAGTGGTTTCTTTGCAGCAATTCGACCATGATGGCCTGATTCACAAAGATGTCTGTTACTTGAACTCTGTGAAGCATTTATTTGGGCTGCAATTTCTGAGGCTCGTAACTCTAATGAACTTATACTCTGCAGCAGAGGTAACTCTGGGTCTTCCATTCCTATGGCAGTCCTCATGAGAGCCAGTTTCATCATACTGCTTGATGGTTTTTGCGACTGCACTTGAAGAAACTTTCAAAGTGCTTGAAATGTTCAGTTTTGACTGAGCTTCATGTCTTAAAGTAATGATGGACTGTCATTTCTCTTTGCTTATTTATTTATTTTATTTTATTTCACCTTTATTTAGTGTGACAAAAACATTGTGACAAAAACAACACAGAGTTACACATGGGATAAGCAAACATACAGTCAATAACACAATAGAAAAATCTGTATACAGTGTGTGCAAATGAAGTAAGGAGGTAAGGCAATAAATAGGCCAATAGTGGCGAAGTAATTACAATTTAGCAATTTACACTGGAGTGATATATGTGCAGATGAGAATGTGCAAGTAGAAATACTGGTGTGCAAAAGAGCAGAAAAACAAAAACAAATATGGGAATGAGGTAGGTCGTTGGTTGGATGGGCTATTTACAGATGGGCTGTGTACAGCAGCAGCGATCGGTAAGCTGCTCTGACAGCTAACGCTTTAAGTTAGTGAGGGAGATATACGTCTCCAACTTCAGCGATTTTTGCAATTTGTTCCAGTCATTGGCAGCAGAGAACTGGAAGGGAAGGCAGCCAAAGGAGGTGTTGGCTTTGGGGATGACCAGTGAAATATACCTGCTGGAGTGTGTGCTACGGGTGGGTGTTGCTATGGTGACCTGTCAGCTGAGATAAGGCGGAGCTTTACCTAGCAAAGACTTCTAGATGACCTGGAGCCAGTGGGTTTGGTGACGAATATGTAGCAAGGACCAGCCAACAAGAGCATACAGGTCGCAGTGGTGGGTAGTATATGGGGCTTTGGTGACGAAACGGATGGCACTGTGATATATTGCATCCAATTTGCTGAGTGGAGTGTTGGAGGCTATTTTGTAAATTACATCGCCGAAGTCGAGGATCGGTAGAATGGTCAGTTTTACGAGGGTATGTTTGGCAGCATGAGTGAAGGAGGCTTTGTTGCGAAATAGGAAGCCAATTCTAGATTTAGCTTTGGATAGGAGATGCTTAATATGAGTCTGGAAGGAGAGGAGAGCTGTTTGATCTGTTCTTGCAATAATATGGACTTGGTCTTTTACAAAATAGGGTTATCTTCTGTATACCCCCCTACCTTGTCACAACATAACTGATTGGCTCAAACGCATTAAGAAGGAAAGACATTCCACAAATTAACTTTTAACAAGGCACACCTGTTAATTGAAATGCATTCCAGGTGACCACCTCAGGAAGCTGGTTGAGAGAATGCCAAGTGTGCAAAGCTGTCATCAAGGGAAAGGGTGGCAATTTGAAGAATCTCAAATATAAAATATATTTTGATTTGTTTAACACTTTTTTGGTTACTACATGATTCCATATGTGTTATTTCATAGTTTTGATGTCTTCACTGTTATTATACAATGTAGAAAATAGTAAAAATAAAGAAAAACCTTTGAATGAGTAGGTATGTCCAAACTTTTGACCGGTAGTGTACCCAACCCATGTCTCAATTGTCTCAAGGCTTAAAAATCCTTCTTTAACCTGTCTCCTCCCCTTCATCTACACTGATTGAAATGGATTTAACAAGTGACATCAATAAGGGATCCTAGCTTTCCCTTGCATTCACCTGGTCAGTTTATGTCACGGAAAGAGCATAATGTTTTGTACACTCAGTGTATGCAGGCCCATAGTGTAGCCTGTGGAAGTACAGTATACATGCTGCTATCTAGAATACACATCATGACATAGTATACACACTCTCTATACTGCTATGACATGATATATTACATAAGGGACCAAATCAAATACACAGGCTAATACAAAAACACTTGAGGAAACAGTCCAACAAGTCCATTCTCTTCTGACCGCAATCTCACTCTGACGGCAGGAGCGGGGTTGAGTGAGGTGCACGGGGAAAGGCGAAATGTGATTGGCCAATACAAGTGGGGTGACTTGCAGGTACGACTAATAAGAAAATAAGGGGTGTCGGGCAAGTACAACTAACTAATAGTTAAGTGGTGCTGAACCTGCTAAATCAGAGCTGGCCTTTTTATCAGCCACCCCCACATTTACTGTGTAAATGTGAACTCTAAACAAAAGGCTCTATCATAAGATCACTCGTGTGTGTTCATCCACCTGGACAGGGAGGCAGGGCTGTGAAGGAGCCAGACAAGGGAAAGTCCAGTCCTTGAGTGTGTCTGGCTACCCCATCAGAAACATCATAGAGCGTAGGCATTTGGTCAAGCAGGAATAGTTTTTTGGTGCATCTGGCCACCCCTGCAGGTAGGTGCTTGAGGTCACCAAACCTGGCTGTTTGACGAGGCCGATATTAGTGCAGGCTGTGCAGCAGTTGTGGAAGCGGAGCGCCAACCTCTGTCCAGAAACAGGCAACAGAAGGACCTTGGCAGTGAGGGCAGGTGAGGCCCCCAGTGGAGGAACAGGAGTCATCTTGACCCACAGCATGGTGTCAGCTGAGGGCACTTGGACTGGAGACCTCAAGGCCGCAGCGACAGAGCTCAACAAGGAATCTGAGACTGGATACTTGGGTGGCTGGACCCACGGAGCGGCAACGGGCGGTGGCCACCGGACAGGCCAGACCCAGGCTGAGGAACCAGGCGAAGGCCCATCGGATCAGGAGACCAGGGCAAAGTAGGGTGACCAGACGAAGGCCCCGGGTTGTGATGCTAGGCCGCAGCAGGAGAGCTCCGCTGGTCCTCTACTGCGACGACAGGTGAGGGGGCTATAGACTGAGGACCTAGTAGGGCAGAGGGTGAGGTGTCTTTTATGACAGGACACTGAACACCTCAGACAGGAGGGTCCCCCACTTGGACATCAGGAGGGTCCCCCACTGGAACGTCAGGAGGGTCCCCCCCACTATTGTTATCAAATAAATGTCTGCCTCCAATTTTTGTCTGAACCGCACCCTATTCCTGCTGTGTAGACAGTGGTAGATTTTGTGGCAGGATGTCTCATGTGAAGTGCGTGGTCTATTGGCAGCCCGCTGTCTAACTCAACAAGATTATGGTGCGGTTCAGATAAATGTTAGATTCAGACGTTTATTTGATAGCGAGGGTCTCTTTACATTTCACTTTACGTCTGGTAAGTAGAGTTTCTAGAGATTAGAATGCCTTTGTTGAAAGGAAATGTGTTTTCCGACGCCAGCCACCAGAACGAAGCACAGCTCACGGAGTCCAACCAATACACAGACTTCCGATGTTGTGTCCCAAAGCTACTTGAAAGAATGTGAATGCTCGGTTAGATACAGTCTGTAGAGGTGCTATCTTTATCAGCATCATAGAAGCTGATAGCATTTCAGCCACATAAAATATGCATCAAAGCCGAACTGAAATCTTATCAGAAACATGTTGGGTCATTTTCACAGCTTTCTATTTCCTTACAACTGGTCAAACAGATGGACATTTTTTCAGTTTTTGCTTTTTATTATTGCATTTTCTCCCCGGTCCCTAAATGTCTTTGCGCCGTGAAAGAAACAGAGATGATGGAGAACTTTACAGATGTCAACTAGAGTGAAGCATTCATTCTATCGAATGATGACATTATTCTGGTGACCAAGGGTTTATTTAGTCTTCTAGGTCAACATATAATGACAGAAGAGAAGTTGCATGTGTCTAATTATAGACAAGTTGACTAATAAATAGCCTGTGTGTTGGAAATTATAAGCAGAAACATATCTAAATCAGGCCAAAAAAATCATGCACCAGGTGTCAAAAAAATCGTCCTGCAATTTCTGACTATAGACTACAGGGCATGTTCTATAGCAGGTTAGGGTCGGTTGCGGGCCTCAGATTTTCACTTTATCACATATAGTCGGGCGGTTGAGGATGGGTTATAAGCAATGTCAGCTGGTGTAGGAGTAGGGTGCTCTCTCAGGGTGAGCTCTGGCAGCTTCTCCATCCCTGGAGAAGGCTCTGGAACCACTGTGACGGACGCCACAACAGGGGTCAGCTGGAGCATAGTGGTATGGCGCACCCCCAGGGTGAGCTCAAGTTGCTCCTCTGTCCCTGGAGAAGGCTGTAACACCACTGTGAGGGAAACAGTGGTGGTAGGATGCTTCCCCCAGGGTGAACTATGATACAGTAGCTCCAACATCCCAGAAGAAGGCTCTGTGGTCACTGTGTTAGACTCCACAGCAGGTGTTGGTTGGAGCACAGTGGTGGGGTGCTCCTCCACGGTGAGCTCTGGTAGCTCATCTGACCCTGGAGAAGGATGAGGCTCCATGGAGGGAGCGGGTGTAGGAGGTCCCACTACTAACTTGAGCTGCATGGTAGGAGCAGGCTGGATCTGCATGGCTGGGGTCGGCTGAAGCACAGTGGTGGGTTGCTCCCCCCGGGTGAGCTCTGTTAGCGCCTCTGGCCCTGAAGAAGGCTGTAGCACCACTGTGAGGCACTCCACAGCAGGGGTCGGAGCTGAGACTGGGGCTGATGGCGATGCTGATGGTGAGGGTGTCATCAAAGGCTCATGCTGATGGAGGCACTGATGAGCAGCTTTAGTGTGGCGTTAGCTGCAGGGCGTAAATCTGCAGCATCAGATTTACTATGAGCCACAGCAGCTGGCAGTGAACGAGAAGGTGCCTGAGAAAGGGGACGTGAGGACTGGTCAGCCTCCACTTGGTCAGGATGGGCATCCCTTTTGGTGACCAATGGTTGTGATCATCCTTGTCCTGCATCTTCTCACTGGCCCTCCGTGGTGTGCTGGTACGAGCCTGTGGCACTGGAGGTTCAGTTGCTGTAGGCGTGGCTTGGCTAGTGTAGCCATGAGCTGCTCCATCTGTTTGAGCTCCTGCTTGGCCTTTAGTAGCATCAGGTCTGAGATGAGAGGACATAGTGTAGCCTGTGGAGGTACACATGCTGCTATCTAGATACACATCATGACAGTATACACAATCTCTATGCTCCTATGACATGATATAACGTAATGGACAAAACCAAATACACAGGCTAATACAAAAACACTTGAGGAAACAGTCCAACGAGTCCATTCTCTTCTGACCACAATCTCACTCTGACGGCGGGAGCGGGGTTTAGTGAGGTGCATGGGGAATAACAAACTGTGATTGGCTGATACAAGTGGGGTGACTTGCAGGTACCACTAATAAGAAAGTAAGGAGTGTTGGGCAAGTACAACTAACTAATAGTTCAAGGGTGCTGAAACTGCTAAATCAGAGCTTTTTTCTGCAGAGGACACCTGTGTTGCATTGGGACAGAACACATGCTAGCAAATCAAAAGGTTTCTTCTAAGTATTACTATAATTTGTTATTCTAATTCAAAGAAAGTAACCCAGGTACTGTAGGTCATTTTCTTTGCTTATTAATAGTTTTGAAGCACTGGTAAGGTCTTGTTATTACAGCGTTGGCAAGGTACACTCTTAGAACAAAAAAATTATCTTGAGTTCTTCAAGGGTTCAGCAGGGAAGCTTTTTCATTTGAGAACATTCAGAAGACAGTGTTCTAAAAGGGTTCTTTGTTAAGTGAAAAGGTTCTTACCCAGAACCAAGGGCTCTTCTGCAGGGACAAGCTGAATAACCATTTATGATTCTACACAGAACCTTTTTTTGTTAGAGTGAATATAGGCTACAGCATTATGAAGCACTCCATAAACCTAGCCATGCTGCTAACTACAATCAATTATTTTCAGCATTTGTCCAACTTGTATACCGCAATTAGTTTATTGTGAGAAACGGAAGTGGATTTTCAAGGAAACCATTTCTACATTGCAAGTAGCAATAGTGGCATGGGAGATGTTGTCACGTCTACTTCCGCTCCCGCTCTCTGGCGCTCGAGGTCGCCATGCTGCTTATCTTTACGCACACCTGTCACCATCGTTACATGGATCAGCGCTTCATCGGACTCACCTCGACTCCATCACGTTATTAATTACCTCCCCTATATCTGTCACTTCCTCAGTTTATTTTCTGAGTCAGCATTAATGTCGTTATCCAGACACTGTTCGTGTTTTGTTTCCTGTCTGTTTATTCATTAAATAATCACTCCTTGTACATTTCCTTCTCGTCTCCCAGCGTGTGTCCTTACAGAATGCTGACTCCACAATTAGAAGGATCAGTTTTTTGTTTTTGTTGGTGGCGTCGGGTCTGGGTGCCACTGCCGAAGCAACCGGGGATGCCTCAGTTGGCTCGTCAGGCTCCCACGCCATGCCTCAGCCGGCTCCACGGGCTCCCGCGCCTCGGCCGGCTCATCGGGCTCCCTCGCCTTGGCCGGCTCGTCGGGCTCCCTCCCATCGGCCGGCTCGTCGGGCTCCTTCCCCTCGGACGGCTCGTCGGGCTCCCTCCCCTCGGACGGCTCGTCGGGCTCCCTTGGCCGGCTTGTCGGGCTCCCACGCTTTGGCCGGCTCGTCGGGCTCCCACGCCTCGGCGGACCGTCGGGCATCCCCAGGTGGGATGCCAGGTGACGCCCCTAGAGGGGGGGGTCCTGTCTCGTCTGCTCCCGCTCCCCCTCACTGACGCTCGAGGTCACCAGGCTGCTTATCATTACGCACACCTGTCACCATCGTTACGCGCATCAGCGCTTCATCGGACTCACCTGGACTCATCACGTTAATAGTTACCTCCCTTATATCTGTCACCTCCTCAGTTTCTTTCCCGAGTCGGGATTAATGTCGTAATGTGTCCCTTGTCCAGACGCTGTTCGTGTTTTGTTTCTTGTCTGTTTATTCATTAAATATTCACTCGCTGTACTTGCTTCTCGTCTCCCAGCGTCTGTCCTTACAGATGTATGAAAGATGCATTGTAGGGGTGAGACCCTGATAAATAATAATAATAATAAAAATGTAAATTAGGGGGTGCTTATATAGTCCTTTACTCTGTATGTACAAGTGGGTAGTCTCTACAGGTGTGAAATGGAAATGTGTTTTTTGCATATCTCACTTCCCCTGAGACACCCTCGAAGAGTGGTGTCACAGCCAGGGGATCAGCCATTATTGACTGCGACCCTGGAGCAATTAGGGTTAACTGCCATGCTCAAGGGCGGAACAGATTTTTATATTGTTACTGGCCCAACGCTCCTAACAGCCAGGTTACCTGCCACCCCTGACTCTATAACCACTAACTGTAGCATGTGTTAAGAAAGTAGTGGGGCAGTCATCACAGCTTCATCACTATAGGGAATCATTAATAATTTTACCACCACCAGTCAAACCAGAACGTTATTTCCCAATTGTCATGACATCGAAATCCCTCTCTCTTGACATACTGTTGTGGTCTGTCTACTACCTCCCCCACGCCATTCTGGCAATACTGGTCTGGATGGCACTTAATGTCTATTATAGATTGCTCTCTCTCTGTGTGTGTGTGTGTGTGTGTGTGTGTGGTTTGTGTGTGTGTTGGTAGATAGCTCATCCCCAGGATAGGCTATACACTTAATCACGTGTGGCACCTTGGACTGTTGCAGGCATCAGCACGTTTCGCTCAAACACACATTCTCAGGACAGCGTGCTGCATTCTCCAGGGTGTCGTCCATACAAAGCCCAAGACTACACAGGGGGAGGCAGGCAGGGAAGAGAGGCACTAGGCTGGGCCTAAGGGAGATGGCAGAACAAGGCTACTCCCTTTATCTGGGCTGTTACATGCCTGCCACAGACAATGGCACCATTCATTAGGTGTGTGTGAGGGAGCCATGTTGTTCACTGGACGATTCTCTGGATGAGTTCTCCATCTTGGCTGTTGTTGATGTTGGTGGTGGAGCGATGAGATATGTAGCTTTGGCATTCTTACAATGTGGTGGTTTGTGATTTTAGATAGTTATTACTGTAATATGAAATGCTGGTGTGAATATGGTTACTATAGTAGGTAGGCATCTATGCAGATGGCTAGGCTCTACACAGATAGGATATGAGTTGTATGGAAATGCATGGATGAAACAGACATAGAGAATTTAAATTAGCTTTAGTAAGCCCTAAGATTCTGAAGATTGTCAGGGATTTTGTGCTATCAAATGTGCCAAATGTTTGAATGGTCTTATGGGAGTAACCAGCATAGTGCATATGAATTCAAACTTCAACTTTATTCAAGCCTTCCAGTATAGATACATTCAAACAGAGATGAGGCTTAATGGAGCCCCACATTGGAGGTGTTATAATACCCATAAAACCTAGTGGTCAAACAGGGAAATGGTTCCAATCATTTTTACACCATTCATTTTTCCCATAGGGAATTTTAGAAACACTTAAAATAAGGGCTGTGTTTTGTGTAGGCTTACCCTGGCGTGACATTTTGATAACCGTGTAAATCTTTCTTGTAGTTCTTTATGATAGCCACGTTAGCAGCCAATTAGCCTTTCAATTTTGGGGGGTAAATACAGGCAAATATACTGATAAAAGTGACCTTGTCCTAGAGAGATTTACACAGTTATCAAAACTTCACGCCAGGGTAAGCCTACACAAGATACAGCCTTTATTTTAAGTGTGTCTATAATCCCCCATGGGAAAAATGAATGGTAGAAAAACGATTGGAACCATTTCCCTATTTGACCTCTAGGTTTTATGGGTATTACGGTTCAAACTGTGGTACTCTATATGGCTAGCAAGTTGTCAATTCTCAGTAATGATCAAAACATTTGACAAGGATAGGAATTGCCATACTGTCAATGTCAGAAAGCTACGAGTCTGGGAAAATTTGACGTCAATCCCTGACATTCTCTTGTTGTGTTGTTGACCTCTCTGAAAAAGGATATGGCATAAAAGCGTGTGGGCAGGTAACCATGGCAACCGAGTGATGATAGGGGCGATGACATGTTTATAACCTGTCCCAAAATGTACAAGTCATCACCCCTCTGCTATCTTTGTCTATCTCCTTTTACACACACACACACACACACACACACACACACACACACACACACACACACACACACACACACACACACACACACACACACACACACACACACACACACACACACACACACACACACACACACCCACACCCTCTCTTCCTCTGTCATAGATTTTCCTCTGGGCCTTGTTACCACAGTAACCAGAGAACTCCCAGAGATCTGTAGAAAACAATACACACAATGGAGAAATACCAGAGCTGCAGAGGGAGGGAACACACACACACACACACACACACACACACACACACACACACACACACACACACACACACACACACACACACACACACACACACACACACACACACACACACACACACACACACACACACACACACACACACACACACACACACACACAGTTGTTTACGGTTGTCACTGAGGGCGAGCATACATGAACCAAATCATGGGAGTAGATTGATTACCAGACCTTCAAGTCATTCTTCTAAATCTGTCTGTCACTGTGGGTAGAGGATTGACGTCAAACACGAGCGACTAAACAAGCTCCTTCTGGAGATGCCACTGTGTGAAATTACTTATAAACTTTTCATCTTTAAGCTCTGTTCATATGGTAAAAATATAGCGTTAACTATATGTAGAATCACAAACACTCTCCCTTTAAGACCAGAGAGATTGAATTGATTTATTTGTAAGTTATTTATAAAACAAAAACATGAAGCACATGTCATGAAACAATATTAGCTGTCTATTCCACATTTTGTTGTGTCAAGCCTGAATGTAAAATTGATTACATTTATATTTTGTGTCACTGGCTTACACACAATGCCCCATAATGTCAAAGTGGAATTGTGTTTTAAGAAATGTTTACAAATGAATAGAAAATGAAAAGCTGAAATGTCTTAAAGTCAATAAGTATTCAACCCCTTTGTTATGGCAAGCATAAAAAGTTCAGGAGTAAATATTTGCTTACAAGTCACATAATAAGTTGCATGGACTCTGTGTGCAATAATAGTGTTTAACAGGATTTTTGAATGACTACCTCATCTCTGTATCCCACACATACAATTATCTGTAAGATTCCTTAGTTGAGCAGTGCATTTCAAACGGAGATTCAACCACAAAGACCAGGGAGGTTTTCAATTGCCTTGCAAAAAACACACCTAATGGTAGATGGGTAAAAAAAAGCAGATATTGAATATCCCTTTGAGCATGAAGTTATTAATTACACTTTGGATGGTGTATCAATACACCCAGTCACTACAAAGATACAGGTGTCATTCCTAACTCAGTTGCCGGAGAGGAAGGAAACTGCTCGGGGATTTCACCATGAGGCCAATAGTGACTTAAAATCAATTACAGAGTTTAATGTTTGCGATAGGATAACTGAGAATAGATCAACAACATTGTAGTTACTCCACAATACTAACCTAAATGACAGAGTGAAAAGAAGGAAGCCTGTACAGAATAAAAATATTCCAAAACATGTATCTTGTTTGCAATAAGGCACTAAAGTAAAACAGCAAAGAATGTGGCAAAGAAATTAACTTTATGTCCTGAATACAACGCGTTATGTTTGGGGCAAATCCAACACAACACATCACTTTGTACCACTCTACATATTTTTAAGCATGGTGGTAGTTGCATCATGTTATGGGTATGCTTGTCATCTGCAAGGATTAGGGAGTTTTTTGGATAAAAAGAAATGGAATAGAGTTATGCACAGGCAAAATCCTAGAGGAAAACATGGCTCAGTCTGCTTTCCAACAGGTACTGGGAGACAAATTCACCTTTCAGCATGACAATAACCTAAAACACAAGGCCAAATATACACTGGAGTTGCTTACTAAGACAACATTGAATGTTCCCGAGTGGCCTAGTTACAGTTTTGACTTAAATCGGCTTGAATATCTATGGCAAGACTTGAAAATGTCTGTCTAGCAATGATCAACAACCAACTTGATAGATCTTGAAGAATTTTAAAAGAATAATGTTCAAATATTGTACAATCCAGGTGTGCAAAGCTCTTAGAGACTTACCCAGAAAGATTCACAGCTGCCAACGGTGATTCTAACATGTAATGACTCAAGTTTGGACACACGTACTCATTTAAGGGTTTTTCTTTATTTTGACTATTTTCTACATTGTAGAATAATAGTGAAGACATCAAAACTATGAAATTACACATATGGAATCATGTAGGAACCAAAAAAGTGTTAAACAAATCAAAATATATTATATATTTGAGATTCTTCAAAGTAGCCACTGTTTGCCTTGATGACAGCTTTGCACACTCTTGACATTCTCTCAACGAGCTTCATGAGGTAGTCACCTGGAATGCATTTCAATTAACAGGTGTGCCTTGTTAAAAGTTTATTTGTGGAATTTTTTCCTTCTTAATGCATTTGAGTTCAACTAAGCAAAGAGAAACGACAGTCCATCTTACTTTAAGAAATAAAGGTCAGTCAATCTGGAAAATGTCAAGAACTTTGAAAGGTTCTTCAAGTGCAGTCACAAAAACCATCAAGCGCTATGATGGAACTGTCTCTCATGAGGACCGCTACACAAAAGGAAGACCCAGAGTTACCTCTGCTGCAGAGGATACGTTCATAGAGTTACCAGCCTCAGAAATTGTAGCCCAAATAAAAACTTCACAGAGTTCAAGTAACAGACACATCTCAACATCAACTGTTCAGAGGAGACTGCGTGAATCAGGCCTTCGTAGTCGAATTGCTGCAAAGAGTACCACTAAGCGTGGTTTATAATTTGTTTTTCAACAGGACAATGACCCAACACACCTCCAGGCTGTGTAAGGGCTATTTGACCAAGAAGAAGAGTGATGGAGTGCTGCGTCAGATGACCTGGCCTCCACAATCACCCGACCTCAACCCAATCGAGAGGTTTTGGGATGAGTTGGACCACAGAGTGAAGCAAAATCAGCCAACAAGTGCACAGCATATGTGGGAACTCCTTCAAGACTGTTGGAAAAGCATTCCAGGTGAAGCTGGTTTAGAGAATGCCGAGAGTGTGCAAAGCTGTCATCAAGGCAAAGGATGGCTACTTTGAAGAATTGAAAATATAAAATATATTTTGATTTGTTTAACACTTTTATGGTTACTTCACGATTCCATATGTGTTTTTTCATAGTTTTGATGTCTTCACTATTATTCTACAATGTAGAAAATAGTAAAACTAAAGAAAAACCCTTGAGTGAGTAGGTGTGTCCAAACTTTTGACTGGTACTGTAAGTAATTAAGATATATTAGTGTTTTATTTTTCATTTGAGTTTTTTCAAATGTTAGAATTTTTCTTACACTTTGACATATTTTGTGTAGATCGTTGACCAAAAAATGTCAATTAAATCCATTTTGATCATCCCTTGTAACACAACAAAATTAGGAGAAAGTCAAGGAGTGTGAATACTTTCTGAAGGCAATGTAAATCATGGAACAAATGACAATGTAACCGTAGCCGGGAGAGAATTTCCCTGGCTATGGCCTCTTGGTCTAACAGTGACCTCTTGGGCTATATGGTCTGGCCACCAGACATGCAGGCCAGGGGGAGCCCAGAACAGCAGTGTGCAGGCTGTCACTACGCATTGCTATCACAGGCAGATAGATGGGGGTGGAAGTATGGAAACGTCTCTGGCGGGGGACCCTATCTCTCCACTGGTCCACAGAGCCTTCATTACCAACCCAGCAATCTCTCTGGGTGGACACTACAGAACAGCAGGCACTGACAGAGACAGAGCAGTGACTTAAACCCCAGGAGTGACACATCACCATTTCAATATGTAGAAATATGAACAAACCTGACATAAACTAAATCAGAGTTGTTTTTTAAGTTCATCATACAGGATATTAATGTTGTGCTATAAGCAACAACATTAACATTGTGCTGTAAGCAACAACCAGTTATTTTCACTGTTTACTAGCATAAGGACAACCTTGTATGCATTAATCAAAGTCCAGCTATAAGATGTAAATTACATCAGAGGAGACTGGTGGGAGGAGCTATAGGACAACAGGCTCATTGTAATGAGTGGGATGTACTACAAACAGTACTACAAACAGATTACTATGCATGGAGCCGCACAGGAGCCTTCATCCGCAGACGAATGGCGGAGGTCCATCTAGCATCTGTCTGGTCCATGGGAATCATTTGGCAGTAACATACAAGGCTCAGATACCCACACAGGGAAATATGTCTCCTACTGTTCGTTGAGCTGAAAGTATTGAATAGGTAGGAGCAACATTGTGTAGTCTTATAGTACAGTACATTCGAATGATAGTTTGCTTGAAAAATCCAAGTTGCTCAGCTGTTTTCAGACATCAGATGTGGTCCAATGTCGAGATGAGTCTATGATCCACACCTTGTGAGGCTAGAGTGGACTATCCCTTTAACGTACACGATCATGGGTGTGATGATATTGCTTCTACCTGCCCAGGTTTAATGATAAATACTCACAAGACAAGCAAGGCATAGAGGTGGAGTATGCTACCTATTATGTAACCCTTTAACTCTCCATTCACAGTGATTGACTTGTGGCTGTTGATTTGTGACACCTAGATCCTCCATTATCCGAATCCCAATCCTGTCAGTGTCTCTGTACTCAAGCACTCTCCTGCCGTAGACATTAATGGCTGGGGGTATTTCCACCACTGCTCTACTTACTGAAGGAACTCCATTCTTGATCTTAGAGGAATTCTTGGAATCTTGTGTTTTTTGAAAGTCAACAACTAGCAGGTGGAGATGATCGCTGATAGCAGATCCAATATAACGTTTTGTCTCCCCTATGGTCTCTGAGTGGGCATACCATTCGGTTTAAAAAATGCTCCAGCAACCTTCAGAGACCCATGAATCAAGTCCTGGTAGACTGTCTTGTAGATGAGTGTTGTCTTGTCCTATGTACCTTGATATTCCATTTTGATGGTCACCTGGATGGCCTTGGTAAGGCTTTTGATTGCCTGGAATAGTCTGGGTTGACACTCAAACTGCAGTAATATAGTTGAAGTGATATTTTGAGTGTTTTTTATGTCACATAGATAGAGTACATAGATAGAACTGATAGTGATCACTTGATTAACCGACAGAAAGCTGGCAAAACGCTCTTTTTACCATGTCCTTATGTTTGAGCAAATCCCCCAACCAAAACCTTGAATTAGTCATTCTTATCAGGATAAGGTAAGACCCAGATGCAGACCATGTCGAAGTAACAATGTTTATTACAGCAACAGAGGCAAAGGTACAGGACGGCAGGAAGGCTCAGGGTCAGGTCAGGCAGAGGTCTGAAATCCAGAAAGGGGCAAAGGTACAGAACGGCAGGCAGGCTCAGGGTCAGGGGCAGGCAGAGTGGTCAGGCGGCGGGTTCAGGGTCAGGACAGGGAAGGCAAGGGTCAAAAACCAGGAGGGCGAGAAAAAGAGAGGCTAGAAAAAAACAGGAGCTGACAGGACAAACGCTGGTAAGCTTGACAAACAAGACAAACTGGCAACAGACAAACAGAGAACACAGGTACAAATACACAGGGGCTAACGGGGAAGAAGGGCGACACCCGGAGGGGGGTGGAGACAATAACAAAGACAGGTGAAACAGATCAAGGCATGACACATTCTGACGCTAGATCCGGACTGTTCTTCCTCTTAGTCTCTCACTCAGTCATCTTCCCACTCAGAGTGGCAATCTGTCAGCCCTTCCCAAGCTTGGCCCCTTTCCATTCCACCTTGTTTCTCCACCTACACACCCAAAGACTGATAGCCCACTGCTCAGCCACAGCAAGATGAATGACTTCCTAATACACCCTGACTATAGTGCTGATGGCAGCAAACACACAATCTTTCACACACATGCCTGCGCACAGACACATACCTTAACACTCCCACGTGTGTACTTATTTGCATGTCTGAACCTGTGCTCATGTGACTGATTGGGTATTGAACCTGGGTTGTCTCTCACCTCAGGGTTGTGTTAGCCCACTGAGCTAAAGCCTGGGCAAGGTTATTCAAAATGCAAGCATAGCTTACTGAACCACCTCCTTTACACTTATTGTCATGCACATGAGCTCGCATCTGAAAATGCAATAGGCCTACATAACACTCCAACTACGGAGCTACAGTATCGCATTTCCTAACATCCATTTTTATCCATTACCAACTAATGAACATTATGATCAATGATACAGTACAAATAATTATTTTTCAATTACTATTTGGATCACTATTTTGTGTTGATGTTTTCCATACCTTTCTATTCTTTGGCATTATTGCAATGCAGCCCCCATGTAACATTGGATCGCACAAGCACTTGCCTAGTCCGAGATATGTTTTTCAGTCTTGCCAACTCCTATGGTAATTGTCATTCCAAAAACTGTTGGCGTGACAATTCCAAGCAATCTCCATAGGAGGTGGCAAGACAGCACAAACAGATCTGGGATCTGGGATCAAACACACGTTTGATGACAATGTGCTTGGCATCTTCTGCCCATTGTGCTGTGGATAGATCTGAGAACTCATTGATTGGCATAATCTATGAAGACAAGCCTGGCTTTAAAGGGAAAAACCAGCTTATCTCACTGTTTATCTCAGTTCAGGGTCGCTGATATATTGTTCAAGTGCACAACAAGATCTGTGTAAGCGAGGATGCTATTTAGATAAAAACTAGTTTTATGCCATGATTAAGATATTGTGTTGGGTATGGTCTCCAGGACCCATTTTTATGTATACACTACCTACCGTTCAAAAGTTTGGGGTCCCTTAGAAATATTCTTGTTTTTGAAAGAAAAGCAAGTTTTTTGTCCATTAAAATAACATCAAATTGATCAGAAATACAGTGTAGACATTGTTAATGTTGTAAATGACTATTGTAGCTGGAAAAGGCTGATTTTGAATGGAATATCTACATAGGGGTACAGAGGCCCATTATCAGCATCCATCACTCCTGTGTTCCAATGGCACGTTGTGTTAGCTAATCCAAGTTTATCATTTGAAAAGGCTAATTGATCATTAGAAAACCCTTTTGCAATTATGTTAGCACAGCTGAAAACTGTAGTTCTGATTAAAGAAGCAATAAAACTGGCCATCTTTAGACTAGTTGAGTATCTGGAGCATCAGCATTTGTGGGTTTGATTACGGGCTCAAAATGGCCAGAAACAAAGGACTTTCTTCTGAAACTTGTCAGTCTATTCTTATTCTAAGAAATGAAGGCTATTCCATGCTAGAAATTGCCAAGAAACTGAAGCTCTGGTACAACGCTGTGTACTACTCCCTTTACAGAACAGGCCTGAGTAGGTGAACGGATGATCTCCGCATGTATGGTTCCCCCCGTGAAGCATGGAGGAGGTGTGATGGTGCTTTGCTGGTGACACTGTCTGTGATTTATTTAGAATTCAAGGCACACTGAACCAGCATGGCTACCACAGCATTCTGCAGCGATACGCCATCCCATCTGGTTTGGGCTTAGTGGGACTATCATTTGTTTTTCAACAGGATAATGACCCAACACACCTCCAGGCTGTGTAAGGGCTATTTGACCAAGGACAGTGGAGTGCTGCATCAGATGACCTGGCCTCCACAATCACCTGACCTCAAACCCATTTGAGATGGTTTGGGATGAGTTAGACTGCAGATTGAAGAAAAAGCATCCAACAAGTGCACAGCATATGTGGGAACTCCTTCAAGACTGTTGGAAAATCAGTCCTCATGAAGCTGGTTGAGAGAATGCCGAGAGTGTACAAAGCTGTCATCGAGGCAAAGGGTGGCTACTTTGAAAAATCTAAAATATTTTTGGATTTGTTTAACACTTTTTTGGTTACTAAATGATTCCATATGTGTTATTTCATAGTATGATGTCTTCACTATTATTCTACAATATAGAAAATAATAAAAAATAAAGAAAAACCTTTGAATGAGTAGGTGTGTCCAAACTTTTGATTGGTACTGTGTATATATATAACTCAATCGGGGTCTCAACTTAGTGAGTAAGTATAGTGGAATACACCCGGTGCAATTTCGAAATGTGGTTATGCATCAGCAGTTTCTCTCTCAATTAGCATTGTCAGCTAAACATTTTCATGTTGGTACTTTGTCTAGCCAGCTAACCTCCAGGGGGCTCCCATTGATTTTGTTACTAATTCTCACTCAGATATGCTATTAATATGGCATGTCATTACAAAATGTGTAGAATGGCGTAACATTTGCTTTAAACCTGCAAACATTTCTCTCCACCCCATGACAAAGTGGGTAGAATGTCAGGAAATTTGCTTTAAAACTGCTAAAATATTCTCTCTGTCCTATGGCAAAATTTGTAGACTTGCATGAAATATGTTATTAAATTGCAACTTTTTCTTTCTGCACCATGGCAAAATGTGTGTAATTGCAGAAAACTTGTTTTAAAACAGCAACATTTTCTCTACGTCCCATGGTCAAATAATAAAATTGCAGGAAATTAACTTCAAGCTTAAAGTGTTCTCTCCACCATCAAGAGGGGGGCTACTAAAAAGTTTTGCCGAAAGGTGGGGGGCCCCACAACCAAATCTCGCTTTGGGCCCCCAAAAGGCTAAAGCCTGACCAGATGTAATTGTTATGTTGTTGTTGTCCCAACTGGCCAAAGTGGTTCAAATGAAATAATTGGACATCATTTCAATCACTGGAGTAGCTTCAACAACAAGAAAAATAACAATCCCTCCTACAAGCATTTCGCTACACCCACAAGTATTTCGCTTCACCGCAACAACATCTGCTAAACATGTATATGTCACCAATAAAATTAGATTTGATTTGAATCAACATAGAATGGCATACATGTTTTTCCTGATACTGCTTCTGATCCCCTCCATTGATGACCTGATCTTCTCTTTCTTCTCTCTTCCTTAGGTCTTAGGAAACAGGTCTTAGGAAACCTTAGGTCTTAGGAAACAGGTCTTAGGAAACCCCCCAAGAGGCCCAACATGCCGGAGCAGAGCAACGACTACCGTGTGGTGGTGTTTGGGGCCGGCGGCGTGGGCAAGAGCTCCCTGGTTCTCCGCTTCGTCAAGGGCACCTTCCGGGACACCTACATCCCCACTGTGGAGGACACCTACCGCCAGGTGATCAGCTGTGACAAGAGCGTGTGCACCCTCCAGATCACCGACACCACGGGCAGCCACCAGTTTCCCGCCATGCAGCGCCTGTCCATCTCCAAGGGCCACGCCTTCATCCTGGTCTACTCCGTCACCAGCCGCCAGTCCCTGGAGGAGCTCAAGCCCATCTACCAGCAGGTGCTTGCCATCAAGGGCACCGTGGACGCCATCCCTGTCATGCTGGTAGGCAACAAGAGTGACGAAACCCAGCGTGAGGTGGAGACCACGGAGGGTGAGGCGCAGGCGGCAGCATGGAAGTGTGCCTTCATGGAAACCTCTGCCAAGATGAACTACAACGTCAAAGAGCTCTTCCAGGAGCTGCTTACCCTGGAAAAGAAGAGGAACATGAGTCTGAGCATTGATGGCAAGCGCTCTGGCAAGCAGAAGCGTGCCGACAAGCTCAAGGGCAAGTGTAGCATCATGTAGGGAGGGAGAGTTGATGCCTGACCCCTAGAAGGAAAGACTGGGGTTGGGGAGGGTGGTGGTGGTGGTGCAAAGTGTAGATGTTCTTGAAGAGAGTCACTTCGAGGAATGGAGGGAAGGCAGGGGTGGGACGGGGCTCGTCTGAGAGGGGTTATTTTATCCTGAAAGAGATGACCCCCCCTCCCACAAAGAGGCTATTCAAGTTCAAAGAGAAGAGAAGATCAAGCCTTGATGCAATTCTACTCTAATGGGAAAAATGAAAGAATATAGAGCCCTGACAATTGATATCCTCTCAAGTTCAGGGCATTATTACAAACTCAGAGCCCATTTCAATATTATTCACCCCATGTTCGCCCTCTTCTCTTATAGCTGTCTCTCTCCTGCTAATATGAGACACACTGCAAACAATAATGGAATTGTTAAGACGTCCCCAGGACATCACAAAATGGTCGCCTAAAGTCGTCAGGATGTTGTGTCATGGTCCCCTGGAGGTTTTGTCTAGTTCCCGGTTTGTTCCGAGGATGTTTTTAGGACGTTCTTGGGACGTTGTGCCATAGTCCCATGGAGACATCCATAGAAAGAAAAGCACATTTTTTGTCCATTAAAATAACATCAAATTGATCAGAAATACAGTGTAGACATTGTTAATGTTGTAAATGACTATTGTAGCTGGAAACGGCAGATTTTTTTATGGAATATCTACAGCTTCAAGTCCTCAACTGGCAGCTTCATTAAATAGTACCGCCCAAAACACCAGTCTCAACATCAACAGTGAAGGGGCGACTCCGGGATGCTGGCCTTCTAGGCAGAGTTGCAAAGAAAAAGCCATATCTCAGACTGGCCAATAAAAAGAAAAGATTAAGATGGACAAAATAACACAGACACTGGACAGAGGAACTCTGCCTAGAAGGCCAGCATCCCAGAGTTGCCTCTTCACTGTTGACGTTGAGACAGTGTTTTTGGCGGTACTATTTAATGAAGCTGCCAGTTGAGGACTTGTGAGGCGTCTGTTTCTCAAACTCAACACTCTAATGTACTTGTCCTCTTGCTCAGTTGTGCACCAGGGCCTCCCACTCCTCTTTCTATTCTGGTTAGAGCCAGTTTGCGCTGTTCTGTGATGGGAGTAGTACACAGCGCTGTACCAGATCTTCAGTTTCTTGGCAATTTCTTGCATGGAATTCATTTCTCAGAACAAGAATAGACTGACAAGTTTCAGAAGAAAGTCCTTTGTTTCTGGCCATGTTGAGCCTGTAATCGAACCCACAAATGCTGATGCTCCAGATACTCAACTAGTCTAAAGAAGGACAGTTTTATTGCTTCTTTAATCAGAACTACATTTTTCAGCTGTGCTAACATAATGTGCTAACATAATTGCAAAATGGTTTTCTAATGATCAATTAGCCTTTTAAAATGATAAACTTGAATT
Organism: Salmo salar; assembly: GCF_965601325.2. Lineage (NCBI taxonomy): Eukaryota > Metazoa > Chordata > Actinopteri > Salmoniformes > Salmonidae > Salmo > Salmo salar. Next base: position 45,988,942 of record NC_138306.1, on the reverse strand, counting down.
AGCTAACACAACGTGCCACTGGAACACAGGAGTGATGGTTGCTGATAATGGGCCTCTGTACGCCTATGTAGATATTCCATTCAAAATCAGCCGTTTCCAGTTACAATAGTATTTTACAACATTAACAATGTCTACACTGTATTTCTGATCAATTTGATATTTTTTTAATGGACAAAACATTTGCTTTTCTTTCAAAAACAAGAACATTTCTAAGTGACCACAAACTTTTGAACGGTAGTGTACACTCATGAAAATGATTATATTTATCATAGTGATTCAGGAGTAACATTAATAAAACAGAAAAATATGCCCCACCAAAATTAGACAACTATACTGAAAATCCATACTCAAATTGCTGAAATAGGTAATTGAAATAAATGAGGCAATAGTCAGATTAACTCAGTGACGTCCTGGGAACGTCCAGGGAACTAGACAAAGGTCCCCAGAGAATGTTCCCTTGAGACCATCATGCAATGTTCTTAGAAAGTTCTCAGAACGTCACAAGGATAACGTCAAGCTGAAACCCTTAAGGGACCTAAAGGAACGTCACTGAATGTCCTCAGGATGTCCCCTGTTTGCTGGGCACCACTTGACTCCTATGATTGGATAGGTAATAGGGTGGATTTGCAGGAGATGAGAGCGGTATCAAGTTTAATGTTAGAGTAATGGAAACACGACTTTCATCAATTCAAATGGACGTCCGTAAGTACAAGTTGGGTTTTCGCCTTCAGTATCTCCGTGTCTACCTGTAACCTGGTGAATGGATGGGATTTGAGAACGAGGTATTGCAATCATTAAAGTTGTTCATTGAAAGTTATTAACACATTATACAATATATTATAGGTACAAATTAGGCCTATCAAAGGTTGCTAATTATTGCTAATTAACAGTAGCATGCGACTGTGAGTGTAGATAATTAAAAGATGGAAAAGATAGCTGCAATTGGTTTCTGCATTTTGCTGTACATTTGAAATGCCTTTCCTACCAGTTGACTTGACATTTTGCATAATTTCATAATCAAAGTGAGCTTTAGCTGAACAAAGCACAACCAGAACAAAAGCAACAAGCAGACAAAGCACGTTTGAAATGTAAATGTGTTTGAATACATTTATTTAATATCTATTAGCACAAATGTCTAGACCCTCATACCATCAATTTAGGTGTCTACATCAACGTTGATTTTACCTTCGATAAAAATCTTTGATGGATTTTTTATTTTATTTTTACAATCCACTGTTATTTATATATTGTATGCTTTGTAAATAATATATTTTTACGCTCCAAATGCTCGTAATGCCCCCCATTGAATATTTTTTCCAATCCCAAAATCATACACCGCTGCTTTAGCAATATGACATGACAGCACTTTGAGGATTTGGAGCACAGTGACATTTGATCTTTTGGTAAACCCTTTGATGTTCTCTGGTTGCGTCACACATTCTCCTATCTTATACGTGAACACTTTCACTTGAATCATGTGAAGGAACTGCTAAATAAAGACAACTAAATGTACATATAATTAATTGGTCATTGGTTAATTCACATATTTCTAAAGTATGAGTCGCTGTCTCTAGTGGCAAAATGTATTTCGAGTGAGCATGAACCTGCGGGAGTAGGCTGCATGATAATTGTATTCAGATGTATTATTTACATTTACATTTAAGTCATTTAGCAGACGCTCTTATCCAGAGCGACTTACAAATTGGTGCATTCACCTTATGATATCCAGTGGAACAACCACTTTACAATAGTGCATCTAAATCTTTTAAGGGGGGGGGGGGGGGGTTAGAAGGATTACTTTATCCTATCCTAGGTATTCCTTAAAGAGGTGGGGTTTCAGGTGTCTCCGGAAGGTGGTGATTGACTCCGCTGTCCTGGCGTCGTGAGGGAGCTTGTTCCACCATTGGGGTGCCAGAGCAGCGAACAGTTTTGACTGGGCTGAGCGGGAACTGTGCTTCCTCAGAGGTAGGGGGGCCAGCAGGCCAGAGGTGGATGAACGCAGTGCCCTTGTTTGGGTGTAGGGCCTGATCAGAGCCTGAAGGTATTATACATGTATAGAAAAAAGACTTGTTCTCAGGTGTGTTATACATGAGAAGGAAGTATTATATGAATTCATATTCAATTCGTGGGGGGCTGGAAGGAGCAGGCTAAAATCAATGGCAGGATTTTCTCAGAGGGATTGAACAGGCCGCAGGCAGACAGTGTTTGATCACCGCTGAGAACGAGCACGAGCTGCCGTCGGGATGCTTAATAAGTAGAAGGCAGGAGGGAGGGAGAGGGAGAGAGAGATAGAGGTACACTTATTTGTAGTGGGCCAACAGACTGCCATAAGGGGGTTACACAGGGTCACTGGGCCACAGTTGTAGCCTAGCCAGGGGACCAATGTACACTACAGAATACAGGGTTACAGAGTGTCACTGTTTGACTGACAGAAACAGATTCAAGGCTGTTATATCTCATAATTGGCAACACATGACTGACCCCAATGTGCTCTGACTGACTGGGGAAGGGTCAAGAATAATTGTTCCCCATGACAGTTTAAAGTTTCACTTTATATTAATACCATCATCCAGAGATATGTTACCTCCATATCATGCAATTATGAACAACACCTAAATGTAGACAACTCTGTATTTGTTTTGATTTGAGGGTCAAGGGTCAACTTCAATTACCCTAAAACCTGTTTTACTGGGTGGAACTAGACAAAAGTCCCACGCTTGAATCAATGTCATTGTTTCGACGTCATGCCATCAACCTAAATCAAGAGGTATATTTAAATAAAATTAGAAGCCACCATCCTACGATTCCTGCCTGAACAGTGACTTCTACTGATATACACTGAGTGTAAAAAACATTAAGAACACCTGCCCATTACATAGACTGACCAGGTGAATCCAGGAGAAAGCTATGATCCCTTATTGATGTCACTTGTTAAATCCGCTTCAATCAGTGTAGATGAAGGGGAGGAGACAGGTTAAATAAATATTTTTATGCCTTGACAGAATTGAGACATGGATTGTGTATGTTTGCCATTCAGAGGGTGAATGGGCAAGACAAAAGATTTAAGTGCCTTTGAACAAGGATGGGAGAAGGTGCTAGGCGCGCCGGTTTGTGTCAAGAACTGCACCTCTGCTGGGTTTTTCACAGTCAACGGTTTCCCGTGTGTATCAAGAATGGTCAACCACCCAAAGGACATCCGGCCAACATGACAACTGTGGGAAGCATTGGAGTCAACATTGGCCAGCATCCTTGTGGAATGCTTTCGACACCTTGTAGAGTCCATGCCCCGATGAACTGAGGCTGTTCAGAGGGCAAAAAGAGGAGGGTCCATGCCTCATTTGAATAGTTGAAAGTTGAAATGAGATGAAAACAGTACTGGTTGATGACTTTTTGCAAATCCAAAAGTGTTTGCCACATAGATTCACGATAGGTTTAAAAATGTGTGTGCCCAGTAGGAAGTGATGATTTTCTATTTTTTTTTTAATATTCTTGACAGAATTACTGTAATATTCTTCTTCTGATAAAGTTTGCCTGTTATAAATAAAACAATGTTGTAATGTGTACAGTAGGCTACACCAGGTGATTTTAAACAGTTACCTTGAGGCTTTTCCCATAGTTCATGATTTTACCATAGAAATATTGGTCCTGCTTTAAATGACGTTCAGCTTATAAAGCCTTAATAATGCCTTCATGAGCACTACATAAATGTGTTACAAAGCATCTATAACCGAATGTCAGGCTTTATACAGTGTTCATAAAGGTGGAAGGTCTGGTGGACCAATGCATCAAACTTGGCCTTCATTAGTTAGGGTTAGGTTTAAGATCTAATTTCAAGAAGATAAATTGTGCAAATGAGCAGGATTTCGCCATAATTATGACTTTGTGATTGTGTTAACTAGTGACGAGCAGGGCGAATGATGACAAATACTTTACTTCGTAAGGTCACTACCATAGAATTCTATGATCACTCTCACTAAAGCCAACTTTCAATGGTTGATATCCCAGGCTTATATGTGCTGTGTGTGCAATAGCCTGGGGACATTACACCAAGAAACTCTTACCTTGATGAAAGCCCCCAACATAAGGAAATTGAAAGTGGCTTTCTTCTGGAACCAAGTTGCATGTTCCTCACTACACAAACACCTACACAACAATATAACGAACCTTACCATGCGGGGCTGGGACCAGTCAGGTCTTTGACCCATTCACCCACTCCCCAGCTGAAAGATCAGCCAAAATGTTGGAACCATTGTAACAGGTTGTAATCACTCCCTGGTCTCCATGGGAACAGAAGAGGAATACCTGGTGAAGTAGTCTCAGGTTGAATTACTCCAAATCATCTTGGCTCTGACACACACACACACACACACACACACACACACACACACACACACACACACACACACACACACACACACACACACACACACACACACACAAACACACACACACCCAAACACAAGCTTTGCAGGTCTATCAACCAATTTAAGTAGCTCTCATACTCTACAGTAACCTTCGGCTCATGAGAGAACCTTCATATATCAGCAGAACTGTCACCTGTGCTCCCTCTCCGGCCTCTAGGTCACCAGGCTGCTCGTTATGGCGCACACCTGTCACCATCATCAGACTCACCTGGACTCCATCACCTCCTTGATTACCTATATGTCACTCCCTTTGGTTCCTTCCCCAGGCGTCATTGTTTCTGTTTCAGTTCTGTGGGTTGTTCGTGTTTTGTATTATGTTTTCATTTATTTATTAACTGATTCACTCCCTGAACTTGCTCCCCGGCTCCCTTGTAACGTTATTAACTGATTAATTGACACTTTATGTAATGTCCTTACTTTAAAGTCAGACACCTTTAGTAATTTATAACACATACACAAATGCCTTGTATCATATGATGCTGTACTTACCATAAAGTGAAACATCTTTGGTCATCCATAACACATACTTAAAGGCTTAATGATGTAACACAAATGTATTAATACTTAGGGAATTATCACTAACAGTTAAAACAAATAAACATTAAAGACATGTTTAAACCATACATTTCTTAACATTTTTTTAAACAATACACATACATTAAGTTTAAAAAAGTCCAGCAATGTAAATACATTGAACATTATTACACAGGGCTGTGTACAATGTACAGTGAACAGTGTGAACAGTGTAGCTTGTTCCTGAGCTGGTGGATGAATGGTTCTTGCCTCTGCCTGCTGGAGGTACTGCATATTGGTTCCCACCTTAAAGTAACAACAAATCAAGTTAGCAGGTATGTAAGGAAATGCCTTTGTCACACCATCTGGATAAGGGCATTTCTTTGCTGGGCCAGAAATACTCCAAAAGGGGAGATGGGAACCTCCATTCTTATTTTTGTATTCCTCTTTTATTTACACGTCTCATGACATGGCAATGAGACGTGGCAGTATCTCAAGGGATTTAGGTGATCCTGCTAGCTAGCTAAATTTCATTAGCTAGCTAGGTAGCAATTGCTGTGAAGTCACTGAAGTTATTTGAAATAACTATTGAGGCAGCTATGTAATCTAACGCAACACTTACCTACTACAAGCCAATTTAAATTACAATAAATAAAAGTTTACTTACTATTTTTTAGCTGTCCAGTGGCATCACAAGTGGGCATTTGATTTGCAAACTCATCACATGCCCTCCATGTAACTTACATAAACACTGCTAACCAAACAACACTGCAGGGCATGTTTACTGAAATAAAGGGAAACTACAATAAAAATCGAAGTTTCTATTTAAAAAAAACCAGACCTCAAAAGTAATCTCCTGATGTGGATTAAGCGAATTGATTGCCCCTCATCTATCTTCAGAGTTTGTTCTGTTAGGTGACCTAAACTGGGATATGCTTAACACCCAGGCAGTCCTACAAGCTAAGCTTGATGCCGACAATCTCACACAAATCATCAGGGAACCCACCAGGTAAAACCCTACATCCGTAAACCTGGGCACCCTCATAGATATTATCCTGACCAACTTGCCCTCCAAATACACCTTTGCTGTTTTCAATCAGGATCTCAGCAATCACTGCCTCATTGCCTGCATCCGCTATGGGGCCGCGGTCAAATGACCACCCCTCATCACTGTCAAACGCTCCCTAAAACACTTCTGCGAGCAGGCCTTTCTAATCGACCTGGCATGGGTATCCTGGAAGGATATTGGCCTAATCCCTTCAGTCGAGGATGCCTGGTCGTTCTTTAAAAGTAATTTCCTCACCCTATTAAATAAGCATGCCCCTTTCAAAAAATGTAGAACTAAGAACAGATATAGCCCTTGGTTCACTTCAGACCTGACTGCCCTTGACCAGCACAAAAACATCCTGTGGCGGACTGCAATAGCATCGAAAAGTCCCCGCAATATGCAACTGTTCAGGGATGTCAGGACCCAATATACGCAGTCAGTCAGGAAAGCAAAGGCTAGCTTTTTCAAACAGAAATTTGCATCCTGTAGCTCTAACTCCAAAAAGTTTGGGACACTGTAAAGTCCATGGAGAACAAGAGCACCTCCTCCCAGCTGCCCACTGCTCTGAGACTAGGTAACACAGTCACCACCGATAAATCCATGATAATCGAAAATTTCAATAAGCATTTCTCTATGGCTGGCTATGCTTTCCTCCTGGCTACCCCAAACCCGGTCAACAGCTCCCCCCCCCCCCCCCCCCCCCCCCCCCGCAGCTACTTGCCCAAGCCTCCCAGCTTCTCCTTCACCCAAATCCAGATAGCAGATGTTCTGAAAGAGCTGCAAATCCTGGACCCGTACAAATCAGCTGGGCTAGACAATCTGGACCCTTTCTTTCTAAAACTATCCACCATTGTTGCAACCCCTATTACCAGTCTGTTCAACCTCTCTTTCGTATCGTCCGAGATCCCTAAAGATTGGAAAGCTGCCGCGGTCATCCCCCTCTTCAAAGGAGGTGACACCCTAGACCCAAACTGTTATAGACCTATATCCATCCTGCCCTGCCTCTCTAAAGTGTTCGAAAGCCAAGTTAATAAACAGATCACTGACCATTTTGAATCCCACCATACCTTCTCCGATGTGCAATCCGGTTTCCCAGCTGGTCACGGGTGCACCTCAGCCACGCTCAAGGTACAAAACGATATCATAACCGCCATTGATAAAAGACAGTACTGTGCAGCCATCTTCATCGACCTGGCCAAGGCTTTCGACTCTGTCAATCACCATATTCTTATCGGCAGACTCAACAGCCTTGGTTTCTCAAATCACTGCCTCGCCTGGTTCACCAACTACTTCGCAGACAGAGTTCAGTGTGTCAAATCGGAGGGCCTGTTGTCCGGACCACTGGCAGTCTCTATGGGGGTACCACAGGGTTCAATTCTCGGGCCGACTCTTTTCTCTGTATATTTCAATGATGTCGCTTTTGCTGCGGGTGATTCCCTGATCCACCTCTACGCAGACCACACCATTCTGAATACTTCTGGCCCTTCTTTGGAAACTGTCTTACATCTAGATGTTCCGCTAGCGGAACACCGCTCCAATATCCAATGATAGGGCGTGGCGCGAATTACAAACACCTAAAAAATCCCAAAACTTCAATTTTTCAAACATATGACTATTTTACACCATTTTAAAGACAAGACTGTCCTTTATCTAACCACATTGTCCGATTTCAAAAAGGCTTTACACCGAAAGCAAAACATTAGATTATGTCAGGAGAGTACCCAGCCAGAAATAATCACACACCCATTTTTCAAGCTAACATATAATGTCACAAAAACCAAAACCACAGCTAAATGCAGCACTAACCTTTGATGATCTTCATCAGATGACACTCCTAGGATATTATGTTATACAATACATGCATGTTTTGTTCAATCAAGTTCATATTTATATCAAAAACCAGCTTTTTACATTAGCATGTGACGTTCAGAACTAGCATACCCACCGAAACTTCCGGTGAATTTACTAAATTACTCACGATAAACGTTCACAAAAAACATAACAATTATTTTAAGAATTATAGATACAGCACTCCTTTATGCAATGCGGTGTCAGATTTGAAAATAGCTTTTCGGTGAAAGCACATTTTGCAATATTCTGAGTAGATAGCCCGGCCATCATGGCTAGCTATTTTGACACCCACCAAGTTTGGCACTCACCAAACTCAGATTTACTATAAGAAAAATTGGATTACCTTTGCTGTTCTTTGTCAGAATGCACTCCCAGGACTTCTAGTTTACACCCAATGTTGTTTTGGTTCCAAATAATCCATAGTTATATCCAAATAGCGGCGTTTTGGTCTTGCGTTCAAGACACTATCCGAAGGGTGACGCGCCGGCGCATATCGTGACAAAAAAATTCAAAATATTCCATTACAATACTTCGAAGCATGTCAAACGCTGTTTAAAATCAATTTTTATGCGATTTTTCTCGTAAAATAGCGATAATATTCCGACCAGGAGACGTCGTTTTCGTTCAAGACTGAAAATGTAAAATGGACTCTTCACGTGCACGCGCGCACCCGTTTCATTGTTCTCAGATCGACCACTATCCAAAGGCGCTACTGTTTTTCAGCCCAGGGACTGCAGAGTCATCATTCCCCATTCTGGCGCCTTCTGAGAGCCTATGGGAGCCTTAGAAAATGTCACGTTACAGCAGAGATCCTCTATTTTCCATAAAGAGGCTATAGAAGGCCAAGAAATGGTCAGAGAGGGCACTTCCTGTATGCAATCTTCTCAGGTTTTGGCCTGCCATATGAGTTCTGTTATACTCACAGACACCATTCAAACAGTTTTAGAAACTTTAGGGTGTTTTCTATCCAAATCAAACAATTATATGCATATTCTAGTTTCTGGGCAGGAGTAATAACCAGATTAAATCGGGTACCTTTTTTATCCGGCCGTGAAAATACTTCCCCCTATCCTAAACAGGTTAACTAACCTCCAAACGAGCTTCAATGCCATACAACACTCCTTCCTTGGCCTCTAACTGCTTTTAAATGCTAGTAAAACCAAATGCATGCTTTTCAACCGATCTCTGCCCACACCCACCCGCCCAACTAGCATCACTACCCTGGACGGTTCCGACCTAGAATATGTGGACAACTACTAATACCTAGGTGTCTGGCTAGACTAAACTCTCCTTCCAGACTCATATTAAACATCTCCAATCCAAAATCAAATCTAGAATCGGTTTTCTATTTCTCAACAAAGCCTCCTTCACTCACGCCGCCAAACTTTCCCTAGTAAAACTGACTATCCTACCAATCCTCGACTTCGGCAATGTCATCTACAAAATAGCTTCCAATACTCTACTCAGCAAACTGGATGCAGTCTATCACCTTGCCATACGTTTTGTTACCAAAGCCCCTTATACCACCCAACACTGCGACCTGTGTTCTCTAGTCGGCTGGCCCTCGCTACATATTCGTTGCCAGACCCACTGGCTCCAGGTCATCTATAAGTCTATGCTAGGTAAACCTCTGCCTTATCTCAGCTCACTGGTCACGATAACAACACCCACCCGTAGCACGCGCTCCAGCAGGTATATCTCACTGGTCATCCCCAAAGCCAACACCTCTTTTGGCCGCCTTTCCTTCCAGTTCTCTGCTGCCAGTGACTGGAACGAATTACAAAAATTGCTGAAGCTGGAGACTTATATTTCCCCCACTAACTTTAAACATCAGCTATCTGAGCAGCTAACCAATCGCTGCAGCTGTACATAGTCCATCTGTAAATAGCCCACCCAATCTACCTACCTCATCCCCATATTGGTTTTATTTACTTTTCTGCTCTTTTGCACACCAGTATCTCTACTTGCCCATCATCATCTGCTCATTTATAACTCCAGTGTTAATCTGCTAAATTGTAATTATTTCGCTACTATGGCCTATTTAGTGCCTACCTCCTCACGCCATTTGCACACACTGTATATAGACTTTCTTTTTTTCTTTTGTGTTTTTGACTGTACACTTGTTTATTCCATGTGTTACTCTGTGTTGTTGTTTGTGTCGCACTGCTTTGCTTTAACTTGGGCAGGTCGCAGTTGTAAATGAGTACTTGTTCTCAACTAGCTTACCTGGTTAAATAAAGGGGAAATAAAATAAATATATATAAAAATGCATTGTCGTGAACACAGAAAATCAAATTGAGTTGTTTTTCTTTTTAAAAAAGCATGAAAAACTGGGGGGAAACCAGAAAAAATTGGGGAAATCCGAAACCTGGAAAAACAAAACAGAGAAAACGGAATTTGGGGAAAAAACATACACCTCATCTGGTTTTTGCTTAGTGGGACTATCATTTGTTTTTCAACAGGACAATGACCCAAAACACCTCCAGGCTGTGTAAGGGCTATTTGACCAAGTAGGAGAGTGATGGAGTGCTGCGTCAGATGACCTGGCCTCCACAATCACCTGACCTCAGCCCAATTGAGATGGTTTAGGATGAGTTGGACCACAGAGTGAAGGAAAAGCACCCAACAAGTGCTCAGCATATGTGGGAATTCCTTCAAGACCGTTGAAAAAGCATTCCTCATGAAGCTGGTTGAGAGAATACCAAGAGTGTGCAAAGCTGTCATCAAGTCAAAGGGTAGCTACTTTGAAGAATCTAAAATCAAAAATATATTTTGATTTGTTTAACACTTTTTTGGTTACTACGTGATTCCATATGTGATATTTCATAGTTTTGATGTATTCACTATTATTCTACAATGTAGAAAATAGTAAAAATAAAGAAAAACCCTTGAATGAGTAGGTGTGTCCAAACTATTGACTGGTACTGTACATGTTGAGTGTGATCAAAGGTCATGAATCAATTATCTACAGTTGTTCTTCACCAACTTCATCCTGCAGCCACTGGAGGCACTTCAAAGAAAGAAGGGGCGGATCATCCTCTTCAGTGAATTTCATAAAAATGTAAATAGTAAAACATTAAAAAAGTTAACCCTTTTAGATAAAACTATACTAAATATATTCTCGTCATCAAATAATTGATTAAAACACACTGTTTTGCCATGAAGGTCTACAGTAGCCTTAACAGTAGGGTAGCACCATGGTGTAGTCGGAGGACAGCTAGCTTTCGTCCTCCTCTGGGTACATTGACGTCAATACAAAACCTAGGCAGCTCATTGTTGTCACCCCCTTCAATAGACTTACACAGTAATTATGACAACTTCCGGAGGACGTCCTCCAACCTATCACAGCTCTTGCAGCATGCACTGAAATGTTGTCCACCCAATCAAAGGAGCAGAGAATGAATCTAGAACTGAAAGCATACGCTACAGCTAGCTAGCACAGCAGTATCAAATGCAGCTAGCTAGCTGGCTATGAGTATTCAACACAACACTGGAACTCTTCCAATTCAAGGTAAGCTTTTGGTTTTACAAATGTATTGCCCGCTGGTGTAACTGCTAAACTGCTTACTGACTGTGCACGGCAACATTACCGCATGATTGTAGCGGGTTTACTAACGTATTCGTTCTATAAACTATCTTGACTATGATGTTCCTCTAGTTAATATGGTGACAACGATGTAGAGTCTGTGTAGTTGCTCTGTTATGGTTTGGCTCAAAAGTTTTTTTTGCCTGGTCACTTACAGCTGATGTGTTATGTATTGAAGTCCATAAGCGAAGGGAAAAGGTGAGAGGAGGAGAGCGCATAGATTTTTTATTTCACCTTTATTTAACCAGGTAGGCCAGTTGAGAACAAGTTCTCATTTACAACTGCGACCTAACCAAGATAAAGCAAAGCAGTGCAACAAAAACAACAACACAGAGTTACACATAAACAAACATACAGTCAATAACACAATTGAAAAATCTATGTACAGTGTGTGCAAATATAGAAGATTAGGGAGGTAAGGCAATAAATAGGCCATAGAGGTGAAATAATGACAATTTAGCATTAACAATGGAGTGATAGATGAGCAGATGATGATGTGCAAGTAGAGATACTGGGGTGCAAAAGAGCAAGAAGATAAATAACAATATGGGGATGAGGTAGTTGGGTGTGCTATTTACAGATTGGCTGTGTACAGGTACAGTGATCGGTAAGCTGCTCTGACAGAGGGAGATGTAAGTCTCCAGCTTCAGTGATTTTTGTAATTCGTTCCAGTCACTGGCAGCAGAGAACTGGAAGGAAAGGCGGCCAAAGGAAGTGTTGGCTTTGGGGATGACCAGTGAAATATACCTGCTGGAGCGCGTGCTACGGGTGGGTGTTGCTATGGTGACTAGTGAGCTGAGATAAGGTGGGACTTTACCTAGCAAAGACTTATAGATGACCTGGAGCCAGTGGGTTTGGCGACGAATATTTAGCGAGGGCCAGCCAACGAGAGAATACAGGTCTCAGTGGTGGGTAGTATATGGGGCCTTGGTGACAAAATAGATGGCACTGTGATAGACTACATCCAGTTTGATGAGTAGAGTGTTGGAGGCTATTTTGTAAATGACATCGCCGAAGTCAAGGATCGGTAGGCTAGTCAGTTTTACGAGGGTATGTTTGGCAGCATGCGTGAAGGAGGCTTTGCTGCGAAATAGGAAGCCGATTCTGGATTTAATTTTGGATTGGAGATGCTTAATATGAGTCTGGAAGCAGAGTTTAAAGTCCAACCAGACACCTAGGTATTTGTAGTTGTCCACATATTCTAAGTCCAGAGTAGTGATGCTAGTCGGGCGGGCGGGTGCGGGCATCGATCGGTTGAAGAAGATGCGAGAAGGAATGCAACGTGGCTGCTATGAAAGTGAACTGTGTTTACATGTGATCAGGGGTGTATTCATTCTGTTGAATCTGTTAGAAGGAAGCAAATGGAACGGAAGCAAACATACCTGAATTTGTCCAATAGAAACTCTTGTTTGCAACTGTTGGACACATGATTCCACTCTAGATCAGCCTGATGAGGGCAAGAGCCTGATGAGGGCGATATTGAATGTGTCACTATTGGTCCATGTGTCACTGTCTGTCTGTCACCTAAAACATTTCTCTCAACCTGTGTGCACCTGCGTTGTAAACTTTCATTCATAGGCTAGGTTGTAGCAACCTCATGATGGGTGGTAGAGACAATTTTAGTATTATGTATACCTATCATGTAAGCCTAAACCTATCTATGTTACATTGAACTTGGTGAATGGAAAATGAATGACAGTCGTCCAATCTGCTGTAATAGAAATAAGGCCATCCTCATGAAAAAAATTCATTGTCCTCCCTCATCTTAAAAACGTCTTCAGGATTGGTGTTCTGTCCACGGGACGGTTGAGCTAATGTAAGCTAATGCGATTAGCAAGAGGTTGTAAGTAACAAGAACATTTCCCAGGACATAGACATATCTGATATTGGCAGAAAGCTTAAATTCTTGTTAATCTAACTGCACTGTCCAATTTACAGTAGCTATTACTGTGAAAGAATACCATGCTATTGTTTGAGGAGAGTGCACAGTTTTGAATTTGAAAAGTAATTAATAAACCAATTAGGCACATTTGGGCAGTCTTGATACCAAATTTTGAACAGAAATACAATGGTTCATTGGATCAGTCTAAAACTTTGCACTTACACTGGTGCCATCTAGTGGCCAAAATCGCAAATTGCACCTGAGCTGGAATAATACATTATGGCCTTTCTCTTGCATTTCAAAGATGATGGTGCAAAAAAAAAAAAAAAAAACGGTTGGTTTTTTTCTTTGTATTATCTTTTACCAGATCTAATGTGTTATATTCTCCTACACTCCTTTCACATTTCCACAAACTTCAAAGTGTTTCCTTTCCAATGGTATCAAGAATATGCATATCCTTGCTTCAGGTCCTGAGCTACAGGCTCAGATTTGGATACGTCATTTTAGGCGAAAAAGGAAAAAAAGTGGCGGATCCTTATGAGGTTTAAGTGTGCCTTGAATTCTAAATAAATCATTGACAGTTTCACCAGCAAACCACCCCCACACTATCACACCTCCTCCTCCATGCTTCATGGTGGGAACCACACATGCAGAGATCATCCGTTCACCTACCCTGCATCTCAGAAAGAGGCGGTGGTTGGAACGAAAAATCTCAAATTTGGACTCATCAGACCAAAGGACAGATTTAAAAGCCATATCTCAGACTGGCCAATAAAAAGAAAATATTAAGATGGGCAAAAGAACACAGACACTGGACAGAGGAACTCTGCCTAGAAGGCCAGCATCCCGGAGTTGCCTCTTCACTGTTGACATTGAGACTGGTGTTTTGCGGGTACTATTTAATGAAGCTGCCAGTTGAGGACTTGTGAGGCGTCTGTTTCTCAAACTAGACACTCTAAGTTGACTGGGAGGCCTCCAGTGAGTAGACCTGAAGAGAGAGAGACCGAGAGGGTGAGTTTTAGTAAGGTTAGATTTCTTGCATTTTTAGCCATGGGGCAGAAATCACAGAAAATTGATGTGGTACTGTAGTTACAGCAGGAGAGAAATATTTGGGTGTGAGAGATTTTTGAGAGAGAAAGGTTTCCATCCCCCCAGAATAATTTAGGGCCAAAGTAGTAGGATGGGGGGTGGGTTTATTGAGATAGTCAGTGTATAAGTGCAGGGTAAATATTTTCCCCATTCCTCATTTCCATTTTATTTCGGTGACCAAAATGTGCAATCTGTACTCCGACCTGCAAAAGGCAGCAATACGCAACACAGCATCTAGTCTGCAGGAAAGCCTCACAAAGAAGAAGTTGACATGGTGCACTGTGTTGCATTGGATCCAGTTGAAAAAATAGCGATGTTCCAGATGTGCTCCTGCTGCTAACCTAGTCCTGCTTAAGTGTGTGCGTTGCAGTTTTTTTATGTGGGGATAGACAACTGGCAAGGGACTACTGTAGTTTGATCTATGAATATCTCTGGCTTCAAAGAATCGACAGGGCTTTTTTCTGTTCAGCTTTGTTTTTCCATCAGGCTTGTTGATGAGGTTACTGTTTCTCTCCTAAATTCTACCAGGACCCTTTGTAGTAGTAATTGCTGATAGACTTGCTCGGAGCACTAATTGTTAGTATCAATCACTTTGCTTAAGACAGAGTAGCTTTAAGTACATCTGCAGCTTTTATAGCTACTTGTGGGCCATGTTAAATGCATGGGAGCTAAGCTAGGCTATCTCAGTGTAGTATGCAGGACCATAATAAGGTAAAATAGGCTGATATGTTCTAATGACATGCCAGATTGGCTGCTTGTTAGCTCTTTCAATGCAGGTTCAATTCCTCAACACTAACAGCAACTTACTTTACGGCAGCATTTTTCTATGGACCAACTTACATTTACATTTACATTTAAGTCATTTAGCAGACGCTCTTATCCAGAGCGACTTACAAAATGGTGCATTCACCTTATGATATCCAGTGGAACAACCACTTTACAATAGTGCATCTAAATCTTTTAAGGGGGGGGGGGGTTAGAAGGATTACTTTATCCTATCCTAGGTATTCCTTAAAGAGGTGGGGTTTCAGGTGTCTCCGGAAGGTGGTGATTGACTCCGCTGTCCTGGCGTCGTGAGGGAGCTTGTTCCACCATTGGGGTGCCAGAGCAGCGAACAGTTTTGACTGGGCTGAGCGGGAACTGTGCTTCCTCAGAGGTAGGGGGGCCAGCAGGCCAGTGGTGGATGAACGCAGTGCCCTTGTTTGGGTGTAGGGCCTGATCAGAGCCTGAAGGTATGGAGGTGCCGTTCCCTTCACAGCTCCGTAGGCAATCACCATGGTCTTGTAGCGGATGCGAGCTTCAACTGGAAGCCAGTGGAGAGAGCGGAGGAGCGGGGTGACGTGAGAGAACTTGGGAAGGTTGAACACCAGACGGGCTGCGGCGTTCTGGATGAGTTGTAGGGGTTTAATGGCACAGGCAGGGAGCCCAGCCAACAGCGAGTTGCAGTAATCCAGACGGGAGATGACAAGTGCCTGGATTAGGACCTGCGCCGCTTCCTGTGTGAGGCAGGGTCGTACTCTGCAAATGTTGTAGAGCATGAACCTACAGGATCGGGTCACCGCCTTGATGTTAGTGGAGAACGACTGGGTGTTGTCCAGGATCACGCCAAGGTTCTTAGCACTCTGGGAGGAGGACACAAGGGAGTTGTCAACCGTGATGGCGAGATCATGGAACGGGCAGTCCTT
The DNA here is from genome assembly GCF_965601325.2 of Salmo salar. Taxonomy (NCBI): domain Eukaryota; kingdom Metazoa; phylum Chordata; class Actinopteri; order Salmoniformes; family Salmonidae; genus Salmo; species Salmo salar. The sequence continues at coordinate 45,972,864 of NC_138306.1, read as the reverse complement.
CCCCGGGAGGAAGAGCAGCTCCGTCTTGCCGAGGTTCAGCTTGAGCTGGTGATCCGTCATCCACACTGATATGTCTGACAGACATGCAGAGATGCGATTCGCCGCCTGGTTATCAGAAGGGGGAAAGGAGAAGATTAATTGTGTGTCGTCTGCAAGGCAATGATAGGAGAGACCATGTGAGGATATGACAGAGCCAAGTGACTTGGTGTATAGCGAGAATAGGAGAGGGCCTAGAACAGAGCCCTGGGGGACACCAGTGGTGAGAGCGCATGGTGCGGAGACAGATTCTCGCCACGCCACCTGGTAGGAGCGACCTGTCAGGTAGGACGCAATCCAAGCGTGGGCCGCGCCGGAGATGCCCAACTCGGAGAGGGTGGAGAGGAGGATCTGATGGTTCACAGTATCAAAGGCAGCAGATAGGTCTAGAAGGATGAGAGCAGAGGAGAGAGAGTTAGCTTTAGCAGTGCGGAGAGCCTCCGTGACACAGAGAAGAGCAGTCTCAGTTGAATGCCCAGTCTTGAAACCTGACTGATTAGGATCAAGAAGGTCATTCTGAGAGAGATAGCAAGAGAGCTGGCCAAGGACGGCACGTTCAAGAGTTTTGGAGAGAAAAGAAAGAAGGGATACTGGTCTGTAGTTGTTGACATCGGAGGGATCGAGTGTAGGTTTTTTCAGAAGGGGTGCAACTCTCGCTCTCTTGAAGACGGAAGGGACGTAGCCAGCGGTCAAGGATGAGTTGATGAGCGAGGTGAGGAAGGGGAGAAGGTCTCCGGAAATGGTCTGGAGAAGAGAGGAGGGGATAGGGTCAAGTGGGCAGGTTGTTGGGCGGCCGGCCGTCACAAGACGCGAGATTTCATCTGGAGAGAGAGGGGAGAAAGAGGTCAAAGCACAGGGTAGGGCAGTGTGAGCAGGACCAGCGGTGTCGTTTGACTTAGCAAACGAGGATCGGATATCGTCAACCTTCTTTTCAAAATGGTTGACGAAGTCATCCGCAGAGAGGGAGGAGGGGGGGGGGGGGGGGGAGGGGAGGAGGATTCAGGAGGGAGGAGAAGGTAGCAAAGAGCTTCCTAGGGTTAGAGGCAGATGCTTGGAATTTAGAGTGGTAGAAAGTGGCTTTAGCAGCAGAGACAGAAGAGGAGAATGTAGAGAGGAGTGAGTGAAAGGATGCCAGGTCCGCAGGGAGGCGAGTTTTCCTCCATTTCCGCTCGGCTGCCCGGAGCCTTGTTCTGTGAGCTCGTAGCTCGTAACTTCTTAGGTTTGTATTTGATACGTCACCTATTCTTCAATCATACTTCAAACATGTGGTTGGTTGTATAGAAGCATACTTTAAATTGGATTAAAGATATTGGGAAGGGAACAATTGCATACCAATAAGCAGGGATGCTTATTTCAGGTTAGGAGTCCCATGACTTTTCACATGCTTCTCAATACTGTTTGATCTAGCACCAGGATCCAACATGTTAGTGTGCCATGCCATCTAACCTATATCAGAGCAAAATAACTCAGAATAAGAATAACACTATGTAGATATCATGGTTTAGTTTTGGTTATATGTCATAACAGGTTGGAGCCATCACACTGTCACGATTACCTTGAGTAGCCAGAATACTGTATTGTAGTGATTAGGCGCCACCTGGTGGAAATATCTTCACATTTCCAATCACAGTACTGTGCTGTTTGATGTCTGGATTTGTGGTACTTACCTTATAATACTTGTCATTATGTTGTGATACTTGCCCAGCTAGGCCTGTACTTTATTAGTACAGAATGGTACTAACAAGCATCATTCTTTGGAGTTGAGAGGTTATTTCTGAATCTGAAATGAAGATTTGATCCCTGAACATAAACCAGTGGAGAGTTTAGTCTACCTTGAAAGGGAGTGTTTAATTAATACAACTTTTCATTACTAATATGGTCCTCCAAATCTTCCTCTGTGCTTGTGCCTTTAGGAGAGTGCATGAAGAAGATGTTCACTACATTTTACACTCTCTTACACTGACTCTATGCACACTCACTGGACTCTACCCACACACACACACATGCTGCTGCTATGTGACAAATAACATTTTATTTTAGTAGATGCTCTTATCCAGAGCATCAACAAATTATTCACCTAGTCTGCTCGGGATTCAAACCAGCGGCCTTTAGGTTACTGGCCCAACACTCTTAAATGCTAGGCTACCTGCCGTACAGAGTCAGACTCACCCCTGTCTTGATATCAACTACTCAAGCAAGAGGGCACTCCCTCAGTTGGTGAAAACTAGCTCTGTCAGGTGGCAAATTGCTGACGGAACATGTACCCTTGCCCTTGTGTTGTCTATATAAGTGAACAAAATTCTTGCATGATACAACTGCAAAATCAGTGAGCTCCCCTTTAGGACAGAGACTAAGTAGGGCTTGTTTTATGTTTATGGACTCCCGAGTGGCGCAGCGGCTCTTGAGTTGTCTATATAAGTGAACAAAATGATTGCGCGATACAACTGCAAAATCAGTGAGCTCCCCTTTAGGACAGAGACTAAGCAGGGCTTGTTTTATGTTAATGGAATCCCTAATGGCACAGCGGTCTAAGGCACTGCATATCAGTGATGGGATCCCTAATGGCACAGCGGTCTAAGGCACTGCATATCAGTGATGGGATCCCTAATGGCACAGCGGTCTAAGGCACTGCATATCAGTGATGGGATCCCTAATGGCACAGCGGTTTAAGGCACTGCATATCAGTGATGGGATCCCTAATGGCGCAGCGGTCTAAGGCACTGCATATCAGTGATGGGATCCCTAATGGCGCAGCGGTCTAAGGCACTCCATATCAGTGATGGGATCCCTAATGGCGCATTTGTCTAAGGCACTGCATATCAGTGATGGGATCCCTAATGGCGCAGCGGTCTAAGGCACTGCATATCAGTGATGGGATCCCTAATGGCACAGCGGTCTAAGGCACTGCATATCAGTGATGGGATCCCTAATGGCACAGCGGTCTAAGGCACTGCATATCAGTGATGGGATCCCTAATGGCACAGCGGTCTAAGGCACTGCATATCAGTGATGGGATCCCTAATGGCACAGCGGTCTAAGGCACTGCATATCAGTGATTCCAGGATGTATCACAACTGGCCGTGATTGGGAGTCCCATAGGGCGGTGCACAATTGGCCCAGCGTAGTCCTGGTTAGGGTTTAGCCGGCGTAGGCAGTCATTATAAATAAGAATTTGTTCTTAACTGACTTGCCTAGTTAAATAAAATAAAATAAATACAATATCCCATTGGATCTCACCCTGTCGCCACTACAGAAGACACACTTGTGTTCAGAGCTCCTTCAAAACAACACGGACATCCGGACGGATATCTCTGAGTTAGCGCCCCGCGCCAAATGCTAGGCTAAGTTGCTAACCAGCTAACACCCATCTCAGGCCCAGGGCTGTTGCACAAAGGCTTCCATGTACTGTACAGCTGACCCATCCCACAACGCATGGTATCATGGTACAGGTGGGCAACAAAGGTCCAGTGGCTTCAGGAAAAGAGGGGTAATTCCCTAACTCACACACACTTGAGATCTTTATTTTGTGTGTGTGTTAGAGTATGTGTGCGTATGTGTGTGTTTCTCTTCACAGTCCACGTTGTGCCATGAGGGGTTGTTTTATCTGTTTTTTAAATCTGATTTTACTGCTCACTTGAGTTACCTGACGTAGAATTGAGTTCCATGTAGTCATGGCTCTATGTGGTACTGTGCATTTCCCAGAGTTCTGGACTGTGAAAAGACCCCTGGTGGCATGTCTTGTGGGGTATGTATGGGTTGTCTGAGCTGTGTGTTAGCTGTTTAAACTGACAGTTTGGTGCTTTCAACACATCACTACCTTTCCTGCACCAACGAATTGAGGTTGTGCTAAGGGCAAAAGGGGTGCAACTTAATATTAGGAAGTTGTTCCTAATGTTTTGAACACTCAGTGTAGATCCTAGCCGCAGGCCTGGGCAATTCCAGTCCTCGGGGCCCTGAATGGTGTCACTTTTCCCACCATGCCTAGCAAACACACCTGATTTAAACAAATTGCATTTTTAACTGAAGATCATGATTAGTTGATTATTGGAGTCAGGTGTGTTAGCTGGGGCTGGGGAAAAAGTGTGACACCAATCAGGCACCCAATGACTGGAGTTTCCCAGGCCTTGGGTTAACTTACAAATAGATGCCTAATAGTCTAGAGGCCTAGAAGCCTAGGAAATGAGAACATATCATACCACCGTTCTCTGATGGACAGGATACAGGATAAGAGAGAGAACAATAGACCTTCATTCCATTTATACCAGATCTGAATTGTTTGTATTCAAAATTAATTGTTGACCAATCCACAGACCAAACCAAAGGTAATAAAACTAAGATATCCAATCATATCAAACCAGCCATCATCCTGTAGGAAGGGGGTAATTTCTATGCGTGATGGCCTGAGGGTGTGGGCTGTGTAGGACCATTGCGTACAGTGTCGTCAGAATTCTCTCTGAACAACTACAAGGAACCACAGAGATCATACATCTATATATATGACATCAGAGTCCCCTTCAGGGAAGAAGTTTCACATAGATACCAAACATGAATACTAGAGTATTATTCCATCACACATTCAATAGTCAGTCCTCTGGATACTGTTGCAGACATTCAATAGTCAGTCCTCTGGATACTGTACCAGACATTCAATAGTCAGTCCTCTGGATACTGTACCAGACATTCAATAGTCAGTCCTCTGGATACTGTACCAGACATTCAATAGTCAGTTCTCTGGAAACTGTACCAGACATTCAATAGTCAGTCCTCTGGATACTGTTGCAGACATTCAATAGTCAGTCCTCTGGATACTGTACCAGACATTCAATAGTCAGTCCTCTGGATACTGTACCAGACATTCAATAGTCAGTCCTCTGGATACTGTTGCAGACATTCAATAGTCAGTTCTCTGGATACTGTACCAGACATTCAATAGTCAGTTCTCTGGATACTGTATGGATAGATTTACATTTTGGCCCCTCAGTGGGGGAAAGGCGATCTGACCCTTAAAACCTGTTGGGGATAGGGGGCAGTATTTGCACGGCCGGATAAAAACGTACCCAATTTAATCTGGTTACTACTCCTGCCCAGTAACTAGAATATGCATACAATTAGTAGATTTGGATAGAAAACACTCTAAAGTTTCTAAAACTGTTTGAATGGTGTCTGTGAGTATAACAGAACTCATATGGCAGTCAAAACCCTGAGACAAATCCTAACAGGAAGTGGAAATCTGATGTGTGGAATCACTTTCAAGCCTTTGACATTGAAACACACAGGGACTTATTAATCAATTAGCACTTCCTAAGGCTTCCACTAGATGTCAACAGTCTTTACAAAGTGGTTTGAGTCTTCTATGGTAGAAACTGACCCAAAGAGAGGCTTGGAAAGTTGGTCATAGAGGGAGGGCCATTACTACTATGATGCGGGCGCCCATGGGAACCCTTTTGTTCCGAAACGTTTAGTAAGACAATGCAATCGTCCGCCTTGAATATTATTGAAGCTCTGGTTGAAAAAGGCCCTAAAGATTTATGTTATACAACGTTTGACATGTTTGAACAAACGTAAATATTTTTTTTTGCACATTCGTGACGACAAGTCCAGCGCGCCTTGTACATTATGAGTAGCCTTCGGAACGCGCTAACAAGAAGGAACTATTGGGACATAAATTATTAACTTTTTCAAACAAAACTACATTTGTTGTGGACCTGGGATTCCTGGAAGTGCCTTCTGATGAAGATAATCAAAGGTAAGGGAATATTTACAATAGTATATTTGATTTTAGATGGTTCCAAGATGGCGCTAACATGTATCGCCTAGCCTATTTTTCTGAGCATACCACGTAGTTTATTGCAAAGTGTGATTTCCCAGTAAAGTTATTTTTAAATCTGGCAATGTGGTTGCATTCACGAGATGTTAATCTGTAATTCTTTGAATGACAATATTACATTTTAACAATGTTTTCGAATAGTAATTTTGTAAATTGTAGCGCTGATTCACCGGAAGCATTTGAGGGAAAATATTTTCTGAACGTCACGCGCCGATGTAAAATGCTGTTTTGATATATAAATATGAACTTTATCGAACAAAAAATGCATGTATTGTGTAACATGATGTCCTAGGATTGTCATCTGGTGAAGATTGTCAAAGGTTAGTGCTGCATTTAGATGTGTTTTGGGTATTTGTGATGCATGCTAGTTGCTTTGAAAATGGCAGTGTGCTTTTTTTTGGCAGGGTACTCTCCTAACATAATCTAATGTTTTGCTTTTGCTGTAAAACCTTTTTGAAATCGGACGACGTGGTTCGATTCAGGAGAGGTGTATCTATAAAATGGTGTAAAATAGTCATGTTTGAGAAATTGAAGTTATAGCATTTATGAGGTATTTGTATTTCGCGCGACGCGATTCCACTGGCTGTTGACTAGGGTGGCAAGCGTCCCACGTTCCCAGACAGGTTAAGCACTGTCTTGGGCCATGACAGAGAGCACATAAATTAGGGTCGAGCCTACAGTAGCCTCTTCTCTCCTGTTGTGTTAAAGGAGTATTTCATCTCCATGATAAAGATGAAGAGCTCCAGTGTGTGTGTGTGTGTGTGTGTTGATGGTGCTAGACGGTGAGGTTCAAGGGGATACAGTGACTCCAGCTCTTTCAGAGGGGTGTATGTGCACGTGTGTGGACTGGTTTATAGGTAATGAACACTTACGCACATGGGCTTTGCTCATGGAAGATCTGCAACTGCATACGGTTTCAGCTCACATCTTAATGGTCTCCCCCCCTCTGCTTACAAACAACAGAGCCACGTAGACATGCTGTTGTGTTTTATCTCTTAGGCTACGTACTGTTCGGGCTGATTGAGCGAGAGCTCAAGGTTTGGACTCCTGGGAATTGGGTTTATGGTGCAAAAGAAACAGCAAGCGGTAAATGCAAGCACCGCCCAGGGAAATGCTCTCTATCCACAGAGAAGTCCTGTTTACTGTAAATGCTGAACTAAGGCATTGGTGTTAGTTGCCCGTACATCACAAGTGCGTTGAGGCTATGATTGGAAATACAAGAAGAGAGAGGGACTCATTAACAACAGTTTTGCATCATTGACAGTTTTAACTTTGTGGTCGGTTTTTGTTTCTGTTTACTTTGTCATGTGTTGCAATGAATAACTGTATGACATTAGGGGACGTCAATATCGTTTCAGGGTTGTATTGTTACTATACTTCAGTGTTGAATATAGTGCCTCATTAGTACAGAAACTCTAGTAGAGCCAAATTCATTACTCATAACCACTACAAGCCCGATACAACTGGATTGACCTAATCAGTATCCTTCTCCTGCACATACACTTCTGTCATCAAAACCCTCATTATCCTCATCATCATCACCATAATAATCATCATCATCATCATTATCACATCACCATCATCATCATTATCATCATCATCACCACCACCACCATCATCATCAACACCATAATCATTATCATCATCACCATCACCACCATTATCATCAACACCATAATCATTATCATCATCATCATCACCATCACCATCATCGTTATCATTACCATCATCATCATCACTATCATCACCATCACCATAATCATCACCACAATCATCATCACCATAATCGGTATCCTTCCCCTGCACATACTGTATGTAGTAGCTAGTTGTGAACAAGACAAACCACGAGGAATGAATGAAGTGCTTACAATCATTGTTTTAGCATCAGGACCCAGGCGTAAGTCTACAGTAAGTGCTCTTGCACTGGCCCTACTTTCTATACCATACGAGCCTCCCACCACTCGGACTGTACAGAAGCAGATTGAGATATATGTTTGTTTACCGCCCTGTCAAGTTCATTACATAAAGCATAAAAACGTGGCTCCAGTCCACAGCCGGTTCCTAGGGAAAGTAGAGTTGGAGTCAATATGAAGGCTTCAAGGACACGTCACACAGGCAAGGCTGGGCTCTGGGTGTTCCATCGGAGGTCACAACAACAAGTGCCTAATCCCACTTCTGTACAGATGCTCACTATCTATCACACAGACTGGAAAACATACCACATACGCAGGCCTTGAACATTCTCAAGGAGTGCAGCTACTGAACTCAATGTTTCTGGAACATGGATTGGGTAATTATGCATAAAATAAACTATTGTCAATGTTTTCAGCATACAAGTGGATAAATGCCTGGGCATGATGCCACTGTCTGGGTCTACGTGTCTGTCTTGGAATCTATAGCATAGGCTTTTTCCACACCAGGAGGACTTTGCATTGTGGGAGTCTGGGAGACACATCTGCATCAGAACAGTGCAACAAAGAAAAATCAATGACCCATAATTGTTTCTCCACTTGTGAGAGCAGGCTTTGTGTGTCAGCAGGCTCTGTGTGTCAGCAGGTCTGTGTGTCAGCAGGCTCTGTGTGTCAGCAGGCTCTGTGTGAGAGCAGGCTCTGTGTGTCAGCAGGCTCTGTGTGTCAGCAGGCTCTGTGTGTCAGCAGGTTCTGTGTGTCAGCAGGCTCTGTGTGTCAGCAGGCTCTGTGTGAGAGCAGGCTCTGTGTGTCAGCAGGCTCTGTGTGTCAGCAGGCTCTGTGTGTCAGCAGGCTCTGTGTGTCAGCAGGCTCTGTGTGTCAGTAGGCTCTGTGTGTCAGCAGGCTCTGTGTGTCAGCAGGCTCTGTGTGTCAGTAGGCTCTGTGTGTCAGCAGGCTCTGTGTGTCAGCAGGCTCTGTGTGTCAGTAGGCTCTGTGTGTCAGCAGGCTCTGTGTGTCAGTAGGCTCTGTGTGTCAGCAGGCTCTGTGTGTCAGCAGGCTCTGTGTGTCAGCAGGCTCTGTGTGAGAGCAGGCTCTGTGTGTCAGTAGGCTCTGTGTGTCAGCAGGGTCTGTGTGTCAGCAGGCTCTGTGTGTCAGCAGGCTCTGTGTGTCAGCAGGCTCTCTGTGTGTCAGCAGGCTCTGTGTGTCAGCAGGCTCTGTGTGTCAGCAGGCTCTGTGTGTCAGTAGGCGGTGGCCAGATGATAAAGGAGCTGCCCTCTGCGTCATCCATACAGTCTTGCATTGTGTGTCCCCCCTGTTTTTGGAGTTGGTGATTACCCACATCTCTGAGCCATCAGGGACCAGACACATGGGTGTGTGTGTATATCAAAGTGTGTGGGTGGGCGTGCACACTCCCATGTGTGTATGCTTGCATGACAAATTATGTCTATGTCTCTGCATGGATGAGATTACCTCACTTTTGATTAGCATTAACTAGTGTTTGGTACTGGCGTAAGGTGGAGTCGGAGACAATTATGGCCTCATGGGTTTCAGTCCCACTGAGATTGAGGGTTAGGCTGTGTTCCAAACTCTCTGAACAGGCCTCTTCTCCTCTCCTGTCATCAGTGGGTTTCAAAGGGCTAGGTAGGTGAAGGCAACTCCTTTCTCTGGCAATGCTCCTATGGAGAACTCTACAGGAAATTAGATGAAAAGAGGAAGCAAAAGTATTCAAATGTTTAGGATGGAGACATGGCCGTGGGAAGATGTTTTGGGGTGGGGTTGCTGAGAATTTCTGAGCAAATTTCTTTCTCTACGCGCTGTTGGCGACTATTTTTGTCTGCTTATACAGGAGTAATATACAGTTGAAGTTGGAAGTTTATATACACCTTAGCCAAATACATTTAAACTCCATTTTTCACAATTCCTGATATTTAATCCTAGTAAACATTCCCTGTCTCAGGTCTGTTAGGATCAGCACTTTTTTCTGAGGTCTTGGCTGATTTCTTTTGATTTTCCCATGATGTCAAGCAAAGAGAGTTTGAAGGTAGGCCTTGAAATACATCCACAGGTACACCTCCAATTGACTCAAATTATGTCAATTAGCCTATCAGAAGCTTCTAAAGCCATGACATCATTTTCTGGAATTTTCCAAGCTGTTTAATGGCACAGTCAACTTAGTGTTTGTAAACTGACCCACTGGAATTGTGATACAGTGAATTATAAGTGAAATAATATGTCTGTAAACAATTGTTGGAAAAATGACTTGTGTCATGCACAAAGTAGATGTCCTAACCGACTTGCCAAAACTATAGTTTGTTAACATGAAATATGTGGAGTGGTTGAAAAACGAGTTTTAATGACTCCAACCTAAGTGTATGTAAACTTCCAACATAAACTGTATATATATATTTTTTAATTAAACCTTTTTTTAACTAGGCAACTCAGTGAAGAATAAATTCTTATTTACAATACTACTGGGGAACAGTGGGTTAACTGCCTTGCTCAGGGGCAGAATGACATATTTTTGCCTTGTCAGCTCAGGGAGTTGATCCAGCAACCTTTCGTTTACTGGCCCAACGCTCTAACCACTAGGCGACTCGCCACCCCAATAATAAAGGCCCCCTACTTCCTGAGGCTATGGGTGGAGATGCACATTAAGGATCCAAGCTTTAAAGTGGACTTTGAGTTGTCTCTTAGCCTTCCCTATATAAAACAGTGTTTCTAACCCTAACCCTTTTCTGTAATGGAGAACAACAAGCTACAGCAGGAGTATCCCACCCTCCTCTCGGACAGCAACCCAGTGTGCAGACTTTTGTTCCATCCCTGTTCTAAACACACCTGATTCTACTAATCAACCATTAATCAGCACCTCAACAAGCTAAATCAGTTACACATCCAGTAGTTCTCTGTAACACATTTTGATGAAGATGACTTACGTAACTGGTGAGAAGGCCTAGTCAGTCGAGTTGAGTTGTTGTTGAGCACATGTTGGTCATCACTCAGTGGGAGGGAACCATGGTTCTGGAACATGCCAGACACTCTAGTTCTTCCTTGTTCTATACAAACATGTACACACAAACATAAACACTCCCTCTCAGAGGCTCCCATACAGCAATAACACTGTAGCCTGTCTAATAGTTCATTTTGATCAATTTTGATGGAGCACAAGGTCAATCTTTATTGGAGTGATTAAACATTTTCCTATAACAACTGGGTCCTAAATGATACAGTAACAGGGAGCTGCTTGTCCTCAGAAGAAATGATCATTATGGTACATTATCTGTTGTTCCATTTCCTCCTTGACCTGGACCCACGTCAGTACGGCTGCTGCTGCCTGACCGGATAACTGTGAAAACAATCACACACACACACACACACACACACACACACACACACACACACACACACACACACACACACACACACACACACACACACACACACACACACACACACACACACACACACACACACACACACACACACACACACACAGCCTAGAAGCCTCAGGGTCACAACACACACTGTCGCCGGCCAGAAGTCTCATCAGGGCGTTGACTGACAACGACACGGGCTAAGAGATGAGACACACTCTAACGAGGGGCAGATATGAGTGTGACACACCCGTCCGTCCTGTTTTAACAGCCTCCTTCCTTCCTCCCATTGCCCAGACAAACCACTCATCCCATTTAGCTGGCGCTCTGATGGGGTGTTCCACTATTCCAAGAACCTGACTTGGGGGTTCTCCCAAAAAACAGGCTTTTGCTGAGAAAAAGTATAGCATTTCTGGTCATGATAGGAATATATGGCTTTCCCCTGACTATGCAGGTCAGTTTTACTGTGCTCAACATGAGTTATACCACCAGCCTCTGTACTTATCTCTTGTGGAGGCCAGTGTGAAGGATTTTTTGGGGGGTCATTTTGGGAGACCACTGCAATCCCTGTGAGTGAGTTTGTTGTAGCTTTCACCACCATGGGAGCCCCAACGTGTGGCAAGGATTTCTGTCAGACAAACGGTTTATTGTGTGTTTTTCCCCCAAAAAATGTTTGTTGGAGGTTCTGCGGTTAAGCCAACGTTGTAGGCTACTGTATGTTGGTGCCCCTTTTTTAAAATGGCTGCCTCTGTGTTAGTGTGGCTGTGGTATCATGGCAACAGAGTTTAGTTCCAGGCTAGTGTCAGACATAGCACCTCTGTCTTGGCATAAGTCGTGTATACCGCGCTTTGAACCAGCAGACTGTTCAAAACCCACATGCTATGTGACACTATCAGAGACTGGTCCAGAAAAGCAGCTGAATGAATACAATTTTCATTCTCCTCTCAATCCACAGTTATGTTGTATGACTTCTGTATTGATAATGCATTCCATTGCTATAAACATTGAACATTGATTAATGTCAAATAAAATATTGCAACTCACTTGTCCCCAACAATAAGGTCATATAAATGTTAGGAACAATTCACAGTAGGTTCTACTGCAGAATGCTATTTAGAACATTCCACATTCTGAATGCACCTATGGTAGCCCATGATGAGACTCAAAAACAACAAAGGGGTGGGGATGAAACAACCTCATATACACACCCCATCCCTTCTCCTCTCTATACACTCGCCCTCTTCCTCGCTGGTCCTCTTCCTCTCTGGCTCTCTGCCTCTCTGGCCCTCTCACACAGAGGAAGTGCTCTCCTGCCCTGTGTGAGAGAGAAGACAGCCTCTCCTGAGTGAGTGAGAGAGAGAGAGGACAGCCTCTCCTGTAAGAGAGAGAGGACAGCATCTTCTGTGAGAGAGAGAGGACAGCCTATCCTGTGAGAGAGAGAGGACAGCAGGCATTGTGTGGTCAGGGGTGGAGAGGCTATTTACCAGGCTCTCCTGTTGGGAGCCTCACCTGGAAAAGGCAAGCCTTTGATTCAGCTTTGATCTAAACTTTATTAAACGAGCACCATTCTGAGAAGTGACGGTGTGTCGCTCCTGCAGAACTACATTACACCACTGTAGCAGCAGCCTATGTGTCAGTCTGCAAAATAGACTCCAAGAAGCTCCTCATTAAATATATTTGTAATCTTTACTTACAAGGTTTTGGCTGCACTACCCTTCTCAACATACTATCACAATAAATGTCATTCTACATTTCAAAGTAAAAAACTACACTACCGTTCAAAAGTTTGGGATCACTTAGAAATGTCCTTGTTTTTGAAAGAAAAGCAGATTTTTTATCCATTAAAATAACATTAAATTGATCAGAAATACAGTGTAGACATTGTTAATGTTGTAAATGACTATTGTAGCTGGAAACGGCAGATTTTTCATAGAATATCTACATAGGCTTACAGAGGCCCATTATCGATAACCATCACTCCTGTTTAGCGAGGTGCTGATTAATGATTGACTAGTAGAATCAGGTGTCTTTAATCTTTATTTACAAGGTTTTGGCTGCACTTCCTTTTGAAAAACCCTATTACAATAAATGTAATTCTACATTTGGAAAAAACTATATTTTCACCTGGGATTCTAACTAGCTATTACAGTAAATAAAAGTCCCCCTTTACCAAACAAGCCCACAGAGGAAAGCACTACTATGCAAAGCAATGGGCTGGAATTCAGAAAGAGTTGGTCAGAAACTGAGGTCAAACTGAGGTCAGAAAGAATAGTCCACGGCTCACAAAATTGGGTTGGTGACAAATTCGGAAATTATCCAACAATTGTTTGGGGAAAATCCTCATGAATAAACAAATGTACTTTTAAACAGCAACTGCCTTTAAAAACCAACTTCTAATTCCTTCTACTGTCAAACGGCGAAAATTACCCGGTGCCAGGCTCGATACACTGTGAGCTATTAGTCCAGTGTGGAAAAATATGTGATGTGAAATTGCTGCTGCTTGTCCCCCTCAGAGATCGTTTCTTTGTGTTGGTTTTCATTGCACATGGGTTTCATCAGTTTGATCAAAATACTTCCTAAACTCGCTGCGTTTGTGCCTGAAACAGCCCTCCCACAGCCAATCAGAAGCACTTGCCATCAAATATTTGACATACACTACCATTCAAAAGTTTGGGGTCACTTAGAAATGTCCTTGTTTTTGAAAGAAAAGCAAAAAAATGGTCAAATAAATTGATCAGAAATACAGTGTAGACATTGTTAATGTTGTAAATGACTATTGAGTATCTACATAGGCGTACAGAGGCCCATTATCAGCAACCATCATTCCTGTGTTCCAATGGCACAATAGCTAATCCAAGTTTATCATTTTAAAATGCTAATTGATCATTAAAAAAACCTTTTGCAATTATGTTAGAACAGCTGAAAACTTTTGTCCTGATTAAAGAAGCAATAAAACTGGCCTTCTTTAAACTAGTTCAGTATCTGGAGCATCAGCATTTGTGGGTTCGATTACAGGCTCAAAATGGCCAGAAACAAATAACTTTCTTCTGAACCTCGCCAGTCTATTCTTGTTCTGAGAAATTAAGGCTATTCCATGCAAGAAATTGCCAAGAAACTGAAGATCTCGTACAACACTGTGTACTACTCCCTTCACAGAACAGCGCAAACTGGCTCTAACCAGAATAGAAAGAGGAGTGGGAGGCCCTGGTGCACAACTGAGCAAGAGGACAAGTACATTAGAGTGTCTAGTTTGAGAAACAGACACGTCACAAGTCCTCAACTGGCAGCTTCATTAAATAGTACCCGCAGTTTTTGTCACGATGCTCCTATACAGCCCGCGTCTGAGTGATGGAAACGAGGAGAACAGGCCATGGCTCAGGTGTCTGGGGTTCCTGATTATTTTCTTTGCCTTCCTGCGACACCCAGTGTTGTAGTTGTCCTGGAGGGCAGGCATTGTGCACCCAGTGGTGTGTTCGTCTGAGCGTACAACCCTCTGTAGCGCCTTACGGTCCGCGGCGGTGGAGTTGCCATACCAGGCTGTGATGCAGCCCGACAGTATGCTCTCGATGGTGCTCCTGTAGAACACTGTGGGCCCTGGGATCAGGCTGAAGCTCTTTAGCATCCTGAGGTTGACGAGTCGCTGTCGACCTTCTTCACCACGGTGTCCGTGTGGTTTGACCATTTCAGCTCCTTCGAGAGGTGTACGCCGAGGAACTTGAATCTCAATGGAGGCCCCTTTGATGAGGATGGGGGCGTCCCCAGCCTGGTTCCTCCTGAAGTCCACAATCAGTTCTGTTGATTTACTGACGTTGAGGGAGAGGTTGTTTTCCAAGCACCACGTCATCAGAGAGCCTACCTCCTCCCTGTAGGCCGTCTCATAGTTGTTGGTTATCAGACCTACTATGGTCGTGTTGACAGCAAACTTGATGATGGTTTTGGAACTACTGTGTGAGGCTATGCAGTCAGGGGTATACAGCGAGTACAAGAGGAGACTGAGTTCGCACCCTTGTGAGGCCCCTGTGTTGACAATCAGTGCTGAGGAGGTAATGTTGCCTACCTTCACCACCTGGGGGCGGCCCATCAGGTGTGCAGGCTTTTGTTCCATCCCTACTCTAACACACCTGGTGTGAGCCAGGTGTCCTGTGATGTATTTAAGAACAAGAAGAAGAAACTTTTTTGGGCCAAGAAACACGAGACATGGACATTAGGCTGGTGGAAATTTGTCCTTTGGTCTGATGAGCCCTAATTTGTGATTTTTGGTTCCAACCGCCGTGTTTTTGTGCGCGTAAGCATGAATCTGGCGATGTCTTCCGAACAGAAGAGAAACATAGTTGTGTTTTTATGTATAATAACTGTAGCTTTTTCTAACTTGGTGATTAATGTTGGGTTGACTCAAATTATTTATGGAGTTCTCAGGAACATCAATGGACTGCTTTGCTGGTGACACTGTCTGTGATTTATTTACAATTCAAGGCACGCTTAACCACCATGGCTGCCACAGTATTCTGCAGCAATACGCCATCCCATCTGGTTTGCGCTTTGTGGGACTATCATCTGTTTTTCAACAAGACAATGACCCAACACACCTCAAGGCTGTGTAAGGGCTATTTGACCAAGCTGGAGAGTGATGGAGTGCTGCAGCCGATGACCTGGCATCCACAATCACCCAACCTCAACCCAATTAAGATGATTTGGGATGAGTTGGACCGCAGAGTGAAGGAAAAGCAGCCAACAAGTGCTCAGCATATGTGGGAACTCCTTCAAGACTGTTGGAAAAGCATTCCAGGTGAAGCAGGTTGAGAGAATGACTAGTGTGTGCAAAGCTATCATCAAGGCAAAGGGTGGCTACTTTGAAGAATCTAAAATCTAAAATATATTTTGATTTGTTCAAGACTTTTTTGGTTACTACATGGTTATTTCATAGGGTTTGATGTCTTCACTATTATTCTACCATGAAGAAAATAGTAAAAATAAAGAAAAAGC
This sequence comes from Salmo salar, assembly GCF_965601325.2. Taxonomy (NCBI): domain Eukaryota; kingdom Metazoa; phylum Chordata; class Actinopteri; order Salmoniformes; family Salmonidae; genus Salmo; species Salmo salar. Next base: position 45,956,740 of record NC_138306.1, on the reverse strand, counting down.
CTTGAATGAGTAGGTGTGTCCAAACTTTTGACTGGTACTGTATTTAATGGAGATGTTTGTGGACGATGCACCATGCTGCCTTGACAACATGAATGAGTGGCGCAGAGTACTGTTCCATTATAGAAGGGTGCTCCTCCTTCACCGCTTTTGCCTGTTTCACGTCACTGACCATAGACCCCGCACCTCAGCGCTCTCTCTCTCTCTCTCTCTCTCTCTCTCTCTCTCTCTCTCTCTCTCTCCTCTCTCTCTCTCTCTCTCTCTCTCTCTCTCTCTCTCTCTCTCTCTCTCGTTAACCTGTTTAGGATAGGGGGCAGTATTTTCACGGCCGGATAAAAAAACGTACCCGATTTAATCTGGTTATTACTCCTGCCCAGAAACTAGAATATGCATATAATTATTTGATTTGGATAGAAAACACCCTAAAGTTTATAAAACTGTTTGAATGGTGTATGTGAGTATAACAGAACTCATATGGCAGGCCACAACCTGAGAAGATTCTATTTGGGAAGTGCCCTGTCTGACCATTTCTTGGCCTTCTGTAGCCTCTTTATCGAAAATAGAGCATCTCTGCTGTAACGTGACATTTTCTAAGGCTCCCATAGGCTCTCAGAAGGCGCCAGAATGAGGAACGATAACTCTGCAGTCCCTGGGCGAAAAACAGTAGGGGTTTTGGAAAGTGGTCGTTCTGAGAACAATGACACTGGCGTGCGCGTGCATGTGAAGACTCCATTTTCTATTTTCAGTGTTTGAACAAAAACAAGGTCTCCCGGTTGGAATATTATTGCTATTTTATAAGAAAAATTGCATAAAAATTTATTTTAAACAGCGTTTGACATGCTTCGAAATACGGTAATGAAATATTTTACATTTTTTTGTCACGATACGCACCGGCGCGTCACCCTTCGGATAGTGTCTTGAACGCAAGAACAAAACGCAGCTATTTGGTTATAACTATGGATTATTTAGAACCAAAACAACATTGGGTGTTGAAGTAGAAGTCCTGGGAGTGCATTCTGACGAAGAACAGCAAAGGTAATCCAATTTTTCTTATATTAAATCTGAGTTTGGTGAGTGCCAAACTTGGTGGGTGTCAAAATAGCTAGCCATGATGGCTGGGCTATCTACTCAGAATATTGCAAAATGTGCTTTCACCGAAAAGCTATTTTAAAATCGTATACCGCGATTGCATAAAGGAGTTCTGTATCTATAATTCTTAAAATAATTGTTATGTTTTTTGTGAACGTTTATCGTGAGTAATTTAGTAAATTCACCGGAAGTTTTCGGTGGGTATGCTAGTTCTGAACGTCACATGCTAATGTAAAAAGCTGGTTTTTGATATAAATATGAACTTGATTGAACAAAACATGCATGTATTGTATAACATAATGTCCTAGGAGTGTCATCTGATGAAGATCATCAAAGGTTAGTGCTGCATTTAGCTGTGGTTTTGGTTTTTGTGACATTATATGCTAGCTTGAAAAATGGCTGTGTGATTATAATCTAATGTTTTGCTTTCGTTGTAAAGCCTTTTTGAAATTGGACAATGTGGTTAGATAAAGGAGAGTCTTGTCTTTAAAATGGTGTAAAATAGTCATATGTTTGAAAAATTTAAATTTTGGCATTTTTGAGGTGTTTGTAATTCGCGCCACGCTCTATCATTGGATATTGGTGAGGCGTTCCGCTAGCGGAACATCTAGATGTAAGAGGTTTTAAGTATGAATCAGCTGCTGCTCAGTCTTTAGTTAGGCAGGCAGGCACACACACAATGCTTTATACTGCATGTATGCATGCATGTTTGCACGCTTGTGCAGGTGTGCTTTCTGTGCATCTGTTTGTTTGTGTTGATTGGCTTTAGTGTAAGTGATTTAAGCTGCTTTTATGGAATCTTCCTGCTCTGATGTGTGTGATTAGGTAATATTCTCTGGCTGTGAATAGCCTGGGGTAGAAGACTACAGTCAGTGTAATCCTCTGCCCTACTTTTCTTTTGTCCTTGTCTGTCTGAAATAGGTAATGTGACTAAAGAGAAACCTTTACGTATATGTATCCTCCCACTCAACACAGGTAAACCCATTCATCTCATTACGGACCACTCTGTCAACACACACGCACAAACACACACGCACAAACACACACGCACACGCCAAAGCTAGAATAATCCAGGGGTTACTCACAGTAAAACCAATCACGACAAACAATAAACAAACATCTACAAAAGACACACAAACATAACACTCCCTCTCAGAGGCTCTTATACAGCAATAACACTGTAGCCCGTCTAATAGTTTATTTTGATCCATTTTGATGGAGCACAAGGTCAATCTTTATTGGAGTGATTAAACATTTTCCTATAACAACTGGGTCCTAAATGATACAGTAACAGTAACTTGTCCTCAGAAGAAATGATCATTATGGTACATTATCTGTTGTTCCATTTCCTCCTTGACCTGGACCCACGTCAGTACGGCTGCTGCTGCCTGACCGGATAACTGTGAAAACAATCACACACGCACGCATGCACACACTCACACACACACACACACACACACACACACACACCAGTGGCGGTCTGTGCCGTTTAGGGAGGATGATTATGTGTTTGTATGAGCATGGCCTTATTTCTATTACAGCATATTGGATGACTGTCATTTATATTCCATTCAACCTATCGATAGGTTTAGGGTATTACATGATGCTCTAATTTTCCCTGTACCCATCATGAGGTTGCTACAGCCTAGCCTATGAATGTAAGGTTACAATGTAGTGACACATTCAATACTGCCTTGCACACTCTTGACTGCATCTAGCTGATCTCGGGTGTAATCATTAGTCCAACAGTTGCAAATGAAAATTTCTATTGTACAAATGCAGGTATGTTTATCCCTGTTCAGTTCTGTTTGCTTCCGATTGCAAACTGTTTTTTTTCAACAGAATCTGCAGAATGAATACACCTGTGATCATACGCAAACAGTTGTCTGTGACCAGGCAAAAAAAACTTTACAAGCTAAACCTTCATTTCATGATCTCTAACCGCTACACACAGCCTACATAGTTGTCACGTGTTGGTCAACATAGCTATTAGAACTAACACGTTAGTAAACAAGCTACAATCATGCAGTGCAGTGTACAGTCAGAAAGCAGTTTAGGATGTTACACCATCATTCCATATGTGTTATTTTATCATTTTGATGTCTTCACTATTATTCTACAATGTAGAACATTAAAAAAATTAAGAAAAACCCTTGAATCAGTAGGTATGTCCAAACTTTCGGCTGGTACTGTATATATATATACACATACGCGCCTAGATTCCTCTGGGTCACAACACACGTTGCGACTGACAATAACACGCGCTAAGAGACGAGACACATTCTAACGAGGGGCAGATATGAGTGTGACACACACGTCCATCCTGTTTTAACATCCTCCTTCCTTCCTCCCATTGCCCAGACAAACCACTCATCCCATTTAGCTGGTGCTCAGGTGGGGTGTTCCACTATCCCAAGAAATTGACTTAAAAAAATAGGCTTTTGCTGAGGAATTTTTTTTGCAATTCTGGTCATGATAGGAATATATGGCTTTCCCCTGACTATGCAGGTCAGTTTTACTGGAGGAATAATGTAAAAGGATTTATTGTAACTGTTTTATGACAACATAACTTGTCCCCAACACTAAGGTTGTATAAATGTTAGGAAGAATTTACAGTAGGTTATACTGCAGAACATTACACATTCTGAATGCACCTATGGTATTTTATTTTTTAATTTTTTAATTTTTTATTTCATCTTTATATAACCAGGTAGGCTAGTTGAGAACAAGTTCTCATTTGCAACTGCGACCTGGCCAAGATAAAGCATAGCAATTCGACACATACAATAACACAGAGTTATACATGGAATAAACAAAACATACAGTCAATAATACAGTAGAACAAAAGAAAACAAAAAGTCTATATACAGTGAGTGCAAATGAGGTAAGTTAATTACGGCAATAAATAGGCCATGGTGGCGAAGTAATTACAATATAGCAATTAAACACTGGAATGGTAGATGTGCAGAAGATGAATGTGCAAGTAGACATACTGGGGTGCAAAGGAGCAAGATAAATAAATAAATACAGTATGGGGATGAGGTAGGTAGATAGATGGGCTGTTTACAGATGGGCTATGTACAGGTGCAGTGATCTGTGAGCTGCTCTGACAGCTGGTGCTTAAAGCTAGTGAGGGAGATATGAGTCTCCAGCTTCAGAGATTTTTGCAGTTCGTTCCAGTCATTGTCAGCAGAGAACTGGAAGGAAAGATGACCAAAGGAGGAATTGGCTTTGGGGGTGACCAGTGAGATATACCTGCTGGAGCGCGTGCTACGAGTGGGTGCTGCTATGGTGACCAGTGAGCTGAGATAAGGCGGGGCTTTACCTAGCAGACTTGTAGATCACCTGTAGCCAGTGGGTTTGGCAGTGTATGGGGCTTTGGTGACAAAACGGATGGCACTGTGATAGACTGCATCCAGTTTATTGAGTAGAGTGTTGGAGGCTATTTTATAGATGACATCACTGAAGTCGAGGATCGGTAGGATGGTCAGTTTCACGAGGGTATGTTTGGCAGCATGAGTGAAGGATGCTTTGTTGCGATATAGGAAGCCGATTCTAGATTTAAGTTTGGATTGGAGATGCTTAATGTGAGTCTGGAAGGAGAGTTTACAGTCTAACCAGACACCTAGGTATTTGTAGTTGTCCACGTATTCTAAGTCAGAGCCGTCCAGAGTAGTGATGCTGGATGGGCGAGCAGGTGCGGGCAGTGATCGATTGAATAGCATGCATTTAGTTTTACTTGCGTTTAAGAGCAGTTGGAGGCCACGGAAGGAGAGTTGTATGGCATTGAAGCTCGTTTGGAGGTTAGTTAACAGTGTCCAAAGAGGGGCCAGAAGTATACAGAATGGTGTCATCTGCGTAGAGGTGGATCAGAGAATCACCAGCAGCAAGAACAACATCATTGATGTATACAGAGAAAAGAGTCGGCCCGAGAATTGAACCCTGTGGCACACCTATAGAGACTGCCAGAGGTCTGGACAACAGGCCCTCCGATTTGACACACTGAACTCTATCAGAGAAGTAGTTGGTGAACCAGGCGAGGAAATCATTTGAGAAACCAAGGCTGTCGAGTCTGCCAATAAGAATGTTGTGATTGACAGAGTCGAAAGCCTTGGCCAGGTCGATGAATACGGCTGCACAGTAATGTCTCTTATCAATGGCGGTTATGATGTCGTTTAGGACCTTGAGCCGACAGAGTTCTGCATTACTATCCAAGTCTGTACCCAAACAATTCGAGCTTCTACTTCTAAAAATGCACCTTTCCAGAAACAAGTCTCTCACCGTTGCCGCTTGCTATAGACCTCCCTCTGCCCCCAGCTGTGCCCTCGATACCATATGTGAATTGATTGCCCCATCTATCTTCTGAGCTCCTGCTACTAGGTGACCTAAACTGGGACATGCTTAACACCCCGGCCATCCTACAATCTAAGCTTGATGCCCTCAATCTCACACAAATTATCAATGAACCTACCAGGTACAACCCCAAATCCGTAAACACGGGCACCCTCATAGATGTCATCCTAATTATCTCGCCCTCCAAATACACCTTTGCTGTCTTCAATCAAGATCTCAGCGATCACTGCCTCATTGCCTGCATCCGTAATGGGTCTGCAACCAAATGACCACCCCTCATCACTGTCAAACGCTCCCTAAAACACTTTCCGTCGAGCAGGCCTTTCTAATCGACCTGGCCGGGGTATCCTGGATTGACATTGACCTCATCCCATCAGTAGATGATGCCTGGCTATTCTTTAAAAGTGCCTTCCTCACCATCTTAAATAAGCATGCCCCACTCAAAAAAGAACTAGGAATAGATATAGTCCTTGGTTCACTCCAGACCTGACTGCCCTTGACCAGCACAAAAACATCCTGTGGCGTTCTGCATTAGCATCGAATAGCCCCCGTGATATGCAACTTTTCACGGAAGTTAGGAACAAATATACACAGGCAGTTAGAAAAGCTAAGGCTAGTTTTTTCAAACAGAAATTTGCATCCTGTAGTACTAACTCAAAAAGGTTCTGGGACACAGTAAATTCCATGGAGAATAAGAGCACCTCCTCCCAGCTGCCCGCTGCTCTGAGGCTAGGAAACACTGTTACCACCGATAAATACACTATAATTGAAAATTTCAATAAGCATTTCTCTACGGCTGGCCATGCTTTCCACCTGGCTACCCCTACCCCGGTCAACTACCCGGCACCCTCCACAGCAACCCGCCAATGCCCTCACCATTTCTCCATCACCCAAATCCAGATAGCTGATGTTCTGAAAAAGCAGCAAAATTAGGACTGATACAAATCAGCCGGGCTAGACAATCTAGACCCTCTCTTTCTAAAATTATCTACCGAAATTGTTGCAACCCCTATTACTAGCCTGTTCAACCTCTCTTTCGTATTGTCTGAGATTCCCAAAGATTGGAAAGCTGCCGCGGTCATCCCCCTCTTCAAAGGGGTTGACACTCTAGTCCCAAACTGCTACAGACCTGTATCTATCCTACCCTGTCTTTCTAAGGTCTTCGAAAGCCAAGTTAACAAACAGATTACTGACCATTTCGAATCCCACCGTACCTTCTCCGCTATGCAATCTGGTTTCAGAGCTCATTCCGTATTTTATCGAACGGATGGCAACCCTAAGTCTAAATATTGCTGTTACATTGCACAACCTTCAATGTTATGTCATAATTATGTAAAATTCAGGCAAATTAATTACGGTCACACAGTTCGCAACGAGCCAGGCGGCCCAAACGGTTGCATATACCCTGACTCTGCTTGCACTGAACGGAAGAGAAGTGACACAATTTCCCTAATATTGCCTGCTAACATGAATTTCTTTTAACTAAATATGCAGGTTTAAAAAATATACTTCTGTGTACTGAATTTAAGAAAGGCATTGATGTTAAGTGTTAGGTACATATGTGCAACGATTGTGCTTTTTTCGCGAATGCGCTTTTGTTAAATCATCACCCGTTTGGCAAAGTTGTGGTAGGCTGTGATTCAATGATAAATTAACAGGCACCGGATTGATTATATGCAATGCAGGACAAGCTAGTTAACCTAGTAATATCATTAACCATGTGTAGTTAACTAGTGATTATGTGAAGATTGATTGTTTTTTATAAGATAAGTTTAATGCTAGCTAGCAACTTACTTTGGCTCCTTACAGCCACAAGGTCCTTTTGACGCTGCACTCACGTAACAGGTGGTCAGCCTGCCACGCAGTTTCCTCGTGGAGTGCAATGTAATCGGCCATAATCGGAGTCCAAAAAGGCAGATTACCGATTGTTATGAAAACTAGAAATCGGCCCTAATTAATCGGCCATGCCGGTCGACCTCTACTCTGAACTGGTACCCCCTGTATATAGTTATTTACTGCTGCTCCTTTTTAATTACTGGTTTTTCGTATCTCTTATTTTGTTTGTTGTTATTTTCTTAAAACTGCATTGTTGGTTAAGTGCTTGTAAGTAAGCATTTCACTGTAAGGTCTACACCTGTATTCAGCGCATGTGACAAATACAATTTGATTTGAACTCAATTTCCATCCAACTGTCTCAGGTCAATTTTCCTATGCATCGTGCTGTTGGCATTAGGCCTATGCATTGACCAAAACATTTTGAGGAGTGATGATGATCATGTTTGTTTATTTGTTTGTAACCTTGGTTGAGGTCAATTTAATTTAAATTAAACTATTTCTATCATTTAAAAGTGCATTTATTTATCCATGATGATTTCCCCCCTAATTTCCAGATTTGACACCCACCCAAGTTTATGAGCCGTGGACTATTCTTTCTGTCCTTAGTTTTGGCTGCACTACCCTTCTCAACACACTATCACAATAAATGTCATTCTACATTTCAAAGTAAAAAACTACACTACCATTCACTCCTCTTTCTATTCTGGTTAGAGCCAGTTTGTGCTGTTCTGTGAAGGGAGTAGTACACAGCGTTGTACGAGATCTTCAGTTTCTTGGCAATTTCTAGGGTTTTCTAATGATCAATTAGCCTTTTAAAATGATAAACTTGGATTAGCTAACACAACGTGCCATTGGAACACAGGAGTGATGGTTGCTGATAATGGGCCTCTGTACGCCTATGTAGATATTCCATTAAAAAATCAGCTGTTTCCAGCTACAATAGTCATTTACAACATGAACAATGTCTACACTGTATTTCTGATCAATTTGATGTTATTTTAATGGACAGAAAATGTGCTTTTCTTTCAAAAACAAGGACATTTCTAAGTGTCAACAAACTTTTGAACGGTAGTGTATATCTCACCTGGGATTCAAACTTGCCACAAACAATGAAAATTACTAGGAGTCAAGCTGTCTATGCTGTCAGCTATTAGTCCAGTATACATGTTGTGCTTGTTTTAGTAAATTTGAATAGGATATTGTGCCATCTGACTTCTTTTTAAGGACATTTTCATTAAAAAGTGTTCGATCACGTCCACCTTCGTCAATATTTGTTATTGGCTAATGAGGAGTCTGTTATAAACCCCAGGAAGAGTAGCTGCTGCTTCAGCAACAGCTAATGGGGATCCTAATAAAATACTAAAATACTCATACTGTTACTGGAAATAATCATGACTAGCTGGTCAGGTTAGCATAGGGCTAAGGCTGCCAGGTTACGTCGATGATTTTAATTAGCGGATGTGCATTGTGAGGGGGTGAAAAAGTTTACACTTTTTCGAATGTTTCGCAAGTATGGACCCACAGTGTTTTTTCAGTAACTGCTAAGTGACATCAATAACCAGAACACTCCTCACATCTCGGCACCCTCCCCATTTTTATCCTATAGCTGCTCTCTGATTGGCTGTGCATTGCAAAACTCGTCACAGGGATTGACCAGCCACAAGATGGGCCCATCCTATCACTGTGTGTTGGTGATGCAGTATTTGATTGCCGGGAAGAACCTGATGAAATCCCGGCATCGTAACCCTCCCTTCTCCCTCTCCCAACAGCTCTGAGCTTCCGGGAAGTGTGTGTGTGTGTGTGTACTGTACATGTGGGTGTGGGTTATCAATCTTTCAGTAGGCTGTTAGGGAGGAGGGTTAGCTGGAAGGTGTTAATGAAAGCATTACCTGGAAACGCTCTCTCTGCAGTAAGAGCTCTGTTCCAGTCAGCTGCTGCAGGATAATGGTCACAATGACTCATCAGAATGCACAGTTACTGACATTTACTGACTGGCTCTAGTGTGCAAACTCTACCTTTTTAAAGGTCTTTCGAAACAATTAAGGTGCGATGGAGCAGAGGGTAGTACAGTATATTGTGTGTTTTGACTAGAAAGGCAAATGCTACGATAAATACTGTCAAATATGCTAAACCAAAATGGGGCTATTGTTTATAGTTGTATATCTATGTGTATTTATATAGTATGGATCTGTGTCCTTATGATTGATAGTTGCGATTTGACTGTATGAGTAATCTACCTGTTTTTGCAAGAATTTCAGTCATATAAAGAAATACACCTGGTAGCCACAGGATGGCGATATGAGACCACAAAATGGCCGCCGCTTGACCTGGCTTGTTTTCCAGAATGTTGTTTTCCACCTCAGGCTGAGGGAGCGGGTCAGGCTGTCTAGACTGGTGGTGGCTGGGCCAGATTCCTGCCCCATTACATCAGTTCACCCCTAGACTGTGACTCAACAGGGGCAACTCGCAGACGGTTTGGGGTCCTGTCTAGAATCCCACCACAGTAAACAATCACCACAGAGAGAGAGAGAGAGAGAGAGAGAGAGAGAGATAGAGGTGCCTGGCTCGTGATGAGGCTCTAGCTACCGTTTAGATCCCTTACATGATGTATATTGTTTTTCCCTTCACTTGACTTGAACCACACATACTACTGCGGCTGGCTGGCTGAAAGCGAGAGTGTTTTATATCAGATCTAGACAATCAGTCTGTGTGGGTTCCTGAGGAGTTGTTTTGTCAGTCCGTGTGAGACTGAACTTGTTGAGGGGCTGCGACAGGTTGCATGCAAGGTGTTCAGTGTGTACATGTGAGGGGTATCCATGAACTTTGAACTTGCTGCCTCCAAAGTGGCCATGAGAGCATTGACAAAGGATGCCATGGCTGCGCTATTGTGTAGCATTGTAGTATTATAGGCTAAATGCTCAACCAAAATGGTACACTTATGCTTTGAAAATGTATTTTGGCTTCTATTCTTACCAGACAAGTCTAATTATTTTTCCAGACATCAATATATCTACTGGAATATTCTGTCCTGAACTCTGTGTTCAAATCAATGGCAGATGTCCAGAACTAGGCTATATCACATGGGGTACTGTGTAAGACATTGTGCACACGGGCAGATTAACTCAAATCATTTCCATCCATTTCCCAGCTGCGAATGACTCGGATTTGCCGAGTCATTGAAACACAGGACCAATCACGTTGTTGACTTCCTCCATGACTCAGCAGCTCGTTGCTGCCCGGGCTCGCTCACTACTCTCTGCCCTCTGTTGTGCCGTAGGCCACTTTCTTACGGGAAGAGCGTTGTGTTTCAACACCGCTCATCATTACATTGCACTTCAACCTAATTCATGTCGAAGCTCTACTACATCATCAAAACGAAAGGTTGAAAATGCATTTTGCTGCTTCACCCTCTCATTTTGTTTCCAGAATTATTATTATCTACATATGTTCCTGTGCCAACAACACCGTCCTCTTTCCCTAAGGTAATTTCTGTATTAGGTCATGTTGGGATGAACCGGAACTGAGTGGAATGGTGTTGTGGTGTGTTGCCATAGGGGCTAGTTGTTCTGAGGGCAAGCGAGCTGCACATGGTGTAATACCCCATATTGCTCTTACTTGGAAACACATTTCCCCTGGAGAGAGGGAGAGACAGATTTTGAACAGCTGTCTTTTAAACCACTCAGCCAGGTTAAACAAACACACATTTAAAGGTAAAGCAGCAGTTACAGAGAGAGAAAAAGAGAGAGGGTGGGGAATTAAAAAAGGACAAAACCAAAGGCAGCAGTTACTACGCTGCGCGGTCACTTCACTAAAGAGAGAGAGAGTAGGTTCTCCCGCTTTCTCTCTGTCAAGGGGAAAACCCATTGCTCTCTCCTGGGGGGTTCAGTGAGAATCCCTTTAATCGCTAGCTGTTGCTCAGGGCCAATTCTGGTGCATTGCACTTGAGTTGCCTCAAAGTCAGGGTAAAGGCGGTATAACCTCCCTCCCTCCCCACCTGGTGAGGAGATGACGCCACAGAACATTCTACATGGTTATGGCGCCAGCATTTTCCCACATCATCACAAACAAAATCAATCAAGGTCTTCATTTTTATTCCCCATGCAGGCATGCCTTCCTCCTTCACCTTGTCTTATAATGGGGAAGATTAATACAGGAAATAAATTAATACAGGATGCTGCAGCAGATATTGTCTCCTCTTCCCTCCTACTCTCCTCCTTTCCAGCGCCCTGCTATTCCTACTCTCTACCTGTCATTCTTTCCAGTACCCTACTACTCCTACTGGTCATTCTCTACAGCACCCTGCTACTCCTACTCTCCACCTGTCTTTCTCTCAAGTGCCCTACTACTCCTACTGGTCATTCTCTACAGCACCCTGCTACTCCTACTCTCCACCTGTCATTCTCTCCAGCGCCCTGCTACTCATACTTCTACCGGTCATTCTCTACAGCACCCTGCTACTCCTACTCTCCACCTGTCATTCTCTCAAGTGCCCTACTACTCATACTGGTCATTCTCTACAGCACCCTGCTACTTCTACACCCCACCTGTCGTTCTATCCAGCGCCCTGCTACTCCTACTTCTACCGGTCATTCTCTACAGCGCCCTGCTACTCCTACTCTTTACCTGTCATTCTCTCTCCAGCACCCTGCTACTCATACTCTCTTCTTGTCATTCTCTACAGTGCCTTGCTACTCCTACTCTCTACCTCTCATCTCTACAGTGCCCTGCTACTCCTACTCTCTATCTCTCATCTCTACACTGCCCTGCTACTCCTACTCTCTACCTGTCATTCTCTCCAGCGCCCTGCTTCTCCTACTCTCTACCTCTCATCTCGTCAGTGCACTGCTACTCCTACTCTTACCTGTCATTCTCTATACATCGCCCTGCCACACCTACTCTCTACTTGTCATTCTCTACACAGCCCTGCTACTCCTAATCTCTACCTGCCATTCTCTACACAGTGCCCTGCTACTCCTACTCTCTACCTGTCATTCTATATACAGTGCCCTTCTACTCCTACTCTCTACCTGTCATTCTATATACAGTGCCCTGCTACTCCTACTCTCTACCTGTCATTCTATATACAGTGCCTTGCTATTCCTACTCTTTACCTGTCATTCTCTCTCCAGCGCCCTGCTACTCCTACTCTCTACCTGTCATTCTATTGATAGCGCACTGCTACTCTTACTCTCTACCTGTCATTCTCTATACATCACCCTGCTATTCTTACTCTCTACCTGTCATTCTCTACATTGCCCTGCTACTCCTACTCTCCACCTGTCATTCTCTATACAGTGCCCTGCTATTCTTACTCTCTACCTGTCATTCTCTACAGCACCCTGCTACTCCTACTCTCAGCCTGTGATTCTCTACAGTGCCCTGCTACTCCTACCCTCTCCTTGTCATTCTCTACAGTGCCTTGCTACTCCTACTCTCTACCTCTCATCTCTACAGTGCCCTGCTACTCCTACTCTCTAACATTTGTACAGGTCTCTCTGTTCTGTTCTTGCACTCCCACACTTACACCGACATGTGTGTTTGAGAGAGACAGGCAATGTGTGTGGTCTAACCTTTTGTGTTTGAAATCGATGCCACACACGCTCACACACACCCGCATACTCACACACCCCTACACGCGTTCTCACGCGTTCTCACGCACACTTACACATCCACACACACTCTGCCTTCGGAAGATGGTAGTAGAGGCTGCATGATTATTCATCTGACCTTTGCATATCGACAAGGAGAGAGTCATACGTCTTTGATACTGCTGAGCCAAGGGATACACACACACACATAGCCATACACTGTCACCATGGTTAACACCACGTGTCAAACACAAGGCCCTCAGGCCGAATCAGGTTCGTAACACATTTCTATCCGGCCCCCACAATGATTTGGTTTGTCAATAATTTTTGTGCCGCTTCCATACAGCCCGCACTACAGTCACAGGAACCACTGCCAAGGTGCTGCTTTACTACCTCTCATCTCTACAGTGCCCTGCTACTCCTACTCTCTACCTGTCATTCTCTACTGTGCCCTGCTACTCCTACTCTCTACCTGTCATTCTCTCCAGTGCCCTCCTACTCCTACTCTCTACCTCTCATCTCTACTGTGCCCTGCTACTCCTACTCTCTACCTGTCATTCTCTACTGTGCCCTTCTACTCCTACTCTCTACCTGTCATTCTCTACTGTGCCCTTCTACTCCTACTCTCTACCTGTCATCTCTTCAGCGCCCTGCTACTTCCAGTCTCTACCTCTCATCTCTACAGCACCCTGCTACTCCTACTCTCTACTAGAGGGCGACCAATTATGATTTGTCAACGCTAATACCGATACCGGTTATTGGAAGACCCCAAAAAAAAGCGATACCGATTAATCGGACGATTTTTATATATATATTTGTAATAATGACAATTACAACAATACTGAATGAACACTTATTTTAACTTAATATAATATCAATCAATCAATCAAATTTATTTTTATATAGCCCTTCGTACATCAGCTGATATCTCAAAGTGCTGTACAGAAACCCAGCCTAAAACCCCAAACAGCAAGCAAAGCATGTGAAAGAAGCACGGTGGCTAGGAAAAACTCCCTAGGAAAAACTCCCTAGAAAGGCCAAAAACCTAGGAAGAAACCTAGAGAGGAACCAGGCTATGAGGGGTGGCCAGTCCTCTTCTGGCTGTGCAGGGTGGATATTATAACAGAACATGGTCAAGATGTTAAAATGTTAAAATGTTCATAAATGACCAGCATGGTCAAATAATAATAATCATAGTAGTTGTCGAGGGTGCAACAAGCACGTCCGGTGAACAGGTCAGGGTTCCATAGCCGCAGGCAGAACAGTTGAAACTGGAGCAGCAGCACGGCCAGGTGGACTGGGGACAGCAAGGAGTCATCATACCAGGTAGTCCTGAGGCATGGTCCTAGGGCTCAGGTCCTCCGAGAGAAAGACAGAAAGAGAGAAAGAGAGAAAGAGAGAATTAGAGAGAGCAGGACACCGGATAAGACAAGAGAAATACTCCAGATGTAACAGACTGACCCTAGCCCCCCGACACATAAACTACTGCAGCATAAATACTGGAGGCTGAGACAGGAGGGATCAGAAGACACTGTGGCCCCATCCGATGATACCCCCGTACAGGGCCAAACATCAATAAAATCATCAATAAAAATCAATTTAGTCTCAAATAAATAATGAAACATGTTCAATTTGGTTTAAATAATGCAAAAACAAAGTGTTGGAGAAGAAAGTAAAAGTGCAATATGTGCCATGTAAAAAAGCTAACGTTTAAGTTCCTTGCTCAGAACATATGAAAGCTGGTGGTTCCTTTTAACATGAGTCTTCAATATAAGAAGTTTTAGGTTTGTAACGGCCATCGTCTGTAGAAGAAGGGGACCAAAGCGCAGCGTGGTGAGTGTTCATATGAATGATTTAATAATAAGAAACACTTCAAACAAAACAAGAAAGTGAACTACAGCCAACAGTCCTGTCAGGTCACAAAATGTACAAAACAGAAAATAACTACCCACAAACCCCAAAGGAAAACAGGCTGCCTAAGTATGACTCCCAATCAGCGACAACGATGTACAGCTGTCCCTGATTGAGAGCCATACCAGGCCAAAACAAGGAAATACAAAGCATAGAAAAAAGGACATAGAATGCCCACCCAAATCACACCCTGACCGAACCTAAATAGAGACATAAAAAAGGCTCTCTCAGGTCAGGGCGTGACAAGGTTGTAGTTATTATAGGACTATTTCTCTTTATACCATTTGTATTTCATATACCTTTGACTATTGGATGTTCTAATAGGTACTTTAGTATTGCCAGCCTAATCTCGGGAGTTGATATGCTTGAAGTCATAAACAGCGCAATGCTTGAAGCACAGCGAAGAGCTGCTGGCAAATGCAGGAAAGTGCTGTTTGAATGAATGCTTACGAGCCTGCTGCTGCCTACCACCGCTCAATCAGACTACTCTATCAAATCATAGACTTAATTATAATATAAAAACACACAGAAATACGAGCCTTAGGTCATTAATATGGTCAAATCCGGAAACAAAACGTTTATTCTTTCAGTGAAATACGGAACCGTTCCACAAGAGAAGTGACACAATTTCCCTAATTAAAAGAAATTCATGTTAGCAGGCAATTTTAAGTAAATATGCAGGTTTAAATATATATACTTGTGTATTGATTTTAAGAAAGCTATTGATGTTTAGGTACACATTGGTGCAACAACAGTGCTTTTTTCGCGAATGAGCTTGTTAAATCACCCGTTTGGCGAAGTAGGCTGTGATTCAATGATAAATTAACAGGTACTGCAGCAATTATATGCAACGCAGGACCAGCTAGATAAACTAGTAATATCATCAACCATGTGTAGTTAACTAGTGATTATGTTAAGATTGATTGGTTTTTATAAGATAAGTTTAATGTTAGCTAGCACCTTACCTTGGCTCCTTGCTGCACTCGCATAACAGGTAGTCAGCCTGCCATGCAGTCTCCTCGTGGAGTGCAATGTATTCGGCCATAATCGGTGTCCAAAAATGCCGATTACCAATTGTTATGAAAACTTGAAATCGGCCCTAATTAATCAGCCATTCCGATTAATCGGTCGACCTCTACTCTCTACCTGTCATTCTCTCCCGCGCCCTGCTCCTCCTACTCTCTACCTGTCATTCTCTCCCGCGCCCTGCTACTCATACTCTCTACCTGTCATTCTCTCCAGCGCACTGCTTCTCCTACTCTCTACCTGTCATTCTTTATACAGATGGAGACTGGAGTTTACATACAGACCACCTGGCAAACACACAGAGCCTCCACATTCCCTCTCCCTGCCAACTGGGCATTAGTGGGAATACCTCTCATTTCACCAGCCACAGCGAATGGCTGATTCTATTAGTAGTGGTCTCTCCCCATGTTACTGCTACCACCCACGTGGTATTATTGCCCATATGGCGGTCCAATATGAATCATGAATAAATCAATGTAATCCTATGCAAAACTCGTCTTCTCCATACAAGAAACTGTAGAACAGGGACACACACACACACAAGCACGTACACACACGCACACACTTGTGGTTGTCTCACCTAAGATGAATGCACTAACTGTAAGTCGCTCTGGATAAGAGTGTCTGCTAAATGACTCAAATGTAAATGTAACACTTGTAACACTTGAGACATTAGAGAGTAATACACCTAACCACTATGAATATGTCACAAGGTGACAGATTCTTGGTCTGGCTTGATCAGGCAGAGGGAAGCAGAGGCAGACAAAGAAGGGATCGTTTTTAACATTTATTAAGACATGGTTTTCCATATTTCCTTTTCAAACATTCCAGTTTTTCATTTCCATTCAATTGCTTTGTTTCCATAAATATCATTCATTTCACGTTAACACCATGCTAGAAATCTCTTGAGACATGACCCTATAAATAATTGGCATGCATGCCAGCCATCATGCCAGCCATCAATGCTAAGTGCATCAGGAACATCACAATGTGTTCCTACTCCAGGCATTTAGATGGTGCCATGGCGATGGTTTCTAATGAAGCGTGTGTGTTGACAACCCCTGGGTCCACACAGGCAGTACTGTGCATTCCTAGTATTCCATTGTGCGTGAATGTGAGGGTGTCAGGCAGGCTGCATTCATATCCTCTCCCCAGCCCCATCCAGCTACACTTGTTTCTCTCTCGCTCTCACTCTTTCCTCACATGCCATGGGTGGAGCTGGATTCTGATGTTGCTTACCTGGCACCCATGAAAGGAAAGGGCAGGTTGAACTTGTCTGGGCATGCCTCTCATATGTACACTGCCCCCTTGGTAGCCTGGTGGTTGGAGCATTCAGACAGTAACCAAAGGTTGCTTGTTCAAATCCAAGAGCCAGCAAGGTGGAATAATCTGCTGTTCTGCCCTTGAGCAAGGCAGTTAACCCCGAAAACAATTGGGTGCAGATGACGTTGATTAAGCTCAATGCATTGCTTGAGTGCCGTGATGGTGAGAAGTAGCCTGAGAACACATTAGATTGTTCTGCTGCTCTGTCGTTTACTATTGCAGAGAAGAATTCCATTTCAATTCAAAGGCCTTTATTGGCATGGGAAATGTATGTTTACATTGCCAAAGCAAGTGAAATAGACAGGAAATGAACAGTAAACATCACAGTCATATATATATTTTTAAATATATACATTTAACATTTTATATTATTGGCTATGTACAGTGTTGTCACAATGTGCAAATAGTTGAAGTATGAAAGAGAAAATAAATAAATAGGTAAATATAGGTTGTATTTACATTGGTGTTTGTGCTCCACTGGTTGCCCTTTTCATGTGACAACAGGTCACACATCTTGCTGCTGTGGTGACACAGTGTGGTATTTCACCTAATGTATATGAGTTCATCAAGATTGGATTTGTTTTCAAATACTTTGTGGTTCTGTGTAATCTGAGGGAAATATGTGTCTCTGATATGGTCATACAGTTGGCAGGAGGTTAGGAAGTGCAGTTCAATCAATCAATCAATCAATCAATCAATCAAATGTATTTATAAAGCCCTTCTTACATCAGCTGATGTCACAAAGTGCTCTACAGAAACCCAGCCTAAAACCCCAAACAGCAAGCAATGCAGGTGTAGAAGCACGGTGGCTAGGAAAAACTCCCTAGAAAGGCCAGAACCTAGGAAGAAACCTAGAGAGGAACCAGGTTATGAGGGGTGGCCAGTCCTCTTCTGGCTTTGCCAGGTGGAGATTATAACAGAGCATGGCCAAGATGTTCAAATGTTCATAGATGACCAGCAGGGTCAAATAATAATAATCACAGTGGTTGTCGAGGGTGCAACAGGTCAGCACCTCAGGAGTAAATGTTAGTTGGCTTTTCATAGCCGATCATTCAGAGTATCTCTACCGCTCCTGCTGTCAGTTCGGTTTCCACCTCATTTTGTCGGCAGTGGTGACATAGCCTGTCTTCTCTTGAGAGCCAGGTCTGCCGATGGCGGCATCTCTCAAAATCAAGGCTATGCTCACTGAGTCTGTACATAGTCAAGGATTTCTTAATTTTGGGTCAGTCACAGTGGTCAGGTATTCTGCTACTGTGTACTCTGTTTAGGGCCAAATAACATTCCAGTTTGTTCCGTTTTTTTTGTTAATTCTTCCCAATGTGTCAAGAAATTGATTTGGTTGGGTCTAATTGTGTTGCTGTCCTGGGGCTCTTATGGGTCTGTTTGTGTTTGTGAGCAGAGACCCCGTACCAGCTGGCAGATGAGACTCTTTTCCAGGTTAATCTCTCTGTAGGTGGGGGCTTTGTTAAGGAAGGTTTGAGAATCACTTATTTTTAGGTGGTTGTAGAATTTAATTGCTCTTTCTGTATTTTGATAATTAGCGGGAATCATTCTAATTCTGCTCTGCATGCATTGTTTGGGGTTTTACATTGTATACAGAGTATGTTTTTTGCAGAATTCTGCAAGCAGAGTCTCAATTAGGTATTTGTCCCATTTTGTTAATTATTTGTTGGTGAGTGAAACCGAGACCTCACAAACATAAAGGGCAATGGATCTTGATAACTGATTCAAGTATTTTAAGCCAGATCCTAATTACGATGTAAAATGTTATGTTCCTTTTGATGACGTAGAAGGCTCTTCTTGCCTTTTCTCTCAGATCCTTCACAGCTTTGTGGAAGTTACCTGTGGTGCTGATGTTTAGGCCGAGGTATCTGTAGTTTTTTGTGTGCTCTCGGGCAACAGTGTCTAGGTGGAATTTATGGTCCTGGCAACTGGACCTTTTTTGGAACACCATTATTTTTGTCAGGGCCCAAGTCTGACATAATCTTTGCAGAATGTCTATGTGCTGCTGTAGGCCCTCCTTGGTTTGGGAAAAAAGAACCAGATCATCTGCAAACAGTAAACATTTGACTTCAGAGTCTAGTAGGGTGAGGCCGGGTGCTGCAGACTGTTCTAATGCCCTCTCCAATTCATCGCTATTCAGTAAATGTTGAAGAGGGTGGGGCCCAAGCTGCATCCCTGTCTCACACCTCGGCCCAGAGAAAAGAAATCTGTGTGTTTTTTGCCAATTATAACCGATTTCATGGATTTTGTAATGTCTTATGCTTTTCCCCCAAAACCACTTTCCATCAATGCATATAGAAGACCCTCATGCCAAATTGAGTGAAAAGCTTTTTTGAAATCAACAAAGCATGAGAAGAAGTTTCCTTTGTTTTGTTTTGTTTATTTGTCAATAAGGGTTTTCAGGGTGAATACCTGGTTTGTCGTACGGTAATTTGGTAAAGAGACAATTTGACATTTGCTCAGGATATTGTTTTCACTGAGCAAATGTAGGAGTCTACTGTTAATGATAACGCACAGGATTTTCCCAAGGTTGGTGTTGGAGCATATCCCACGGTAGCTGTTGGGATCGAATGTGTCTCCACCTTTGTGGATTGGGTTGATCAGTCTTTGGTTCCAAATATTGGGGAAGATGCCAGAGCTGAGAATGATATTAAAGAGTTTATGTATAGTGAAATGGAATTTGTGGTCTGTATATTTGATCATTTCATTTAGGATACCATGAACACAACAGGCACTTTCTGGGTTGAAGGGTTTGTATTTTGTCCTCTAATTCATTCAGTTTGGGTTGTGGTAGTCTTTTATAGCTGACTCTAAGATTTTTATTTCATCATGTATATGTGTTTGCTCTTTGTTCTTGCTTATAGAGCCAAAAATATCTCAATTTGGATAGATAGCTCTTCATGTTGTTGTTTGTTTAGTGTGTTCAACTTTTTTCCAGAAATGGTTAGATTCTATGGATTCTTCAATCACATTGAGCTGATTTCTGACATGCTGTTCTTAATTTTTTCTTAGTGTATTTCTTTACTGTTTTAGTGTTTCGCCATGGTGAAGGCCGAAGCTCAGGTTTTCTGAGTTTCTGTGTTTTTGGTTGGAAAGGTTCCTCAATTGCTTTTTTAGGTTTTTGCATTCTTCATCAAACCATTTGTTATTGTTGTTCATTTTCTTACGTTGTCTGGTTGAACTTTTTTGATTTGATATACGAAGCTGAGAGGTCAAATATACTATTTAGGCTTTGTACTGCCAAGTGTACACCTCCCCTATTGCAGTGAAACATTTTGTCCGGGAAGTTGTCTAAAAGGTATTTAATTTGTTGTTGGCTAATTGTTTTCTGGTAAGTTTCTACACTACTTTCCTTCCATCTATAGCATTTCTTAATAGTATGCAGTTTGTTGGTCATTGATGCCTCATGATTGAGTATTACTCTGTTCGTAGGCTGGGATCTGGGATCTGAAAGGAGCATCAGTGGGCTGACTTTGAACGCTCAGAATGTGAACCCTCTCTAGTGGGGCATATTGGGGAGGAAATGCTATCACGTCTAAGTATGTGTTTGTCCCCCTGTGTGCTATGGTTGTTTCATTACTGGCCGTGATCGGGATCCCCATAGGATGGCACACTATTGTCTGGGTTAGGGGAGGGTTTGGCCGGGGGTGCTTTACTTGGCTCATCGCGCTCCAGCAACTCCTTGTAGCGGGCCGGGCACCTGCAGGCTGACTTCGGTCATCAGTTGAACAGTGTTTCCTCCGACACATTAGTGCAGCTGGCTTCCGGGTTAAGCGAGCGGGTGTTAAGAAGCGCAGTTTGGCAGGTCAGAGAATGCATGACTCGACCTTCGCTTCTCCGAGCTCGTTGGGGAGTTGCAACAATGAGACAAGATCGTAATCATGAAAAAGTGGGTAGAAATTACACACAAAAAAGAAACTGACTGCTCTTTTGGTCTTGTGATAAAAAGAGTGCAGATTGACAATACATGGCCTTCTGAAAGTAATACCAAGTGAAACCCCTATTTGACTGTATGATGATGCAGAAATTCTAGTATAGAAAATGTGTGTCAGTTACTGATAGTGGTGATCGCAATCCCCTGTGCAGAAGACAAAGGTCTTGTGGTATGTGCCTTATATACAGTTATATACAGATGAAGTCGGAAGTTTACAGCCAAATTAATTTAAACTCAGTTTTCACAATTCCTGACATTTAATCCTAATAAAAAATCCTTGTTTTAGGTCAGTTAGGATCACCACTTTATTTTAAGTATGTGTAATGTCAGAATAATAGTAGAGAGAATGATTTATTTCAGCTTTTATTTCTTTCATCACATTCCCAATGGGTCAGAAGTTTATTTGTGGAGTGGTTGAAAAATTAGTTTTAATGACTCTAACATAAGTGTATGTAAACTTCCGACTTCAACTGTATATGTATAGGGGCGGCAGGTAGCCTAGTGGTTAGAGTGTTGGGCCAGTAACCGAAAGGTTGCTAGATTGAATCCCCTAACCCTAACCCACATTTTGTTACGTTACAGCCTTATTCTAAAATTAATTAAATTATTATTTTTTTCTCATCAATCTACACACAATACCCCATAATGACAAAGTGATTATTTGGGGGGGAAATGTTGGCCAATTTACAAAAGTATTCAGACCATTTGCTATGAGACTCAAAATTGAGCTCAGGTGCAACCTGTTTCCATTGATCATCCTTGAAATGTTTCTACAACTTGATTGGAGTCCACCTGTATTATATAACATTTATTGGACATGATTTGGAAAGGCACACACCTGTCTATATAAGGTCCCACAGTTGACAGTGCATGTCAGAGCAAAAACCAAGCCATGAGATCGAAGGAATTGTCCATAGAGCTCCGAGACAGGATTGTGTCGAGGCACACATCTGGGGAAGGGTACCATAAACACTCTGCAGCATTGAAGGTCCCCAAGAACACCGTCGATTCCATCATTCTTAAATGGAAGAAGTTTGGAACCACCAAGACTCTTCCTAGAGCTGGCTTCCCGGCCAAACTGAGCAATCGGGGGAGAAGGGCCTTGGTCAGGGAGGTGACCAATAACCCGATGGTCACACTGACAGAGCCCCAGAGTTCCTCTGCGGAGATGGGAGAACCTTCCAGAATCACAACCATCTCTGCAGCACTCTACCAATCATGCCTTTATGGTAGAGTAGCCAGACGAAAGCCACTCCTCAGTAAAAGGCACATGACAGTCCACTTGGAGTTGGCCAAAAGGCACCTAAACAAGAATCTCGGCTCTGATGAAACCAAGACTGAAACCTTGCACCATCCCTACGGTGAAGCATGGTGGTGGCAGCATCATGCTGTGGAGACGTTTTTCAGCGACAGGCACTGGGATACTAGTCAGGATCGAGGGAAAGATGAGTGGGGCAAAGTACGGAGAAATCCTTGATGAAATCCTGCTCCAGAGTGCTCAGGACCTCAGACTGAGGCAAAGGTCCAACAGGACAACGACCCTAAGCACACAGCCAAGACAACGCAGGAATGGCTTCGGGACAAGTCTCTGAATGTCCTTGAGTGGCCCAGCCAGATGCCATACTTGAACCCGATCGAACATCTCCGGAGAGAATAGAAAATTGCTGTGCTGCGACGCTCCCCATCCAACTTGACAGAGCTTGAGAGGATCTGCAGAGAAGAATGGGAGAAACTTCCCAAATACAGGTGTGCCAAGCTTGTAGCCACATACCCAAGAAGACTCGAGGCTGTAATCGCTGCCAAAGTTGCTTCAACAAAGTACTGAGTAAAGGGTCTGAATACTTATGTAAATGTGATATTTCAGTTTTTTATTTTTAATACATTTGCAAAAATGTCTAAAAACCTGTTTTTGCTTTGTCATTATATGGTATTGTCTGTAGATTGATGAGGGGAAAAAACTATTACATCAATTTTAGAATAAGGCTGTAACGTAGCAAAATGTGGAAAAATTCAAGAGGTCTGAATTCTTTCCGAATGCACCGTACATTAGAGGTGGAGACTTACAGCAAATGTACCCTTCTTTATCTCTCTCTCTCTCTCTCTCTCTCTCTCTCTCTCTCTCTCTCTCTCTCTCTCTCTCTCTCTCTCTCTCACACACACACACACCCAGTGTGTATCTCAGGAATGCATTCATCTAGTCCTGACAGTTAAAGTTTAACCAGGAGGAATGTACAGCGCCTCTCCACACTTGGGTCCTTGTGTCCTCTCCTCTCCCCTCCAGTCAGTTATTCCTGTCTCATTGCAAACGAACGTTCAGCCGGCAATAGAAACTGCCAACCACGTGAGTGGTTAGAGATGGCCAGGAAACTGGCTACTAGAGCAGCAGGAGCAGGAAAACTGCCAGAGAGGGCAAGGTCTGCTGGGACTGGGCATGCAGAGAGAGAGAAAGGGGGGAGACAGGTGGCGGGAGGAACAGAGAACTTAGAACAAAAGAGAAAGTGTAAGAGGGAGGGAGTGTGAATTGTGAAAGGGAGGGGTTGGAGGAGCGGGAGAGGAGGTAAAGTGAGTGGGAGAGAGAGAGAGAAGAAAAGGTGGGTTAAAGGATGTTGTGTCGGTTAGAGGGTGGTATCAACTGGTAAATCTACTCCCTGACCCATAGGGAGTGTCAGTGTGAGAAGTATTCCAGTAGTTTTCCTTCATCTTTCTTTCTTTCTTTCTTTCTTTCTTTCTTTCTTTCTTTCTCTTTCTTTCTTTCTTTCTTTCTTTCTTTCTTTCTTTCTTTCTTTCTTTCTTTCTTTCTTTCTTTCTTTCTTTCTTTCTTTCTTTCTTTCTTTCTTTCTCATATCAGGTGTCTGCCCTATCTGGGAGCCTTCCTTAGAACATTCTGTACAGTATGTGTGTGTGTGTGCATGTGTGTTGGAATGTTTGCCCAACCTCTATCCTGTCACATACTCTGCCTCAGTTTTACTGCTTTGCATTCCTGCCCGCTTCCAGCCAAAAACCAGGGAGGGGTCCTTACCATGCAGTCAAGCCTGTCCAGCCCTGCCTGCTCATAAATATGGCTACCACTAATAGCCCCTATCAGCTAAATCAACAATGAGCCGTGTCTCTTCTCAGGCCTCTACGTCAAGCTTCACCCCCCGCGAAAGGGGCAGGGGTACTGGTTCCCACACTTCTCCACCCCTTCCCCCCATGGGGTGCCTGACCCTTTTCTCCCATCATTAGCAGACCTCCATCCCCTGCAACCCTCTCCTCCTCCATCCTCCTTCCATATCTACCCCTACCCTCCCTCCATCATTCCCTCCTTGGCACCCACTTGTTCCTTATTATTTATCTCCATAGGGAGTGTAAACTACAACTCCACTATGTCTGATTCAGGTCAGGTTAGTGCACTTCATTTCTCCCCCAGTCTGGCCCTGGTTAGTTCCTGGGATCAAGGTGGTCTGTGTAGTTCCCCTGGCTTTCCCATGACCCAGAGCTGGAGGTGTGAAACCCTGAGGGGTCTGCTCCCTGGAGGTGCCATGTAAGGGCCTGCTGGCTGGTTAAGGCTCTCTTGGTTTTGGAATCCTCTGGTCAGGGTCCAGGCACTTTTCCAAGGGCTGACCTCAAGGCAGACATCCCATTCCCCATGTTGAACTTTGGGTGAGCTGACCTTACCTGCTGAAAACATGGTTCCCTGCGAACCAAGTGGCATGTGTGTGTGTGTGTGTGTGTGTGTGTGTGTGTGTGTGTGTGTGTGTGTGTGTGTGTGTGTGTGTGTGTGTGTGTGTGTGTGTGTGTGTGTGTGTGTGTGTGTGTCTGATATTGATGACAACAAGAACTCTGTGTCCTCAAGTTTCAGTTCATTCAGCTTTTTTCTTGTCTCTACCAACATAACTCAATCCACTTTGGTGGCCCTGATCAGTGTAGTTATAGTGTAGTAGTGTTGTTAACTTCCTTCATGTTTGTTTACATGCTAGATATTCCGGGCAGCAGTCATGTCCCCAACAGTCAACAATGAAACAGAACAGTTTGTCCCCAAGTGTTGACTACACTCCTGACACCTTAGCTACCCGTGTTCTCTGCCCATATTTACACATAATCACTCTCTTCCCCATACACAAACACATATTTACCGCTCCCCTGTGGCATGGGTACATGCACAAGCACACGACCCTGCACATACACACATACACACAGACCACACACACTAGTCCATCCACTAGTGGGTAGGTGTGGGTAACTGTGCCTGAGTCAGGGTGACTTTGAGGGTGGTCAGGGCCAGCAGGACAGGGCACAGGTCAGAGAGGTGTGACAACCTAGGGGAGAGAGAGAGAGAGTTTGTGGCACTGCCTGCTCCAAACCCTGATTAAACAGGAGTGAAAGAGGGGAGGGTCACCTCAGGCCAATTCACACCAAAATGTTTACAGTTAGATAAAAGTCAAGCTACCACTACAATGCCTGAGGTTTCAGACCGTGCCCTGAAACATTCAGCATAGCTCTCTGTTCCAGCTCACAGCTGGAAACTGGCAGAGCGAAGGTCACTTAGGCGCACACGGTCCCAAGTCTGTACGCCTCGTCAGTAGCCTGGCGTGTATGTGTGTGTGAAAATATAGTGCAGCACTTGACGACTGCCTGCCTGACTGTGGTTGTCTTTGGGGCTAGCCCATAATACTGTTGTTTGTGCATCACTGTCCTGTGGGCCCCAGAGTTTCCAGCCAGACTGGTCTTTTGTACAGTGGAGTCTCCAGGGGCTTTGCTCTGCTATTTGAAGCTATGGGCCTTTCATGGCCTCCCATTAGGTGCTGGGTGTATAGATTCATATTTTTGGAACTTCTTCTTCTCGAAATGGCACTTTTATGTTATCCAAAGACCAGGGCGTGTTCTCAAAGCATGCTCAGACCAGCTGGCAAGTGTCTTTATAGACATTTTAAATCTCTCCTTGTCCCGGTCTGTAATCCCAACATGTTTCAAACTGACCACCATTGTACCTGTTCCCAAGAGCTTAAGGTAATTTGTCTAAATGACTATCGCCCTGTAGCACTCACATCTGTAATTATGAAGTGCTTTGAAAGGCTGGTCTTGACAGACTTCAACACCATCATCCCAGACACCCTAGACCCACTCCAATTCCCATACCGCCCCAACATATCCAAAGATGACGTAATCTCAATTGCACTTCACACTGCCATAGGGGTAATAACTATGTGACAATGCTGTTCAAAGACACCAGCTCAGCGTTCAACACCATAGTCTAGGGACCCTGGGACTCTGCAACTGGATCCTCGACCCCTCCCTCTGCAACTGGATCCTCGACTTGCTGACAGGCCGGCCCCAGGTGGTGAGGGTAGACAACAACACCTCCGCCACACTGACCGTCAACACAGGGGCCCCTCAGGGATGTGTGCTTAGTCCCCTCCTGTACTCCCTGTTCACCCACGACTGTGTGGCCACGCACAACTCCAGCACCATCATCAAGTTTGCTTACGACACAATGGTGGTATGCCTGATCACAGAGTGCGATGAGTCAGAGTCTTAGCAGTGTGGTGGCACGACAATAATCTCTCCCTCAATGTCAGTAAGACCAAGGAGCTGATCATGGACAATACGAGAAAGAGGGGGCATCGACTAGACTGTTTTGGAGTCAGTCGAGAGCTTCAAGTTCCTTGGCATCCACATCACTAAAGACTTAACATAGTCCACACACACCAGCACAGTCATGAAGTGGGAATAGCAGTGCCTCTTCCCCTTCAGAAGGCTGAAAAGATTTGGCATGGGCCCTCAGATCCTCAAGAAGTGATACAGCTGCACAATCGAGAGCATCTTGACTGGCTGCATCACCGCTTGAAATTGCAAATGTTTTTTTGTACTTCTTACCCCTTTTTCTCCACAATTTTGTGATATCCAATTGGTAGTTACAGTCTTGTCTCATTGCTGCAACTCCCGTATGGATTCAGGAGAGGCGAGGGTCGAGACCCACGCATCCTCCCAAACACGACCCTGCCAAGCCGCACTGCTTCTTGACACACTGCTCGCTTAACCTGGAAGCCAGCCGCACCAACGTGTCGGAGGAAACTCTGTACACCTGGCGACTTAACTCAGCGTTCATGCCCCCAGCCCGCCACAGGAATCGCTAGAGCGCGATGGGACAAGTACATCCCGGGCCGGCCAAACTCTTCCCTAACCCGGATAGTTACCCAACTATCTGCACTGACTCTATCTTGCACTGACCCTACAGACACTCACTAGACTATATATTCAAACCATATATACACTCACTCACACTGCATTGACTCTCCCACACAAAACCCACACACATTCACATACACTACATCCGCACAAACACATAACAAACACACGCATACCGACACAATACAAACACACATACATACACATTACACTCACACACTTTTACACTCACACTACCTAGAAGGCAATCATCCCGGAGTCGCCTCTTCACTGTTGACGTTGAGACTGGTGTTTTGCGTGTACTATTTAATGAAGCTGCCAGTTGAGGACTTGTGAGGCGTCTGTTTCTCAAACTAGACACTCTAATGTACTTGTCCTCTTGCTCAGTTGTGCACCGGGGCCTCCCACTCCTCTTTCTATTCTGGTTACAGCCAATTTGCACTGTTCTGTGAAGGGAGAAGTACACAGCGTTGTACGAGATCTTCAGTTTCTTGGCAATTTCTCGCATGGAATAGAATAGACTGACGAGTTTCAGAAGAAAGTTCCTGGCTTTGTTTCTGGCCATTTTGAGCCTGTAATCGAACCCACAAATGCTGATGCTCCAGATACTCAACTAGTGTAAAGAAGGACAGTTTTATTGCTTCTTTAATCAGGACAACAGTTTTCAGCTGTGCTAACATAATTGCAAAATGGTTTTCTAATGATCAATTAGCCTTTTAAAATGATAAACTTGGATTAGCTAACACAACGTGCCATTGGAACACAGGAATGATGGTTGCTGATAATGGGCCTCTACGCCTATGTAGATATTCCATAATAAAATCAGCTGTTTCCAGCTATAATAGTCATTTACAACATTAACAATGTCTACACTGTATTTCTGATCAATTTGATGTTATTTTAATGGACCAAAAAATAGCTTTTCTTTCTAAGTGACCCCAAACTTTTGAACCGTAGTGTACGTTATCAGTGAGGAATTCAACAGAAATGGTCAAGTACTGAGCTTGCTGCTGGGAGTCGATGTGACATTTGCTTGGAGGTTGTTACTCATTAGCTGTCATTGTGTAGACATCAGAGTAGCCGTGTCTGATGGTTGACATATTAGCTGCTCACCTACTAACCTCTGACCTCATCTTTTTCTTTCTCTAGCTGACTGTTCTCTGTGTAAGTCTTTACGTGCCCCTTATCTAATAAGAAAATTATCATCTCGCCAAACAAATTCTTTGATAGTTGATTCAATACACATGTAGTCCCTTAGCTTTTTTTTGCTATTGCATAGCTCATGGTTTTCTAATTATTAGGTGTCATATGGTTGTTGTTGGTGTCAAGTCTGACGTAGATGGATGGAGGGTCAATGCATAAGAATAATGATCATGTCTGTCTGATGACATTGGTATTTTATACCTTGGTGCGGTGTGTAGTAGTGTATTGTGTTGTTAAATGCTCAAACTGACTTTGAGGTAGTATTCAGTGTCAACCCCTTAATTAGCGAAGAGGTGTTAATACTAACTGCATAGCTTTAGGATTTTTACATAGTGAGAAATCTTACACAACACAATGACCCCCCCAGAACAGAATGACTGCTTGGGCTGCTTTCCTCACTTTTCCTCACAGTGTTCCAGCTTAAGATGTGCAAACGGCATGTTAGCTAACACCTGGGCCTTGTTCTGTTGCAAGCGTAGCATCTTCAGGGCTTTGTTGTATTTGTATTTTGTTGTGCCTTAGTGGATTCAAGGGTGTCAGAGTCATCTATATAGCATCACCTAATGAGAATGTTAATGCTAATGCTAATTAGTTGTTTCCTCCAAACTAATCCACATATATGCCACCGCCCGGCCAGACTAATATGGATGCCCAATGTTGAATTTACTCCTTGTGTTGAACACTTTTTAGCCTTGAGGTATATAGCCTTTGCTTTTTGGTCTCCCGAGTGGTGCTGCTTCTCAGTGATAGAGACGTCACTACAGACCATGGTTTGATTCCAGTCTGTATCACAACCGCCTGTGATTGGGAGTCCCATAGAGCGGCGCACAATTGGCCCAGTGCCGTCCGGGTTTTGCCAGGGTAGGCCGTCATTGTAAATAAGAATTTGTTCTTAACTGACTTGCCAAGTTAAATAAAAGTTAAATAAAATAAAATAAATAAATACCAGCAGACCTGTTTTCATACGTACTGAATGATCGCTGCAGAAGAGCCACTGCTGAAAGTCTAACACTACAAAATGTAAGTAGGCTCTGATTATTTCAGTAAAAGTCACTTTTCTTTCAAGTTGTTTTCAAGATGTTGTCTTAGAAGTTATATATTGTTTTTCCTGTGTAAGTGCAGTTAAAGTAGGGTTGAGTTTTCCCAGGCAGAGTAAAGCCTCCCCTTGTATGAGAGGGGGTAAATTCTTCAGCAAAGGAAGAGGTGCAAAACTGTCACACCTGGGCAGCTGCCAGCGAGGTCAGAGTAGGGGGTCGGGGTGACATTAAGAGACCCAAAAAGGGGGTTGGATGTGGTGTGTGAATGGGTGTATTGCCCCTGTTCCAGGCCAGAGGTGTAAAATCCCCTTAAATTATGTTTAATAAACTTCTAAAAGTGTAAAATGCTGGTCTGTCTTGATGGGAGTTGCAGACTCTCCTGTTGAAAAGCCCTATGCTGTCTTCTGAGAGACTTCTGTCTGGTGGTAAGGAGTGTCCAACTGAATGGTGATGCTCATTTTGTAATGGTAATGATAATGTTGCTAATTTTCTAAAAGTGCAGCGAATAATTCATTAATCTAATTAAGTTGTGTTTGCCAGTCCTATTTATATAATCAATAAGATTTCACTCTCTCTTCCTTATATAGAGTGGTGAGGAGGAGGAGTCTACCGTGTCCTGAAGCAACTTCACCATTCATTTTCTGGATTCAGGTTCACTGAACTTTGTTTTACTATTGACAGTTACAGCTGATTTCGGGGGTTGTATATCGATTCACTCTCCTTAAATATTTTTTCATCTGATGTATTTGTTTCAGTCTCTGAATTGTTTAATAATCAAACTTTTCGCCACCAGCTCCTGATATGAGGGCATAAATCTACAATCTGTGTCCTGAATTAGCCTAGAGCGCATGTGCACCCAGCTATATCCTGTTCCGAGCTTGTTTTCCCTGACTAAGCACCCAGCTATATCCTGTCCCGAGCTTGTTTTCCCTGGCTAAGCGCCCAGCTATATCCTGTCCCGAGCTTGTTTTCCCTGGCTAAGCGCCCAGCTATATCCTGTCCCGAGCTTGTTTTCCCTGGCTAAGCGCCCAGCTATATCCTGTCCCGAGCTTGTTTTCCCTGGCTAAGCGCCCAGCTATATCCTGTCCCGAGCTTGTTTTCCCTGGCTAAGCGCCCAGCTATATCCTGTTCCGAGCTTGTTTTCCCTGTCTAAGCGCCCAGCTATATCCTGTCCCGAGCATGTTTTCCCTAGCTAAGCACCCAGCTATATCCTGTCCCGAGCTTGTTTTCCCTGGCTAAGCGCCCAGCAATATCCTGTCCCGAGCTTGTTTTACCTGGCTAAATGCCCAGCTATATCCTGTCCCGAGCTTGTTTTCCCTGGCTAAACACCCAGCTATATCCTGTCCCGAGCTTGTTTTCCCTGGCTAAGCAACCAGCTATATCCTGTCCCGAGCTTGTTTTCCCTGGCTAAACGCCCAGCTATATCCTGTCCCGAGCTTGTTTTCCCTGGCTAAACGCCCAGCTATATCCTGTCCCGAGCTTGTTTTCCCTGGAT
The DNA here is from genome assembly GCF_965601325.2 of Salmo salar. Lineage (NCBI taxonomy): Eukaryota > Metazoa > Chordata > Actinopteri > Salmoniformes > Salmonidae > Salmo > Salmo salar. The sequence goes on along the minus strand of NC_138306.1, from coordinate 45,925,777 downwards.
AAACCACTGGGCTAAACTATGCTAAGTTACTTCCGGACGGCGCTCCATCTCTTCCTTACCACTCCATACATGATTAAGCCAAAGCACTCAAAGCATCTGCAATTCACCACGGACACTGGTTAGTTTGACAATGTTTTCTCTTTTCCAAACAAGCTATCATCCCCCAGTTTCCCTTTGTCTGGTTTATCTAATTTCTAATTTGCCTTTAATAAAATGATAATTAGCATGTAACACAATCTCCTGTGATAGGCTACCGAGGGCAAACAAACCAGGATGTAGAATGGTACTGCCTTGTGTATAGCTTCATTCTTGTATATTTTATTGTTCTTGTTACAATTTTTTTTGCTTGTTATTTTTAATTCTGCATTGTTGGGAAGGTCTCATAAATAAGCATTTCACGGTAAAGTCTACACCAGTTGTATTTGGTGCATGTGACAAATAAAATGTAATTTGACTTTAGAGTGAAGTCATCACCCCCATTATGTGACTATTATCATTATCAGAATATGAAGTACAAGTCAAACAATCCCACCCTTGGCATTAGGTAACCTCTCCAAGTGTTGACCTCCCTGAAAGATCACAATACACACCCCTATGCAATAGGAAATATAATTAGTTATCTCAAAGTCTCTCAAATGTTTAAAGGTCCAATGCAGCTGTTTTATCTCAATATAAAATCATTTCTGGGTAACAATTAAGTACCTTACTGTGACTGTTTCAATTAAAATAGTAAAAAAGAAACAAAAATAGCTTCTTAGCAAAAAGCAATTTCTCAAGAATTTAGCTAGGACTTTCTGGGAGTGGTTTGTGAGGGACCTAATTGGAGGAGCCTAATAGGAGGGATATGTAACTTGAAAACTAGCTGTTATTGGCAGAGAGGTTTGAAACTCTCTTTGTTATTGTTCTATTAACTAATACCGCTTGGTGATGTCGCCAGGCAGGCCAAAACTCCACCCATGCTAAACGAGCTGAAACAAGCTTTTCAAACAGCTCTTACACTAACACTTTTAAGTTGTAATATATATAAAGCACAGGATAATCACATTGTTGACTGTACTGCCCCTTTAAAAATGGTGTGCCTTTGTAGTGAACTTTGGATGGTTCCTCCCTTACAATGTAAAGTTCTTACAGAATTGTGTTAGATTGATGCAACCCATTAATATTTTACTAACCCTAACCCTAACGCTCCCCGACCCATACTATATTCATCATCATTGATTGATAAGGTTCCCTGAAATGGACTTGAATGATGAAGTCTATTAGCTTTAGGACGTGAGAATTCTCCACCTGAATGATCCTCCATCTACATGAGTTCAAAGGTCACAGGCCACCGATCACTTCCTCACCTCTGACCCTTAATTAGTGCCGAAGTTTCAGTGTTGTTGAAACAATATTTACCCAATCATCGTTCACATGCAGCGATTGAAGGTGGGAACTAGAAAGTTCAAGAGGCCTTTTTTTAAAGGTGCAATCCAGTGTTTCCGCAGCGGTCATTTAGCTGTGGTGCTGCGCCACGGCAAAATCATTGCTGCCACGCCAAATAAATATGGAACATGAAAAACTTTCTGCCAAGGTGCACTTTGAAGACGCTACAGCAATCCACATTTACTTTTCCTCTGCAAACAAAATGAGTAATGAATAGAAAAACCAGACAACCCCATAGTTGTCACGTCCTGACCATAGAGAGCTCTTATTTTCTATGGTAGAGTAGGTCAGGGCGTGACTGGGGGGGTTTATTCGAGTTTTATTTTTCTATGTTGTTTGGTTCGAGTTTCTGTTTTTCTATGTTGGGTTTTTTGGATGATCCCCAATTAGAGGCAGCTGGTCATCATTGTCTCTAATTGGGGATCATATTTAAGTAGTTGTTTTTCCCACCTTTGTTTGTGGGAGATTATTTTGAGTTAGTGCATGTAGCACCTCTTCGTCATGGTTTGTTGTTTTGTTTAAGGTTTATTGTATGTCTTGCATAGTTTCACATTATAATAAAATATGTGGAACGATATTCACGCTGCGCCTTGGTCCGTTCATACACACAGCCGTGACAGAATGTCCCACCACTAGAAGACCAAGCAGCGTGGTCAAGAGGAATGGACCTGGGAGGAAATCTTGGATGGGAAAGGACCCTGGAGGCAGGAAGGGGAGTATCGCCGTCCGAAGGAGGAGATAGAGGCAGCGAGAGCAGAACGGCAATGCTACGAGGAATTAGCACGGCAACAACGGAAGCCCGAGAGGCAGCTCCCCAACAAATTTGGAGGGGGGTGCACACGGAGTGGTCGGCGGAGCTGAGGGGTGAACCAGAGCCAGTCAGGGAGTCGAGTGAGGAACTCGACGAAATATTCTGGAGAGAGGTGTTGGCGTTGAGAGCGCTGCAGAGCGGGCGTGCTTACCGTGGGGAGCGTGTGACCAGTCAGGCACCGTGTTATGCGGTGATGCGCACTGTATCTCCAGTGCGCATTCATAGCCCGGTGCGCACTGTGCCTGCGCCCAGCATTTGCCGGGCTAAAGTGAGCATTCAGCCAGGACGGGTTGTGCCGGCTCAGTGCTCCTGGTCTCCAGAACGCCTCCTCGGTCCAGGATATCCTGCGCCAGCTCTACGCAGTGTCGCCAGTGCGCATTCACAGCCCAGTTCGTCCTGTGCCAGCGCCTCGCATTTGCGGGCTAAAGTGAGCGTTCAGCCAGGACGGGTTGTGCCAGCTCTACACTCCAGACCTCCAGTGCGCCTCCACGGTCCAGTATATCCTGCACCGGTTCTACGCACCAGGTCTCCAGTGCGCCTCCACAGCCCAGTACGTCCTGTGCCTCCTCCTCGCACTCTCCCTGGAGTGCGTGTCCTCAGTCAGGTACGTCCTGTGCCTTCTCCTCGCACTCGCCCTGAAGTGCGTGTCACCAGTCTGGTGCCACCTGTCCCGGCTCCACGCACTAGGCCTCCAGTGCGCCTTCCCGTTCCAGAGCTTCCAGTGACAGTTCCCAGTCCAGAGCTTCCGGCGACAGTTCCCAGTCCAGAGCTTCCGGCGACAGTTCCCAGTCCGGAGCCTCCTGAGACGGCCTACAGTCCGGAGCCTCCTGAGATGGCCCACGGTCCGGAGCCTCCAGCGACGGCCCGGGGTCCGGAGTCTCCAGCGACGGCCCGCAGTCTGGAGTCTCCAGCGGCGGTCCAGAGTCTCCAGCGACGGTCCGCTGTCCGGAGTCTCCAGCGACGGTCCGCTGTCCGGAGTCTCCAGCGACGGTCCGCTGTCCGGAGTCTCCAGCGACGGTCTGCTGTCCGGAGTCTCCAGCGACGGTCCGGAGTCTCCAGCGACGGTCCGGAGTGTCCAGCGACGGTCTGCGGTTCGGAGTCTCCAGCGACAATCTACGGTTCGGAGCCTCCAGCGACGATCTGTGGTTCAGAGCCTCCAGCAACGGTCGGCAGTCCAGAGCCTCCACCGATGCTGGTGGGTTTGCAGGATGAAAGGGTTCTTCGTCCTGCACCAGAGCCGCCTCCTATGCTGGCGGAACCTCAGGATGAGAGGGTTCTTCGTCCCGCACCAGAACCGCCTCCGATGCGGGAGGATCCGCGGGATGAGAAGGTTCTTCGTACTGCACCAGAACCGCCACCAACACTAGAAATCCCCCCTAACCCTCCCTTTTGGTTTCAGGTTTTGCGGCCGGAGTCCGCACCTTTGGGGGGGTACTGTCACGTCCTGACCATAGAGAGCTCTTATTTTCTATGATAGAGTAGGTCAGGGCGTGACTGGGGGGGTTTATTCGAGTTTTATTTTTCTATGTTTGGTTCGAGTTTCTGTTTTTCTATGTTGGGGTTTTTGGATGATCCCCAATTAGAGGCAGCCGGTCATCGTTTTCTCTAATTGGGGATCATATTTAAGTAGTTGTTTTTCCCACCTTTGTTTGTGGGAGATTATTTTGAGTTAGTGCATGTAGCACCTATTCGTCACGGTTTGTTGTTTTGTTTATGGTTTATTGTATGTCTTGCATAGTTTCACATTATAATAAAATATGTGGAACGATATTCACGCTGCACCTTGGTCCGTTCCTACACACAGCCGTGACAATAGTAGAATAGTGTATCTATTTACCTAGTCAGCTTGTTGTTGTGTGTTCTATGTGAGAGAAATATTCCTCTCAAGGCGCATTCAACTTGCAAGTTTGTGGGAGGGAAACATGCATTCTGACAAGCAATCAATTCACAACAATTCATAATGCAATCACAGAGAAAACAGCAGTTTTAATGGCCTTAGTTAAAAAAGAGGGGCATCCCAGCTTTCAATTCCCACTTTATTTACTTCTCAACTCCTAAATATGCATGAACTGCATCATTTTAAACCCAGAGTTTTTAGCAGCGCATGTTACTTCTCCGCAATTTGCTTTGATTATACAGTGGGAGAAAAAAGTATTTGATCCCCTGCTGATTTTGTACGTTTGCCCACTGACAAAGAAAGGATCAGTCTATAATTTGAATGGTAGGTTTATTTGAACAGTGAGAGACAGAATAAAAACAAAAATATCCAGAAAAGCGCATTTCAAAAATGTTATAAATTGATTTGCATTTTAATGAGGGAAATAAGTATTTGACCCCCTCTCAATCAAAAAGATTTCTGGCTCCCAGGTGTCTTTTATACAGGTTACGATCTGAGATTAGGAGCACACTCTTAAAGGGAGTGCTCCTGATCTCAGCTTGTTACCTGTATAAAAGACACCTGTCCACAGAAGCAATCATTCAATCAGATTCCAAACTCTCCACCATGGCCAAGACCAAAGAGCTCTCCAAGGATGTCAGGGACATGATTGTAGACCTACACAAGGCTGGAATGGGCTACAAGACCATCGCCAAGCAGCTTGGTGAGAAGGTGACAACATTTGGTGCGATTATTCGCAAATGGAAGAAACACAAAAGAACTGTCAATCTCCCTCGGCCTGGGGCTCCATGCAAGATCTCACCTCGTGGAGTTGCAATGATCATGAGAACGGTGAGGAATCAGCCCAGAACTACACGGGAGGATCTTGTCAATGATCTCAAGGCAGCTGGGACCATAGTCACCAAGAAGGACTGAAATCCTGCAGCGCCCGCAAGGTCTCCCTGCTCAAGAATACATATACATGCCCATCTGAAGTTTGCCAATGAACATCTGAATGACTCAGAGGACAACTGGGTGAAAGTGTCGTGGTCAGATGAGACCAAAATGGAGCTCTTTGGCATCAACTCAACTCGCCGTGTTTGGAGGAGGAGGAATGCTGCCTATGACCCCAAGAACACCATCTCCACCGTCAAACATGGAGGTGGAAACAATATGCTTTGGGGGTGTTTTTCTGCTAAGGGGACAGGACAACTTCACCGCATCAAAGGGACGATGGACGGGGCCATGTACCGTCAAATCTTGGGTGAGAACCTCCTTCCCTCAGCCAGGGCATTGAAAATGGGTCGTGGATGGGTATTCCAACATGACAATGACCCAAAACACACGGCCAAGGCGACAAAGGAGTGGCTCAAGAAGAAGCACATTAAGGTCCTGGAGTGGCCTAGCCAGTCTCCAGACCTTAATCCCATAGAAAATCTGTGGAGGGAGCTGAAGGTTCGAGTTGCCAAACGTCCGCCTTGAAACCTTAATGACTTGGAGACGATCTGCAAAGAGGAGTGGGACAAAATCTCTCCCTCATGTAAAAAATGCAAATCATTTTATAACATTTTTTACATGAGTTTTTCTGGATTTTTTTGGTTGTTATTCTGTCTCTCACTGTTCAAATAAACCTACCATTAAAATTATAGACTGATCATTTCTTTGTAAGTGGGCAAATGTACAAAATCAGCAGGGGATCAAATACTTTTTTCCCTCACTGTATAGGGGAGAGGGGGGCTGAATGTAATACAGGTAACTTATAGGGTAACTTGGGGGGGAAAAACTCAAGTGGTTTGTTTGAGAAGTATAGGCAGGAGGCGTATACCCCGGGTGGCGTTTTACCACATGTTAACCTAACAGTTAGGCCTACATTTTATTCACTGTGTTTATGCAAGTTATTTGGGACATAAAATAAAAAAAACATGATGCTAACTAGTTAAAAGATCACATTTGAGATCTATAACAAAAATATAAATATTTTCAATGATTTTACTTAGTTACAGTTCACATAAGGATATCAGTCAATTTAAATAAATTCATTAGGCCCTAATCTATACATTTCACATGACTGGGCAGGGGCGCAGTCACTCAGAATGAATATTTCCCCACAAAAGGGCTTTATTACAGACAGAAAGACACCTCGGTTTCATCAGCTGTCTGGCTGGTCTCAGACGATCCCGCAGGTGAAGAAGCTGGATGTGGAGGTCCTGGGCTGCCGTGGTCTGCGGTTGTGAGGCCGGTTGGACATACTGCCAAACTCTCTAAAAAGACATTGGAGGCGGCTTATGGTAGAGAAATGAACATTCAGTTATCTGGCAACAGCTCTGGTGGCTCAGCATGCCAATTGCACCCTCCCTCAAAACTTGAGACATGTGTGGCATTGTGTTATGTGACAAAACTGCACATTTGGAGTGGCCTTTTATTGTCCCCAGGTGCACCTGTCTAATGATCATGCTGTTTATTCAGCTTCTTGATATGCCACACCTGTCAGGTGGATGGATTATCTTGGCAAAGGAGAAATGCTCACTAACAGGGATGTAAAACCAATTTGTGCACAAAATTGGAGAGAAATCAGATTTTTGTACGTATGGAACATTTCTATGATCTTTTATTTTAGCTCATAAAACATGGGACCAACACTTTTTCCCTATTGCGTTTATATTTTCGTTCATTATAGCTAATGATTAGCTCAATAGTGGGATCTAGCTAATGATTAGCTATCTCCCACTTAGGCAATTATATTTTAGATGGTGTCAGTATAATTTGTATTTTCATTAAGTTTGGAGTAAAATGTCCTTTTAAAAAGTCATCAGAACTGAGCTCCCCCTTTCCAAAGTTTCTAATATCAGATAGTGTAGTTTGGGGGTTAATCTAGTGTTACAAGTGTATTGCTATTCTGTGCATTAGGGTGTAATTCAATATCTTGCTACCAGGCAAGACACATTGAACCATGCATGAAAGCACCAGCTGTTCCAGACGACTGTCTCGCTCTCCGTGGCCGATGTGTGTAAGACGTAATTGACAAATAACAACATTTAATGAACATGAAATTGATTGCAATATGTTTGAAATATATAGGCCTATGTAGCCTGTACTGTATTTATAATTTTAATGCAGTTATCTCTGTTTTTATTTGAAGCATCTTTTTATCCATCGCTTGTTTGTAACAATTGCAGAAACATTGGCAACTTTGTATTTGTAGTCAATTTTGTTTTGAAGTTATCAGCATTCACATAGAGACAGATGAACATCTATATTGTGTGTTTAGTGGAGATTTTTAGTGGAGGACTTAAAAGCATCTAACACCACACTTAACTGTTGTTTTTAAGTGCAACTTCATTATCAATGGGGGAACCAGCTCTGAGATTGAACAATATAATGATGAATTTAGCATTAAGATGTTTTTGGGAAACCAGGCCCATGACCTTTTGCAGTTTGCTTCGGTAGAAAAAGATAACATTTGTTCTAATTTCCTCTCTTTTGTAACGGCGTCAAATGATTTTCTAGTCTCGTGTTACCAGACTGATTAGCGCTCTGCTATCAATCTCGCCAGCTCGAATGATTGTACGAGGTTAATGATTTCCTACTTCACTAATTTCTTTCTTCTATCTTCAAAGCTCTTTTTGATCACTGAGTTGGAAGGGAATGACCTATAGATTAAGATTAAGATCACTTTCTTTGTCAAATGCAACCGAAATTTGACTTTCGCTACCCCAACTCCTTCGAAAGACACACACACACAGTCTTGTTTAACCTCTCTGGTATCATTGGGATGCTAGCGTCCCACGTCGACAACAGCCAGTGAAATTGCAGGGTGCCAAATTCAAACAACAGAAATCCTATAATAAAAATTCCTCAAACATACAAGTATTATACACCATTTTAAAGATAAACTTCTTGTTAATCCAACCACAGTGTCCGATTTCAAAAAGGCTTTACGGTGAAAGCACACCATGCGATTATGTTAGGACATGTTAGGACAGCGCCTAGCCACAAGAAACCATACAGACATTTTCCAGCCAAGGAGAGGACTCACAAAAATCAGAAATAGCGATTAAATGAATTACTAACCTTTGATGATCTTCATCTGGTGGCACTCCAAGGACTCCATGTTACACAATAAATGTTTGTTTTGTTCAATAAAGTCCCTTTTTATGTCCAAAAACCTCAGTTTAAATTGGCGCGTTATGTTCAGTAATGCATTGTCTCAAATAACATCTGGTGAAATTGCAGAGAGCCAAATCAAATGACAGAAATACTCATCATAAACATTGATGAAAGATACAAGTGTTATGCATAGGATTAAAGATAAACGTTTTGTTAATCCAGCCACTGTGTCAGATTTCAAAAAGGCTTTACGGCGAAAGCACACCGTGTGATTATGTTAGGACAGCGCCTAGCCACAAAACACCATACAGACATTTTCCAGCCAAGGAGAGGACTCACAAAAGTCATAAATAGCGATTAAATTAATCACATACTTTTGATGATCTTCATCTGGTGGCCCTCCCAGGACTCCATGATACATTCGGTTTTGTTGGTGCGTTTAGTTCAGTAATCCAAAGGCACAAAGCGCGCTCTCAACATCCAGACGAAAAGTCAAAAAAGTACATTAAAAGTTTGTAGAAACATGTCAAATGATGTTTAAAATCAATCCTCAGGTTGTTTTGTCATAAATAATCAATAATATTTCAATTGGACAAAAGCTTCGTCAATAGAAAAGGAGAAACAAGAAAGGCGCGCTCCCGATCACGCGCTGGACTCACGTCTGGAAATTTCCACTGTCCACTCATTGAAAGTGCTTTATCTCCCTCATTTTTCATAGTAAAAGCCTGAAACTATGCCTAAAGACTTGCCACATGTAGAAGAAGCCATAGAGATTGTGAACTGGGTCCTAAGTCTTTGTATGGTGGATAGGCTTTCAATGGAAAAACAGCCTTTCAAAATAATAGTATTTCCTGGATGGATTTTCTTCAGGTTTTCACCTGCCATATCAGTTCTGTTATACTCACAGACATTATTTTAACAGTTTTGGAAACTTTAGAGTGTTTTCTATACAAATATGCATATCCTAGATTTTGGTCCTGAGTAGCAGGCAGCTTAATTTGGGCACGCTTTTCATCCAAAATTCCGAATGCTGCCCCCTAACCTAGTGAAGATAACTAACCTTGTGGGGACACACAAGTCAGTCCCATTCAAAATCCTATTTTTCCTAACTCCTAACCGTAACCTAACCTAACCCCAAAACCTAAATTTAACTCTAACCCGAACACTAATTCTAACCTTAACTCTAAACCTCTAGAAATAGCATTTGACCTTGTGGGGACTAACAAAATGTCCCTACACTGGGTGCTGTTGTTGTGCACCTTGCTTGAGCACAACAGCAGGCAACAGCATCTAGGATTCGATACGAACAACCCTGCGTTTGCCAGCTCTTTTCCCACGCAATTGTTCCCGTCAGATAGAGAATTCAAACTCAGAAAGGGGGATACCTTGTCAGTTGTACAACAGAATGCATTCAATTGAAATGTGTCTTCTGCATTTAACCCAACCCCTCTGAATCAGAGAGGTGCAGCGGGCTGCCATAATCAACCTCCACAGCACCCAGGGAACAGTGGGTTAACTGCCTTGCTCAGCGGCAGAACATCAGATTTTTATCTTGTCAGCTCGGGGATTCGATCCAGCAACCTTTAATGCTACTGGCCCAACACTCTAACCACTAGGCTACCTGGTTGCTGGCTTGCCTCTCTAACTGCCAGGCTACCTGCCAACCCTATATACTGCAGATGCTGGGCAAAGCAAGTGACTGAAGCATTTCTCATCAAGTACTTCACCTTGTTGACAGGCTTGGGCCTTGATGTTTGAGGGACCTTAGATCAAATGGCTCATTCAGTTTGCTAACGTTGTCATCCTACTTCCTCACCACCCCATTTTGTAGAGCCTCTTGTCATTGAATAATTGAATTAATACAATCTCTGTGAAGCCAAAGTGGAATCTGCATTCATCACTTTCATTGTCGTAATGTTACATTGAGCTGTGTGACGACTAAGGGCATTTTACATCCTTTTGTGTTTGCGTAGCACAAATAAGTCCGAAGTCGCAGTTCCTTTTGTGCCAAACAGGGTCATATTAATATTTCAAATTAAGAATGTGAGTGGAGTTATTTGCACAGCATTTCCTTATGTCAAAGTGTAGGCCTAGAGTATGAGAGGTCTTGAGAAATGTGTACAGTGCATTGTGATGTAACACTGCATATATTTACAGTGTTGTAAAGATGTCCTTTCTGGTTTGAGAGGCGATTCCAGTAAATGGCATGGGGACTTAAGTACTTCTCCCCTTTTGACTCAAACCCTAGAGATTAAACATCTGTCCAGTTCTACTCACCCTCCTTTTCAAGTAAACACCTTGCACCTTAAGGGGATTTTTGTTGTCTGTCAGCAGGAAATCACACTGTCTTGATCTGACAGTAACCAAAAGCATGGTTTCTGTCTGAAAATGTGATGAGGATTGTTTATTCTCTGTGTGCACTGAATCAATATGAAAGAATACTTTCAATCAATTCATCTAGCACGATATACAATTTACCTGAACTCAAAATATACAATTAAACTCAACTCAAAGTGTGATGGAGAAAGTGTTGAGTCTTTAGACAGCTCCTCCTTACCCTCTCTGTCTCTCTGGCTGTCTAGAGAGACAGTCCTGGGCATGGTAACATAAAACATTGTGATATGGTGGCAATGGGCCAGTTAGAGTTAATATATACCATTATGGAAATCCTATCAATAGTATGAAACAGACGAGAACGAGAGACATTACCAACCCCACCTAGTGCCCCAAATACACTGACTGTACAGAACATTAGGAACACCTGCTCTTTCCATGACATAGAATTACCAGGTGAATCCAGGTAAAAGCTTTGATCCCTTATTGATATCACTTGTTTAATCCACTTCAATCAGTGTAGATGAAGGGGAGGAGACAGGTTAAAGAAAGATCTGTAAGCCTTGAGACAATTGATACAGATGTATGCCATTCAGAGGGAAAATGGGCAAGACAAAAAATGTAAGCGCCTTTGAACGGTGTATTGTAGTAGGTGCCAGGCGCACCTGTTTGAGTGTGTAAAGAACTGCAACGCTGTTGGGTTTTTCACGCTCTACAGTTTCCCGTGTGTATCAAGAATAGTCCACCCCCCAAAGGACATCCAACCAACTTGACACAACTGTGGGAAGCATTGGAGTCAACATGAGACAGCATCCCTGTGGAACGCTTTCAACACCTTGTAGAGTCCATGCCCTGATGAATTGAGGGTGTTCTCAGGAAAAAAGGGTGTGCAACTCAATATTAGGAAGGTGTTCCTAATGATTTGTACACTCAGCGTATACTATAGGGCAGTCTACTGTGGTAGAGTGTAAAACAAATAGAAAGTAAGACTCCTGTTGGGGAAACTTTGACCTTAGTGTCTTGTTTTGCCCTCTTATCAGTAGTTGCTATGCTCAAGGAGGGAGAGGATCCGGTCTCCAAGTACCTCAGAATATTGTTGTTAAAGGGTAACTACCCATTTGGCTCAGTCTCCCTCTCCCTCTCCCGCTCTCTCTCTCTCTTTCTCTCTCTCCCTCTCCCTTCTTCTTTCTCTCTCTCTCTTTATTTCTTCCCGCCAGCTCAGAGCGGTAGAAAACAAACCATACACACACTTCAACCTTTTCCCTCCACTGCCCTCCCTCCCTTTCTCTTTCTGTTTCCCTCCCTCCCCCTCTTAAGTGCTCAAGCTCTTATTACTAATGCGTGTCAATACGGTCCCATCCCTCTGATCGTTACAAGTCAATATCACTGCCTCAGTACCTCCTCTCAAGCCTAAAGACACACTCCAAATCTCCACTGTGTCAGTTGTATTGCTGTTGAATCATTCTGTGCCCACGATGTGGTGGTACAGAGGTCTCCTCGCACCTCACTCCAATGCAGTAGTACTATTGGTGATTCAGGGCCACAATGTTGCCAATAGGAAATTACTCGCAGCCACAACTGATGTCTTTTCGCACTCAAGTGCATAATGATTCAACGAAGAGAACGCCTTAAAGGTCCCAGCTGACCAGGAATGAGCCATAGTATTACTGTATTATAGCGTTGTTCATTATATTCAAAATATTATATATATATATATATATATATATATATATATATATATATATATATATATATATATATATATATATATATATACAGTACCTGTCAAAAGATTGGACACATCGACTCATTCAAGGGTTTTCCTTTATTTTTACTATTTTCTACATTGTAGAATCAGTGAAGACATCAAAACTATGAAATAACACATATGAAATCATGTAGTAACCAAAAAAGTGATAAACAAATCTAAATATATTTTATATTGGAGATTCTTCCAAGTAGCCACCCTTTGCCTTGATGACAGCTTTGCACACTCTTGGCATTCTCTCAACCAGCTGCATCAGATGACCTAGCCTCCACAATCACCCGGCCTCAACCCAATTGAGATGGTTTGGGATAAGTTGGACCGCAGAGTGAAGGAAAAGCAGCCAACAAGTGTTCAGCATATGTGGGAACTTCTTCAAGAATGTTAGAAAAGCATTCCTCATGAAACTGGTCGAGACAATGCCAAGAGTGTGCAAAGCTGTCATCAAGGCAAAGGGTGGCTACTTTTTTTACAATGTAGAAAATAGTAACATAAAGAAAGTCCAAACTTTTGACTGGTACTGTGTATATATATATGTCTTCATATATGTCTTCACTATATATATATACTGCTCAAAAAAATAAAGGGAACACTTAAACAACACAATGTAACTCCAAGTCAATCACACTTCTGTGAAATCAAACTGTCCACTTAGGAAGCAACACTGATTGACAATACATTTCACATGCTGTTGTGCAAATGGAATAGACAACAGGTGGAAATTATAGGCAATAAGCAAGACACCCCCAATAAAGGAGTGGTTCAGCAGGTGGTGACCACAGACCACTTCTCAGTTCCTATGCTTCCTGGCTGATGTTTTGGTCACTTTTGAATGCTGGCGGTGCTTTCACTCTAGTGGTAGCATGAGACGGAGTCTACAACCCACACAAGTGGCTCAGGTAGTGCAGCTCATCCAGGATGGCACATCAATGCGAGCTGTGGCAAGAAGGTTTGCTGTGTCTGTCAGCGTAGTGTCCAGAGCATGGAGGTGCTACCAGGAGACAGGCCAGTACATCAGGAGACGTGGAGGGGGCCGTAGGAGGGCAACAACCCAGCAGCAGGACCACTACCTTCGCCTTTGTGCAAGGAGGAGCAGGAGGAGCACTGCCAGAGCCCTGCAAAATGACCTCCAGCAGGCCACAAATGTGCATGTGTCTGCTCAAACGGTCAGAAACAGACTCCATGAGGGTGGTATGAGGGCCGACGTCCACAGGTGGGGGTTGTGCTTACAGCCCAACACCGTGCAGGACGTTTGGCATTTGTCAGAGAACACCAAGATTGGCAAATTCCCCACTGGCGCCATGTGCTCTTCACAGATGAAAGCAGGTTCACACTGAGCACGTGACAGACGTGACAGAGTCTGGAGACGCCGTGGAGAACGTTCTGCTGCCTGCAACATCCGCCAGCATGACCGGTTTGGCGGTGGGTCAGTCATGGTGTGGGGTGGCATTTCTTTGGGGGGCTGCACAGCCCTCCATGTGCTCGCCAGAGGTAGCCTGACTGCCATTAGGTACCGAGATGAGATCCTCAGACCCCTTGTGAGACCATATGCTGGTGCAGTTGGCCCTGGGTTCCTCCTAATGCAAGACAATGCTAGACCTCATGTGGCTGGAGTGTGTCAGCAGTTCCTGCAAGAGGAAGGCATTGATGCTATGGACTGGCCCGCCCGTTCCCCAGACCTGAATCCAACTGAGCACATCTGGGACATCATGTCTCGCTGCATCCACCAACGCCACGTTGCACCACAGACTGTCCAGGAGTTGGCGGATGCTTTAGTCCAGGTCTGGGAGGAGATCCCTCAGGAGACCATCTGCCACCTCATCAGGAGCATGCCCAGGCGTTGTAGGGAGGTCATACAGGCACGTGGAGGCCACACACACACTACTGAGCCTCATTTTGACTTGTTTTAAGGACATTACATCAAAGTTGGATCAGCCTGTAGTGTGGTTTTCCACTTTAATTTTGAGTGTGACTCCAAATCCAGACCCCCATGGGTTGATAAATTGGATTTCCATTGATTATTTTTGTGTGATTTTGTTGTCAGCACATTCAACTATGTAAAGAAAAAAGTATTTAATAAGATTATTTCTTTCATTCAGATCTCGGATGTGTTGTTTAAGTGTTCCCTTTATTTTTTTGAGCAGTGTATATATATATATTATATATAAAATCTGGTTTCAGATGGCTCTTTTAGGCTCATTCAGTCATGAATGGTAGTTACTATGCCATAATGAAATTCTGAACAGTTTATTCATAGATTGTTTCCTGTTATGTCTAATATAATTCTACCAGGTTGCATAATTAGTTGCTAGTGGAATTTCCCATGTATCATATCATTTCAAAAGTTTTCCTTGAAAATACAAAACAAAATTGCTGTCAGTATTTTCATGAAACTCACATTCATACGAGTTTCATTCTGTCAAGAGCATCACACAAAATAATTATTTGTCTATGTGGAAATGGCTGAAATCAATAAAGCATGCTTCACTATTTCACAGCATGCTTCCTTACATCGTACTGTATGTTCACTATTTCACAGAACTTGACTAGGCGAAGTGAATGTCTGTGCCTCGCATTCTCCCTTAACAGACCTTCACTTGAAAAACAACAGTAGTACTATTTGTCCCTCTTGAGATGTCGTTGCCAGTGTACGCTTCCTCAAAATGGTCTGAATGAATCTAAGATAACTCAAGATACCTGTAATAAATGTTGACGTTTTTGCCAAGGTCTTATTCACAAAATTTTACATGTTTGGTGCAATATTTCTCAAGTGAAAAAACATGCATGAAAACGAGTCCTCTCTTGTTGAATGACAACAAACACTTCCTTGAAGAATCCCTACTATTGACCAGTCACTGACGAAGGGCGCAGACTTGGGCTACGAAACTTTAGCTTGCCTCCCCCAAAAAATTGCATGCACGAGCAGCCGAAAAAAACCTTTCTGAAGACCAAAACTAACAAAGACGTTGTCATAATATATGCACAAACTATTTTGGATGTGGACGCCTTTACAGGTAGAGTAAGATGGAGATGCAGGTCGGATGGAGAGATAAAAAAAAAAGAGAATGGTAGAGAGAGAAAGAGGGAGTGTGAGAGAGTGAAGATGCCAAGTATCTCTAGGCCATGTGGGTCTTCTACTGCTACCACTAGTTCAAATCACCCTTGACCTCTGTGCCCTGCTGGGTTCAGACTGATCTGAGGTCAGTATGTATGCGCAGCCATTGTTAACCTATAAGTCTACCAGCTCCTATGCACCAGAAAAAAACAAGGATATGTACTGTATGAATGGTAGACTGAGCCTCAATTTGAATTCAATTAGGGGCTTTGATCACTCCACTACACCAGAGAAATAGTGTTCTGTGCAGCTTAGAGTTGTTACCCTGACAACAAACCTCTCTGCCTAGCCAATGAATTTCCGTATGTTAATTTGCAAGGCACATGGGGAGTGTGTGGAAGTAGGTGCTCTGTCAACATATCACACATGAAAGACCACACGCCACCACACACACACACACACACACACACACACACACACACACACACACACACACACACACACACACACACACACACACACACACACACACACACACACACACACACACACACACACACACACACTCACACACACACACACACACACCAGCCCCGAGTCTGCCTCTGTTGGGCTTTCCCTCTCTCTCTTCCGGTGGATGTTGTTCTAAGGCGAGAGCCGCTGTATGCTGAGATGTGTATGTTTCGTCCTTCTTCATTGCTCATGTTACAATCCAAGGGGAGAACCCTTGCTAGAAACAGCATTTGGCACCTGGGCATATTTCCACACTGGCATTTGGCTGACATTGTCATCTTAGCTCCGGTTCTCTGGAGCTGTCCCCAGGTGGCCTCAAGGTTAGAGCGTTGGGCCAGTAACCGAAAAGGTTGCTTATATTATTAAAACATTTTCTGGATGATGTATGTATTGTTTGTTTTACTGCTAGGCGTTTAAAAAATAAATAATGTATTTCACTTTTATTTAACCAGGTAGGCTAGTTAAGAACAAGTTCTCATTTACAACTGCGACCTGTCCAAGATAATGCAAAGCAGTGCGGCACAAACAACAACACAGAGTTACACATGGAATAAACAAGCGTACAGTCAATAACACAATAGAGAAAAAGAAAGTCTATATACAGTGTGTGCAAATGGCGTGAGGAGGTAGGCAATAAATAGACCATAGTAGCGAAGTAATTACAATTTAGCAGATTAGCACTGGAGTGAAAAATGAGCAGATGATGATGTGCAAGTAGAGATACTGGTGTGCAAAAGAGCAGAAAAGTAATAAAACCAATATTGGGATGAGGTTGGTAGATTGGGTGGGCTATTTACAGATGGACTATGTACAGCTGCAGCGATCGGTTAGCTGCTCAGATAGTTAATGTTTAAAGTTAGTGAGGGAAATATAAGTCTCCAGCTTCAGCGATTTTTGTAATTCGTTCCAGTCACTGGCAGCAGAAACTGGAAGGAAAGGCGGCCAAAGAGGTGTTGGCTTTGGGGATGACCAGTGAGAAATACCTGCTGGAGCGCGTGCTATGGGTTGGTGTTGTTATCGTGACCAGTGAGCTGAGATAAGGCAGAGCTTTACCTAGCATAGATTTATAGATGACCTGGAGCCAGTGGGTCTGGCGACGAATATGTAGCGAGAGCCAGCCAACCAGAGCATACAGGTCACAGTGGTGGGTGGTATAAGGGGCTTTGGTAACAAAACGGAAGGCACTGTGATAGACTGCATCCAGTTTGCTGAGTAGAGTATTGGAAGCTATTTTGTAGATGACATCGCCGAAGTCGAGGATCGGTAGCATAGTCAGTTTTACTAGGGTGGTTGGCAGCGTGAGTGAAGGAGGCTTTGTTGCGAAATAGAAAGCCGATTCTATATTTCATTTTGGATTGGAGATGATAATATGAGTCTGGAAGGAGAGTTTACAGTCTAGCCAGACACCTAGGTATTTGTAGTTGTCCACATATTCTAGGTCAGAACTGTCTAGGGTAGTGATGCTAGTCAGGCGGGCGGGTGCCAGCAGCGAATGGCTGAAAAGCATGCATTTGGTTTTACTGTTAGATATGCGTAACTGGCTGTAAGGGAGTCAGGTGCAGGAGAGCAGAATTTGGGTAGCAAACGGAGCCTTTTATTTTGGCGAACAAAAACACACGGCACTAAGAACATTAAACACAATACGGGTTTACATAACCCAGCGCAAACCAGTCTAACGTGCACATACACGAAACAACAAACAATTCCACAGACAGACATGGGGGGGAACAGAGGGTTAAATACACGTCATATCATGAGGGAATGTAAACCTGGTGTGTGGGAAAACAAGACAAAACAAATGGAAAAATGAAAGATGGATTGGCGATGGCTAGAAGACCGGTGACGTCGACCGCCGAACGCCACCCGAACAAGGAGAGGAACCGACTTCCGCGGAATTCGTGACAGTACCCCCCTTGACGCGCAGCTCCAGCAGCGCGCCTGCCGACACCGGCCTCGGGGATGACCCGGAGGGCGAGGTGCAGTGCGATCCGGACGGATACGGTGGAACTCCCGTAGTATTGAAGGGTCCAACACGTCCTCCACCGGAACCCAGCATCTCTCCTCCGGACCGTACCCCTCCCACTCCACGAGGTACTGAAGGCCCCTCGCCCGACGCCTCGAATCCAGTATGGAACGAACGGAGTACGCCGGGGCCCCCTCAATGTCCAGAGGGGGCGGAGTAACCTCCTGCACCTCAGACTCCTGGAGCGGACGAGGCACCACCGGCCTGAGGAGAGACACATGGAACGAGGGGTTAATACGGCAATCAGGGGAAAGCTGTAACCTGTAACACACCTCGTTCAGTCTCCTCAGGACTTTGAACGGCCCCACAAACCGTGGACCCAGCTTCCGGCAGGGCAGGTGGAGGGGCAGGTTTCGGGTCGAGAGCCA